>NC_091821.1:374702197-375302197 GCF_038994185.2 Dermacentor albipictus
GTATTGCTGTCGCGTGCTGCGGAACGATTTCGAGATGTTTTAGATGGTACTTTGTGAAATTTACGTCATGTCCGTTCATATAAGGTTGTCAGGGAAGCCTTTCGGTGCATCGATAACTACAGTAGGCGGAAATATCTCTTCGGGACGCAAAAATGTGACGCGCTTTATCAGCCGCAGTGTATGTATGTGTTGTGAATTATTTTGCTTATATCGGTTTTATTCTACAAAGAAAACCGGTGCCTCTGTATGAGCAGCATGAAATGGTAAATCTGCTCACTATCTGATCGCTTGGCACAGGGAATAAAACATAAAGCGTGTGGTCTCCGCCGATATAGCGGTGCTCCGCCGGGAGTCACCTTGACCACCGCGCAGGTCCGAGGATCCGAGCCCCTCAGGGGGACGATCAGCTCAGCCGCGTGTATAGCGTGTGCCCGAAGCGGACGCTCGTTCGGTCTCCTATGGGAGCGAAACAGAGCGCCGCAAGGAGAAGGCCCAGAGTACAAGGAAGGCGTTTATTGTACGACCACCTTGGCGTTCAGGATATCTGTATACACCCGTTTCGGCGCGGGGCTCATGAGCCGAAGCTCCCGCAAGTCAAGGGGTGACACTCAGCTATCTCAAAACGCGGTAGCACGCCGCTATACGGGAGGATGGCTCCCAACGACCGTGCTACCAGGGCAACGTTCTTTCAGCTCGGGGTAGCCTCCGAGGGCGACTCGGCGCAGTACGACCGCGCACGTCAAGTGAGCCGCGTCTCTTTGGCGTAGCCTTCAGAACAGGAGCAGCGAATAGGTGCGCAACCGCCTCGGGTCGAGGACCTTCGGCGAGACCGGCCAACCAAAGGGATGACCGGGAGAATGGGAAGTCAGTACGCACCGTTTCGCTGTCCGAGAGCTTCTCCCCGCGTTGCCGCTCCTCTGTCGACTTGAGTCGCCAGGGGAGAGGGAACGCGGGTTCCCGCCCAAACAGACCAATCGGGTGAGCCCCTGGACCGTTCGGGGGCGGACGGCAGCAAGTGTTTTACGGCCCCGCTGCCGTTCGGCGCCCTCGGAGGAATGAGAGAGAGGGAAAGCGGTGGACCGCGCGCGCGAAGTTCGAAAGCGACCTCGCCGCGCTCGGCTCCTATGCCCAAAACGTGCTGCGCTATGGCGCTGCAACGAAATGGGCTACGCAGTCCCCACACTCTCCCCTCCTAAATCGCCCTCCCACTGGCCTGACGTGGTCAGACTAGCGGGGCGCGCGCAAACCTCAGGTCAGCCCAAAGAAATTTCTATAATTGCTCTTAACCAGTGCCATGCATGTCTACACTAAAATAACCATGAAATAAAAAATAATTACTGATAGCTACAAAGAAAACACGAACGGAAACCATCTTATAAAGTTACAACAGTATAATATCATTATAAGTCACGGCATATACAAAAGGCAACACACACACGCAAATAAACAAACAAAAACAAAACAAAAACAGCAATACAGGAGCGGGGGGGAAACGATAATAATGTTCCACCCCAACGAAGATTATTTACAGTTACACAAAGAAACGCGTATATTGTAGTAAAAGTATATTAAGTAAAAAGTATTAAGGAAAAAAAGTATTAAAGGTAAATTAAAAGTAAAGTAAAAGTAAAAGTAGTATATTGTACAAAAGACAAAATGATAACATAACAAAACAAAATGATAATAATAATGGCGGCCCGAACAAGGAAACTGGCACTCACGGGGAGTCCCATAGCGCTATGTTCGTGCCCACGCTCCCCTGCGCAACGCCCGGTCACGGCCACGAAAGCCCCCCCAGTTCTTCCATCAGTTCGTCAGTATGACGCGGGGGTGTGGGGGAAGCTCCGCAGCCCGTCACCTTGGTCTCGACGCCCGGTGCCGTATTCTCGATAGCCGCCGTCGGGGTCACCGCACCGACCATTGCCGCGAAGCCGGGGTTGTCTCGCAAGCGTTGCCGGCACAGGGCCGCCAAATCCGAGTCCGCGATCTTCGGGCCGCTTGGTGCCGGATTGCGGTCGCCAGCACCAGCCTCGAAAAGGGCCCTTTCCCGAGCCCGGTGCAGAGAACCTCGGAAATGGGTCTGTGAGTAGACCGGCGTGGCATATAGCCGGCAACAGCGGATGCCGTCCGGAAGAGGGAACTGCGCTGCGGCCGAGCCGCTCGTTTCGGCCACCGTGTGCCCGCGGAATGGATGGGGCGCCAGGCTCACCTGCCTATCTCGGCGAACCCGCCTCTGCGCTTTCCATGGGGCGCTGCTGCAGAAGGTCAGGGGCGGCGCCCCATCCTGCTGGCACGTCCAGGTGGCCACACTCCTCGCAGCCCGGTCCTGCCGCCGAGCACTCGTCTGACGCGGCCGGCGGTTCCTCTTGGATGTCCGGCTCCGCCGAGGGGCCGGGCCAGCCTCCACCAGGTCCCGTTGGGAGCCAAGCCTTTCTTTTGCGAATGGCCCTGGATGCTGCAAATCGGAGTCGCCGCGACGGTCGCCGCTTGGGCAGGACTGCGCAGCCATCGATGTTGCACCTTGCGCCTTGAAGTCAGGGAGACAAGTGCCCGCGCACAGCGCGCAAGAGTTCCGGTGGCGCCCGGAAAAACGCGGGAAGCCTCCCCATTCGCCCGTCCATCTCGATCCCCACCGAGGCGGCCACCGATGCACACACGGCAGTACACACACACAAACGGCGGTTCAAAGTTGCTCTCAAGGAAGTGGGCCAGGACCGCCGGCGCAACCCTATCCCGTTACTCTTAGATAGGACCTATGCCATAAAACATCCCCTCCGTCAGCCGGGGGAAGCGAGGTGGGTCTCGCGTTGCGGGCCGCAGAGGGTTTCGCTCGCCCTTCCCCGGGGAGGTGCGAGTAGGGGCACAAGGTCGGGGATGCCACTGGCGACCTAGGGCGTCCAAAGAAGCGCGCACGCACACTCACCCCGGGCACGGGCGCACTCACACACGCACACATGTTCACAGGAATGCCGCCAGACGCGCGCACACAAAGCGGCTGCGGCCACGTCACAGAGCCCGACAAAAGAACAACAAGCGTCTTGCGCGCCTTTCCGGCAGTCATCACCACAACCCCGCAGCACCGTTACGACTGTCTTCCCGCATGCGCACATCCGGAAGCAACAGCCAGGCGACCGCAGCTTCCCCCTCGAGGGGAAGCTGTAGCCGACGTGCAAACTGGCCTCCCAAACAAAAAACACATACAAAACAAAAACCGCGACTCCCCCGCCGCGTTTCCGCAAAGGCTACCGCCCCGAATGGGCCAGCGAAAAAAACACCCGCGACACAGCACTGGCGGCCAGTTAACTACACGGAAACTGCGGTTCGTCGCTATTTACAACAAAGCAAAACAAGGACGCACACATGCTTTTGAAAGTAAGAGCACTTACATGCAACAAAAATAAGTATTTACGTAGGAGCAACACGCAATAGCATATATACACACTGAAATGAACATGCACTTAGAGCAAAATTACTTAGCATGGGCTGCGGCAACACTTCTTTTCGGGGAACGCCCGTCGAGAAAGAAGTTTGCTTACTGAGGCTGCGCGTTGCCTGAGGGCCTTCGGTGGCGGAGGGGTCCGCCGTCCGGCGCGATATCACACAGGTGATCGCTTCCTCAGACTGTACCGTTTGTGGTTGGCCACTACGGGTGTGCCCTGTCGCTGGCGCCTTGTACGAACGGGCTCGGGCGTGAAATCGCCAGCCCGAGCGACATAGGCTTTCAGGTCTGCGACATGGGCACGACCTAGTTTCCCCGAAGGGGGACCCTTCAACAAGTACACGAGCGGAGAGCAAACTCTCTGCACTCGGTACGGACCAAGCCACTTAGGTGCCAGCGAGGCTGAGAACCCCTTACTAGCATCGCTAAGCGCGTGGTTCCCCTTCAGGACCAGATCACCCACCTTAAATGAAAGGTGGCGGTGCTTGCGATCGTACCGAGCCTTTTGCTGGGCTCTGGCCTTCGTCAAGCTCTGCCTTGCTCTGCTGAGAGCCTGACAAAGACGGTCCCGTAGCTTCGATGCGTAAGCAGAGCGGTCTGCCGGCGCCTTCTCATCCTCGTGCTGGCGGCGAATTATCCTGGTCATAGGATTCGCCAGCTCCCTTCCAAAATTGAGGAAGGCAGGAGAGAAACCAGTTGAACGATTTTCAGAGGTTCGGATGGCGAACGCGAGCTCGTTCAAGTGGTCAGCCCAATCCTTCTGGCGCTCGGCAAAGGCACAGAGCATGGGTTTGAGCGTTCTGTTCATTCGCTCTGTCAGATTGGACTGGGGATGGTAGGGCGAAGTAGTGCGGTGATCAATTCCAAAGGAACGGCACGTCGCACCAAACACCCGAGCGGTGAAATAGGACGCATTGTCCGTGATCAGCCTTTCCGGGTAGCCGAACCGATTGAACACTTCTAGGATCTTTCCTAGCACCGCCCGTGCTGTCACCTTCCGAAGAGGAAACAGTTCAACCCATTTCGAAAAATGATCAGCAACTACCAACAAGTAGCTATACCCCTGCTTACTCCTGGGGAAAGGCCCCATTAGATCGCAGGTGGCTATCTGCCACGGACGCACACTGTCAATTGGTTTCATCAATCCAGGTGGCTTGCCTCCTCGTGATTTCACCATTTGACAGACATGGCAGGAGCGGCAATAGCGGAGTATATCCCGCCTCATGCCCGGCCAGGTCACAGTTTGGCTCAGTTTTGCAAAAACTTTGGAGCCACCCATATGACCGGCCAAGGGTTCGTCGTGAGAGAATCGCAACAGTGCGCCTCTCAGACTCTTGGGGATAACCACCTTAAAGGCGTCTACGGGCTCATCATCGGTGGCTATGTACTTCAGCACGAGCCCATCATTATCCAGCAAATATGAATCCCCAGAGGCCACAGCGACACACGCTGGCTTCGCCTCCACCGCGCCCGCTGCAGTACAAGCAGCGTCTCGGCGCTCTGTCTCCCGGAGACCGTCGCTCAAAGCGCGACAAAACGGGTCATTTTGCTGGGCCGTCAGTAGCTCTTTCCGGCTGAATGCGATTCCAGTACCCACGCAGGCGGGCCTAGTCTCGTCCCCACTCAGGACTGCAGCCATCCCTACCGCCCGCGTCGGCGTCGTGGGTTCGCTTTCAAGGAGCTCCCCCTCTCGCCTGCTTTGCGGCACGCTGCTTGCCTGGATAGCGGCACGGGTTTGCCCGTTTGCGGGCTCTCCCTTCTCACCGCTCGGCGGCTCGGCCACCGTTTCGCCCCTGATACTTGCTGGCGCAAAGGCGCCGCCATCGACTGTCGCACCTAGAGGAAGGCTCCCGGTGGACAATGGAGCACGAGATAGCGCGTCAGCTACCACGTTGGTGCTCCCCTTTCGATATTGCACTGAAAAGTCATAATGCTGTATCAGGAGGGCCCAGCGCGCGAGCCGGCCCGCAGGCTCGCGGAGCCGCATCAGCCAGCTTAGCGCACTGTGGTCTGTTTGCACGACAAATTTCGTCCCGTCAAGGTAGACATCGAACTTACGTAGTGCAAACACGATGGCGAGGCATTCCTTCTCGGTCACGGAATAATTCCTCTCCGAGGGTGTTAAGGAGCGGCTGGCAAAGGCCAGCGGTTGCAACACGCCATCAAATACCTGTAGGAGGACGGCTCCTAATCCCAAATCGCTCGCGTCAGTCTGGACAACGAACTCTCTGGTCAGGTCGGGGAGCCGGAGCTGCGCTGTCTCCGCAATGGCGCTAGACAGACGGCGAAACGCCTCTTGCTGCTCAGGTCCCCAATGCCACTCGACAGACTTTCCCAATAGCTTGGTCAAGGGTGCCTGCACTCGGGCACAGGACGGAATGAACGACCTGTAGTAGTTGGCCATTCCCAGAAAGCGGCGCAGGCCGCGTACGTCCTTTGGCACGGGGAAATCGAGTATGGCTCGAAGTTTCTCCCCATCCGGCTCAATGGAGCCGCTGCCCAGCGTAAACCCGAGTAATTGAACTCGAGTTTGCGCGATTTGGGCTTTCGCCGGATTCAAAGTCATCCCGGCAGCCCACACCCTCTCGAGCACATCGGCAACATGGGTCAAGTGCTCTTCGAAGGTTCGTGAATAGATCACGATGTCGTCGAGGTAGCATAAGCAGTGTGACCACTTGGCTTCCCCGAGAACGCGGTCCATCAGCCTTTGAAAGGTCGCCGGACCATTACAGAGGCCAAAGGGCATACGAGTAAACTCGAACAACCCTCTGTGGCACGTGAACGCGGTCTTGCACCGGTCACGATCATCCATCCGGACCTGTAGGTAACCTTTGCAGGCATCTAGCGTAGTAAAGTACCTCGCACTGCCCAGGTTTCCTACAATGGAGCTAATCGTCGGGAGCGGGTAGGCATCCTTTCGAGTCACTCCGTTCAGACGGCGGTAGTCTACGCAAAGGCGCTGACTGCCATCTTTCTTAGGCACCAACACAATTGGAGACGCCCAGGCACTGGAAGAGCGTCGGATAATGTCCGTCGCTAGCATCTCATCCAGCAAACCGTCAATCACCTGCCTCTTGGCCAGACTGACAGGCCTAGGGTTGCACTTCAGTGGAAGCGCATCACCGGTTTCGATCTTGTGGCTCACTAGATCGGTGCAGCCAGGCAGATCGGTGAATAGCTCATCGTATTGGCGTAATAGTGACGACAACCGAGCCTTCTGTGCACCACCCAAGTGAACCGCACTGGCGGCCAACGGGTGTAGTGCCTTAACGTGCCGTGCCGCTTTATGCCAATGGGAGCTAGGAGCAGGCGAGCGCACAGCGCAGGGGCTTGCCCCCGAACTTTGCGCGCGGCACGGTCCGAACGCCTCTTCTGCACGGGCAAGAGTCGGCGCCGGCGGGCTGATGAACGGCTTAAGCGAGGAAAAAGGTCCGTCGCGATAGCCACCATTAGCAATGTCCACTACGATCCCGGTTTTCAGGAGAAAGTCCCGTCCGAGAATCACAGGAACACTGAGCCCTGGGAGGTGAATGAGACGCGTGCGTTTCAGTCGTTCCCCCCATGTGACGGTCAGCCTTGCGGCGCCTGCCGAATGGGCCACGCCTTTCGCAAGGTTGAAAGTCGTTCGGCTGTCTCTCAAGCGCACTGCGTGCTTGCTCAAATGGGAGAAAGCCTCATCGCCGAACAACGAGGCGCTAGCGCCCGTGTCCAGTAGCGCCGCAAATTCGCGACCAGCAAGGGTGATCGGAATAAACGGCGCGTGCGCACCAGCATCACAGCTTGCCCGGTACGCACAGGGAGCTGACAAAGGTTCGGTCGATCGTGCACTCACGAGCGACCGCGGTTTCCGTTTCCCTGCCTCGCCGGAGGCCTGTCAACGGTGCAATCCCTTGCCATGTGACCCCGCCGCGAACAGCGGAAACAGCGCATTCCAGCCCGATCTCGATCACGGGCTGGATCAGCTGCTCTTCTCCCGGGTTGGTTCGACGGAGTGCCGCGGGGCTCTCTGTTTTGAGGCTCCCCAACGCGATAAGACGGATGACGTCCCTTTACGCGCGTTTCGAGCGACGGCGTAGTCAAAGCCACGCGCATCTCATAGGAGAACGGGTCCAGAGCTCGTTCGCTCAGCTCCCAGTTGTTCGTCCCGCTTGTTGCTGCACAGGCAGCCTCAGCGGGGCGCCGGGGGGGGGAAAGAGCATGGCTCCACCCCACGCACAGCGCGGCTCAAGGGCCTCGCTGACCGGCGGTGGCGGGCGGTACGCACGAGTGGAGAGAATGTCCCCCTGTATGCGCTTCGCCTCGGCGGCCAGTTCCTCTAAATCACGGAACCGACTGCCTCGCAGGTAGGCCGAAAAAGTCGGATGTGCCTGCCGTATCACCCGGTCGACGCGTTCCTCGTTTGAGGCTTGGGGCTCAGCGATAGAGAACAACTCTTCCATCGCTCGCACATATTCCTGCAATGACTCATCCGGAGCCTGCGTGCGTCGCTCCAGCTCTCGCCGCATCCTACCATGGTAGTCGGCGGGTAGGAATTCGCGTAGGAAGGCCACGCGAAACTCCCCGAGGTTTGCTGCTCGGTGGCCGACAAGTCGATACCACCTGGCAGCCGCATCAGTCAGTGCTGCGGGAACGACGCGTCCCAGCACATCGTGTTCATCCAATCCCATGGCTCTTTGATAATGCGCCAGGTTTTCTATGAATTCTCGGGCACTCACCAGGTCGCCGTATCCACGGTATATCGGAATGGCCAACTTTACCGCTGGGCGAGTGAGCCTCGGCGTAGCGACAAGGGCTTTCACCGCCTCAGAGAGGGTTTGGATCATGCCTGCAGCGTTGCGCAGCAACGTGTCTGCTCCAGCTTCGCAGGAAACTGTTGGAGCGTTACAGGTGCTCTCGAGCGAAGGAGCTATGGCTCCCAACTCGATAAGAGGCGCGGAATCCAAGGGGGTTCCGTTCGCGCCAGCCCCGGAACAAATGTAGTTCCTAGGGGGACCGTCCCGTTGTCTTCCGTCGCTACCGAGAGCGGCGGAGTCGCTTAAGCCACGTTCGGCCAGCGTTGACAAAATGGGTCGTTGCTCCGATACTGCGCCAATGGGCGCTGCATCATGCACTCCAAAGGGAGCCTGAGAAGCAGAATTGTTTGTGGAACGGCTGGGTGCCCCACAGGGGGTCGCAGCTGACCACGGTGCCTTCTCACTGCTCAACGTGTTCGCAGCCAACGGGCAGAACTCGGAAATGGCTGAGGCCACTGTACCGATCTGCCCACCGTAAGCTCCGCAGGGAGCCGATGAAGGGCGAAGTGGCAACATACTGCCGCTAGCTCCACTGGGAACAGCTGTAGGCAGCGGTGCCGACACACACGGTTCGGGGAGCGCCAGGGCTCCGTTCCCGTACTGAGCTACGTCCACTCCAGTGGGAGCGGTATCATAGCGCCTCGCTGTCGTGCTCACCCCACTGGGGGCGGCAGTGCGCGAGCGTGAGTTTATGCTCGGCTCGAGGGGGGACAAGGCCCCGGTCTCGCGCAAAGCAACGTCTGCTAACGTAATGAGGGGACAACGGCCGCTCTGGTTAGCAGACATGGTGCGGTCAGCCAGATCGCTCAGGCGTTAAGGCTTTCCGAATGAGTTGCCAGAAATGTGCAGGTACGCAAAATTCGTGAAGAGCACGGCTCCGTTCACAAACGTGCTACGTCCGCTCCAGTGGGAGCGATAGCGTAGCACCACGCTGTCTTTTCAACCCCAATGTGGGCTGCAGCGAGTGTGCGCGAGGATTCTGCCAGCAAACGAACTTATGCGCCACTTTGTGATCTCTCTCAAGTGGTGTTCCTATGGGAACAACCTAGACCACCACGCCTGCCGAGGATCCGAGCCCAAAGGGACCGATGCGCTCAGCCGCATGTGTTGCAGGCGACACTTCGTGGTCTCTCTCACGTAGTGTTCCTTAAGGGTCCACCTATAGACCACCACGCGCGCCGAGGATCCGATCCCGCAGGAACGATACGCTCAGCTGCGTGTTTTTCGTGTGCCCGAAGTGGACGCTCGTTCAGTACTTTGCAGAGAGTCGTCCGATAGCGGAAAGCAGCAAAGGGGCCGCAGTGGCTAGCGGAACTGACACAAGTCAAATCGCAAAGGCGACTAACTCAGCGATGTGCTGTAGCCAACGCTACAAGGTGGCGACGAACTGCTGTTAGCTCCGCAGGGAGCCGTTAGGGCAGTTGTGCCAACATGCACAATTTGGGGGAAGCAAGGCTCCGTTCCCAAACGTGCTACGTCCGCTCCAGTGGGAGCGATAGCGTAGCACCACGCTATCTTTTCAACGCCAATGTGGGCTGCAGCGAGCGTGCGCGAGAAGGATTCTGCCAGCAAACGAACTTATGCGCCACTTTGTGATCTCTCTCACGTGGTGTTCCTATGGGAACAACCTAGACCACCACGCCTGCCGAGGATCCGAGCCCAAAGGGACCGATACGCTCAGCCGCGTGTGTTGCAGGCGACACTTCGTGGTCTCTCTCACGTGGTGTTCCTTAAGGGTCCACCTATAGACCACCACGCGCGCCGAGGATCCGATCCCGCAGGAACGATACGCTCAGCTGCGTGTTTTTCGTGTGCCCGAAGTGGACGCTCGTTCAGTACTTTGCAGAGTCGTCCGATAGCGGAAAGCAGCAAAGGGGCCGCAGTGGCTACCGGAACTGACAGGACAAGTCAAATCGCAAAGGCGACTAACTCAGCGATGTGCTGTAGCCAACGCTACAAGGTGGCGACGAACTGCTGTTAGCTCCGCAGGGAGCCGTTAGGGCAGTTGTGCCAACATGCACAATTTGGGGGAAGCAAGGCTCCGTTCCCAAACGTGCTACGTCCGCTCCAGTGGGAGCGATAGCGTAGCACCACGCTGTCTTTTCAACCCCAATGTGGGCTGCAGCGAGCGTGCGCGAGAAGGATTCTGCCAGCAAACAAACTTATGCGCCACTTTGTGATCTCTCTCACGTGGTGTTCCTATGGGAACAACCTAGACCACCACGCATGCCGAGGATCCGAGCCCAAAGGGACCGATACGCTCAGCCGCGTGTGTTGCAGGCGACACTTCGTGGTCTCTCTCACGTGGTGTTCCTTAAGGGTCCACCTATAGACCACCACGCGCGCCGAGGATCCGATCCCGCAGGAACGATACGCTCAGCTGCGTGTGTTTCGTGTGCCCGAAGTGGACGCTCGTTCGGTACTTGGCAGAGAGTCGTCCGATAGCGAAAGGCGGCAAGGGGCCGCAATGGCTAGCGGAACTGACACTACGAGTCAAATCGCAAAGGCGACTAACTCAACAATGTGCTGTAGCCAACGCTACAAGGTGGGGACGAACTGCAGTTAGCTCCGCAGGGAGCCGTTACAGGCAGTAGTACCAACACACAATTTGGGGGAAGCAAGGCTCCGTTCCCAAACGCACTACGTCCGCTCCAGTGGGAGCGATAGCGTAGCACTACGCTGACTTTTCCACCCCAATGGGGGCTGCAGCGAGCGTGCGCGAGAGTGATTCTGCCAGCAAACGAACTTATGCGCCACTTTGTGATCTCTCTCACGTGGTGTTCCTATGGGAACAACCTAGACCACCACGCATGCCGAGGATCCGAGCCCAAAGGGACCGATACGCTCAGCCGCGTGTGTTGCAGGCGACACTTCGTGGTCTCTCTCACGTGGTGTTCCTTAAGGGTCCACCTATAGACCACCACGCGCGCCGAGGATCCGATCCCACAGGAACGATACGCTCAGCTGCGTGTTTTTCGTGTGCCCGAAGTAGACGCTCGTTCGGTACTTGGCAGAGGGTCGTCCGAAAGCGGTAAGCAGCAAAGGGCCACTCTTGCTACCAGACCTGACGCGGCGAGCCTGATCGTTAAAGCGTTCCGGCTCGGCTATCAAGCGGCCAAAGGCTTAATGAGCCCTTGGCCCCACGTTGGGCGCCACTTTGTGGTCTCCGCCGATATAGCGGTGCTCCGCCGGGAGTCACCTTGACCACCGCGCAGGTCCGAGGATCCGAGCCCCTCAGGGGGACGATCAGCTCAGCCGCGTGTGTAGCGTGTGCCCGAAGCGGACGCTCGTTCGGTCTCCTATGGGAGCGAAACAGAGCGCCGCAAGGAGAAGGCCCAGAGTACAAGGAAGGCGTTTATTGTACGACCACCTTGGCGTTCAGGATATCTGTACACACCCGTTCCGGCGCGGGGCTCATGAGCCGAAGCTCCCGCAAGTCAAGGGGTGACACTCAGCTATCTCAAAACGCGGTAGCACGCCGCTATACGGGAGGATGGCTCCCAACGACCGTGCTACCAGGGCAACGTTCTTTCAGCTCAGGGTAGCCTCCGAGGGCGACTCGGCGCAGTACGACCGCGCACGTCAAGTGAGCCGCGTCTCTTTGGCGTAGCCTTCAGAACAGGAGCAGCGAATAGGTGCGCAACCGCCTCGGGTCGAGGACCTTCGGCGAGACCGGCCAACCAAAGGGATGACCGGGAGAATGGGAAGTCAGTACGCACCGTTTCGCTGTCCGAGAGCTTCTCCCCGCGTTGCCGCTCCTCGGTCGACTTGAGTCGCCAGGAGAGAGGGAACGCGGGTTCCCGCCCAAACAGACCAATCGGGTGAGCCCCTGGACCGTTCGGGGGCGGACGGCAGCAAGTGTTTTACGATCCCGCTGCCGTTCGGCGCCCTCGGAGGAATGAGAGAGAGGGAAAGCGGTGGACCGCGCGCGCGAAGTTCGAAAACGACCTCGCCGCGCTCGGCTCCTATGCCCAAAACGTGCTGCGCTATGGCGCTGCAACGAAATGGGCTACGCAGTCCCCACAAGCGTAAGAACGCATGCTCGTGCACTGCCAACCTAAAGCAACCACGAAACATCTAAGCGGCAGGCGCTATCAAATATTTGTGATGCACCGGCATCGTTCTCGCGCATTTCAAGTCTAGTAGGCTTCAAATTACCATATGTCTACGCTAGCCTTGCTGCATGAGGCCCATGGCGCTGCTCAACACAGCGATCACTGCGGTTGGTGAGCCAGCCCGATACATATATACGCTGTGTGCTTCGGCATTGCCTTTTTGGCCTGTATATAGCCATAATATATGAGAGGATTCGCATAAAAAGAATGCGATGGCTATTTTTGAGCGCAGTATTTTCGTAATACGTGAACTAAACGAACACAACCGAACAAAAAATTCGGTTATCATCCTCTTTCTCTAAAAAGCAAGAGAAAACGGGCTAACGCCACACAACGTTTATAAATATATAACCGGTGATGCCGTATGCTTGGACCATGCGCTATACAGAACAAATATATCTGTAATCAAGCGCCTACTACTGCTTAGGACGCTCGCGCAGTTCGTAAACGGTCGCTTTGCTGGACAAACTTAATTCAGACTGTAAGGTATGCTGCTATTACTAGTCAAAACTATTTTATTCATGGGTGGAAACCACATCCATCCAACCAAGTAGTCACGCAATGTAACCTGCAGCGAACAGTTTGAACGCTTGTCGAAGTATAACAGCACAGCTCCTATCCTAGCAGAACGGTACCCACGCTGTTACGATCGTCGCGTATGTTTCAAGGCTCCTAAACCGCAGCTTATAAATAGAGGATAATACTGCAATAAGGTCACATTAGTGATTAGAACATTCGGAAAAATACAATTGATCTACGATGCTGATTGTATAGGCTCAAATATGCGCGCTCACATCGCGCTGCGTGTTCCGTCCACCTCAACGCTCAGCAGAAATTCCGGCCATGACGCCTTAAACCACTTCAGCACGTCTCACAGAACCGTTTACCACGTAGAAGACGCACGTCATACTAAACAGACCGCACGACCGCGGAAACAAATGCCAGAACCTACCGCCGAGCGTATACCTGCCATGCAAAAGACCGCTTTCACCCAAGCCAGTATGGCGCTGCTCATAGGCGGCGCCACTGCGTTCACAATATGGCGGCGCCTACGAAAAAACGGTCTTATGAAAATCTGCTACTTGGCTTTGTTTGGGTTATGAGTGGAGCCTTAATCTACGCTCCAGAGATAACTCTCATCGAATAGAAACAAATCTGGAAGGCTATGTTTTCGCTGGCTAAGCCGGCAGCGCGGCTGTGCGTGTGTGCGCGAAATGCCCCCCCCCCCGCCCTGCCCTCCCCTCCCCCTCAGTGCATCGTTCTCTGAGCCGATGATTTTATCCTTGACGGACTTAAATTTACACCGCGCTTCACCATGCTAACATTTACGCCAGCAACGTCGCCTCATCTTCGTGTTATCCCGACACTCAATCACCGGGCATCGGGATGAGCCTGGGAGTGGAGGGTGTTTCGCAGTATACACTGTACTAACATGGCTATGCTCAGAAACGGAGAGCAATAAGGTTGGGCGATCGTGGCGACGGCATGAAAGAAGGGCAGCACGGGTAGATGACACGCTCCAGTGTGTCTATGGCGAAGGCGTTCGTCTGGTTGACGTATCGCGCTGGGCACAGCTTTCGATCTATTCCGCGTTTCTCACGGTAAGCTTTATTGCCATTTTGCTTCGCGTGCGAAATGAACGATAGCGTTAAGGGCCCCGTGTCACGGGAAATCCGGCGTCGGCGCCGTTGTCCGTGTGAGAAAAATGATCCCGAACAACGTATAGGCTCTTCGGCTGACGCATATGCATTACTGAAACAATCGAATTTTCCACGAATTCTGGCACTGGAATACTTTTCCCTTCTTCTTCTGTGACGCTAACTATTGCGTTACTCTGTTTTGAAGTTTGTGTGCCGTCTCTGTCCTCGTAATTTTTTTAACAGGTTGGCATGAAAAACTTTGGGCCCTCCTATATACAGTCTCGATGGTATAGTCGACATCACCTTTCTTTGCTTTTACTTCGAAAGGTCCTTTCCACTGAAGAAGCAGCTTGTTTTGTTCTGTCGGTAGCAGGACTAGGACTTTGTCTCCCGGCTGAAACGATCTCTGCTTTGCTTGTCGGTTGTACAGCTTCGCGTATCGAGCGCCGGCCCTCTCGAGCTCTTCGTGTGCCGATCGACACGTTTCCTCTAAACGGTTGCGAAGGTCGATCACGTGTTGATATGTGGTCTTTGCTTCTTCATCTAGGGCATGGTTCGTCCAGACCTCCTTTAGAATGGTTAGGGGGGCTCTGATGTGGCGACCATACAAGAGCTCGAAGGGGGAAAACCCAAGGCTTGCTTGAGGTACCTCCCTGTAGGCGAATAACAAAGGGGCCAGGTAGCGGTCCAATTCTCTCGGCTTCTCTACGCACGTTCGTTTTAACATAAGCTTCAGGGTCCCGTTAAATTTCTCCACCAAGCCGTTGGCCATGGGATGGTATGGCGTTGTGTGCAACTGCCGGACGGATAAGAGGCGGGCGACCTCTTTCAGCAGTTCTGATGTAAAGTTAGATCCACGATCGCTAAGTATTTCGTTAGGCACTCCCACACGGGAGAACATTTCTACCAAGGCCTCAGCCACACGCTCTGTCTCGATGCTCGGTAGGGCGACCGCATCCGGATATCTTGTCGCGTAGTCCATAAGAGTCAATATATAGCGATTCCCGCTTCTGAATGGTGGCTGTATAGGCCCCACAATGTCGATTGCGACCCGCTTAAATGGGGTGTCTATGATTGGTACCCTCCCCAGAGGCACATGCGGTACTCTCCCTTTAGGCGTCGTGCGTTGACAGATATCGCACGAGGCCACAAACCTCTTAACGTCGGCGGTAAGGCCTGGCGAAAAAAATTCTTCCATGATGCGATATTTTGTTTTCTGAGCTCCCAGATGCCCGGACATGATCCCGTCATGGGCCATTTTTAGTACGGTTTCTCGGTGTTCCTTTGGAACGACTAATTGCTGAACATACCTTCCATTTGGCTCTGTGTACGTGCGATACAGGAGCCCGTTTTCTTGCTTAAACTCAACCATGCTCTGCTGATCTCTGCAGGTTAGCCTTTTGCCGATCTGCAAAAGGCAGTGTCGCAACGACTCGTCTCTTTCTTGGGCCTCGGCGTATGTTCCCGCTGTTCCGGGGGTAGTTTCTACGTCGGGCGTTTTCAGCCTCTCAAATTTCTTTCCGGCGCTCTTCGCCTGGGCTCTTGTTACGGCTGCAGCGGTCGCCTCCTCCCTTGCCGGTAAATCATCCGTCTCCTTCGCTGCCTCGCTAGACGGCTCGTCCGGTGCTTTAACACCCTCTATGTTCCCTAGTATCACATCATACAAAGGCTCCTGCATGCAAAGGGCGGTGATGTTGTCGCAGGAATAGGGGGTCTCGACGTGGATTCGAGCTTCAGGAAGCATCTTCACGGTACCATCAACTAAATAAACTGGACTACTTTCCCCTGTGAGCTGGTCGTCGTTGACAAGGCTTCTTCTGACTATTACTGTGTTGCTTCCCGTATCGCGTAGTAGAGTGACAGATTTCCCGCCTATATTGCCGGTAACAACAGGCATTCCCTCGACTAGGAATTGCGGCCGTGTCGTCGTTACAGCATTCACCACAGGAATTTTGTTGCCAGTCTTTAGCTCAACATATCCGTCGCGGATACATTCCTGGTTGTCTGCCTTGCCAGGTGCATAAACACATGAAGCCTGAGGCTTTTCCTTCCATCTCTGTTGGCAAGTGTCTGCCTTGTGCCCTTTCCTACCGCATTTAAAGCAAACGGGACCATACCCGCCCTCAAAGTTGCTCTTGCACTGTGCTGCATGGTGCCCCGTCCTACCACAAAGGTAACATTTTGGTGGCACCCTTTGGCTGGCTCTCCTGTCGTCAGTTTCAGTTCTCGCGGCGTCTTCTCGTCCGTCTCTCTTCACCTTTCCCAAGTTAGTGCCTCCTTGTGCTTCGAGAAATCGATCGGCCAGTCCCAGCAATTCATCAAGTGACTCAGCTTTCCTCTCCTTAAGGTAAAGCGACAAGTTCGGGTGGCAACAACTAAGAAATTGTTCCTTAATCAAAATCTCGCGAAGCGAAGTGTAGTCCTTCTTTATCTCGGCCATCTCTATCCATCGGTCAAAATAATGGCTCAGCCTTGCCGAAAATTGCGCAGCGGTCTCGCCGTCTGCTGATCTTGCGCTCCTGAATTTTTCTCTGAAGCCCTCAATGGTGAATCGAAAACGCCTCAAGAGAGCGGCCTTGACCTTGTGGTAGCTTGACGCATCTTCCGGTGACAATCTCCCAAAGACACTTAGCGCTTCCCCGCTCAGACATGTGCTCAATACTGTAGCCCACTGCTCTTCCGGCCACCTCTGGCTCCTAGCGAGACCCTCAAAACGGCGTATATATGCATCAAGGTCATCCTTTCTTTCGTAGAATGCGATGAGAAGCTTCCTCGCATTAAGTCTCAAACCGTTGTCGGCATCCCTCTCTTGAGTGCTGCTAACATTAGTCGGATTCTCCCTCTCCAGCTTTCGAAGCTCCAGTTTAAGACGCAACGCTTCCACCTCACGCTCGCTTGCTTTAAGTGCTGCGGCGTGTTCTCTCTCCGCTACTTGTCGTTCTCTTTCTGATGCCTCTCGTGCCAAAGCCCTTTCCTGTCGTTGTCTCGCCTGCTCCTCCTCTATCCACTTCTTCAGCTCCGCTCCTGAGAGACCGAACTGAGTGCCGATAGATACCAACTTTTCTAACTCCATGGTAAAACAGAAAGTTAGGGTATGCAACAGAAGCGTTAAAAAATACCTTTTGGGAAATATTTCCTTTTCTTTTCAACTAGAACTGTCCCTCCTAATGAAGGGGATCATTCACCAAGGTCCTCACCCCGTTCAAGGCGGCTACTTTGCACCAGAAGTCTTGTCGCGGACGCCAGATAATGTCACGACTCAGCATCGATGCGTTAGCTCCTCCTGAGTGGTGGCATAAGGGGGTGGAGTCTGGTGCCTGGCTTTCGCCAATTACCGTCGTGAACGAGACAAAGGCCTGATGAAGT
Source organism: Dermacentor albipictus (assembly GCF_038994185.2). NCBI lineage: Eukaryota > Metazoa > Arthropoda > Arachnida > Ixodida > Ixodidae > Dermacentor > Dermacentor albipictus. Next base: position 374,719,551 of record NC_091821.1, read on the forward strand.
CAAGCAAAAGGCAGTGGTTTAATATGATTGCTCAGCAACAAGAGAAACTGGCGTTATTAAGTATAGTGGATATGAAGATGTTAGACGGAAACAGTAAAGTTACAATTCCAAAGAACAGGTGTAACCAAGTTGAACTATTACTATGTGCAATAGCAAGATGAACAATGAACATAAGTTCTAACTAGATTCCTAAACAGTAATCGAGAAGGCAAATATTTAGAGTCCACAGTCCACAGAATCAAAAGCGACATACAGTCAACCGGGCGCGCCGGCAGTCCGTCCTAAACCGATGCGGCCCGTATGACCCTCGAAGTCGGCGCCTCGACGTCGGCGGCTGGCTTCCACGGCGGCTGGCGGTGTTCGGTGTCGGGGCAGGATGTCGGCAGCTTATTTGCCCGGGAGTTGCTCGGCGTTCGTTTATCGTCCCCGGAGCAGACTGGTGAAGTGTAGGATCGGCGTGCTTTTATAAACCTCTCGAGGCGCCAGCGTTCACCTCTTGTCGTCTAGACATGGATCACACACGCGCACACTGGTCCTCGCCGTAGTTCGGGCTCCACTGGCGGTCACCTTCACCGACAGTCAATTTAATCACACACAAAACAATAGCTGCGGACGAAGACGGCTTCACGTAGGCCGGGCTTTCTTCCACCGTGGTTTTGGCTCTGCTTGCGGTCGCCTTCACTGGCAAGCAATTTAATAACACACAAAACAACAGCCACGGATGCACCCGGCCTCACGTAGCCCGGGTGTGTAGCCACCAAGGTTTCAACCCTACCAACGGTCACCTTCTCCGGCGAACAAATTAATCACACACTTTACAGCAGTCACGAACACATAGCTCAACGTGCTCTGGATGTACCCAAGATCACGTTCGCCACCGTTTGCGAAACTGTGCGGCACGTAGGCTTGCGGCCCACTCTTAAAGAAGGGATGCTTAATAGGCGTGCATGCATAAGATGCGGGGGCGGAGAATTGGAGAAATAACGTGGCTTTTGTGACACTGGCTTTTGAGATTTTCTTTGCCAAATTAAAATTATAATCCCTAATTCAATCGCGAAGGGGTGCCTGGTTCTATCACCATAAATCATGCTCATTTCATTTCCATCAATGTCTCACACACATTCTGGCCGTGGTTCGTGCTTACATTCGAGATTCATTTCGACAGCTTCTCCCTCAGTAGCGGTTCGCTGCAACTCGAGTTTCCGGGGCCAACAAAAGAGTGTTTTGTGTGCAAGCATCACGTAGCTGAGATGTCAAGGGTCGACCGCCATGGCGTCACGGACATTTTTTTTTTTTTTTACGACGGGTTGTACAAAAAGGGGTTACCGTAGAGTCGAATGTGAAAACGTATATACAGATAAAACTGAAAACAGAAATGGCTATATTCGGATACAAATTTGTTTTGCTCTTTTTCTGTGTTTGTCTACATGTGGGCTACAGTTTCTCTATAGTTTTGGGCTACGCCGGCTTGTACGAACTGGAACATTGCGCGCCGCCGCCGCCGGTTGGAAAACGACACGGCCGCGGAGGCAGTATTGCACACACATCTCTATAAGGCGCACATCTCTACATTCGACCTACGCAATATTTCCTTTCGCTATCTTATCTGCCGACCGGCAGACAGCCAAACTTCGGGCCGCCGCCGCCGGTTGGAACCTATTCACCGCGATTGGAAAACGACACGGCCGGGAAGGAAGTTTTACATACACATATCTATATGGCGCATATCACTACATTCGACCTACGCAATATTTCCTTCCGCTCTCTTATCGGCCGATCGGCAGACGGCCAAACTTCGGGCCGCCGCCGCCGGTTGGAACCTATTCACCGAGATGGGAAAACGACACGGCCGGGGAGGAAGTTTTACATACACATCTCTATATGGCGCATATCTCTACAATCGACTTACGCAATGTTTCCTTCCGCTATCTTATCGGCCGACCGGCAGACGACCAAACTTCGGACTAAACCAAATTTTCAGTTCCAAAATGATCTACTGCAAAATCAAGTCGTTTACATTCTCTCTTGTTCATTTCGTGAGCTGTTTAGTTTCTCAACTAATGGCGTTTCAAGTGTGCACTACTTTCTTGTTAACTCGCTGCCGCGGAAGGGCGTGCCGCTTGCCGCGCAAGCCTGCGCACGCCCGAGTCACGTTCCGGCTCCGTCGCGGCCGCGCCGGAGAGTGTACGCGTGGAGGTCTTTTCGACCGCGTCGTATTTTTTTTCTGGGCTGCTGATTCTGCAAATATTTTTTTCGACAGCCACCGAAGAGGGCGACGATATTTCGCTCGAAGAAGGAAGTTGACAAGCACGTCTCATGTTTTTTGGGCGAAATTCAAGGACGAACACGAGGTAAAGTACGATTCTCGCTAAAGAAAGTAAAGAAAGAATAGAGACGTTTAGCTTGTACGCTATTCCGGTAAACGGGAGCGGTTTGGGCGGATTACCGGATGGTCGGGGCGTAAACGTGAGCGGTGAAGCCGCCTGGTGTTGTAGAGCTCAACCAGACAAACGCATAGCTAAAACTGTCGTAACTCACCATATCCTGCTTCGCCACTCGTGCAAATTTTTGGCAGCGGCGTAATTGTGAACACGATTATGCCACTGTCGAAAATTTACGCCAGCAGCTAAGCAGAATACAGTAATTAGCTCTGTGTTTGTGTGGTTGAGCTTTGCGCCACCAGCTGGCGCCACCGATCGGGCCGCTCACTTGACGCCCCCGCTAAACCGGAACACCGCCCGCGCTTGCCCGGATACCGGACAAGCTAAAGGTCTCTAATAGCATGAGTAGTATTAGCGTTGGTGTCAATACGTTATCACGTAGCGAGATACCCGCTATTTTCCCGACAGCCGTCAGTCGCTTGGTTTTCTGGCGATTAACTCTGATGCGAATAATGTCGCGATTTCGAAACTTTGTCAGCCGTTCGTTTGATTTTGCTTCTTTCGCTGTTTCGAACAAGTTGCCAAGAGCTGTGCTTCGAGAGCTGTTTTGATGTGTCCATATTCGCGGTGACGCTGATTAGCACTAGTTATGACGAAACTTTAATTTGGCAGGGGGCTCCTATCTAAATACACGGGAAAGGAGAAATCGTTTTTCTCAGCAACCACTGCACCAAACTTCATGAGGTTTGTCGCATTTAAAAGAAAGTTTTAATCCATGCTGACCGTCTGAAGCGAATTTGTTTATTTAGGTCGTTTGGTATTAATAAACATTGCTGAAAATCGCAGCTCTTCAGAAAACGCAACTATCAAGGTTTACCATTATATATCTCGGCAATGAATAGCGATATCAAAATTTTGCACATTGCATACAATAGTACATCTAAAGAGGACAAAATTGAGGTATGATACATGGCTATTAAATAGACCATTAATATGTGAGTAGGACTTTTGCAAAACCCTAGTAAAGACTGTAACAAATTAACGTAAAATATACATTAATATACCACATTTGTCCGCTTTGGTTGTCCTAGCGGACGCTGCTTACAGAGGTGCGATATCTGTTCTTGGTTAAGGGTCATAGATATGTAAAGTTCTTGCTTCTATGTTCTTTTCTATCTTTCCGACTTTCGTCAATTTTTGCAAAGCATTCAGGCCAGGGGCGTAGCCGGGGGGGGGGGGGGGGGGGCTTATGGGGCTTCAGCTCCCCCCCGAAATTTTTTCGTGCTCTCCATGCGGCGGGCGGGCTTGTCGCAGCATCTCGCTGAGGCCGCGGAATCGGGAGCGCTTGGATCTCAACTCTGACACTTTATGGGTATATAGTTCTAATAAACTTTTGATGCGAAAGGTGCATTGATATTTCCAAAGTCGTACTTTAGATTTTCAATTCCGGAACATTGTGGGGTTAATGTTGTTATAAACATTTGACGCCAAAGGTGCATTGACTTTTCTAAAGTCTTAGATCGGAACATACAACGAGACAAGCCAAATCAACACACTTTCAGAGAAGTTGACAAAACACGCAGCGAGATACGATGAGACGAAGCATTGTGGCGGTTCATTTTTGCCGTCATGTCGCATAAGAAAAATAAAAATTAGATTATGTGGTTTTACGTGCCAAAATTACTTTCTGATTATGAGGCACGCCGTAGTGGGGGACTCTGGAAATTATGGGATAAATAAAGTTGTCTCTCTCTCTCTCTCGACCACCTGGGGTTGTTTAACGTGCACCTAAATATTAATACACCGGTGTTCTCGCATTTCGCCCCCATGGAAATGCGGCCGCCGTGGCTGGGATTCGATCCCACGACATTTGTTTTTTTTTTTTCACGTACGCCAAAGCATTCATGTCAAGACACTAAAGCGAGCTATGGTAACTACGTTCTTATTTATTTTTTCTACTTTGTCTTTTATTCGTGAGGACACATTGAGCCTTTAAAAGCTTACAGTGGAAACATTCGATGTGGAGCTGTTTTCTGCGATTACTTCGAGTTCCCCAAACCACTTCGAGTCGCAGCACAGCTAATTGAGGAATGCCGAAGCAGGAAAGCACATTCCAGAGGGAGCGGCCGAGCAAACAAGTTTAAGGCAACAAGTTCACGTGCCAACAAGTTCGTGCGCCGCCGGGATTAGCAGGTGGGCCTCGGACAATGGAGCATGAGCAGCCCTCCCCTTCTCCTCGTTAGAAGTGCATTGCCAGTCTGCGAGGCAAGACCGCAGAGAGCCGCCAGGTGTGACACCGCGACACGGGCGCCTACCATTGGCTGAAAGTGGCGTCATCGGAGCGGACTCTCCCATTGGTCAAACATGACGTGACTTACAGTGCTCGAAGGGTTTATAAGAAGCCTTCCAGAGAGACCTGAGCATTCTGGGACAGTCCCTGATTCCCTGATTCACCTCTCTCGAACTTCTTGCCGCGGGCCGCAGCGTCCGAGTTGCTGCCGGCCCGTAATGTCTGTACGACTGGTACTTGTCGCTCACCTCCCTGTACATAATGTAGAATAAAACCTCCCAAGTTTGGGTTTTCATCCCGAAGTCCGTCCCTCAACCCCTACACCCCCAAAAAAGCAAAGGCCGTCATTTCCGCCGGAAAGGTGTTGTTTACTATGTTTTTTTCGATCGTCAGGGGCTATTACTGATAGAATTTTCTAAAGCCGGAGAGACTATCAATCGTTTCCGATATTGTGAAACGCCGGATCGGCTGCGCGGGGCAATCAAGAAGAAACGACGTGGAAAATTGACGAATGGGGTCGTCTTGTTCCACGACCTGGATATGGTGTTGGGCTGCTGAGCACGAGGTCGCGGAATCGAATCCCGGCCACGGCGGCCGCATTTCGATGGGGGCGAAATGCGAAAACACCCGTGTACTTAGTTTTAGGTGCACGTTAAAGAACCCCAGGTGGTCGAAATTTCCGGAGTGCTCCACTACGGCGTGCCTCATTATCAGAAAGTGGTTTTGGCACGTGAAACCCCCTAATTTAATTTTTAATTTTTCCACAGTGCCCGTCCCCACGTCGCTGATGTGGTTAATACAAAACTGGCAAAGTTCAAGTGGGAAACGCTGCAACATACGCCATACAGCTAAAATCTGTCGCCTTGCGACCTTCACCTTTTGGGGCAAATGCAAAAAACAGCTTAAGGGAAACAGATTCGCGTCGGACGATGACGTGAAAGAGTCAGTTGCAGATTTGTTGAAGCAGCAACCTAAGGAGTTTTATGAGATGGGAATCACCCGACTCGTTATTCAATAGGATAAATGTCTAAATGCTCATGGAGACTACTTTTAAATTAAGTACCCCGTTTGTCATATATTTGCATTGGCTCACTTTCATTTGACTCGCCCTCGTCTATTTGGCAGAATGGCTTTATATAGGTGCTCTCTTTTCTGTTGGGACAATAATTTCGGTGCAATTACTCACGATACACGACCGGTGAATGCTGCTCCTGCGTAATACATTGGAATAAATGACAGCGTCATTGAGATCTTTCAGTGGCCGTTGCATATGTACAAAAATGTAAACAAGGCTGTTGAATGACAAATTTTCATTAACATATTTGTCCTCAGCTTGTTAATTTCATGGCCTTTACATTTCTCATATCAGTGGCATGAACTGATTTGCTTGTTTCGAACTAATATAGTTCTAAGGTTCGTGTGATATTTTCTTTACTTATTAAATAGACAAAAAACATGGAAGCATTGATATCAGTTATTTCGAGCACAATTTCTGGCACATACGGGTATATCTTTTTATTTTAAAAATACATCTATTACTTGTTTTGAAAGTGCGTAGCGTTCAAGAATTCATTTGCAGCATCTTTGGCAATGACAATGCAGTTTTTATTCATGTATTTGATCTCTCGACAAATTGTTTAAGAGGAAGCTTTAGCTCGGGCCCAGCTCCGACGCGGTCTATTCAAATAAATGTAAAACGAAGAAACGCTTTTCTGAGATAACCCCTGGATCACTTTTAATGAACTTCGTTGAATTTGAAAGAGTTAACTTCTAGTATCTGTTGGAAGCGGAAGTTCGATTTAGGGCCTAAATTTTGTTTAAAATATTTTTTAAAACTTGAAAGTGTGAAAAAATAGACGCACTTCGTTCACAAACTAAAAGCTCTTCATCAAAAACAGATATCGCGGTTCTTCAAATGGCATCTATTATAAGAGTCAAAGCGGACAAATTCGGTATGTCAATTTGTATCTTAAGTGAATTAGTTACGTGGTGCTCAAGGGTTCTGCAAAAGCCGTATTTCGATAATGCTAAATTGTTTGAGATTCATTTGTAACATATCAATTTTGTCCGCTGTAGATGTACTATTAGATGCGATTCACAGAATTGTGATATTATATTTCATTTTTGAGTTACAGAGTTTTAAACATGATAGGTTAGTTTCCTGAAAATTTGAGATCTGTGCCAATTTTTAATAAAAAGTTGACAACCAAAATAAAAAAATTCGAAACCAGAAGACAGTAGAACTCAAGTTTTTCTTTCAAATACAACAAACCTGGTCAAATTTTGTGCAGTGGTTGCCGAGAAAAACTAATTCACCTTCTACATGTATTTAGATAGGAGCATCCGAGATAGAGCTTCCTCTTGAGGAGGAGGCCAAGCTGCAACGTGAGCGTCCCCCCCCCCCCCCCCCAAACGAAATTTCTGGCTACGCCACTGATTCAGGCCGTATACATCCAAATTTCCGTTTCCAAGAATCAGTAAAATATTGCTTTTTCTCTCGAATGCAACAACTTCATTAAAATAGGCCCCATGTTATCATTAAAGCATTACTGCGATTTACGTGCGTAATTATATTGGCAGCTTCGGAATAGAGCGCAAGCTAAAGCTTCCTCGTTAAGGGGCCCTGAACCGCTTCTTATCGAAGTTGAGAAATGCGTGCATTTGAAAAAAACTTACACGATTTCGAAATACCTTGCTGCAAGAAGTACTTCAAAACGCTTAGCAGAAGCCAAGTTATTGGCAATCAAATCATATCACATATATGAAGAAAGCGTGACAAAAACTTTCCCGCCGAATGGCGGCCATCCATTGCTGCCGTTATTCCTCGCTCATGAGGCTGCGCGGAGAATGATTACAGGGGCGGGACTCCTGCACCAATTGCGCTATTTTGATACAAACGCCAATTCCTGCGCCAAACTGCGCCGGAACAGCCAGGACGGCTCTATTTAGAGTGTAATAGAATACCGTTGAGTGGGCCAGGCGGTGCGGCGATAGGCACTACTTAGCTCGTTGGATACTTCTCGTTGATGGATCTCAAGTCTGGCTACTGGCAAACCGAAGTCGGCGAGAGAGATCGCGAAAAGACCGCCTTCATCACGCCAGACGGCCTCTACGAGTTCAAGGTCATGCCATTCGGACTGTGCTCGGCGCCTGCAACGTTCCAGCGCGTCATGCACACGGTGTTACAGTAGGGAAGCCTGGGAGGCCTTGCTCCAGAGCGAAGCTGAAGACGACTAGCGTCGAGCAATCCGCCTGGCCGTTGAGGCCGTGAAGACTCACCGTCTTCAACGCGCGGGGATTGCTTCGTCCTCTCCCCACCTATACGTGTAGGTTAAGAGGCGGGCACCCCAGCTCGGTGGAACAATAAAATTTTCAATCAATCAATTAACAGGATTGAAGTGGCAGACCTGTCTTGTTTACTTGGATGACGTCGTCGTCTTCGCCAGAAATTTAGACGATCCCCTTAGGCGGCTTACAACAGTACTAGAGGCCATTAAGTCATCAGGGCTCACTTTGAAGCCGGAAAAGTGCCGCTTCGCTTACGGTGAGCTTCTGTTCCTGGGCCACGTCATCAGCAAATATGGAGTTTGCCCTGACCCGCAGAAGACAGCTGCCATCGCAATGTTACCGCAGCCCATCGACAAGAAGGCAGTGCGTCGATTCCTTGGCATGTGTGCCTACTACAGGCACTTTGTCAAGAATTCTTCACGCATCGCTGAGCCGCTGACACATCTAACTAATGCTATCTTCGGCTGGTCGTTCCTGAGCACTCTGGAGCGCTCTCGCGAGCTGCGTTGTCTTCGGCTGGTTGAAAGAGGGTGCGCGCCATGCGTTCGGCTGGTTCTTCTCGATTGCTCTCCTCTATCTTGGAGCGCTCTGAGGCGCTCCGAGCCCTGTCGTCGGAGCAGTCATCGAGATTGAAACGTCATCGCAGCGCCGCGTCGCTGCTGTTGGCGACGGCCCCGTAACCTTGGCAACCTACTGCATGCTGGCGTCTCGACGAACGTTCGTCTTGACGGCACGTCCGCCGGTTTTTCCGCCAGCGTCGGGAGCTTTGGATAGGCGAAACATCGGACGTTGGCAGTAGTCACGTGGTTTCGTATCAGCAGTTTCCTCCTCCGAGAGCGAGTCGTACGTTCGGCTTGCGCGCTTGTCCCCTACCTTTGAGCTCGGGAAACGACCGATCTACCCAACTCTGCTTCGGGGCATACAGGCGACCAGTCGAAGATACCATAAATGTGATGTCGAGTTCAAGTGGGAAACGCCGCAGGCCGGCGCATTCCAAGAACTCAAATGACGCATGCATTCGCCTTCAGTACTTGCGCACTTGGACGACGACGCCGATACCGAAATCAGAAGAGGCATTCAGAAAAGGCGTTATGAGAAGAGGCACTCCAAAGGGTGTGAACTGTTCTATGCTGATAACGCGCGTGCCGCTCGTTACTGGAATGTACCGGGCTCGCAGCGTTAAAGAAAGGAAACGCATCAAGGCAGATAACGATTATTGTTGTGTGGCAGAAGGGGCAAGCCAAAGGGTATAACTTTGCCTAAGAGTGTATAGGCCTCGGTGCTCTCCTAGTCCAGAGGAAAGGCGGACTTAACGGGTGATAGCTTACGCCAGCCGGTCACTGTCAAAAGCGGAAGGCAATTATTCTACGACCGAAAAGGAATGCCTCGCCATCACTTGGGCTACAGCGAAATTCCGCCCTTACCTATATGGCAGGCCATTCAAAGTCGTCAGCGACCACCACGCGTTGTGTTGGCTAGCGAACTTAATGGACCTTTCAGGTCAGCTGGCGCGGTGGAGCCTCATGCTACAAGAATACGACATCACTGTAACGGACAAGTCCGGACGAAAACACTCTGATGCCGATTGCCTATCACGAGCCCTCATGGACCCGCCGCCGCAAGATGACGAGGATGACGACGCCTTCATTGGAATAATACACGCGGAAGACTTCGCTGAACAGCAAAAAACTGTATTGATGAGGATTACTCATAAAAAGAATACCTTACCATTTGATTACAGTATTAATGATGTGGCACTTGCAGAAGTTACAGAATATAAATATCTAGGGCTCTGGGTCACTAACAATCTCAGCTGGAACAAACATATTGATTTCATAACGTGTAACGCTTTTCGTAAATTGTTTTTCTTAAGACGAGCATTGCGGTTATCCACTCCATCTGTCCGCCTCCTTGCTTACAAATGTATTGTCTTGCGTATACCTTAGATTATGCTGCTATCATTTGGGACCCATTCACTAAGAATAACATAAACAAAGTAGAGAGGGTTCAAAGGAGGGCTGCTCGATACATGTATAATAATTACCGACGTACATCGATAACACACAGATGCCGCAGCATCTACGTAGACAGCCTCCGTGTGCTGGTTGTAACGTTTGTGTAGTGCCTGGGCTCTTGCTGCGCGTCGAGCTTGGTGATGGACTGGGTGCATGCTTTTTGAGAGTGGATGCAGTGTTAGAAGCTTTTGGGTGGCCCCGGGGGTGGGGTATGTAGGTCGGAGAGTGTTGGTTGGGTTAAGACCTAGGTTCTTAATAATGCTGCGGCCTTTAGGAGTGGAGGAGAGACGTTCAAGTTGTGCCGTCCGGTGAGCTTCGGTAAGCTCGGCTAGTGTGTTATGTATGCCCATGAGTAAAAGTCGTTCGTTGGAGGTGTGTCGAGGGAGGTTGCGGGCGGTCTTGTATGCCTGGCGAATCAGGGCGTTGATTTTCTCTTCTTCTAGCTGCTCTCGTGAGGAAGAGATATGGGAGAGAGTATACTATGCGGCTGACGACGAATGCTTGAACTAGGCGACGGAGGTCATGTTCTCTCATGCCCCTGTGTCGGTTGGCAATTAGTCGTATGAGCCGCATTGTCTGATGGACGGTGTTTGCGAGTTTGGTTATCGTGGCGGTGTTCTTGCCGTTGCTCTGGAGTAGGATGCCTAGGATTCGGACCTTTTCCACTTCTGGGATGGGGGTGCCGTCCAACGTGAGTTTTATTGGAGGTGGGGGGCCTAGGTCCGTCCTACATCTAGGTGGTCGAAGAATGAGTAACTCAGATTTGGTAGGGGAGCATACCAGGCCGACGGTTGCAGCATGCGCTGCCACCAGGTCGGCACTGGACTGCAATGTTTCTTCTATGGCTCCGGCATTTCCTGTGGTTGTCCACAGTGTAATGTCGTCGGCATAGAAGGAGTGCGAGAGATTAGGTTCTGCGTTTAACGCCAATTGGCCATGGGAATGAGTGGTATGTTGAAGAGTAGCGGCGAGAGGATTGACCCTTGCGGGGTGCCTCTGCTGCCGAGTGCGAAGGCTGGGGAGGAGAGAGATCCGAAGCTGATTTCTACTGTGCGGTGTCTTAGGAAAGCTGAAATGTATTTGAAGGTGCGCGGGCCGGTTCCTAATGCCGAGAGCGCTACTAGGATGGCGGAGTGGTTGACGTGGTTGAATGCAAGTTCTTTAGCAGTCAATGATAGGGATAGTTTGCTAACGCATTTGCCCTCTGCGATAACCGCTAACTTGTGGGGCGCGGAATAAACGGCCGAAACTCCCGCCCTTTGACCTATTTCCTTTAGTTTATGCGAGATTGCGTGGATGTATGGGATGACTTAAAGCCACTGAATTTTTCAAAAGTAGCGACATTCTTAGATCTTTCCGCCACCCCGCTCACCCTGGCGCTTGCACCTCCACGTCTCCTGTCTCCACAGCCTCCTCCGCTCCCCAATCGGCCAATCTGCGTCACGTGGAAGCGGGCGCCGCGCTTTCGTATATTTTTTCTTTCCAGCGCGCTCCGACCTCCATTGTTGGGCCTGCGCGACGAAAGTACGGCAGGCAAACTGACGGAGTGCGTTAGCGTAATAGAATGTGCTAAGGCCGAGAACTTAATTGCGATGCCGTGCTGCTGCGCCTTCGATTGCCGCAACAGACACAGCGAAGGCACAAAGCTTTTGCTTTGCCACCCCGCGGGCGCAACGCAAAAAGAAAAGTGTGGATTCACAGGAGCGGGCGGGTTGACTTCGAGGAAGTGGCAAAGAACGCGCGGCTTCGTGAATTAAGTGCCACGGCTCCTCACAACCTCTTCTTTTGAGCCTAGTTGACACCTTCCGCTTCGAAAAAGTGTATGTGTTCATGCTCTGCGTGGTTTTTAGCGCATTGAAGTTGACTTTTTTTTTTTCGAATGTGCTCTCTTTGTTTCATGTAGTTTCGTCTTGCGGTGAAAGTGCGCGCATCTGCAGCTGGCCAGTGACATAAAAGCGACATTATACTGGGTGTGTTTTGAGCTCCACCAGAAGTTAGCACATTCTCGATGCTTTTTCAAGGCTCACTATTTGGATGCAGTCTTTTAGCTTCGAATGTACACCCGCATGTATTGATTGGGTTTGTGGCGATTAACGTTTTTAACGTCCCGAAGCGACTAAAGCTCTGATGGAGGTCGTAGTGCATGGCTCCGGATAACTTTATCTAGGTCGCCAGGGGATGTTTAACGTGCACTTTGATCGTGGAGTCGTACGTGGTCCGGTAAATTCCTCGTTGGCGTTTCATAATTCTCGCGCGGGCGCGCCAGTGCTGCTTTAGAAGTTGGCGCCTCAGCGCGATTGTATTTCTTCAATATATTTCGTTTACTAGTTGTAACAACGTGTCATTATTTCGTACTATTGACGATGCCTCCAGGGCACCAAAGCTGCAACGGGGCACCAATGCTAGAACCATGGCTGGATGGGGCTCGCCGAAGCCTGTGCATGCCAAGGGAGTATAAGATAGGCTATGCGGACAGCCGATTTTTGTATGCATGCGAACACTCCCTGCGCCGCCTGCTTTATTGTAATGTCACGTGCTCTTCATAGGCCTCCGTTAGTCGTTACATGTGCCCTCCTGGAGCAGTAATAGTAAAAAAAAAATATCTGTCGTCACGATTACCAAAGCACACACCCCGCAATGAAAAAAGCGGCCCTGTTGCCAGGCATCGCTGACCGCAGACAGTAGGAATCTCTCATGCGCCGGCCGAACAAAAGTATCCTGCAGGTATGTAAATGAACCTACGAAACCACGTACACGTACTTTCACGCTGTCAAAACCTGAAACTTTGGTAATGACGCGCGTGTTTGAGCACACCGCGTGCTTGCGCCGTGTTTCAGCAACACGAACTCTCAACGTGCGCGCACTTGACGCCTTAAATACGCCTTGAATAATGGTACTTTTCTCTATTTCTTCCACAATTCCAACACGACATGTTTAAGGCCAGTTACCGACTGACGAATCAACGTCTGTATTGAAAAAACTGCTCCGCAGGGCTCGAACAAGCTTTTCCGCGGATTTCTTCCCGTAGCGTGTTAGCCGTCGTCTGCTACGGCAGGCCCACCACCGGCGGCGCCACCGTCGAGGGCGCGCCGAGCGGAGGAGGAGGGAAGCGAATGGCGCTACTTTGGGAGATCAGGGGTTTTAGGATGACTGCTAGATTCCTGCGAACAGTATCACGTGTGCCGGGAAGGGCATCGCAAGATTGCAACTTCCCACGTAGCGTATCTGAAACGGAAACAATTAGGCAGCTGGGATAGCCAACAGCCGTCAAACGAGCTATCTGCGAGTTGAAGCTCTCTTGTACCGAGTGGTAACAGGATTTCAGCGAGGCGTTTTTCAAGCATGCCTGAACAATGCCGCATTTGACCAATTTACTATGGGCCGATGCAAAAAGGCAGCAGGGTTTTTTTAGCGCGGGGCTCATATTTCCAACACACATGCTCGCCTAAAAAAAAAAACCTCAAATCGATAAACCTTAAGGCACCATTCTCAGGACGTTCGTGCGTGAGAGTGAGAGGTTACAGGCATTCAACGTCAAACAGCGTCAGTGTAAACAGCGTCAGTGTCTGCTCGAGGGATGGATCAAAGCCGGCATCATTACAGTCTAACAGAATGAGATAATCATCGACAAACCGAAAACATTTTACTACATGTGTGCCAGATAAAAGAGCTTCAATCGTTCTATCTGACTGCCCCAAGAACAGATCACTCAGAATAGGGGCAATGCCTGAACCGATACACGCGCCGCTTTGCTGCAGATAAACTTTTCCGTTCCATTCAGCGAAAGTAGAATTAAGATAAATTGTTAGAACATCCAAAAAACCGTTAACAGTGACACCCCACTCATTCTGGAACGCCACAGCTCCAAATTCAAAAATGGCTTTTTCAACAATGCCCGTGAGCGCGTGATGTGGAATGGAATAATATAAATCTTTAATATCAACAGAGAAACCCTTGTACGGAAAATTGATGTTCTCCTTAAGATACTGAATTATCTGAGATGAATTATTAACTAAGAATGGGTCATTGTAGCGTTTTTAGGTAACACTGAAGCCAATAGCCAATCGATTCTTGCTACGTTCCCCTTTCGGAGACAATCACGTGGAATGGCGTACCGCTCTTGTGACATATATATATTTTTTCTCGTACCAGACGGCATTTCGCTGTCACAGCGGCGCCGCTCGCGCCCTGAAATAGTCCACGTTGTGCAACTTCAGCCGTTTAACCAGCGCTAATGAAGTTTGGAACTTTGCGTAGCTGACCTTTGGATTTCGCTTTTTTTTTTTTGACTGCGTTATCTTGGACATTGTTTCTTTTCGTTGTTTTGTTACTTTTGTTTAATAAGTGTCCTTTTGTTTTTCGCTCTCTTATGTTTGTAACATCACGATGATGCTTTTTAAGAGGGGGGTATTGACACGTGTACTTGTTTATCGGGTGACCGCGTTTCACCGCCTAACAAATCTCATTGCGCAGCACAGGACGCGCTTGCATGTATCGGAAGTTTCTCGAAAGTTATCGGTGGTTCTATCCGCAGTCTGTTGTCACCGGACATTGCGTAATCTGATTCCATCGCGCGCCGCGAACGATGCAGAACTTTCTGGAAGACACGCGGGTCCCAGCGATTACTCTGGAAACTTCGATGACTGAAGTATAAAAGCCAATGCGCTTGACCCGTTGATCAGGTTTTCGACGATTGCCGACTGTGTTCGCCGCTAGCGTTGTTCTTTGAGTGTAACCTGCTTTTGAGGTCACAAGTTCGCCCAATAAAACGCTAGTTTCGTTAATCACAGTTTGGCTGCTTTCTTCACCGTCACTACTCCGTGACTATATATATATATATATATATATATGGTGTCCCAGCTAACTTGGACCAAGATTTTGAAAAAAAGACCTATGCGTTCTTCAGAACAGAAATCGCGCGTGGATGTTAGCGTTTATCTAAACTTACAGTACCATTCTTTTGCTCGTCTTTTTTTGAGTAATTGGCCGAGATAAATTAATTCACTTTTTAAATATATCTTGAAACGTTCAGGCGTCAATGGGAAGGTTGTGGAGCTCCACAAATATTGCCCAACCCAGGCACTTCCGATGAGATAGACTTAACGTGGCCGTTTTTATTTGGGAAAAACAAAAGCCCGCGGAGTTTAAAAAATACCACGTGACAGCGCGCTCTGTCAGAACCGAATGCGCCACGATTACAGCGCTCTCAACCGTGCATGATTTTTTTTTCTTCATCTTGATGTTTCCTTTAGTTCATCGGTAAGCAAACGCTATCAGTGCCCGAAAATCCTCAAACTCAAATTTTTGTCCATTTCATTAGAGCAAGAAAAGGTAAATTCCGAGGTAGGTGTTAACTTCGAACAAAGAGGTGTGCGCTGACCTGTGGTTATAAGTGCATAAAATCATTATCTTGGAGTGACGACAAAATGTCGCTGTCACTCCTCCCACTCTCGTTGCTGCTTTCGGTGGCTACATCTTTGAATAGGCTTAGGTACATCCAACATCAACAGCCATTTATGACTTTAGTAAGTTAAATGTGGGCTTCCTCGTACATGTGCGCTAGAGAGATTTCCTGCCGACGCACTTCAAAACTTCAACGCACTTTAAACACACCACGCATACGATTTGAGTCGATCACTCTTCTGTTCTTTAGTAATGTGAATCGCCTTTTCCTCGTTTGACCTCACATCGTCACCGCACTCTCATTTCACCTCACCGTGTGGGAGCAGAACAGGGTGAGGAAGGCCCTCGTGAGGGTACCGATTTTCTGCTGGTGACATATTGCCTCTCTTGTTGGTTCTTTCGTTCCTTCGCCGTGTGTGCTGCCTGACTCGATTGGCGCAGACAGTTGAGGCGACCTGCTGCTCTCTATTCTAACCTAATCTGTCACTTTAGCTTGACGTAATATTTGCCATTAGTGTCCCTTTATGCCTCCTCCATATATTTTTCTTTGGGATACCAACTGAAACAATGAAGCTATCGCTTCTTCATCTGCAAGAAGGTTGTTTATCTACCATTTAATATACAACTCCAGCGTCTTTCCTGTCTGGGCACTTTTGTTTTATACCGCTGAAAGTAATGGTACTTTGCTAAAGGCGTTCTGTTGCAGAGCACGCGCAGTCGCAATAAATATGCATATGAGGCTGCGGATTTTATTCCTTTCGAAGGCAGAATCATGTTGAGGTGAAGAACTGCGTACTTATTGGTAAGGCATTTCAGTAACACTTCATTTGGGCCTAGTTGGTACATAATTCTGAACTAAACGTAACAGCGCAAGCACCTAAGACGAGCCACAAAAAGGAAAGACACGACACACACAGCGCCAGTGTGTGTCGTGTCTTTCCTTATTGTGGCTCGTCTTAGGTGCTTGCGCTGTTACGATTAGTTCAGAATTATTGGTAAGGATTAGCCAATTTAGACTAAATCCATAAGTATGACCCGCAGCCCCACAAGAAACGTGCTGTCTGTCGGTGGCCATGTGTCACACTCCATGGACGACCAACGAACGTTGGGAAACATTATTCACGGCGAAGCTGTTAGCCTTTCGTTGGTCGGCATTTCAGAGCGCAGCTCTTCTTTGAAGCCTGTTTCACATGCAAGCGAAAAATGCTCGCTATTCCTGCCGACGCAGAAACCTGGGGTGCGATCTTGTACGCGTTCCAAAATAGAACGGAGGCGGCGCGTTCCACCGAGCCGCACAGGATTGGTCAGTTTTAACCGTGACTAACGGCATGACGTCAATTGTGACGTGATATCTGCTGTCAATCTTTCCGTGTCGTCTGCTATCGGACAAACGCAACGGAACGGACCACCTATTTCGTGATGTAAAGAACGGACCGCATCCGTTCGATTTTGGAACGCGTACAAGATCGCACCCCTGTTTCGTTGGTGGCGGCGGCACCAGCAGCTGGAGCGGCGAGGTTCGGGCAAGTTGGAATTTCATCGCGGCGGCAGCACGGCTTCCGAACCAATGACGCCCCGCCTCGCCACATGACCAGTGGAGGTCTAATGCGGGAAAGCCTTCGCATAGGACGATGTTTATTTACTTGCTAATATCAGCTGCGAGATGCTCACATCTGAATGCCAGGGCGACATCTTGAATTTGCATCCCCGATGCTTTGTACCTGGAAGGAAGCGCAGAAGTAATGTCAGCTTGGCGTACTCGGATCAGCGATTTATCAATGAAAGGTGGTCAACTGCAAGTCTGCAAGTCAACTACAAGTCACTGCAAGTCTTGCGTCTGACGGTATGGGTTCCCGCACAACGAAGGGCTTCGTGAGCGGCTCTTCCGCGAGGGTATGGAGCTCCTCAAACGTTTCTGCCGACATCTTATAATACTTCTGAAAATACTCGGTGTCGGCGTTCATGAGCAGCAGCATTTGTACGAAAATATTAGGATAACTATTTCTGTGCAAACACTCGCCGCGGTGTGGAAATGGGATTCTTCCTTCCCATTCTCCCAGATGGGTCTCACCCATCAGAGCCGCGGAAACCGGAGTTCGAGCAAAGCCTTCTTTTCTTTTTTAAGGCAGTACTCCTTGAGCAAAAGGAGATGCGTGTAAGAATCGTCATGTGGCGCACGTAAATCAATATCCGTCGACACACTCTAGTCGACACGCTAGCGTCACATTATGGCAGAGTACCGAGCCGCTCGCGTGTTTTTGCGCCGCATATGCGCACTTTTTTTTTACAAAACAACACAAAAGATAAAAAGTAAGCATGATATTTATATACTTAAAACGCAAAATACGTATATATAAAATAATATATAAGAAGCAGGGGCAAAACAATGCTTATGTTGGTAGTCGCAAACTACCGAAACTGGCTGAAAGTCTTGCGGTTTTTTGCCAGCAACATTGATATTCGCAGCGGCGGAAAATGCGCGGCAGCAATGCATGTGAAACGAAACTAGGGTGGCTGGAATAAAACGAAACCTCGCGAAAAGCTTCGCGGCGCCGCGCCGTTGTTCCCTCCATTCGCTCAATCGCTTGCATTTGAAACAGGCGCTCGTTGCTGCGTTGAGCATCTGCGTTCCTCGTCGGCATACCTCGGCGTAACCGAGCGAACGAGCACACCGAATCATGAAAGAGCGAACGCGGAGCGCAGCGGGCGATGAAAGACGGCGATAGCGAAAAGAGCGCGAGGAGGAAAGCGGAGGAGGAGGGTGCAGCGAAACCATGAAGCGGCGAAGGCGTGAGAACAAGACGATCGCTACGAGATGGCGCCAGATTAGCGTGCGTTGTCTATTTCCCGATAACGCCATCAATAAGGCATGCGGCGAGCGCGTCCACCGATACCATATATGGAAACAAAGCGCTACACGAGTGGAGGTTTGTCTGCGGTGCCTGCTGTGAATCGCGCCCACGTGCCACTCACGCGCTGCCTCCCAATCTCCTGATTAGCAAGGCAGTCGAGCCACACTTCGTTCCGCTTGCAACGTGCCGCGCGACACAGTTTGTCCGCGCCAGACAATATACCGCGATATGAAAACACGCACAGAGCTGCGCTCAAACTTCGCATTAGGGAGTATAGCAATTGTCGGTGAATTTTTAGTGTCGTCGTCCGTGGGCCAAAATGTGGGCCGACCTCGGAGGTAGTGCAATACCGGGCCGACCCGTGGCTGAAGTGAAGCAGGCTTCGAGCACTAAGCAAAGTCAAGTGAAAAGTGCATACATTCTTTGGAATCACGCACATATACAGAACAGGGTTTTTCATTAAACATCAAATATTCATTCAGAACAGGATTTGTTTCAGTAAAGAATAAGCACAAAAACAATTATCCGAACCACATAATTGATGATAAGGCGTTCCTGATAACAATGTGAGGCACGTAGCGCTCCCTCTATAAGTTTCTCGGCAAAGTTTACTGTTGCGCAAGCTGCCGCGACGACGGCAGCTTGCGACGTGGGAGTGACGTCACTAGTATTTAGTAAATAGAACTAACCTAGCAGCTGATTTCGTTGTTGCAGCAACGTTATGGGTAGTGTTACGGTTGCCACCAATTGTTACGAGCCGGCCCCTCCAGTTGTTACGGGGACGGGGTTTCGGCGTCCTTCAACAGCGTCTGCTTGGAGCCCGAACCAGATTGACCTTTAGAGAGGGTTCGGCAGGGAAGACGAGATGATATAAAAACAAATAACAGCAGTTTAATACATCGTTAAGCGTGAGCGGGGCAGGCGCTCCAAGTAAAAAATTACAAAAACGTTCAGCATGCATGTTCCTACACGCATGGGCAGAGATGATGTGTCCGTGGCGATTCGCTGGCCTTCTTATACCCACCCAGGCACCCTCATTCTCTCTTGCTTCCTGGTAGAGGGTCTTGTCAGCACACTCGTCAGCCCACACAGAGGAATACGAAAAAAACAAAAAAAACGCTCTCTGGCAATCCACACAGACGTGTACGGAGAAAACCCACCCACTGGTATAGAGGGGATGAGCGTGAATCACGTCGGCTTAACACACTTGTCAACCCACACAGAGGAATTCGGTAGGATTTGCAATGGCGCATAATCCCGTCGCACACACCCGACGGACAAATCTTTTCATGTTGACGAGCGTGACGATTAGGCGCGCCGACTCTCAGGCGCTTGGCATCCGTTTCCTTCATCGCCGCACATAGTGAACCTCAAAAGTAGGTAGCACATACTAGCGCGCCGTTGTCAGATGGGAAGAGGAATTGTTACCCGTATGTACCTCGTCCCAGAGCTTTCATGTACTCAAGAACTCAGCATCATTCGGTACATTGACCGCGGCGCTCCCCCTTTTCCAACGGTCCTTCCCAGACAAGGGGGCTGCTGTGCAGCACGATTTGAGCTACTGCACTCGCCACACAAACAGCCATGTCGGTCTTACAGGACTTGAGCCTGACAGACCCTGGGATTGCCTTAACACAGAAGAGGTCAAGGCAAACAACCATGGAAGTCACCAAAGCCATCAGCGGTGCTGCGCGACCACACGAGGGTACACCACGATCGGTTCTGGCTCTGGGTAAGAATAAGAATGGGCTGGGGTGCGTTTGGCAGGCATTCTCAGATCATGAACAGCAGGTTGCCATTATCCCTCAAGAGAAAAGTTTATAACAGCTGTGTCTTACCAGCACTCGCGTACGGGGCAGAAACCTGGAGGCTTTCGAAAAGGGTTCTACTTAAATTGAGGACGACGCAACGAGCTGTGGAAAGAAGAATGATGGGTGTAACGTTAAGGGATAAGAAGAGAGCAGATTGGGTGATGGAAAAAACGCGAGTTAATGACATCTTAGTTGAAATCAAGAAAAAGAAACGGGCATGGACAGGACACGTAATGAGGAGGGAAGATAACCGATGGTCATTAAGAGTTACGGAATGGATTCCAAGGGAAAGGAAGCGTAGCAGAGGGCGGCAGAAAGTTAGGTGGGCGGTTGAGATTAAGAAGTTTGCAGGGACAACATGGCCACAGTTAGTACATGACCGGGGTAGTTGGAGAAGTATGGGAGAGGCCTTTGCCCTGCAGTGGGCGTAACCAGGCTGATGATGATGATGAAAACGAACAAAAACACGTGGATCGACTGGCGCACACGGCCAAGTCTGCAGACCTTAGACGCATGCATAATAAATTAAGAGAGAGCTTTGCACCTGACTAGTAAAAAATCACGGCAGGGCGAGAAACTCGCCTAAGCGATGCCGCTCCTGGGTGAGATGGAGCCAGACCTCATTTTGTGCCTTTGCAAGCACTTCGTGAAGGCTCGGCGCCCGCCCCCCGAATGCTTCATCACAAGGTGCTAACTAAACTTGGTATGAGCACTCGACAAGAATTAAGAAGCCCGAACTGGTCGATCGCCTGCTTAGGCAAAGGGTGTAAGAAACGACCAATCTGAAATGGAACACCTGGAAGGCTAAAAAGCCTAGCTATCCGTTGGAGGAGAGCTGCGGAAAGCAAACACTGAAAAAATATGAACCGTATCCTCCCGACTACCACAAACAAGGCACATCCCACTTGTCGGGATGGCTGTGAATCGTCTGTAGCTCAGCGGCAGACAGCCCCGCGCCAGGCGGTACATGAACGTAGCTCGCCTGGCGTCGAGGAAGCTGGCCGTAATGAGCTTCCAGTTTGGCCTGTAGAAGGGCAGATCGTACCTTTGGCATTGCGGGGGGAGACCTGGGGTGATGATATCTGTTTCTTGAATTGTAGTCGAAACTACATCCATGCATAATTACCAAACGCACTTTCTAACCCCCTACTTTGCGAGAACAAACCTTTATAAGATTTTTTTTCCTTTTTTCCGCGTTCTGTGTCCGACTGGAATAGCCTAACAGAACCTTATAACGCACTGTATGACTAGATCTGATCATGTCTTTCTATGTTCTTTCCTGAGGTGCTATCATGTTTCTTTTCTTGTTGTTGTTGTTCTCTTTTTGTGTAACAGAGATATATTGTAATTTGTATTGCCCGTCCTGCTTGGACCAGATTGGTCTGCAGTATGTAATAAACAAAGAAATAACTAAAGAAATAAATGCCGGGATGAACCTTGCGGATCCATACCCGAGAATTGGCAGCCGCACCATAAATAGTGGACGGGGAAACCGAGCGAGGCACACAGTGGGGGAAATGTGCTTTGGGAAAACAAACGGGGTCAAAGGCTAAGAAAAAAGGGAGTAAAACGTTGTGTCAGAAGCATGTGCGAGTTAAGGGCGACCTGGGTCCATCTGACATGTCCAGTAGCCACGATGCCCAGGTCAGGAATTCCGAGTCCTCCCTTATCCCTGGGCTGCTTGAGCACCCGCCGAGCTAGACAGCCAGTTGCCCCTTTCCAAAATGAGCTTGGTTCGGGTTGGAACAGGATATACACATGC
The DNA here is from genome assembly GCF_038994185.2 of Dermacentor albipictus. Classification (NCBI taxonomy): domain Eukaryota; kingdom Metazoa; phylum Arthropoda; class Arachnida; order Ixodida; family Ixodidae; genus Dermacentor; species Dermacentor albipictus. Next base: position 374,741,353 of record NC_091821.1, read on the forward strand.
TACATAAGTGAGAAAGAAAAACAGAAGTGACCAAAGAATTGTCATTGGACGTGATAACGCGCCGAATTCCTGAATTCTGGTTTCAAGCTTCTTAGCCTGCTGCCAGATTTCAGGAGACAAGCCGTCTGAATCGAAATTTAAATCTAAGACTCGCAACCGCGTTTTCACGGGGAGACCATGAACGGGGTGCAGGCTGGGTGGAGTGGAGTTCAAGTATACGGCTGCACTTTTCGACCTATTCAACCTTGCACTACTCGCCCTGCATCCGTCCATGACACCGTCCATGGCACCCAAGACGGTGCACGCTGATGCCTCGTCCAGGGCGACAATAGACTGCATAAGCTGCATGGACAATAGTCTGCATAGGCGAACAGCGCAACTGGAGGGGAACCTGGTGGGAGTAGGAACTTGCCAATTCTACTGTCACAGGACAACCTCTGCAGAAGCGGTTCAAAAGCAAGTAAGTAGAGGGCAGGTAAGAGGGGATCCCCCTGCCACACCACGATCCACAATGAAAGCCTCCGATACGCGATCCTGTATGACACTAACAGAAGTATGTCGAAACACAAAGCTTGGACCATTCGCCAAAAACCCACGCTAAAGACAGCCTCTTCCAAAACCCCAGAAATCTACCTGTGGCTAACGATATCGAAAGCCTTCTCCTGATCGGAGCAGAGAATGCCTGGCATTTTCCTATAGCATTTGCTCACAGGAGAAGGTCCCTTACTGTTAAACCGCGAAGCTGAGTGGAGCGCTCCTGGACACAACATGCCTGGTATGCCCCTAAAACAGTGCTCTAGCACTGGAGTGAGCTGCATACAAAGGCACTTTGCTATATATGAGCTTGTATAATCGCAGTTCAAGAGTGTGATTGGACCGCATGCTCTTAGATCGGTGCTTCTCGACTCATCCTTAAAAAGGCGAGTGATTAGCCCCTCTCTTTGAGACGCTAAGTCCCTTCACTAAGCAGCCTAATCACCAGTGATATGAAAGGTTCAAAACTTAACACAAAACTCAACTGTCAAATTATCGGATCCTGAACTGCGATTATGCTTCATAGTCGAAAAAAGCTCCTCCTCAACTATCGCCGAGTCACAAACTTCCAGTCGCTCAGCTGGTGTAAAATACGGCTGAAGTGACAACTGGCCCGGCGTACAAGTTCGCTAAAACTGCCTCGCCAGTGCAAGAACTGCATCAGGTGAATAGACTACGCTACCATTGTTTGGATCAACTAAGGAAGAGAGTGTTGTGCTCTTCCTTGAAAGATGTCTACGGAGGACATTTCTGCTGCACCACGCTTCCACTTCCCACCGCTGCACTCGGGTTATAGCTCTCAAGCCATCCCAGCGTCGCTGCGGAAGAATCCGAAGTTCTTTTCAGAGTGAGGTCAGTGCTGGAGCAACTCCTGGCCCGCAGGACAAGAGCAGGAGGATCGCGTCAGATACGATTTTAATCTATTCGCGCTCCTCGCGCGCTCGACGCTTGCCCTAAGACCTGAAGCATTCACGCACACTGACTTTCACTTCATTCCATTATGTGCCTTCCAGATTCTCTCTGTTGTGTATGTGAGCGAAATAGAATAGACGATACCTCTGTGGTTGCCTGCCTGTCCTTTAGGGGCCGTGGATTTAGACGCCACAGTCTCTTCCTTTGCGACGCTGAGTTCGAGTCGGCCAGCCGCAGAATTAGGAAGCAGTGGTCGCTAAGAGTAGAATGAGACAACCAAGAAGAATGCATACTGGGGGCCAGTGATGATGAGACGCAAAACCGAACGCTGCGGCTCCTCTCCTTTTGCCCTGTTCAAGACATTCCTGACTTCCCAAAGCAGAGTGCGCGCAAAGCATCGACCAGTCCCAGTCCATCAACAAGCTCTCGCAGTACGTTTCCAGCGCTATCCTTGAATTTCGGAGTGCCTCTTAAGGAGACGCGATCGACCTGCTTTATTTTAATACACAGGTGAAATCACGCACGAGAATGAGCCGCGATGGGCATACCAAGTAAAGACTTAATGTAGCGAGAGCCGCGGCAACCTCTTAGCCACCCCCATATCCACATGTTGCCGCGACAGACAGGGGCTTATAGTGGGCACGTCGGGAACCGCGGAATCTCCTTCGCCCCTGGCAGTGTGTCTACCCCGCCCAAAGCAGCCTATAAAGTTCTCTTCGTTATAGTTAGTTATAGTTATATAGTTACAGTTATAGTCTTCGTTAGTTATAGTTCTCTTCATTCTCCACCGCATCTGCTGGGTTATCTACCGCTGAAGCAGCCGCCCGTCCTGGCGCAGGTACCTGCTGCTGTGACCGCGCAGCTGCTGACGAGTAGGTCGACCTGGACAGTATATGCCGAGGCCGCGTGGTCCCCGCCGCATCACACGCACGCTGCTTCGCAGACCACGTGGCCGAACTGCTTGCAGCGTGCGAGCTTCGGCGTGTCACGCACAGCAGCGTTGTGACCATCCAAGTTTCACCTACGACACACACGCATGACTCCCCCATACTCGAGCTGCACTACCTTCTCGTCTACGCGAAGAAGGTTCGTAACGGGCTGCACAATCTCCATACCGATGCACCAGTTTCCTGAAGCGAGCTCAGGAAACTCAGGTACGCATTCGCCGGAAATCCCCTGGACCTTCCCGAATACTTCCAGACCTTTGATGATAACCCCGTCTGGTAGATCCAGAGGGTATCCATAAACGTTGACAAACTTCGAGCGAGCTCCTCGATATTCAAAACGAACCTCAACCTCGCGAACCTTCAAGGTGGGATCAGCTGAGAAGCGATCAGCCGCGGCCTTGGACTTGAATATGATCTCAGTCCTACCTGCTCCTGCACTCCCTTGAGATCAGCGCGCATGAAACGCTTCACTGGCTCCTTACGTACATAAACGTTGGTCCCGGTAGTCGCGCCTTTCGGAATACGACCGAAGAAAGTCCATGGTCGAACCACGAAGGGGCCACTATCGAGGTAAAAAGTAATTGAATTCCTCAAGTACGTCAGAAAAATCGTAAAGTACGACTTACACACAACCTACACACATGATAAAGTCGGATTGTAATTTAAATATACGAGGAAAATCCCGGCCACGGCGGCCGCATTTCGATGGGGGCGAAATGCGAAAACACCCGTGTACTTAGATTTAGGTGCACGTTAAAGAACCCCAGGTGGGCGAAATTTCCGGAGTCCTCCACTACGGCGTGCCTCATAATCAGAAAGTGGTTTTGGCACGTAAAACCCCATAATTTAATTTTTTTTTACGAGGAAAATGATTCTGTTACGTGGAAACTCAATCACAGATCCCTTTTCTAGCGTGTCTACTGACCACGTGCACGGCGCGCTCGGCTCCTCGCAACACCTCCAGATGGCATTCGCCTCCGTCGCATCGCCAGAAAACTCGCCTTCGTCCATAGCGTTTGCCGCCAGCGTTTCCTGTTTCCCGGCGAACACCGTTACATAACGTGGAAAGTTGGGCTAGTTGGTGAGTGATCATAGTACCTTGCTGGTGAAGCAGCGCACAAACACGGACACAGTGAAGACAAGCAGGAATAGACGACACTCTGTCGTCTATTCCTGCTTCCGTCAATTCCTGCTTGTCTTCACTGTGTCCGTGTTTGTGCGCTGCTTCACCAGCAAGGTACTATGACCGTTACATAAGCTGCAGTTGCCGGTAGATGTGAGAAGCAGAAATCTTTGAATGCTATCGTGTTCCACTGTTAAAGGCGAAGCTTAAGCGTCCTCCCAATTTTTTTTTATGCGAAGCATATTACTAGAGCTCAACCCAGCTCCTCAAGCGCGGCGGTGTCGCCTTCAATACCACGTGACACCGTGACGTCATGACAGAGGAGAAACGGGGCTCCAACTCGCGCCGTCGCTCGCGGCGTCGCCCCCCCCCCCCCCCCCCCCCCCGCATAGGACGCGGCGAGCGTCCAGCAACGCAGCGTTCGGCGCGACAACGAAATGTGCGCCTGAGCAAGCGCCGCACGCCTGAGCCGACGACACCGGCTTTTCTGCGACACGAGCTCCTTAACGCTGTCGCGTTAAAATACAGGCTAGTATGCTTCGCATCCTGGGCTTAACCTTAGCTAAGCCACAGCCATTTTTTTTTGCTGAAGCGTGCCGCAAGCTTCCTTGCCGAAATGAACTAATCATATATACACGCCTAGCGCAGCGCGTACAAAATGAAAGAAAAATATACAAGTAAACAAAACTGCATTTTAGTTAGCACTTGGCGCGTAGTGTGCTTAGAAGCCAGGAGTTTCGTCGCCTGTTTTAGTTTCCGGAAGCTGCCACGCCGAGCAACATTGTCGTTGTTAACACGTGACCAGCCAATACATGGGACTACCCATTAAATTATATTGAAACTTTGGAAAGCGTTGTTTATTTCCTAGGAAGTGTGTTCACAATGTGTTCCGCGATTCCACTCTATGAATAGGCCCTGAACCTTCTTGCAAAGTGGTGCAGCTTTTCAAGATTCTTAAAGGTATGTGTTCAAACATTCTCCCCGCAAAACAAACAGAAAAAAAAAACCTGATGATGTTATGGGCGCACGTGGACGGGCGGTATTCTCGAGTGATCACTTTCAGGGACGATTTTACTTTCATGAGGTTTTGAATGACTGCGTCGAGCGAAGCCGTTCCTGGCGTGCGTTGGCACGCGTTGTCTTAGCACGGTTGGCTCAGGACCAAAAACGCTGTCACTCGTAGACGTCGAACGCGTCCACGTCTCGTGAAAGTGAAAATATATGTCTCCGAATGTAATCGCTCGAGGATATCGCCCCAGCTGTTACGATGAATAGGTAGATCTGTATCTGAACTACCACCATGGTGGATTCAGATTGACTATGTAGGCTGGGTCGGTAATTCAAGTACTCACGTGGAGTCGCGGAGTCGCCCCGAGGGAAGTTATGACGTTCGCTAAGGATGGTCGATCAATCTTCCCAGTTGCGAGACGATGTGTTTTGACAAAGCGTAGTTTTTAATACTCTTTCCGAGACTAAGCAGGTGCCGCCTCCTTTTGCAAGCGTCTGCTATGTCCGCTGCCATAGCCAATCGAGAGAGAAAAAAAACTTTTACGCCAACGTCTGTCGCTAGTAGCCAGTCGAAGAGAGGCCGAGGACGGTCGCGCGGCGCGTTCGTTGGCGAAGCGCGCGAGAACTTTGAAGAGATTGCGTCGCATCTTCTATAATTTGCCTTCCCAGCATGTGGCATTCTTTGACAGACGCCTGTAAGCACTTTCTTTTTCGATTACTGTACGCGCACTGCTATTGCACGTGGTCTTGAGATACTGCGAGTTGCTTAGATTCAGCAAAATATTGTCGTCTCAAGCGACAATATTTTGCTGACATATATAAGCAACTCGCAGTACCTTACTTGTAGAGTTTCCTCCCACTGGGGAATTTGTGTCGAAGGAAAGGGAAATGTAGAATTCGAAGTTCGATTCGCGATGCGGTCTTCCGAAGTGGCGGTTACCGTTTTCCCCGGATTGGTTGCACTTCATCATACTTCTAGAACTGAGTGCTACATTATTCGTAAAAGCGACGTTTTTCTTTGCGAACCTCGCCGGGTTTCGTGACCGTGGAGCTTCGGCCTGGCTGCTCCCTTGCCGAATAGGCCAACCAGTCACAGCGGAGTACGCGCGCTACCGAGTTTCTCGTAGCACCACCAGATGGCGCTCGCCTCTGCTCATCTGCGAAGGCGGCGCCGTCCGTGCTGGGGATAGAAAAAAAAAGATTCAGAAAGCTCGCATATGCGCATCCTAGGCTGCACGGTAATGAGGACGTAAATGCTTGTGAATAGACTGGATTCGAGTTATGCTACGTACATGTGTGCATGCTGCCTCTGAAAATATGATGCATTCAAGGTGTCCATTGTACTTTCTAGCAATCAGCAGCTCCTCTTGACAAAGGGCTCGGTATAATTTGTGTGCGCCCGCGCTTGTGTGTGTGTGCACACGTGTACTCATGTTTTGACTCTTTATGCACACAAATCTTTGCTATATATAGATTCCAGCTCGTTGGATCTGCTGCATTTTTTTACGTCATTCCATTGAGTTGTTTACGTTCACCTACCATTCTTCATTCTGCAAACGCAAGAATGAATCGCAGAGTGATGTGCTGGGATCTGCACTCTATTGCACCAGCATGCAGACTTTTCCCAGTGCCACTGGCACATGTCTTGGGCTGCTGCGTGTTAGCACTGCTGCTTACTTCGGCTTGATTCAGTTCTGTTAGCAGGCATGGGTCGTATCAAGTCTTGAACATTGCACTGCTCACACACGAATTCCATGCGCATGCAGGTATGGTGAATTGAAAGTGTACTTCCTCTTTGTTCTCTTTCACCTCATGTTACCTTGCGCCATCCATTTCACGTTGATCTGGTGTAATGCTGCTAAAATAAAACAGTCTTAAGTGATTTAAAACATTGGGAAGAATATTTATCTAGCATGCAAAGTTTGTTATCCAACACTCGATTATGGTTTCTGAGATTGCGGGACATGGCACTGCGCGAAAAGCTCCGTGAAAACGTGTACGGAGCGGCTCTAATTAGTCTCTAAAACCATGTACAGCTGGACACTGCATGTTCAGGATGCATTTGCAGTGTGGTTCATGATGTCTTTTTTTTTCCTGATGTCCGCAGTGTGTTTGCTCCTATTATATTGTAGGAAGAATGGCTTGCATATGAGGAGGCGTTTGCCGCTCCTTCCTTTGGCGGCTCTGTCAGTCCAGTAATGTGGCTGACAGAGCCACATTACTGTTTAGACATGTTGGTAAGACATGACTCGTAACTTAAAGTGCACAACCAGACGAAGATGGTGAAAGAATACTGGAAACACACGAGCGCTTGGGTGATATACGGCCACGACATGCCTTTATATTCTGCTTTGCGGTTCCCAATAAAGTGCTGCAAGCCTTTTTTTTCTTTAGTTGCTTGTGTGTTTGCCATTTTCTTTCACAGTCCTTGTCTGGTTGTGCGCTTTAAGTTTTCAGTCTGCCGGTCCTGCAGCATGACAAATCGAATCTAGTTGGCCCGCGTGTTGTTTCACCAAAGATTTGCTTCCTCTGCCCTATCATGTTTTGAGTGGTACATTACAACTCTTCTCACACCCAGCCACCGGCATTATCAGCGAAATTACGCATATACAGTGCGTGTGCCGCGGCTTAAGCACCATGTGCTGCAGGGACCATGTTACTGCAGCGATTTGGTGATTCTTGAAGATTTGCTGAATGGCACATGGAGTGTACAGCCACGCAGCACTGACAGTGCGAGTGAACATGGAACATATGGGTTGTAACGTGCCCTTAGTAGCAGTACTCAAAGTGTGTATTATCCTGCAGGAAATGCTAGTGGGTGTCAGTAAAAGGCACTGATAGGTCTGGCATGAGCTTGACTGTACTAACTCTGATATTAGTATCTGCAAGGCAGAATGTGCAGTCCGAATTGCACGTTGCCTCACAAGGAGGAAACACACGATTTCAGTGGCACAGCCAGAAATTAAATTTTTTTTTTGGCGAGGGGGGATTGCACGACCAACTACCCCACTCTCTCTCTCTCTCTCTCACTATATATATGTGTGTGTGTGTGTGTGTTAACGAGGATGCATGTTTTGCACTCACTTCGCACCGAATTATGTCAAGGTTATGCTATTTTTAAAAATGATGATATTGAAAAAAATTCACGTTTTGTGTGTAAATTGATGCATTTTTATAATGTATGTCAATGACCTAGCTGGTACATGACTTGGAAAAATGCACAGCGCTAATAACGGGGCCATACAAAAACAAAGCACATATTATCGAGTGTCTTCTCATTTGCAGGCCAGATTTGTTGCAGCCGAGGCAAACAGAGCAGATCATTATTGTTTTGCAGCCAGACCTTCTAGTTAGTTGTATGGCCACGGCTACGTATCAGAGATGGCGTCCACTATTTTTCAAGTTTCCTATCACTCAATCACATTTTTAATTGTTGTGGGCATGCTATATTATTCTAAATTTAGAAATAAAGCAATGAAGCTTTGCGCTAGAATTTCGATAGTATCGTATAATGCAAGTTTCACTCACTTTTGGTGAGCTGCTGTCCGACTGATTTGAAAAGATGTTTGGAAGTAACTTGTGATCATGGCATTGCAGTCATCATGCGATGCATATTTTTATTTGATCACACTCAGGAACTGATGAGGCAGACAGTCCGATGCAGGGCTGCTTCCTGTTTAGGAGCCTTTGTGAAAATTATGGCATTTACTGTTCACAGTAAAATAAGGGCCAGTAGCTCAGAGAGATTTTAAAGCATTGTGTCTCCCAACACCCATCTATTCTGAAAATTGCTGAGACATTTAGTAAGGATGGGTTCTCCGCAGCAAGCAGCATGTGCTAACAAGTGGTAGGTGAGCCTCAGCTAGACGACTGGTCACAGCTGTCTGGTGTTGAGCGATCGGGCAGGGACGAGACGCTCTCCCTATGTCCATAATTATCCGCCAGCTTCATTCATGACGCCTTTTATGTTTGTCCCTCTCCTCATATCCATCACTCCACTTTCCTTCCTAACATTCTTTTCCGTCAGTCACTGTCAAACTCTTTAACATTCACCGGTTTGGTGAACAGTGCGGTGGCTGCTAACATTCTTATATTTCTGTCTCTGTGTGGACTTCGGGACCATTCTCCTACCTGCCTTCCCACCTGTTAGTTGTTGTGGTTTCTTAGCTTCCCTGGCCCAGCACCGCTGTCCTTGATATATTTTACCGTGTGCAAATCAGCATTCTTTCAAAGCAAAGCTTTCTTTCTTTTTTTAAAGTTTGCCCTCATCGGGGCTGGTTCAGAGCATGTATATAGATGGCTGGAGCGTGGCAGAGAGGAAAGAAGACGCAAGAAACTCGTTTGGACTTTTGTACTGCATCGAATATGCACAATGCCCTCTGGTGTTCCCTGGGCATCAATCGGCACATTACCCTCTTGAAAGCTGCAATTATCCGTGACCCCCCTCAAAACCACTGCAGTTGTTGCAGCGCTCACCTTTCTACTATACCCAAGTCCAGAGCAAAGCTAGATAGAATCGGAGAGAGGACGGGAGAGGAGGCAGAGAATGGGTAGAACCGACGCAGTTGCGCAACGAGCCTTGCCACTCTTTGCTAGCATTTATCATAACCCCGTCATTTCAGAGGGGTGTTCGACCCCTCCCCCCCCCTGGATACGCCAATGCACGATTTGGACTGTGTACATGCATTTTCCAGGGCAGAACCACAATTTTTATGTTTGGGTCCAGGTCATGAGCATCCATTTTTGTTGGGGTGCAGGAAGGCACTTGATCACTGGTTCCTTTGTTTTTGAATAAATGAACAAATAATGGTTGTAGAGAAGAGAGATTTATCCTCCTCTCCCATTTTAGAGTTGCCCCTGCACATTTGAGCTTTACGGTTGTACTATGCAAAGACTATATTTAATCCGTTGGCCAAGCATATGCCAAGCTTGACACCAAATCACCAGCATGGCAAACTCGCTGGTGGTCATTATGAAATCATGGAGCCGTATAAGGTAAAACCATTCCAATATGTTTTTATTCCGATCTCGTGACGTCAAATTTGCATAACCCCCAACGTAAGCATCGGGCGCTCACCTGCACGGTTGTCTGAACAAACCAATCAAATGCTCCCCTCGTTCATAGTAGGTCACTATTGTTTTCTTGAAAAACGAATAACATTGCCTGCACTGAGCGGCTTGTCTTATCGAATTAGCTCACAAGAGGCGAGGAGCATGTTCAAGGGGAGAGGGATTCGATGGGGCCAAGCCACTGCACTGAATATCGATAACCGGATGAAGAGGGTAGTGCCGGCGTCTCTGATTGGTCCGCTTTCTCTTACTTAGCTTGCGGTGGCTCGGCGACAATCACAGTGGCATGCAACGGAAGCTTAAGAATGACGCTCTAATGGGTCCTCAGCAAAGAAGAGTTGGCAGAACGAGGTCATAAACGTGCTGAAAGTTCTCGAAAACGTTACACGGATACACAAAAAGCTTTATTACACGCAAATAAACCCATCCTCTCCAGCAGGAGCGAGCAGCCAGTGGCGGGGCGATCAGCGGCAGCCATATTTTATTCGTTTCGGAATGGGGCAGCCTGCAGCTATTCAGAAGAAAACTCAATTTTGTTCGGCATATTAATACATCTTTAACGTGTTTGCATCACTTTGATGCGGTAAGTTTTTGCAGTTTTGTGACATCGCATGAGAGGCAGGTAAAGTGAGGGCAGCCCGAAAACTTTTGAACAATAGTCGAGGGCTAATGGCAAAAAGGCGTCCAATCAGAAGTAACTATTTTTGTTTTTTTCGGTCAAATTATGCATAATCAGTGTGTACACGTCATATCAAATGGGGAGCAATCGCGGTTTTCGTGACGTCGCGTGACAGACAGGTGAAGTGGGGATGGTCCCAAAAAGTTTTGACCAGTCAGGGTGGGCTGATTGCAGAATTGGAATAGAAAAGTTTGGAATAATTTTACGTTATAGGGACCATAGTTCTGGCACATAAAACCCCCTACTTCAATTTTTTAACTCGCTGGTAGTAGTTTGTGTGACACGTACCAAAACTGCCATGAATGTGAATGCACGCACTAGCTAATGAGCTGCGAGTGTACCAGCTGGATGTTGTCAGCTTGAAATTGTGAGTCTTATTTTCATATGTGTCTGGTCTCAACAACATACAATTCATATGTTGCATGTCTTTGCAAAGGCTGCAAAAAGAAAACAAGTTGCCCATGCCCATAAATAGCACCATTCTAGTCCTTGAGCTCGATTACTCGAAGAGGCGGGCATTGCCTGCATGATAAATCAAAATGTATAATTGACTAATTAAAGAATACTATCTGAATTATTAACTTATTTCTTTACACGGGCTAGCACAGCAAAATACGAATTGTAAACAGTGATATTACAAGGCATATCCACTTGGAACAAATTCTGAGGATGACACTAGTTTATAGATATGTGCTATCAAATTTACGGTAAATATGCACTGTTGCTCCACTTGCCTTTTCTTAACAAAATGCTGTTTTATACATTGAAGCAAAAAAAATAACTGGAACGGCAATATTATGTATTTTGTCCCTCACGTTGAAAAAGAATATCTTGAAACTGGTGTCCTCCTCAGCATTCATTCCAAGTGAATATGCCTTGCTGGCTCACTGGCTACAATTCACAAATTATGATATGCAGTGTAAAGCAATTGTTAAAATCTTATTTATTAAAATTTGTTAATTCGTTGATTATGCATTTTGATTCCTCATGCAAGTGATGTCCACCTTTTCGAGTAATCTAACAAGGACTAGAGGCATGCTATCTGCCAGTTTATCTTTAAAAAATTTGGTTCATATATATATATATATATATATATATATATATATATATATATATATATATATATATATATATATATATATATATATATATATATATATATATATGCGCACGCATGCTGTGATCTTGTAGAAATACATTATATATGGCTACCTAGTAACCATTGAAAAATATCACAAACACTAGTAATGGGATAGGTGCTTCTGCTGGTATGTGCATTCATTGCAGAAATTCAGTTCATTGCCATGGCACTTTCTTGCACTCCTATTCTGGCCTTGTGGTTGTTTTCAATACAGTTTTCTTATTTCATGTGCTTTATTTTGATTTCAGAAAAAGATAAGAGGTTTCAACTTTGCCAAACTCTATGTTGTGGTCAAGGATTATGAGTCTGCCAGACAGTAAGTATATATTGCACTCTCAAGGGACCATTTTGCTGTACCTAGCAAATTACTTTACCATTGTATAAAACTATGAGCAAATTCTTAATGTTTTCCATGTAAGGTTGCACATTAGTCTGATGCCTACGCACATGCTGTAGCCTGGTAACTGCAGGAAGTCGCTAAAGGCTGCCGTGTACACAAGTATTTTGTGTATTTTGTGCTTGTGCTTGCTATATATATATATTCATACCTCAAATACCCCATTTGGGGTTTTACATGAGGGGTGGGCATATTTAGATCATATATTCAATGAATGCCTTGAACGATGAATGACTGGAGTGGTGCACCGCTTCAGCGGGTAGATGATTCCAGTCTTTCGCTGTTTGAACGAAGGAAAAGTTAAGATTAGCGGTGGTGCGAGCTGGGGGGGGATAAACAGCCTTTGAATGGCTATGACGGGATGAAGTGCAATGTCCAGGCGTGATGTCGGTCTGGTGAAGCAGCAAGTGATAAAATTTGTAAAAGAGGCACAGTCTTGCTGGTTTGCGGCGGTGCTCGAGGGTTGGAAGGCTCAGAGATGACTTAAGTTTAGTAACGCTAGTGTGGCAAGAGTAGTCAGAATGAATGAACCTTGCTGCACGATTCTGTATGGATTCCAGTGCTGTTCCGACGTTAGATTGGTGTGGGCCCCACATTGAGCATACATATTCCAGCTTGGATCGAACGATTGTTAAATATGCGAGTATGTTTACTGAGGGGGGAACAAGTCGTAGATTACGGCGCAGGTAGCATAGTACACGATTGGCATTATTGCTAATGCTGCAAATGTGTGAGGACCAATCGAGGTTATTGGACAAGTTAGTACCTAAGTACTTATAAGAAGTCACAGCACATAATTCCGAACCAAAGATAACGTAATTAGCTGAAATAAATGATTGGCGACGATGGAAAGTAAGTAGCGACGTTTTTTTGACGTTCAGGGGGGACATTAGCCAATTATTACACCAAGGTTCAATGACGTTAAGGTAAGACTGGAGAGCACGAGAATCAGCATCGTTGGTAATCGGACGATAGATTACACAATCATCAGCAAATAAACAAATTTGGAATAACAACCTATCGGTAAGTCGTTAATGTATATTAAGAAGAGTAGTGGCCCCAGGACTGTGCCTATATATATATTATTGTGCTATATTTTGTGCTTGTTTCTCTGCACAGCATAGACACAATGTGTGCGTGCGTGTGTGTGCGTGTGTGTGTGTGTGTGTGTGTGTGTGTGTGTGTGTGTGTGTGTGTGTGTGTGTGTGTGTGTGTGTGTGTGTGTGTGTGTGTGTGTTTTAGTGTCCTAGTTTCTTAGGTACTCATGCTTTTTACTTCACTTAAAATGTTTCAAGGTTCATTTTTCTCTTTGATCTGTGAGAGAAAAACTCATTATTAATTTCCGACAGCTCACATGATCCATGCTGTGTGAATTTTGTAAGTACCTTGCTGCCTTCTTGACTGTATGTGGGAATAATCCAGCTGCACACAAGCTGATGGGACAGATTCAAGAGGCCACTGAAAAGCAATATGGAGCCATTAAGTCTTGCAAGTGGTAAGAACAGGCTCATAGGACCAGATTTTGTAATTCTCTTGCAATGTCATCTGCTAGTGAACAACCTGTGTTGTTCACTAGCAGTTCACCTGTCTTTGTGTGAAAGGAAGTTAAATGTTCGTGCATGATCTTATATTTATACCTTTTGCCGCTAATGCAATTTTTGCAGTAGCTGCAGGAGTTGGCAGGTGATTTAAATGTTCTAAGCATGGATTCTGTGCTCTGGGCACAGAATCCATGCACTGTGGCATAGCGTTTCACATAAATTGTTTTCCATTGCATGATCTGAGGAAGTCTATCTTAGACCACCCCCTTCCATGTGGTCACTCAAGCTTGTCACTTCAAATGTGGCACCATTACAGTGCAGATGTGTGCTGTGTCTGTCATGTGCATGCATCTCAGAAGAACTCCTAGTGGAATGAAAGGCTTCCTATTCTGTTACTGTACTACAATGAGTTTGCCTTATGTCATGTAATAAATATTGAATACAGTTTCAGGAAACATTGCTTTTATTCTGGTTTTGTTATCCCAAAGCTGCTGGATTGTAATTTCGTGCACCATTTAAAGCCTTCATCATGGGAATACAACCTAGAGTCCAGTGGTTCTCAGATTATGAAGATATTTCTAGGCATTTCCAACCCTTACCATGCTACTCCCGGGAAAACTCATCTCCCCATCCTAGTGCACACCCTGCTACTCACAAGTACTTGTGTTTTAAGTGCACTCCCTTCCTCCCTGAAGCAACTTGTGCAAAAAGAATATTGTGTATTTGTTGTCGCACTAAGGGAGGGGTAATCTAAATGTACAAAATTTTTAACAGCAGGTGAAGCACATATCTTACTGCTTTTTCACTTTGGCAAGACAGCCATGACAAGCCAGCTAGCATAACAGAGCTATCCACACAATGGCAGTCTATATAATTTAGGAACTGTTGATGAATTCTGGCTCAGACATAAGTGATAAAGAATCAGCTTCCAATTAGCGTGAAATGGGTGGTAAGTTAACATGGGGAAAAGAAATAATTAACTGGCAGAGGTTGAGGAGCAGTCAGGAAAAAGAGCCTGGCAGTTAAATTGTTAAAGTCATATCACAGTGGTGGATGGACCATTATGTGGCCTGTGTGTCTCAAAATTACACACAAATCATGCCCTTTCAAAAATTGTTGAGAAGCTTGCTGTTGCAGCAGTGATAGCAGTGCATATCTCTGAATTAAAGGAGTTTAGAATGGTGAGACCAAGTGAAACTTTGTCTGTATATTTTCGTAATTTTAATTAAATAAGCTAATTTCATGATCGTATTCATTTATGATATCTGTCTTGTCATATAACTCCACTGCTTTCTGTCCTCAAATGCTTCTGCATAGTTCATTTCCTCTATCATTGCACAACATTATCAAAGTGAAATCAGGAGTGGAATGTCAGCACTAGAAAATATATACCCTTGTCAGAGTGTATCAGTATAGCAGTTTCAGGGTACATATTGTTCTCAGGCCTCATGTGCTGTGTTCCGCTGTGATATGCCAGCGAAATTTTTTTCCCCCTTGTGCTAACAGAGAATATTTTTTGTTTTACCTTCGGCAGTTCCTTGACCCTGGATGAAAGCCAGAAAGATGTTGTGAAGAAGTAAGAAACAATTTGAGTGCATTGGACTTCTAATTTAATCAGGAGTTTCATTTTGGACAAGGCTAATCTTTCAAATGGTTATCACACTTTCTTTCTTCTTATTTTTTTTTCAGTTTGTGAAATGTATTTGCTTACTTACCTGTTGACCGACAAGCGATTAAAGTTTGAGAAAATAGATACAAAATGAGAGCTCCTTTTTTTTCCTGTTTCTTAAAATGTTAACTGATAATAATGGTAACTTGGGGTTATGATAAGCTGTGGTATTGTTATGCCATTTTGCTTTTTGAAATACTTTAACACTTTTTCTTATTTTCAGTGTTGGCTGGAACATGTGGAAAACAGTTTTCCTGGTCATAAGGTTATGTTTAAGCTCAAGGTTGGTGGATATTCACTTATACTATAGCATATTTCTTAAGTTGTTGATGAAACAATCCCATTGACATTTTATTTATAACTTGATATCATTCATTCATTCATTCATTCATTTAGTTTTACATGTAGGATCCGAAAGAAGCTAGGAGGAGTGCTGATATAATTAAATGACTGGGAGACAAATGGCTGTTTGTTATAAGCCACATGCACATAAACTGTACACTACCTAAAAACTTAGCTTGCCATGCTTGTTCTACCTGATATTTATTGCGGAATGTATGAAAAGCAGGCTTGGTATTTTAGCATAAATTTTCTAGACAATGTGGAATGCAGAGTGCTTATGCATAGATCAAACGTGAGATATTGTTGTATCAGGCAATTATTTTGTCTTCGTGGTTTTTGGTGTGTTATGCGCATAAGAAATATACATAATGTTATTGAGTATATTCAGATGTTTCATGTGGATCAATGCTTACAGAAAGCTGATAAGCACAAATTGCATTCATTGGCCAACATTAACTTTGGGTAAATTGGTCATAAATGAATAGTACACGCTATTCAAAGAGTCTTGGCAAAGATGCAGGGCTCATAATAGTCAAACTTTTTTTTACATAACAGCCATGAAATAGCAGTAAGCAGATAACACAGGCACTTGGCAGTTAGCGGGTATGACACGAGTCCCAGCATATGGCCTCAGGTTGTCAGTACGCAACGGCTGCTACTGGATCTCGGAGATCATGACCAAGTACTGCACTGTTGTGTTCTGGGATCAGTGTCATTACTGGCAAGTGGTGCTCCGGGCCGTCCAGAGGGCTCACGAAAGGGCGGAGGCTCACGGGCTTCCCGTCCCAACGTGGGTGCGGCCCGCGACCCCTGCCGCCCACTAAACCAAGAGTGGGTGGGGAGGGGTTCCTCAGGACACATTAAAGTTATTTCCTCCTCCTGGCAAGTGGTAATGGCAAGATTTCATTTTTTTTAAGTTTCTATATCTAAAGTTTACACATTTTCTTCAGCTCTGCATGAAACATCCACTCGTATTTCAAATAAAATGTTTGCTCAGAGGCTGCTCTATGCTACCAGAAACTAGACTTACATGGTATAAAATTTTGTTGTAGTTCGCATCTAAGGCTGTTTATGTGTAATTGTAGAATAGTCACCATCCATTCACTTTTCGTATTTTCAGACATAAGTTGTGAAATGACTGCCTCTATAGTGTATATATTTCGAATCTGCAAAAAAGTTTGCTATCCGGATAAGCAATTCAATGAAGTGTAATTTTCATAATGCTTTTCTGTATTTTTTGCTGGCCCTTAAAGGGTTAATGTGCCTTTTATGGCGCAATATATAAATGATGCCTAGGTTAAAGTTTTGCTATTTAATTGTTTTCTGTAAAATTGCCATTTGAACATTTTACTTGCCATACAAAAAGAGTAGGGTATATATTGGACAGCTAGAAATGCGGTGATGACTTGCTGCAGTATTATTAGCTACAGTGGAACTATGTGTTAGTGTACACAGAGTAGCTTCAGCTGACTCTGGACAAGTTGTCCACAGTTAGTGCAGAATAATGATGTTATGGTTAGATGTTAACACATTTTCAGCTATTATTATCGATAAAGGCAAAGTTCCATTTGATATTTATGTATAACAGTTAGCAGAAGTTCATCAAGGAAACAACTGGTGATTATGCAGGAAAACATGGCGAGGGCGCAAGGTGTGCCTGACGTGAAGGACATGGAGGACCTGATCACATCAGAGATTGTGAGAACTCATCAGTTTTTTTTTTGTATTCCAGGGTGCCTACTTTTTGGCAAAACGGGGAATTCTCAGGGATTTTTAATAGTCTGGAAATACTAAGGGAAAACTCAGGAAATTTGTGCTTCTATCAAGGAAAATTAGCTGTAATTTTATTGAAATGGGAACGAAAGTCGTGCTAATGCTGGCTCGAGTAAAAGAGAGGAATCGTAACAAATCGTCTGTGACGCTGTGTTGGAGGAGTTGCCAGTGTACGACCGATTTTTCAGACGCCCGATTTTTCGGACATGCTCGATAATTCAGACGGCTTTGCGGCACCACCCCATAGAGTAAATCTGTAAGAAAATCTGAAATTGCGGACTCAAAGACCCTTCACCGTCTGATTTTCTGGACTTACTGGCATGACGCCAGGCTCGAAGCGGCATTAATCAAAGCCAACACCGCCTTTTTGATTACCTTGCCACCTCAAACCGGCGCTCACGCAGGCAGATCCACTGGCAGTCGTAGCCACTATTGCGGCTACGCGAGGCCTAGCTACTTTGCCGTTCGATGCCATGTTTTTCATTGAAAGAATTTTCCACTGTCAGCAATGGCACCGACTCTGCCTCTGTAATCCTCACGATTGGCTTCGAAGCTCGAAAAGCACAATGCGCTGCATAATACCAGTTTTTGAAAGTCAGCTTCTACTCAATACAGCCACGATAAGCGGTGAAGCATAGGCAAAGTATTGCAGTGAAGTTTAACAAGCGTAAGAAGGGTCAGTTGTCACGGGACGCAGTATGTATTTCTTAATTATACCTGCTTACACCCGCCATCTCCTGCCACTGTAAGAGCACCAATATGCCTAGTAAGTGTACTGGCAGGCCTTTGGAGCTTTTGCGGATGTGCCTGTGGCGATTTGAGGCCATAAGGGCACCAAAACACTTGCATTCATCTTTCATGGATGCTTTCGCAGCCTCTAGGGAGTCCGAAAAATCGAACGTTGACTGTACAACTGACCAAGAGGATGCTTCGAATGGTCCGTGAGGCAAATGCCCGGTGGAAGGAGGACGAGAGCAGAAAGCACCGACTCATTGACAAATGAATGGGAAAGGATCGGATGTCGCGCTGCTTCTTTGAAGGAGCTTGAGCTCAAAATACAAAGTGTTGGCTGATGCCAGATGCAGGTGTCCCTCAGCGAAACCAAGCTAAACTCTTTGAAGCAGTGAAATGCAACACTGAGGCGTTGTTCTTCTTTTTATTTGTATTTGAAAACGTTCGACTCAGTTTGCAAGGGGTTTTACCATTTTTTAGAAGATATTTTGTTCACTGTCCATTTTACTAACACCTCTCTTCTGTTTTCTTTTTGAATAAAACAGACACTATGCCTTACTATTGAAACTGGAATAAGTAGTTTTTTATATTTTGTAACATGCTTACTAGAGAGTGACACCACCGGGTGACATGGTGTAAGCCCGTCTGGACATAAAACAAGGCTCTGTGTCACACAGGGACTTTCGCAAAAGCGCTCAGGGAAAATCTGGAAAACTTGGGGAATTAGGAAATGTCAATTTGGTAGACACCCTGTATTTTTTGTGTTGATATTAATTGAATGGATTTTGATTAGTGGTAGTACATTTGTACTGAACTTCACATGAACTTGAAAGAAGCTTGAAAGGATGCTGACAGTTCTGTAGAATTTCATTCAATCAGTAGGGCACATTCTTATGGACATAGATACCACAGCTAGGTGCTTTGCATGAAACTTGTAATTTATCAGTCAGTTTCAAAATTTGTACATTGGTTCTTGTCACACAGACACCACTTTGCATGTTTTAAACTGTTGATCTGACGGCAGGTATTGAGTAATTTTGCACAGTGGTGTAATCTTTTGGTCTTCCACATGACATATGAATTGCGTTCAGCAGAGTAGTATGCATGTTCTTCACAGTATCATTCTAGTGGTGAGAAGCTTATTTCTGTAAAGGAACCAACAACTTTGGTAGAAGCCATCAGGGATAGTTAGAACTTGAGACTGACCCCAACCAAATAACTGAATTTTATTAGCCCGACGTTTCGGAGCCCATTCGGCTCCTTCTTCAGGGGGTTGTTCTTCGGGGGGTGGCGGTGTGCCGCTTTTAAAGCATCTTTTTTGAAGAAGGGAGGAGGGGAACACGGGAGGGGGGGGGGACACTTCACAGACGGAAAGGTGGGGGGGAACAAAAGGAAAGGGAAACTTCCCAACCAGACAGGCAATTCTGTCGAAATGTTTAGCATCAGGGATAGTTGTACGCATTAAGTATTAGGTTCTTGGTGTTACATCGTGAGCTCATTGTTGATATGGAGGGAAGCAACCACCTGAAATGACGAGGGAATCATGATGACATGCCAAGCCTCTGTGCTGGCATTTCTGCTAGCCTTTAGCTAACAGTGCGTCACTTCGCATTGCTTACTGCTGGCATGGAGCAACCCGATGCTACGTTACATGGATCAAAGCTAAGTGTTGCCAAGTGACACAGCACCAGCGGACGTAGATTGAAATGCTGATTCCGAGATCTGACATGACTGGCCCTCCGCATTTCAGCTTGTTGCATTTCTCTACATTGACACCGGTTTGTGCAACGCCAGCCACTGCCTTTAGAAATACTGCATGTATGCTCGCTGTCGACATGCTCGCTCCTACCAATGTGAGTGCTCCTCTGTTCATAGAACGTTTCTGCTGCCTATTCTCGTTCACTCCTTCCCACAGCTAGAAACGCAGTTAATCCAAAGAAAAGTAAGTAGGCAAAGAAAGCCATAACTTTAATATTCTGTGGTAGCAGCCCTTGCAGCATCCTTAGAGCAGAGGTGAAGCTAGCACTTGTCCCAACTTCACTTCCGACAGAGTGCTGTGCTAGCAGAGTCTGTGCACCACACAATTCCTCTTGTTTTACTAGTTCTTATACTAAAATAATAATAAGTAAAAGCATTTTGTTTCAGGGGAAAAGGTTACCTTTGGTGCAATACTGATGCCATGATTTTTAAAATTTGCATAGATGTTCGAGTGTCATTAGAAAACCTGCGACACAAACATATCGACAAAGTCCATACAATGAAATCTGCTAAGTTTAGTCTGCAGCAAGTGAGGAACTGAAGCAGGCTGCAGGTAGCCAGGGCAGCACATGTTTGTGTAGATATATATAAATCTGGGACATATGACAACTGTGCTGCAAGCGTGGTTAGAAGTCCATATAATTCCTATTGTAATAAAATAACAGGAAAGTCGAGAAACTAATGAAATTCATCAAACCAGTGACATGCTTCTAGGAGAGAATCAGAGTGACCTGCTCATGTATGCATGTTTGTACGTGAGCATGTGGCTAAGCAAATGAAATAATTCAAGTATATGTGCGCTCAGAAAAAAGAAATCATTAGTAAAATTCTAGATACCCCATTTTACCTCTTACCTAGAACACCTTGTAGCTACTATCAGGAGTGTTATTGATGTGTTTCAAGATCTTATCGATAGGTAAAGGGCTTCCATCTGTGATGTCAACATGAATTAAAATGGTGGGGTGCTGCTTTAATTTTGCAGCTCTTCTCGGATTCCATTTGCATGTGTGATTTGCAGGTGACAAGTCCACTGGATGTGTCATTGAGAGTCAAGCTTCTGCGGCTGCTACTGCACATTGGGCGTGTACGGGATGCCTACAACAACGCCTTCCAAATAGAGGAAGAACCACAATTCATTGCCAAGGCTGCATACTCAATTCAGTGGCAATCCTGCATGACCGATGTCATGAAGGTATGATGTGCACATTAAAAGAGGAAATTAGGAACCCTCTGTATATCCAGAACACAACATAAGGAAGGGTCAGGACAATTATTGAAAAAGTGACTGCAAGGAACATTTGCATAATTCTTGTCGTATGTACTTGACAGGTCAGATATTTTATACACTGTTTCTACTGGTCTATTTTATTTGCACCTTTATTGATTGCAGTGCTTGTTTTTCTCAAGGCTGAATATTTATTAGCTAATACAGATTCCATGACTAATTTAAATTAGCTGTCATGCCCTGGTATTCTTGATTGGCTGATGTGTAAAAACTGGAGGGTACAGCCCTGTTAGTTATCTGCATCTGAAAACATCGGGTGTTGGCATGATGTGTCCTGCTACCTTAAATGCTGAAGTGGTTGACAGCCTCGTATCCGCAGCTGTCTGTTACCAATGCGTATAAAATGAAACCATAGTCATTGGGCAAAAGCACTATATTCAGGAGAGCACATTTGATGATGGAAAATGAACTTGTAACCGAGCTTGTATCAAAGAAATGCATAATTGTTACATTGTAGTGACAATGAAGAACCAAACACTGCCAAAACTGTGAGCTCTAATATGAATACGGTACAAGAGAGCAGCAGGCAGCGTGTCTCAACCAGAGCAGCTCAACCAATCTCGAGCTCGCGCCTCCCGGGCGAGTGGCAATGTGGCTGAGGTGCCGGGCATTCCTCTTCACTACAATTGCCTCCCACAAGAAAAGGAGCCATCCTGGCGACTCATGGTGAATATAGAATCATGGAGTCGTAATACGGCTTCAGGCATTGTACGTAGACGGTTTCACGACCACAGCAGCGTTGGTCCGTAGGTGGCGTGACAGGCTCAACAATATAGTTCGCAGGCGATGTCTGCACTACAACACAGTAGGGTCCTTGATATTTGGAGGCAAGCTTGGATGAGAGTCCAGCAGGAACGGAGGGAACCCAAAGCCACACAAGGGAGTCCAGAAGAATGTGACAATGCGGGTGATCATCGTCAAGTCTGGATTTTTGTTTCCATTGGTCGACAGCTGTAAAGGAGCGGACGATCTGACGGCATTCCTCTGCGTGGCGGGCAGCTTCAGAGAGGGGCGTACATTCGGATGAGTCGGGTCTGTACGGAAAAATGGTGTCGAGGGTAGTCGAAGGTTCACGGCCATACAAGAGGAAGAATGGGGAGAAGTTTGTGGTCGCCTATGGTGCAGTGTTGTAGGCGAACGTGATGAATGGAAAAATGAGGTCCCAATCAGTGTGATCCTAGGCGACGTATTTGGAGAGCATGTCGCCAAGGGTGCGGTTAAATCTTTTCGTCAGACCATTAGTTTGAGGATGGTAGGCCGTGGTGGTGCGATCAATGATGCGACAATCCGCAAGGAGCGCGTTTACGACTTCGAGGAGTACACGTACTCCATCACTTAAAAGTTTGCGAGGTGCACCGTGGCAGAGAATAGTTTTTCAAGAGGAAGGATGCTATATCGCGAGAGGTGGCAGCAGGCAGAGCGGCTGTTTCTGCGTATTGCGTCAAATGGTCGATGGCGACGACTATCCAGCGGTTCCCGGAAGCCGTGCTCGGAAGGGGTCCATAAAGGTCAATGCCAATGCGATCGAAGGGCCTTGCAGGACACGGGGTTGGTTGGAGTGGACCAGAGACATGCTGAGCAGGAACCTTGCGGCGTTGGCACTGAGGGCACGACCGAATGTACTTGGACACAAAGGTGTACATGCCACGCCAATAAAACCTGGAGCGAAGCCGGGTGTACGTCTCGAAGACACCCGCATGTGCACGCTGCGGGTCAGTGTGGAAGGCAGAATATATTTCACCGCGAAGATGTCGACGTATGACGAGCAACCACTCGCGGACATCAGAGACATAATTCCGGCAATAGAGAAGTCCATCGCGAATTTCGAAGTGAGATACTTGATGGCAAAAAGCTTGAAGGTGAAGGAACAGTCGACGGGTTTGAAAGGAAGCGGATAAGAGCATTAATCCAGGCATCCTTGCGTTGCTCTGAAGCCATGTCGCAGCCTGCTGGGAACGAAAGTACTTGGTCAACGGCAGAGAGGCAGGCATCGCTTTCGGTTGACACAGGCGAGCGGGAAAGCGTGTCGGCATCGGTGTGGTGGTGGCAGACCTGTCGACAATGCGCACGTTGAAATCTTGCCACCGGAAAGCCCAGCGAGCTAATCCACCTGAGGGGTCCTTCAACGTGCACAGCCAACAAAGTGCATGGTGGTCTGTAATCGCGTCGAAGGGGTGGCCATAGAAGTAGGGTGGAAATTTACGAAGTGGCCAGATTATGGCCAAACATTCCTTCTCCATAACGGAATAATTCTTCTCGTCTTTGCTGAGGGTGCGGCTTGCGTATGCAATGACGTACTCATCGAATCCAGATTTGCGCTGCGCGAGCACAGCACCGACTCTAACACCACTGGCGTCGGTGTGTACTTCGGTCGGAGCTGTCGGGTCGAAGTGACGCAGTAACTGCGGCGAGGTCAGTAGACGACGCAACTCTTGGAAGGCATCGTCACAAGCGGACGACCAGGCATAGTCATTCAAGTCGCTCCGTAGAAGCTGATTCAAGGGAGCGGTGATGGACGCAAAATTCCCAATGAAGCGGCGAAAGTAAGAACACAGGCCAAGGAAGCTGCGAAGTTCCCTTATGGCGGAAGGTTTGGGAAAATCAGCAACTGCACGGAGCTTGGCGGTGTCAGGAAGAATACCATGTTTAGATACTACATGGCAAAGGATGGTGAGCTGACTTGCGCCAAAGTGGCATTTCTTCAGGTTGAGCTGAAGGCCGGCGGCAGTTAGGCACTGCAACACTTCCTCCAGCCTACAGAGATGGGTGAGAAAATAGGGCGAGAAAATAACCACATTATCTAAGTAGTACAGGCACGTTTTCCACTTGACTGCACAAAAGATTGTCCGTCATACGCTCAAATGTTGTGGGGGCGTTCCAAAGCCCGAAAGGCAGGACACAAAATTCATATAGGCCATCTGGTGTTACAAAGGCCATTTTAGGTTGATCTTCGGGTGCCATGGGGACTTGCCAATAGCCGCTGCGTAAGTCGATAGAAGAGAAGAACTCCGCGCCTTGGAGACAGTCAAGGGCGTCGTCAATTCTCGGAAGGGGGTAAACATCTTTACGAGTTATTTTGTTAAGATGACGGTAATCGACAGGGATCGTCCCATTTGTTGGTGTTCCTGGTGCGTTCATACGATTCCAGCCAATTTTCAACGTCTTTCTCATCGGTGCCGCTGACGATATCAGGATCCTGCTGACGCTGGGCACCGGCACATACGATGATGTCAGGCTGGGGTCGTCAGGCATGACGGATGGCAGAGTTTTGGTGCCTAATTCCAGGTTGGGGAAAACCGTAGCACCTCCACCAGAATCTAACATGAATACGGTACAAGAGAGCAGCAGGCAGCGTGTCTCAACCAGAGAAGCTCAGCCAATCTCGAGGCCGCGCCTCCCGGGCGACTGGCGATGTGGCTGCGGCGCTGGGCATTCCTCTTCACTTCAGAGCTAAGAATCTCTCTATTAGGCGTACCTGTGCCAGATAAACTAGCAATGCTGAAATCACAATTGTAGCCGTGAGCACAGTTGTCGGATGCCAAATATACTCTGACAGGTCAAGTGCATCAATGATTTGTACATATATTTTTTTTTTTCACATTTTTTTGTACATGCTTTAGTCTCCATTCCAGAGTAATCAATGGTGTTCGTGTAGACATTCGAGAATGTTCTCTATTTATGGTACACGTAGTCTGATCAGACCTGCCTCCTTTGCTATAGAATTGGCGACAAACAAGAAACTTTGGGTACTGTAGGCTTGTCTTGCTTGGAGCAATAACTGGATAACAGTGATGATTGGGTGATTGACTACCGGGAAAAAAATAAAAACATGTGTCAGTATTACGAAATGATCGTAGTTCCCCTTAAAATTTCTGTGAAACTTCTACATTTAGAACCTTGTTTAATGAAGCATAGATATTTTGTGAAGGACTATAACAAACCTTTTTTAGTTATTATGAAGCTTTATTGCTAAGGACTTGGACTTCCATATAACCAAAATAAGGACAAGTTGAATATGCCATGTTATCTTAAAAGGACACTAAAGGCAAATACTGAGTCGACGTGGACTGTTTAAATACCATCCCAGAAACCTCACAACACATGTTTTGTGCTAAGAAAAGACTTAGTTTACGAGAAAATTGCATCTGAAGGGTTGAGTGTCTTTTTTGATACTCAAATCTCCTGCTACCCAACCGGGGGAGTGGTGACATTGCATGCACCATCACCGTCATCACCGCCCTTTGCTGCCGGTGCTGAGTAAAATGGCGCCCCACAAGTGGCGGTACCGAGTCGAGACAGAACGGTGGATTCGCCGCTGCAGCTGCTATTTGGTCAAGTGGCGTGGATCGTTCAGGCATCCTGCAACATCAAATGGAATTTGATTTCTCTGCTACTTGCAGTTTGTGCGAGTTTCACGAGCTAGCAAAACCAGCGTAGCACTACGCGATCAAGAAAGTGCTGAAGCGTGAAAACGTGGGCAGCACAGAGTCGAGCGCAAACGAAACCGTTTGACCGCTTGCGTCATTGTCAACGGCAATTTCATTGTGTTCTTTTTTCTAAAAATGAAATGAAATTCGACAAGTAGCATTTTATTTCATCTTGCAGTGCAACACAAGGATGTTTTTTGCAACGAGTAGTTGAGCGATAGTGACAGAATTTAATTAAGGAGGGCTTTCGTCATCGGGCAAGTGCTTGGATGTCGCCGATGGCGGAACAGCCCCCGTAATTGGTATGTGTGCCGCCTGCGTCTCCTTCGCCGATCGCTCCACTACCGTGCTATTCACAGTCATCGCTCATTGTCCCCACGACATCATCCTCGGCCTCGACTTCCTCTCCGCACATTCTGCTCTCATCGATTGCTCCGCCAGTACTCTCCGCCTCGACCTGCCTGTTCTGGATCCCACTGAAGAACACCTTCCTCGCCTCAGTTCCGTCGACTTCGTTCGCTTGCCACCTTCGGCACTGACTTACGTTGACTTCGTGTCATCCCCGCCAGTGCCCGACGGTCACTACATCGCGGCTCCTATGCAAGACGTCCTCCTTACACACGGGATCACACTACCTCATACTATTTTATCTATTACGGCGAATTGCGTCTGCCTGCCAGTGGTCAATTTTGCCTTGACGACACAAGTGCTGCCACGCGGGATGTCTCTGGCCCACCTTTGCTCATTCGAGGATCACTCTGTAGCATCGATTTCAATAGACGACAATTCAACCGATCCTCCTCTACCATCGCAGTCGGCGACTTGTACCATCGCCAACTTCCAGAAAATGATTGCACCCGACATGCCGTCCGAGCACGCTCGTGCGCTCTACCGCGTTCTCATTTCCTACCAAGATATTTTTGACTTTAACGATCGTCCTTTGGCCCAAACAACAGCTGTTAAACATCGCATTAATACCGGAGATGCCCCTCCTATTCATCGCCGCCCGTATCGAGTATCACCGGCTGAGCGTCAAGTGATTCACACCGAAGTTCGCAAAATGCTTGCCAAGAACATTATTGAACTGTCATGTAGTCCATGGGCGTCACCGGTTGTGCTGGTAAAAAAGAAGGATGGCTCATGGCGCTTTTGCGTGGATTATCGGCACCTTAACAGGGTTACCAAAAAGGACGTGTATCCCCTACCTCGGATTGATGACGCCCTTGACTGCCTCCACGGTGCTCGCTATTTCTCCTCTATTGACCTTCGCTCCGGCTATTGGCAGATTGCCGTGGACGATCTCGACCGTGAGAAGACTGCCTTTGTAACACCCGACGGTCTTTATCAATTCAAGGTGATGCCGTTCGGCCTATGTAACGCTCCTGCCACTTTTGAACGCATGATGGACTCCCTTCTTCACGGTTTCAAATGGTCCACGTGCCTGTGCTACTTAGACGACGTTATAGTATTCTCCCCAACATTCGCTACGCACCTCGAGCGCCTCTCAGCAGTCCTGGACGTCTTTCGCCAAGCCGGTCTGCAACTCAACGCATCGAAGTGCCAATTCGGCCGTCGCCAGATTACCGTCCTTGGACATCTCGTTGACGCGAACGGAGTGCAACCGGACCCAGGCAAGATCCATGCTGTTACGCACTTCCCTGTTCCGAAGTGTGTCAAGGATGTGCGCAGCTTCATCGGCCTTTGCTCGTACTTCCGCCGTTTCGTCCAAAATTTCGCGGCCATAGCACGACCACTAACCGACCTTTTGAAAAAAGACGCCCCTTTCCAGTGGGGCGATAACGAGGCCTCTGCATTCTCGCTTCTCATCGATCTTCTCACAACGCCCCCCGTTCTGGCCCACTTCGATCCTTCTGCGCCTACCGAAGT
Source organism: Dermacentor albipictus (assembly GCF_038994185.2). Lineage (NCBI taxonomy): Eukaryota > Metazoa > Arthropoda > Arachnida > Ixodida > Ixodidae > Dermacentor > Dermacentor albipictus. The sequence goes on from NC_091821.1 coordinate 374,768,578, forward strand.
CCGTACTGATGCCAGCGGTCACGGAATTGGCGCAGTACTGGCACAACGCCAGCGTGGCCACGGCCGTGTTATCGCTTACGCCAGCAGGCTCTTCTCGCCCGCGGAGCGCAACTATTCCATCACTGAGCGTGAGTGTCTGGCCCTAGTTTGGGCGGTTGCGAAGTTCCGCCCATACTTATATGGCCGACCCTTTTCCGTTATCACAGACCATCACGCGCTTTGTTGGTTATGCTCATTGAAAGACCCTTCAGGAAGACTTGGTCGCTGGGCCTTACGCCTCCAAGAATATTCGTTCTCTGTCACCTACAAATCTGGCCGACTACACAAGGACGCTGACTGCCTGTCTCGCTACCCAGTAGACGGGCCTGACGACGCCGACAGTAGTACCGCCGATGGCATTTTCTCTGTGTCTGCCTTCGCTAACATCGCCGATGAGCAGTACCGAGACCTATCGCTGCGAGTACTCATCGAGCGTCTGCGCTCTGCACCTACCGACGCATCCGTTCGCCGATATGTCCTCCAGGGCGGCATTCTGTACCGAAGGAGCTTCCTCCCTGACGGCCCTGATCTTCTTCTTGTCGTGCCACAACATCTACGACAGACTGTGCTCTTTCAGATGCATGACGCACCCACTGCAGGACATCTTGACGTAACCCGCACGTACGACCGCGTCCGCCGCCGCTTCTATTGGCCTGGTCTTGCTCGCTCCGTCCGACGCTATGTTGCTGCCTGTGATCCCTGCCAGCGTCGGAAAACGCCTCAGGTGCTACCTTCCGGTCATCTCCAGCCGATCGCCGTCCCTGTGGAACCGTTTTTTCGTGTTGGATTAGACCTCCTCAGTCCCTTTCCCACGTCATCCTCTGAGAACAAATGGGTAGCCGTCGCAACTGATTACGCCACCCGATACGCTATCACGCGGGCTCTACCTACCAGTTGCGCCACTGACGTCGCGGACTTTCTCTTGCGTGACATTATCTTAGTGCATGGCGCCCCGCGACAGCTGCTGACTGACCGCGGTCGTAACTTCCTCTCGAAAGTTATCGCCGACATTGTGCGTTCCTGCTCTATTCAACACAAGCTGACTACCTCATACCATCCTCAAACCAATGGCCTGACAGAGCGCTTAAACCGTACCCTTACCGACATGCTGTCCAAGTAAGTTTCGAAGGACCACCACGACTGGGACGTTGCCCTTCCTTACGTCACCTTTGCTTACAATTCTTCCCGGCACGACACCGCCGGATTTTCTCCATTTTATCTACTCTACGGTTGCGAACCAACCTTGCCCCTTGACACGGTACTTCCTCCTGCTGCGACCTCAACAACCGAGTATGCGCGCGACGCCATCGCCCTCGCCGATCATGCACGCCAGCTTGCCCGTGCTCGACTGACGAACTCGCAAACCACGCAGCAGCGTCAGTACAACGCCCGCCACCGTGACGTACAGTTTTCGCCTGGTGCACTCGTGCTCCTGTGGTCGCCCTGTCGTCACGTTGGACTTTCCGAAAAGCTCCTTTCGCGATACACAGGGCCCTACCGCGTGCTTCGCCAGGTGACGCCTGTGACTTATGAAATTGCTCTTGTGAGCTCAACCTCGTCATCTACTCTGGCGTCCAGTGATGTCGTGCACGTCAGTAGGCTCAAGAGCTTCTGCACTGCTTCCAAGTCCAGCCTTTAGTCGCTCCGGGACGGCGCTTTTGCCGCCGGGGGTAATGCTACGGGGTCGTATTCCCACTGACGAAGAGCCGCGCAGGAAGAAGACGAAGACGACGATTGGAAGCTAGCGCGGGCTGTTGCCTCTTGGTCAACTGCGGCATATTGCCTTGTAAATATACTTGTAAATAGCTTTTCGTCGGTGTCTTCCTACGTAACAATATTGATACCTTGGAGATTCTCAAGCTCTAATCTATCACTTTAGCTTGACTTAGTATTTGCCTTTAGTGTCCCTTTAAGTTATAGCATTATATAGGGCAAAATTATAATATCGCGCTCGGTATGAGCTACAATGCAAAAGCTTGTGGCATAGCTGTCATACATTGTAGCTCGTACTGAGCACGATAGCACATCCATTTTCATTTGTGTGACATATTGTCGATATCTGGTGGCATTATTGCAGGCATTTCCTGCTTTGTAAGACAGCTTATTTGTACACATAATAGATGACACGGAATCAATAGGTAGCACGTGTGGAAAGAAAACATACATAGATTGAGGGAAACTTAATTTTTCATCCTTTATTGCGCTGAAGAAACTTGTAGCACTTTCACAGTAGTGAAATGATACTGTACGTCATTCCATCTTTTTTCCTTGTGTGTGTTTAAAGTTTATGAATTTCTTCATTGTCTCAAGATGGTATCTGACCTAGGGAGCTGCACTTTACAGACGGCAGCGCATTAATGATCATTCCCTTGCTAAATTAAAATTTATTCCAGGGACCTTTTGCGACCTTGTATGAGCTCTCTTATAGAGGCCTGCATTTGTTAGGCTCCTTGAACTTCACATACTGTTGCGTTTTTCTCTATGTATTCTCTTGCTTTCCACTGGATAAAATCTTAATGCCTCATCTTTACAGTGGTGTCAGCTTTTTAAAATCCTTGTCCCTCATTGCTAAAGCCCTCTGAGTAGGCTGAACATGCAGAATTCTGAAATGGGGCTCACATTTTAATGTAGCGGTTGTGCCCTGATCAGCCAACCTGACTGATGGAATGTTCTGGTTTTCCTCTTCAAAAGCTTTTGTTCTATACAATTCAGTGAAAACTTTTGGCTCTCTCTGTACAGGCATACCACCAGGATCGAGCTGGCCCAGTAGACGAGCTTTTCTTGACGAAGTACTTGCTGACATTAGACCAGCTAACCATTTTGATGCTGCACAACCCCAACAGTTCAACACTGTTTGCTGTGTCTGGTTCAAAAGACATAGAGCCATACAAGCAGGGGGAACAATCTTTGCTGGATGATGCAGTCAGTGTCATTAAATCGTGAGTGGCCCATTCAGACACATGCATGTTTCTAATATTGGAAGTGATGCAAACTGGATGAAAACACTGGAAGAAGTACAGACACTGACGTGTTCTTACTGCCTTTTATTCATCCTGTTTGTACTCTTTAAAATATCAATGTTAACTTGCCAAACTGTCTGCTTTTTGTTTGCTTATGTTGCTTTACAAGTCATTTCTCTGCTTCATGGCTTAAGTAGTCTGTATAAGTACCTTTTCCTTGTACAGTATAACTGATTGGTACTGTTTTTATGTCATTTGCATTCACATTGTTTTTCTGAGCCCTATCTAATTTATGCATACACCAGCTTGTAGGTGCCATTACATCTGCTTGGCAGGTACAATTGAATTTTGAGGTACGGTGAGCACCTCCACAACAAACGCCTCTACAATGAAATTACCTGTATAGACCTTTTCATTGGGTGAGGAGAAAACTGCAGGGCTAGCCTTTCCACCTCTCTGGCTTGTGTGAGTTGTCGCAGTGCCGCTTGAATGTGTTGTCATCATGTGCTGCAGAACGATCTGGAGATGTTTTAGCTCATTCTTCATGAAACTTACATGATGTCAGTTTATACGGCGTTGTCGGAAGAGCCACTATGCAGCCTTTCGGTGCAGTGGTAACTTCAGTATGCGAAAACTTTTCTTGGCTGCACAAACATACAGCATGAATCATCAGATGCAGTGTGTGTGCTTGTTGTAAGCTATCTCAGCTGTATTCATTGGTTTTTATTCATTGGATAACAGCAGCGTCCCTGAATTGCCAGCGTTAATTAGAAATATCTTCCCACTATCTCATTGCTTGGCATAAAAACTGAAACATAAGAGTGCTCCTGTATGTGCACCCTAATGCAACCTCGAAACATATAAACGCCATTCACTGCAAAATATTTGCCTCAGCCACCGACATCGTTCTCACGCATTTCAGGTCTAGTAGACATGAGTGCTCACATGGAGCACTTCCCCAAGCCAGCATGCTGACAGCCCATAGATGGCATCACTGCCTATGCAATATGGCAGCACCCATGAAAGAAGGTCTACAGCAAGGAGTGAATTGTGTACCGATTCTATTGTGGACAGTGAAGTCTGTGACCTTTACAACAAAGTAACCTGTATAACGAACGATTCGGAGGCACAAAGCACTTTGCATTCATTCGAATTTTGTCATATACAGTCAAGCTTCCTCATAAGAAAAAAGGATACTATAATGAAATAATATATAATAAAGTAAATCAAATTTCCCTTGTTATCCTCATAGAGTTTCATATTGCTGTACATGTCATAATGTATATACCGAAGTGATTCTGGGTCCCTCTTCAACTTCAATATAACAAGGTTTTACTGTACATTGAATGTAGTTTTTGAATGGCTTAAGTTGTGAGATATTAGTGCAAACTAGCTAGCGCAACTAGTGCAAACTAAGCTAGCCTCACTTGACCCGAGCTCTGTCGAGTGAGGCTACCTTAGCAGGACTCTTTGAGGAACTATCAAACATTGTATGGGATATCATCGGCCTTAGTGAGATTAGAACTGGAGAGGCTTATACAGTTCTGCTTAATGGCCATGCCCTCTGATATGGAGGTCTCCCAGATAAGCAATACAGGGTAGGATTCCTAAGCCATAAGGACATTGTGTGCAACATTCATGAATTCTACAGCATTAGTGAGAGGGTAGCAGTAGTCGCAATCAAACTGAATGAGAGGTATATATTAAAGGTTGTACAAGCCTACGTACGTTCCAACCCACTCGCGGCTTGGCACTCTTTGGCCAAACCTGGCCCTTGAGCCAAAAAACTCCACACATCATCATCATTCACTCACCATGATGCTGAAGTAGATCAGTTTTATGAAGATGTTGAATTAGCAATGAGAAAAGTGCAAATTCAGTATACTGTAGTAATGAGTGACCTCAATGCAAAAGTGGGGGAAAATCAGGCTGGTAAACAAGCGATTGACAACTCCGGCGTCGATCCTAGGAGTGCTATAGAGGAGGGATGCTGGTAGAATTTGCAGAAAGAAATAAGCTGTGAATAATGAACACCTTTTTCAGCAAACGTAGCAACAGAAAGTGGACCTGGAAAAGCCCTAATGGTGAAACAAGAAATTAAATTGATTTCATACTTTATGCCGATCTCAGCATAGTACAGGATGTAGAAGTGTTACGTAGGGCAAAGTGCAGTGATCATAGGTTAGTGAGGGTTGGGATTTACCTCAGTTGGAAGAGAGAGAGTGAAATTGGTCAAGAAGAAACAGGCCAACCTAAATGCAGTAAGGGTAGAAACATACAAATTCAGGCTGGTACTTGCAAACAAATATGCAGCCTTAGAACAGAGAGATGAAGATGACGTAGAGGTAATGATTGAAACTGTAACTAGGCTAGCTTCAGAGGCAGCAATTGAAGTAAGAGGCAAGGCACAAAGGCTACCAGTAGGCAAGCTCTCCTAAGTTACAAAGGACCTATTAAAGAAATGATAAAGAATGAAAGTTTGCAACTCAAAAGATAGGATAGAATTTGCGGAACTTTTCAAACTGATCAACAGGGCGAAGATACTCGAAACTATAACATGAGAAAGACTGAAGAAGCCATAAAAAATGGATGCAGCCTGAAATCAGTGAGAAGGAAACTTGGCATAGGACAAACCAAGATGTATCCACTGAAAGATAAGCAGAATAATATCAGCAATCTCGAAGGCATAGTAGAAGTCGCGGAAGAGTTCTATGCTGACTTGTACAGTACCCACAGGAGCCACGATACCTCCATTCGAAGCAGTAATGAACAGGATGCAGAAACTCCTCCTATAACTAGCGATGAGGTCAAAAGAGCCTTGCAACACATCAAATGAGGAAGAGCGGCAGGAGAGGATGGAATAACAGTCGATTTAATCAAAGATGGAGGAGACATACTGCTTGGAAAACTGGTGGCTCTTTACACGAAGTGTCTGTCGTCTGCAAGGGTCCCAGAAAACTGGAAGAGTGCAAACATGCTAATCCACAAAAAGGGAGACGTGAAAGATTTTAAAAATTATAGGCCCATTAGCTTACTCCAAGTATTATATAAAATATTTACCAAAATCATCTCCAATAGAATAAGGGCAACACTGGACTTTAGTCAAACAAGGGAACAGGCTGCCTTCAGGAAGGGATACTCAGCTACAATAGATCACATCCATGTCATTAATCAGGTAATCGATAAATCCGTAACCTATGATAAGCCTCTCTATATGGCTTTCATAAATTATGAAAAGGCATTTGATTCAGTAGAGACACCAGCAGTCGTAGAGGCATTACGCAATCAAGGAGTACAGACCACTTACGTAAATACCTTGGAAAATATCTACAGAGATTCCACAGCTACCTTAATTCTACACAAGTAGGAAGATACCTATAAAGAAAGCGGTCAGACAGGGAGACACAATCTCTCCAATACTATTCGGTGGGTGTTTGAAGGAGTATTCACGCTAAGCTGGAAAGGCTTAGGAGTAAGGATTGACAGCGAATATCTCGGCAACCTTTGGTTTGCAGATGACATTGTTCTGTTCAGCAACACTGGAGACGAGTTGCAACAAATGATTGAGGACCTTAACACAGAGAGTCTAAGAAGAGGGTTGAAGATGAATACGCAGAAGACAAAGATAATGAATAGACTGGCAAGGGAACAAGAGTTCAGGATCGCCACTTAGCCTCTAGAGTCTGTGAAGGAGTACGTTTACCTAGGTCAATTAATCACAGGGAACCCTGACCATGCTAAGGAAATTCACAGAATAGTAAAAATGGGCTGGATTGCATACGGCAGACATTGCCAGCTCTTGACTGGAAGCTTACCATTATCATTGAAAAGGAATGTGTAGTACAATCAGTGCATTTTACCAGTGCTGACATATGGGGTAGAAACTTGAGACTGACAAAGAAACTGAAGAACAAGTTAAGGTCTGCGCAAAGAGTGATGGAACGAAGATTGCTAGGCATAACGTTAAGAGACAGAATGAGAGCAGTTTGGATCAGAGAGCAGACGGGTATAGACAATATTCTAATTGACATCAAGAGGAAAAAATGGAGCTGGGCAGGTCATGTAATATAACCGTTGGACCATTAGGGTTAGAGAATGGGTACCAAGAGAAGGAAAACGCAATCGAGGACAACGAAAGACTAGGTGGAGCGATGAAATGAGGAAATTCGCTGGCGCTGGTTGGAATCGGTTGGCACAGGACGGGTATAATTGCAGATCGCAGGGAGAGGCCTTCATCCTGCTGTGGACGTAAAATAGAGTGATGATGATGATGAGTGCAAACTGAAGTATCCATGTGCATGTGCTGGGTTACTATGTATCATTGACATTTCAAAGTTTTTGTACCATTGAGGCCTGTGATAGCTTACTTTTCCAGGCATTAGTGTGGCTTTCTCAACATGCGATTGTAAGGAGACACTTAAGGGACACTAAAAAGAAATGCTAAATCAGTTTAGACTGTTAAAGTATTGTTTAGAACTCTGTTTCCATGAATTCTATGGTAGGAGCTATTAGAAAAGGAAATGAAAGCTGAACTTCTGTTTATTGAATTTCATATGTTAGCATGATGCCATGGATTTCTAACTTATTGTGTTTGGGCTGTTTTAACGCAGTAAAACTTTTTGAAGCTTTGTAAGCTATCTTTAGATCCTTTAGAATACAGTGTAGTCTACCTTCAAAGATAAAAAATTAGCTGCTTACTGGCAGACGCCATCAAAAATCATGATGCCATCATGAGGCAGTACTAAAACTACAAGCAGCTGTGTCACCCATGTTTTGTTTTTGCATGCTTTATGACTTGTCAAGCATTCTCCCGAAGTAAGAGTGGCCCGTTTTTGGTAGTATCGGAGGATAATTTACTAATTCTGCTCAACTTGCTTTTATTTTTAGTGTTTAGGCAGCAAAAGGCAGGGGTCGGGGTTTTTATTATTATTATTATTTTTTAACATTGTGAATGGGAATTGATACAACAAATTTTTATGTGCCAACAATTCAAGAGCGTGTGTGATTATCATGCATTTTGCTTCTATGAGGAAGCCAGCTAGTACAAAAAAAATGGAACTTGGCAGAGCCTTTCTGAGGGTTTTGATGTGCTAACTGCCCATGCATGACTATTAAAAAAACCAGCAGGGATGACTGCTTATGATTAAATGTGCTATTGAGAACACGCCAGACATGTGTTCCAGACCCACCATGCTCCAGTGCCTGATGCGCTTTACTGCCATGCACCTTCAATAGTTTGCACATTGTCGTTTTTGCGACTTTGGGAAGCTTACGTTCATGCTCTTCAAATTCAGCCTAGGCCAGCAGCTTCTTCTGGCAGAGCATTTTGGTTGGAAGTTTCTATGTGCCCATTAGGCGAGAATTGTTGTGGCATGAAATGCTGACACACGTTGAGCTCGTGGGGCCTGAGCGACCCAAGACACACATTTTCGCAGCGATGGGGAACTGAAACAAAATCAAGCTCGTTGGCAAAGCTGAAATACGATGCCTTGGTGCCACCAGAGTGAAACATGACACTCACTTTGCGCCGCGTGGCGGTGCTTTTGGGTTATCACCTATTAAAAGTGCTCGGTACACTTCCAACGCTGTACAGGCTTTGAAACACGTAGGTGAAGATGCTTATTGCAAGCGGTTGGTGGTGATATCTGTGAATGGTGACGCATGACTACACATGAGACTATATGCTAGTACCAGAAACCAAATACGTGGTGGCACATTTATGTGACACAGGTGAGGGAGTACTGCGGGGAAGCTGCCATTACAGGAGTCTTTACTGCTCTCAATCGCATGTGCCTCGCATCCCTTTTCGTTTACATGTGATCTAGTGGCCGCAGAATGTATGACGTGATTGCAATTTGATGATAATACTGAATGTTTGTGCAAAAAAGGTAGTCCTTTCCTGGAACACATGAAATGGTTAAAAAGAAGCTTAACTGTATTAAGTCATTTTTTTGCGTTTTCGAGAGTTGGTGCTGGAAAATCATATTAAATGGGACAGTATCAATGAATTTCTACTGTATAATAGTGAAATATGATTGTAGGTGCTTGACAGGTGTATAGGGTGCCAAAAAGTGCCAAGGAATAAATGTTCCTAAAGATTTTGTTAGTCTATTGAACAAAATTTAGTGCTACTAAAATATTTTTATATGTAATACATGCGAGGAAAAGTCACTGTTGAAACTTCTGTTGACTCGTAGCTTGGATGACCTACTCAAGGAGGCACACAAGAAGAAGTTCTTATCTGGCTCCTGGAACTTTATACTGCAGCATTTTACTGCCCAGCTCTACCTCCACATGGCCACCTTGGTGCTGAAGAACCCCGTGAAGGTGTGCTCTTGTCATTTTTTCTTTTGTATTCTGTTCTCTGACTGCACAGTCTGACAGAAAATGCCTGTTACAGCGGACGTTTGTCAATTAAATTCCAACAGGACATGGTTTCTACAGACTAAATTTTCAGTTATCCTGCCATATTTTAAAGAACCTGTTTCCCAGAAATATTGCTGACAGGAGTATGCACTATAATTTGGGAATGGATGCTGTGCCAACAATCTTTTGAGTCGTTTGACAACCAAAGCGCATATGTTGGTGCGAGGGCACATGGCGTATCCATGCAGGGGCCCTGAGAGGGAAAGTGAGCGCACGGCTGCTCCTCCTCTGCACTCACATTTTGTGCTTGAGGTTGTCCTGTATGTTAGTGCACACCCTCAAGTGAATGTACAGTAACTATACATTCAGTTGAGGGTGTGCAGCACATGCCGGGCAGTCATGCGTTTTCTATAACAGTCCTCTGTGGGCTCTATCTTACAAAAGGTGGTTCGTCACAAAGTGCTGCTTACTACTGTGTTTGTTTACTAGAAAAGAACTGCTTATTTAAAGGATGACATCATGGCTGTCTCTGTCAATCAGGGGCATGATCTTTTCCATTTTGCATCTCGTGTCACATTTGTATCGATTAGTCACTTATCACCTAGGTCTCCTTTCCAATTGGTCTGGAAAGCAGAAGCATCATACTGCTAATAATAATGAAAGTGGTTGCATATATTGTAGCCAAAGTTACAGTGATGTTCTGCTGGTGTCATTGCAGTGAGTTTAGCTTGCGGATTTGTTATTTCTGACCCACCGTGGTTGTTCAGTGGCTATGGTGTTAGGCTGCTGAGCACGAGGTCGTGGGATCGAATCCCGCCTACAGTGGCCGCATTTCGATGGGGGCGAAATGCGAAAACACCTATGTACTTAGGTTTAGGTGCACGTTAAAGAACCCCAGCTGCTCAAAATTTCCAGAGTTCCCCACTACAGCGTGCCTCATAATCAGAAAGTGGTTTTGGCGCGTAAAACCCCATAATTTTTTTAAAATCTCTAGCACGTGAACTAGGTCTTTCCGTGCCTTTGCTTAAAACACCGTCGGCCATCAAAAAATGCTTAGAAACCCCAGTACGGCCTCCTGCTTACGCATGCATAGTCATTCTGATAATGTCAATGTTTAGTCACTCAAGTGGTTACATTTTACTGGGTTTGTTAACGAATGATAAAGGTAAAAACAGCACTCAGTGTACTATGATGAGTATCATGTTTCCTTTAAGCATAAAATCAATGTTCGCCTTTATTCTACTTTGACATGGTTTTCATTTGACTGCTGCGCCTTCGACTGGTGCTGATAATGAGTCTCTCTACTAGGCCCAGGTTGAAAAATCTTTGTACACGGTCATATAATGTGCCTGTTTGAATGTATCTACAGCTTCATGTGTACTGCTGCATGTAAACAGCATGTCTACTCCTGTACAAAGTTGCAAATGTGTGGGAACGGGTGAAGGTGAGTCAGCGTTGTTTTCAGTACTTGCAGGATCTTAGAAATAGCGGCCTTCCGAGTGAATGGATACTGTCGCCACTGTAAAGAATGTAAGCCATGTTTGTGTCATGTGCATGCACAGTGTCTATCAAGTGATGGCATTTCTTGAGTACTGTGGCCAGTGTGCTTGTCGTCACGATCTCAACACTTTTAATGTCAGAACTCAGTTTGGAAGCCCATGATGTAGACACACCACTCTGCATTTCACCTAATCTGTAGGTGAGCTGCAACTGGCAAGTGGCACACCGCTGGGCTGCAGCGTTGCTACTGAATGCTTATGCAGCGCATCCTCCTAGTGCCCTGTCCCAGGAAGACTGGTTCTTAGCACTGGATTCAGGGGAGCGAAATCTTTACCACAATATCTGCCTCCGAGCACATCACCGGCTTTCCGTCTCAGGTGAATAGCACTTTGACATGCCTCTATGCTGTTGAACCTCCTCATGGTGAACACAGCCACCGACTGATCATTCGGACTCGGTGGGGACCGCTGAAAAATCTGAATAATTGGGGGACCAAAGTACGAAATTCTCCAGAAAATATGTTACTTTAATCTATAAGTGGCCAACAAAGATTGTGAATGCATTGCTTCATGCACATGCAATTGCGTGCACTGTGGTCAGTCCTTATTTTAATCATTGTCATGCTGTCACTACAGATAAACGAATGTAGTCAGTGCATGTATTGAATCTCCATCCTGTATCTCCATCCTGTATCTCCATCAGAGGTTGACCACACTCCTATAGCCCAATTATCGCAGGTTACTTTGCAACAGTCGTTGTCTGGCACTTCCCTCATTTAATTGTCACCCTTGTCAGCGCAGCCACCATGTGTGGAGTTGATGCCCGCTAAAACTGTTTTATGATTCTAAGTGATAAAAATTCATAATTGCGTTCAAAGAGGTTGTCTGGTACCATGTTACTGTTAAACACATAATGAAACAAAAAGTTTATGCAAAAAATGATGGAACTTGCACAGCAAACCATAGATAGAGCGTTTACAATTTGGTGGCTTGGCTTGGCTTGTCTCGTAATTTGGGCGCAGTTGTTGACTACTGTGTCAACTAGGCTTCACTAATTTTGGTTTTGGAGAGGTGCCAGCAACATAGTCAGCAGTGAATCAAAGCAAAAATGTCCTACTTTCCTCATGACTTCATGTCCGAATCATGAAGCGGTTACACAGGGAGAATTGGAAGTACTGAACTGCACGTTGTAAGGTGTCAGAAATTTCAGTTCTTATATGTAGTCTGTGAAGCCAGTGGCGGTGCCACAAAGCTGTCCAGATAATCACGTATGTGTGAATTATTGGTCAGCATTTGAATTACCACACATGAGTCTTCTGTAAGCAAAATTCAGTTTATAAGTTCATGTCAAAAGCTAATTTAGGGTTGGTGTGATTTGTGTGTAAAATTAGCATGGCATTAAAGGGAACCATGTAGAAAAGAAAGTGAATAAGAGGATGCAATACAGCATTGGTTGCTGCCTATTTGTTGCTTGCCTGTCAAACCACAAACAAGTGGCACTGCACTGGGCCAACACAATATGCTTTGTGTTGAGCTTTAGCAGCTTTTGTTAGCAGACACATCTAGTAACAGTGGGCTTGCAGATTTAACCTCCATTTAGTATATTCAGAGAGCAAGCCATGATGTATACATTTGGAGCACCGCTGCTTCTGAACTCAGCACTGAAATGGATCAAGTGGTAACCAATATTGAGTTGGTACTATTCGTGTCTAATGAAGGGCGAACAGTAGAGTGCATAACTGAAGGTATAGTGCATGCCGTCCAGTCATCACCATTTACAGGCGCGCACATCCAATTTGAATGCACTGTGCGAAGATGCTTCCGATGTACTGCAATGTTTTTGTTTCTGTTCTAGTTCTCTTTTATTTGAAAGCAATAAAAGATGACAGCGCATTAATGATGACTGTGCAAACTGTACCAGGTGCACCAGTGTTCATGTTTCGTTTGGCACCGACAACACATACAATTGTTAACATACTTGCCTTATACTGCGATATTTTAGCTTCTGTTTCCTTTGATTCTTCTTTTCTCTCTTTCAAACAAAAGAGAACCAAAGCAGAAATGAAATGGAGTAGCATCACCGTGCAGTGCAGTCAAAATGAATATGTGCGCCTGTCATTGGTGATGACTGGACGGCATGCACTATACGTTCATTATACTCTCTGCTGCTTGTGTTTCATTGGTGTCGATAGCACCTAACGTCTCACCATATACTGAACATTCCTATAGTGCACTTTAGTTATGCCAATGCATCACAAAGCACCGAATTGGCTGTATATATATCTTATCTTTTTAATCTGTTCTAAAACTGTAGAAACAAGGCAGCAGTTCCTGTGTTTTAAGCTTGCATTGGTGCAGTAATCGTTGCAGTGATAATCGGCTAAGTACACTAGGCTACACTCGCTCCACTGTGGCACAGGAAGATAGAGCAGTAATAATAAGGAGCAACACTTTGTGTCTTGTTCTCCTTCTTGTCTGTGCTTTTCTTGCTTTGTTTCTTGCTCTCTTTACTTCAAGTGTTTTCTGATTTCTTTCTAATGTCAATATCTCCCTTGCCCGTTTGTTCAGGTCACATACTGCACATTCTTTGCAATGCTGAAGACAAGAGTAGCTGGCTTTCTGACATAAAGCAGGAAGTGTGCACACCCGAGGTGAGTCACTCCTGATATCAGCCAGATTTTGTACACACTTCACGCAGACAGTGTCGTCAGAGCTGTCAAAGCAGTGAGCTAAATGTATTGTCTTTTTTTCCCCTTTGCTTCCTTTCTGTCGTCAACCCATATCCTTGAACCTGTTTTTGGTGCCGAATCAAAGGAGGACAACGCTGGAAAGATGTACTAAATTAAGCATGCTGCTATAGTAGCATTTATTATTCTTGTAAACATTATGCCCGCAGGCAACTGACAAGTTTTTTGCAGATTAGACTTCAGGTTTCATGGCATTTGGCTCACTGTTAAGGATACAGTCCACTGTTTATACCCATGCAAAAACTTAACACAGAGTGAGGTTGATGGCATAGAGTTTCCTACAAAAATTACTAGAGGGAACTCTGGCACTAGTGTCTACGGGAGCTGCAACGAGAATGGTTGTCCCAGCATGGGAATTACGGGAAGTACATGGATTTGCCTAAACTTCGTCCTTTTTGGCTTCAAACGGCTTTGTGACTTTTGAAACTCGTCATTTTCAACAGCGTATTCCGTAATAAATAATTCAATAAACATCATTAATATTGCCCTACGGCAGGATTCGAACACAGGAACTCTAGCACAGAAGCCTGATATTGAAACCATTAAGCCACGGACGCATGCATCGACAAGCGAATGAAACGCCCTTATGAATTTATCGTGGGCATGCCAGTGCCTTGAGACGCTTGGCGCGTTTCGATTTGGCCACCTGGACAAGCTCAATCGTTGCAATTAATAGCAATTGTACGCGTTCCCGACGTGTTCTGCACTTCGAAGAATATAGATTGCGCTGAAATATTTGACAATAAGATTTATATAGCCTAATATACAAAGCTACAAGAACGTCTGAATCCACAAGCATGAAGATCAGACAAATCCATGTACTTCCCATCATTCCCATGGTAGGACAACGACTGCAGCACCAGAGTTCCCTCTAGTAATATTTGTAGGAAACTCTATGGTTGATGGTACACTCTCTTGTAGAAGTGCTTTCTCAGAAATCTGTGGACTGATGTGTGTAGAAGCATACTGTATTGCTCCACTTGCACCCTACTTGTTTTTTGCACCTTCCTTATCCCACTTTTCGAACCTTTCTCAATAGATGTATGGAATTTTTTTGTGGAAAGCTTTGTGAAGCCATTTGCTCCCACTTGGCCGTTTCACTACTTTCTCTACTCGCAACCCTGTTAGATAAATATATGAACTTGATTTCCACATTGAATTTATATGTGCATAACTGGGCTCCAACTCTAATGCTGATTCTTGGTAAACATCAGCAGGCACCTACTGCCACTTTTTTTCCTTTCATAAGTTCACACTTATTTCTTCAGAAGTTATCAGATAATTTGTTATTATTATTAACTAAATTTACAGCTGTATAGTCCAACTAGAATGAGGTGTACATGTGTAATTCTGATAACTGAAACTTGTGGCAGGTGTGCCTTTGCTTCTTGTTAAAGAGTGTAATAGGGTCCAAGTTTCTCAAAATAAGCAGTCCCAATCTAGCTGATGTTTCAGTTAATTTGCCAGCAACACTCTTGATTGCAGATATCTGCCATGAAGCTCAACTTGCATAACAGGTAGTTTGGTTAATTAGTTTGGTTAACTTGTGAAATATTTAAAAAGGATGTTCCCCGAATTAGCCACTTGTAAAAAGAAAGAAAAGAAAAGGCAGTTTAAGTTTTTTTATGCTTAAAAATAGGATAAAACTGGATTTTAATTTTCTCAAGTACAGTAACTGCATGAACAAAGCTGCAAGCAGAGTAATTTGAGTGTGAATTTATCCAACAATCACTGTTACTTTTTTGATAAAGTTTCATTTGCATTACGTCGTTTAATGAAAATTCCTCTGGTGGTGCCTGCAAGTCACTAGTATATGTCAGAGAACTTGATTTAGTAGTTAGGGAGCTGCACCACACATGTTTAAGGCTCTTAGAATCTCCCAAGTAACCAGTGATTAACATAGACAGTATGCCACTTGGAATGAGTCAAGGCTCTTGTAAAACCACTGTGGTCAGCCGCTTGTAGTTTTTCTAAATAGAATGGTAGTTTCTTGTTGTGCTTTTTACCAATCCATCCTCGCGCTTGATACCTAGACTTCACGTGTAGGAGCCAATAAAATGTATTACAAAATTTGTGCAAAATGACATGTTAGCACCCATAAGCTCATTGTTACTTCGTTTAATGTGCATGAAATCCTGGACTTTGTGCTTATTGTTTGCAGAGAACTAAATCACAGGGTACATTATGAACTTTAGTGTACTTCTCAGAAAGTGAAGGTGTGGGTTCGAGTGTGATGTCCTCTCTTTATTATTATTATTTCTCTTCCTTCTTTCTTTTTGTTTATTTTTCTAGCTGAAGTGAGTATGGAGTGAGGCAAAGAAATAATACTTGGGAAAGGCTGTTCAACTTCAGAAGTGAGAGTGAAGGAAGTACAGTAGAACTCACTTATAACGATACCAGTTTTAACAATATATCCAATATAACAATGAGCAGCTGATGCGCAGTCAACTTTTGCAAGTGTTCTATGGTAAAATAAACTGCTTACTACAATGCTCCCATGCTGTGTTATTGGTTGTAACATTTAAATCTGGCTATTCGGTGTGTGCAACGAAATAAAGAACTCAAAATCCTTCAGGAGAAGGAGGGGGGAATAATGTGTGCCACTTTGCCACAGCCACCTTTCTGCCATGCCCCCCGCTTGGCACACCATCATTGCATTGCCACACAAAAAAATGTTTTTACCACAACCAAGACTGCTGGACCATTCTTTTTTAAACAGTTTATTTTCTTCTTCTAATGTGAACCACATCGTTACTCTTCTTTGTGCCACAACCCCACACGACATGCCTTCATCGCATCGTCGGCCTCACACACTCCGCTCCAGTCTCCCTTCCACCCTCTCCCTAATATTGGAGAGTTGTAAGGGAGACAGGAGAGGAGCGATGAAGGTGTGCCGTACAAGGCGTGCTGCATAAAGGTGGGTGTGGCAAAGTGGCGTACCTTTTCTTTTTCTTTTCGGGGATTTCATGTTCCTTTTCTTTTTAGACACCTAGTAGGCACATTTAATTGTTATAGCCTATACTGCGGCACGGAACCATTGTAGTAAGTACAGTAGAAAGTCGATACGTTTCCGTTACGTACATTTTCCCGCTGCCAACGTTAGCATTCGTGAACAAAAACAAATAAAAAAATTACCCAATAGAGTTATGCTCTTTTTTTTCACCGGTTCATGTGTTCCCTTAAAACAAGATTTTTCAGCACCAACGCTCAATACGTTGCCAAACTGCAATCGGATAACGTATTTTCCGGCCACTAGAGCTCATGTGAACAAGAAAATGTGCGAGGCGCACGTAATCGAGAACAGTATGTAGCCGCCTGCCACGGCAGCTTCACCGCAATGCTTGCCCACCAATCTCGCATGAAAATGCTGGTGCGCACTCAGTTTCTCATTTCGGTACCAGCAAATCTCCTCTGGGGTCGTTGCACATGGCATTCCCAGCTATCGCAGCCAGTGCTATTGCGATAAGCATCTTCATCTATTTGTTTCACAGCATGTGGTGCTGTTGGAAACGTAGCGCACGTTTTTAATAGGCGATAACCAAAACGCTCTGCCGTTCCCTGGTGCAAACTGTGAATGTGCATGTTTTCTGGCCTCTAGACCCCATGCAAACAAGAAAATGCGGGAGCACCACCGATGCGCGTCGCGCCGGAGCAGCACCGACCAATGCGCCGATGTGTGTCAAGCCGTAGCACCACCAGCTCGACGCGCATCGGCGTCTCGTGCCGCGACACTTCGCATTATTGAGATTTCAACAATAGTTTAGTCTGTCTGTACGTTTTCCCGGTTAGTACGTTTTTTCTTGCATTTTTTTCCAGAACATCTAAACGAGGTTCTACTGTAGTTTATTTTACCATGGAACACATACAAAAGTTCACAGTGTAGTAGCTGGTCATTGTTGCATCTGAGTATTGCTAAAACCTGTAATGCTATAAGTGGGTTCAACTGTACTTCTTTCTTTCAAATTAAAATGGTTGAATTTTTGTCACCTCTGCTTTTCTTCATGCAGCCAAGGTATAACAATTATTGATTGTAACAGTGTAATTTTCTTGGCACTTGAATATTTTTATAAGTGAGTTTGACAGAATATGATTTAGAAATTCAATATGTGGGAGGAAGACCAAGAATGAATGTATTTTCCAACCTCTGGCCAAAAAGATCAGTAGACTGCAGATGGTGTTTTCCTTGTCTGCTTTACTAGTTATTACCTTCTATTGCATTAGAAATGCATGCCCAGATGTCGCCATTTTCATAGTGTGTATGGGACACAAAACTTTACACAAATTTCTAAGTGCGAATGATGAACAATATTACATTGGTCAGATCATCCAGTTCCAAACTGCACGTTGCCACAGGGCCGTGAGTTTGAAGTCAATGACAACAGGCGTGCCAAGAATTGTTTTTCACCGCCTTATTGCGAGATAAAGCTGTGGATGAGATAGCCTGATGTACTTCCATCGTCATCATACAGTCATTAGCCCTGTTGTAGTCATGCCTTCTCGTAACACTGTCGTACCATCATCATCGTTTCAGAAATGTCATAAATTTGACGTCATGCCATCGTCATCATAGTGCCTTCTTCATTCTATTGACATCATTTCTTGTCCGTCATTCCCTCCTAATTGCGTTGTCGTCATTCAGTTGTGATTATGCTGCCATTGTCATGCCATTGTCGTTATAGCATCATTATCATAACACAGTCATTGTCATGCATTTATTGTCATACCGTTGTTGTGATACTGTCATGGTCATTTGATATTCGTCATTCCAGCTTAAAGATGTAATTCTCAACACACCTTCATCGCCATGCCATTGTTGACATGCCATAGTCCTCATACAGTTTTTGTCATCCCAACATCTTTTGTCAAAGAAAAGCCTTATTCTGCACAAAATTCATAGAAAGAGCATTACTAACAGCTGTCCAATTTTATTGCCTGCATAGCAATATGTAGTAAGAGGTGAAAGGGGGAAAAACAGATAAATTTGCATGCATGTTGCTCCCACAATGGCAAAAAGGGTACATGGCTAGCATGACGCCTGTGTTACTATGATAAGTAAGCAATTCACTATCTAATAATCCTATGAATGGGATGCTAACACAGATTCCTTGGCACAAATGTATGGAACGCCTCATAAATCTTTTGAGCCCTCTGGTCCTTACATTTTTCCACAGTCACATCTTAAAGAAATGGGTGCACTTGCACAAAGAACAGGCACCAGAGCAGGCACCAGGTGACTACCAGCAGAACAGCGCATCAAGTTCGCGTGTTTGCAGGAAGTCATTTATGCATGTGAAATCTACCTCTTGTGAATAATCGTCAACTTCTTTTCCTATATCCTCCTTCCTAAAGAGTAGGCAGGTGTTGTGCCCCTCTTGGGGATAGCTGCCAGCTTCTCCCTCCGTATTTCCTTCTCTGTCTATTGCATATTTCTGTTTTCGTACCCAATAATATTCTATATGTGTATGGCCAGTATTTTGACAATAACAGAGTACTCGACAGTGCTTCTTTTTTGCTCAAAAGCTAATGAGTCGAATAGGGCTGGGCTTGGGCAGGCCAGGCTTGGGTGGGCTAACACATGGGCACTCTTGAGCATGGGCCAGGCCTGAAAAAATTACCTGTGCTCTAAGCAGCACCCCTAGGGAGATGCTGGGCGACGTTTAATTCCAGAACGGTGCAGTCTTTCAAAAATGAGGTTGCTGTTGTACCTGTTTGTCTTTGATCATTTGGGAATTGTTTCTGCTGCCATGCATGTACAGCAGTGACTCAATTTAAGCAAGGAATGTAACTGAGGAAAAGAAGGACTATTCACAGTTTCTCGAATCTCTGCAGTCATGTAAGCTATTGCTGTTGCTCCTTTGCACTGTAGATGAAATTGCATATTTCTTGCTGACTGTTACATGGTGCAAAATTACCCAAATGTTACCTCTTCATGGATAGTTGTAACATTTCAGCTGTCCACCCTCAGTGCCAGGCTGTCCCATGTAAGATGTTGCCATCTTTATCTGCTAGTTCTTGACCAACAGTAGTAACAATGGCTGTTCATGTTTGTTTTGTATTGCTTTCTTTCTTGCTCTTTGTGTGCTCAGGTTCGAAACAGGATTTACAGGAGCATTTTTGATGAAAAAGGCAAGACTTCATGGTTCCTCCAGGACACAACTTTTACCAATTGTACTACTGAATTTCCCTCACCTGCAGCTCTTTATAAACATGATCAAGGTAAGTGTTAGATACTGGCCCAGGGTTTTGGCTATGCATTAGCGTGTTCATCTGGGATGTACAGTTAGCACCTCACATAAAAGAAGCATATTATTTGGATTGTCACTTTATTCAAAGCTCTAAGTCTATAAATATCACTTGATTTGAACACTTACATTTAGTCCAATGGCAGCATGTTCAGGGCAAAGTGTCATACAATGAGAAGAGGCAGTCAAGAGCATCGTATTTCCCCATAGAAATTGCTAGAGGTAAATCTGGCGTAGTTTCCATAGAAGCTGCAAGCATGGCAGTTGAGCCAGCATGGTTAGTACATAGATCCGCCTCAAGTTTGTTCTTCTCACTTAAACTATTTTGTGACTTGATCATATTCAACAATGTTTAACAACATATTCAACAATAGCCATTAATACAGTCAAACCTTGATATATAGAACACAGATATATAGAATTATTGCATATATCGAACACTTTCTATATCATCTAAAAATTGCATGCATTTTTTTCTTTTTTCTTTAAAACGGGGTCGAACGTAAAATGGATATATCGAACTCTGTCACCCAAGACCACGTGCACTCTGTTGACTGGTGGTGAACTTTCCCGCAACACCCTCGAAGATCTCAGTGGCTTGATGGGTGTTTCCGACTGCTGCGCGCTATAGCTGCACACATCGATCACACCGAGGGTGCCATTTGAACGTAGCATCTTACGCATGCGGCAGCTTGTTAAGTTCGACAACGTCAGCGACGCATTGCATTTGCCGCACTGACTCCTCCTCGGTGCCGTGCCCTGCACTTGCTGTGCCTAGCGAGGACTGGCGGTTTGCAGCGCTCGCTCGCTAGGCTCACTCATAGATGCCTTAGTAGATGCCACATAATACGTTGTTACTGACAGTTCAAAATAATTTGATTGACGGACCTGGAGATCACAGCAGAAATAGTGGCCAAACGATGACGCTGCCAAGGTTGATCCCGCAAGTGCTGATGTTGCCCCACTCCCTACTTCAACCTAGGCTGTAGCTGCTTTAGCCCGTCTATGCCTCTACTGCAGCGCGGCACTGTCGCTTGACGATCGTTTAGACGATGTTGAGGACTCCGTGTTTAAACACGCAGCTGCCAATAAGAAGCAGGCTACACTGCTGCAGTACTTTCAGCCAAATAAATACATAAATACTTTGTGTGAAGCTTCAAGTGAGCATTCACTGCACCACAATTGGGGCGCGATCGGGGATCGTTGTTCGGAGCACACATTCAGTTGTGCCGCGCGCAATTGGTATAGGTTGCGCCGACTTTGCATGGCGGACGAAGTCGGCGTGGCCTAGGCTTAATCAACTGCCCGCTTTCGGCTGACAAAGTCGGTGTGGCCTTGGCTAATTACGCGATGTACAACCGAACTCGCATTCCAAACAACGATCCCCGATCACGCCCTTGGTTCATTGAGGGATTTGAAGAAGTTTTCTATGCTTTTTTATGTGATTTTATGTCTAGAATTCTGGCTAGGTAGAAATATTTCATGATCACCACGCTGTTCGATATATCAAGGTTTGACTGTATTTATATTTAACATTATTCACATTCAACAAATATGGTATGAATGCAATTATTGGCAATGATTGTGCACATGCAAAAAGTCTTATTCTCTTTATGCATATCGAAAAATATGATTGCTTGTAAAGTTAGACCAGCAAAGGCAGATAAAGTGGAATAAATAGGTCCAGAGTTACCTTCAGTAGTTTTAGTGGGAAATTTTGCGGAGAGAATAGCCTTGTTCTTTAAAACTTTTGTATGCTGAGTTTGTGTTCTGTTACGCCACAACCATGTGTGATATGTGGGTAATAAATGCAAGCAGTTTTAAGTTTTCACGCTATTTGTTGCATTCACCAGTAAATTTCTTTCCTGTGTAAAGTGGAGCACAGTGTAGGCTGTGTTCAACAAAAGCATCATTGGTTGCTTCAAATTATTTTATTTGCTGCAAAACAATAATTCTTTTGCTTCAAAAGTTGCTCCAAAAGGTCAAATGTGACCTCCATCAGTGCTAATATGTTTGCAATGGAATGACCATTTTGACTTTTGTGTAGGGCCAAATCGAAACATTGTTTTGAACTAACTCATCCGCAGAGTCTCAGTGGCTGCACCCTTCATCCCTTGACCACCTGGCTTGGTTGGCACTCCAGTGGAGTTATCTGCAGGACAAGAAGCATGCGGTCATCGAGCAGTGCTTCGAGGTAAGCTGGGCTGTGTAGCCAAGCACATTTCACACTTCTTCCATACAGGGCAGCGATCACTGAGCCACGTGCACTTCTTCGCTGCAGCTGCAAGTGTTTGAGAAGCTTCCATTGAAGCCGCATTCATTCACATCTGGGGCCGCCGAAACGTTGAGCCAAGTGGACGTGCAAGCATTTCTGGAAGCAACTTGTTATTGCGCGAGTCAGGCACTGGGTCGCAAAGCCTTTCCTCTCGGCCAAGGGCCCTTGGCACTTCCACCTCATGTTGGAATGCAGCTGTGCACGGGTTCTCAGGCCGACTGGTGGAGTGCCGCATACCACATGTATGCCAGCAGTTGCAGGTGAGTGTGCTGTCACTGCGGCCAAGGCATGGCCGGGGCTTTGAAATATTTATTTGTTAGGAAGTCCTTTTAGTATTTTTCAATGTATAGACTTCAGAACTGTTAAAAACATTGCCCATCTGCATTAGCAATATTTAATACTGTTATGCCACTTTCTGCTATTCGTTGGGATTGAGTGTTATTCTAGAGAAAGCACTAGACCAGCACTGATACAGGTAACAGGGTTTGTAGAACAGTGTACGGATTTACTGCTGTTTATAGTTATGTGCATACCTGTTGCTAATAAATAGTGGTGTTTGAATAGCTAAATTTTAAAATAAAATCAGCATGATGAGACCTTCCAATATCAGATTGGATAAATATTATATTTTAATGTCTAAACAAGGTAAAATAGAAAAGTTATGTGGTTTCCTTTTGAGGGGTTGGGAGGAGGGAAGAACAAAAAGTCTTATATGCATAATTTGATACAGTTAGTGCTGTTCACAACTGGACATTCAGTCAATTGAGTAGCTCATAAATGAGAAACATTTGAAAGGTTATAATGTCTTATGCATTCTCATAATGATAGTAATGAAAGGAACAGCACATCGCCAGATGTATATACATAGCATTACCAAACAAAGTGTAATGCTAAAGCACTGTGCCCCGTTTAAGTAAATCCAGATATTGCGAGATTAGCCAAATAACACTTGCCTTGTATAAACTAAGTCACCTCCACTCCCCCCCCCCCCCCTCTTCCACACACATGCACTGTGGGGTCTGATGTGGGGTTCTCACACCGTACTCTTGGGACAAAGGAACGACAACACAGTAGTGCAAACAATCACAAGGGCATTTATTGCACCTTTCATACATCAATGCCTGCTAGCCGAGTTGCTATCCACAAAACATGCTGATGGGCGCGCGACAAATCTAGAAGTCCGACTCACCGCATCCTCGCGAGCGAATATGTTCGCTCCATGCTGGATCCCAACGCCTGGTCGTTCGCGTGTATAGTCACGCGAATCGTGGCGCGTTCGAAGGCGGCCACGCGAGGCGGTCTCGCAGAAGCATGGGTGGCGCGCACGTGGGAGACGTCCCCGCCGTGCGTCGACCCGCCGGGAAAGAGCCGCGCTGCACGTGCAGCACGGCCGTCCCGCAGGCTGTCTCGAACCCCAGAGAGCGCCTTGTCTTTCCTGAACGCAAGTAACCGCGCAGCGGCGCGACGCTCGCGCCATCTCTCGCACCACGCTTGTACCACTCCAACGCCGTACCACGCCACGCCGCGGCCCACGCGGCGACGCCGCACGAAGACGGGGCTATGCGGGAAAACAAGCTATCAGGGGAGGCGCGAGGGTCGCGCATCCCCACAGCACACACAAGCCTTTTCTAACTTTTGCACTTATAAGTACAGTGTGCTGAACCCCCATGCAACTGAACATTGTTGGAAAGAATTGTGCTATGACAGGAGAGGCGGTTCTGCAGGTGGCGAGAGTTTAACTTAGCTCAGCAAAAGAAAATCGGAGCAGTGGCATGGAGCAGTTCAGCTGCAGTATGAGAGCAAATCTTATCAGGGAGAGCTTAGTTTTAGCCAGTGCAGCAGCATGATGGGTGAGCCTATATCATGACATCACAGTGTAGGATTTTTCAGATGTGCAGCTGCTCCCTTGAGGGTACGCATTGCTCTAGCAAATAGCCCGTCATTCTACGCTATTAGCGAGTAGTAACAGCTGCATTACACATTATTAGTTTCCATCACATTCTTAATACTATATTACTATTTATTTAAATGCGATTAGCATTTTTTACCTACTTCGGACTTTTATCATCCATCTATGTAGCATCTTACACTGACAAAGGGGCTAAAGTTGTCTATCAGCTTGGGCCACTAGGTATGTGCTAGTGGTTGTGATCGTGACGCTGTCGGGGTCGTTCCAGCTTCGTAATCTGAATCTCGTCATGCCGTTGTCGTCTTCATGTATTTTATGCTGATCAAGTGGCCAAGTTGTCTAATAGCTTGGGCTACTAGGTATGTGCTTATGGTCGTGATGTCCTGACTGTTGCATTGTCAACATTCCAGCTTTGTCATCCGACTCTCGTCATGTCATTCTCATCACACTGTCATTGTGGTGCAGTCTTGGTCGTACCATCATTGTTACTCTATTTCACTATCTGACTCTCGTCATGCCGTCTTTGTCACGCAATCATCATCATCTGCTTGTTGTCATCCCATTGTCCTCATACCGTTGTTATGTCATTGTCAGGCATTTGTTGCCCTACCGTCGTCGTGATGCCGTTGTGATCGCCATTCCAGCTTCGTCATCCAGTTAGTGTTACACCGTCATTGTCACGCTGTTGTCATTATACCTTCGTCATCACTTCAAAAACATCATCCTATTGTCATAATGCTGCCTTTGTCGTCATCAACAGAATTCTAATGGGATTATGCTGCTACTGTCATCTCATCATCATCATTGCATCTTTGTCATGATGCAACCCGCCGTGGTTGCTCAGTGGCTTTGGTGTTGGGCTGCTGAGCACGAGGTCGCGGCATCGAATCCCGGCCACGGCGGCCGCATTTCGATGGGGGCGAAATGCGAAAACACCCGTGTACTTAGATTTAGGTGCACGTTAAAGAACCCCAAGTGGTCAAAATTTCCGGAGTCCTCCACTACGGCGTGCCTCATAATCAGAAAGTGGTTTTGGCACGTAAAACTCCATAATTTAATTTTTAATTTTTTTTGTCATGATGCAACCATTGTCATTTCATCGTCGTCATGCTGCCATGGTCGTGCCATTGTCATTCCAGCTTTAAAACTTCTTTTCTGGGTGGGTCGGTGCACACTTGAATTGACAAATGTAACAGTGCTAACACATGCAACCATGTGTTTGCGCTGTTACATTTGCTATTCCGGCTTTGTCATCTAGTTTTCATGATACTATCATCAGCACTTCAAGAATCATCATCTCATTATCATCATGCTGTCATCATCATAACACCTTTGTTGTTTGTTCAATGTCATTCCTTATTCGCCACTCCTTCGCCGTCATGTTATCATGCTCATGGGCGACCTTGTTAAGCGAGTGCCATAGCTAAGTGGGCTGGTACCAGCGACAGTGTAAGTTACATATTGCCAAAGCAACTGAAGTCTCAGAATGACCACTACAGATTTGAAATAAACGTGACTTCAGCAGTATGGTCTGTCGCAATATTGCTTGAATGCTAATTGCATTACCATTGACAGTGATTGTGAGATTGGTTCTGCCATAATTTCGTTACTTTTAATATACCTTCTGTTGCTTTTATATTCATGCTAGCATTATACTTATGTAAATATTAAGTGTGTTTCAATAATAACATTTTCAAATCAAGTTCAATTTGAGAATTTAATACAAATGGCTTTTGGATATTCAATTGCCTATATCATATTGTTTAGTTTTTCACCAAATGAGCATGTAAAGTTTGTGTGAAGCCCGGTAAAAGATTGAGGCTTATTTATGTAATTTATGCACTCATACAATGCCCTTCACAACTGGATGTCCTGTTAACAGCCGAGCTTGCAAATTAGGAACAATTGCTTTATATATATGTAGCACACCATGACAATGATGGTAGTATATAGGAAAGGGAATGGCACATCACCAGATGCACCTAAAATACTGCGTTGATTGGAGCAAAGTGATACTGCAGCATCACACATTGTTTTAGATGGATGTAGTCAGGGGATACTAGTTGAATAATAAACTGGTTTCCGTAAATGCCTGTGCCAAAGTATGCGTAAGGCTGAAGCCTCGTTCTGTTCACGCTGCTTGGGTAGTAAAACTGAAAGAAGGTGGCGATTAAGTGAGGCAACTGCCGGGCACTTGTTGTTGTGAAGGAACTTGAGATCATATGGTTATTGTAGTGTGGTCAGCCTCTATTAAGTTGCAGTGGATGGAAGTTTGGTGCATTTAGAGATCGTACTATTGCCCGTCTGTTGTGACAACCATGACAGTGGTCATAATACAGACTGATCTGGTCGCATGAAAGCATATATATATATGTGTGCAGGAATGTGTTGACCAGCTTTTCTGTCAGTTTTTGAAATGAAGGCTTATTTTCTGGTGAATTCAATATTTTGGACTCCTTTTAATTTGTAATTTCAGGCAGCCCTGTCGATTCTGAATTACTGGTCAGCAACTGTATTGCATGCTGTGCTGTTCACATCATTGAGCACAATATTCAAAGGGGCTGTCTTATAATTTTTCAGTTGCCTTGGAGTTTCAAATAACAAGGTTCCACTGTATATCAGTAGCCTGAATGTGAGGCATTCTTGTTTAATGATTGGGAATTATTGAGCAGAAGTTATCAGCCCTTTGTGTTCACTCTGGAACCGGTGCCTCTGCACTACCAATCGCGGTTCTGCTGCTGTAGGATCAGTTGGAGCAGTCTTCACTTGCATCGATTTCTCTCCCTCAAGACTCCAATAAGTGTTGTACCTTATTGTCAAACAAAATTGAATATTCAATAATTTCAGATAATGAGTTTTCTAATTGAACCGAAATAGCAAGAACAATTTGGTGTTTATTTGAAATATTCAAATTTCTCACACCCCTAGTAAGCATAGTACTTCCAATATCAAGAGCTCGACGTGTTGGCAACATCTCATTCCTAGAAAAATCATCCATAGTTGCAGAGGAGCCTTAACATGTGTCCATTTGCCTAATGGTTCAGGTGGTTCAGGTTTCCATGCTGTCAGTTTCGATTTTGGTTTCATTTTTGGTGCACTGTGGCAGACTGTGGTAATGATAATGGCACTCTCAATGGAGGTCTTTCAAGTTTGCTCTATGGCACCTGTCATGCCTGACTGGATGTACGTGGCTGCCACATTTCTGTTTCATTGACTGCCTTTTGTGCAGGAGCGAGATGGCTGACGTCAGGCGCATACTGCAAAGAGGGCTTGAAGTCATTCGGGCAATTGGAAACCATGGCATGGACCTTTCCCTGGTTGTTCACTTGGCCAGGATATTTGCCAACAAGGTTTGTGTTGACATCATAAGTGGGCAAATGCCCTCATTTTTTCTTTTCCTCCCTCATCCTCATGATGCAAGTACCATACTCACCTCACCCTCACGTGGAAAAATTTGACTGCCCTTTCTCACCTTCGTCCTCATCTCTAAAAAACTATCTGCCCTCCCTCACCCTCAGCACAAAAAAACATTAAGCTTTACCCGCCCTTCGTCATCCTAATGCTGAAAAGGCTGCCATCCTTCTGTTACCTTCATTTTCTACAATTTCAAGTAAAAATTTGCTTGGCCCGTGAGCTTAGTTTACAAGACCAGTTGTCTAGTGCCATTCCTATCGTCAAAGCGTGCCACACAATTTTTCTTTTAGGCGCTTGACCATAAGTCGGCAAAATAAACATAGCTCCCTCAGACTCCAAGACAGAGCAAGCAGAGACGGTGGCCATAGCGCTGGCCATCGCCGACCATGACTGCCACGCGGTGCTGTGTGACCCAAGGCAGGCGGTGAAAAATCAGAAGAATAAGAATGGGCTGGGGTGCGTTTGGCAGGCATTCTCAGATCATGAACAGCAGGTTGCCATTATCCCTCAAGAGAAAAGTGTATAACAGCTGTACCAGTACTCACGTACAGGGCAGAAACCTGGAGGCTTTCGAAAAGGGTTCTACTTAAATTGAAGACGACGCAACAAGCTATGGAAAGAAGAATGATAGATGTAACATTAAGGGATAAGAAAAGAGCAGATTGGGTGAGGGAACGAATGCGAGTTAATGACATCTTAGTTGAAATCAAGAAAAAGAAATGGGCATGGGCAGGACATGTAATGAGTAGGGAAGATAACCGATGGCCATTAAGGGTTACGGACTGGATTCCAAGGGAAGGGAAGCGTAGCAGGGGGCGGCAGAAAGTTAGGTAGGCAGATGAGATTAAGAAGTTTGCAGGGATAACATGGCCACAATTAGTACATGACCGGGGTAGTTGGAGAAATATGGGAGGCGCCTTTGCCCTGCAGTGGGCGTAACCAGGCTGATGATGGTGTTGGTGGTGGTGGTGGTGGTGGTGGTGGTGGTGGTGGTGGTGGTGGTGGTGGTGGTGGTGGTGGTGGTGGTGGTGGTGGTGGTGGTGATGATGATGATGATGATGATGATGATGATGGTGATATTCAGGACCGGCATTTTTCCATCTGAGCTGAAACGAGCAAAAGTAATTCAAGTTTTCAAGAGAGGCGATCGTTCTTTACCAACAAATTGCCGCCCAATATGTATACTGCCATTCTTTAGTAAAGTGATTGAAAAGTTGACTGTTACTCGATTAACCAATTACCTGTCTAAATTTAATATTCTTTCCAATTGTCAGTATGGTTTTCATCCTGGCTATTCGACCGACCTTGCTCTTATCTCCCTAACGGATCACTTAAAGGAAGCTATTGATAAAGGGTATTTTGCCGGTTCAGTTTTTATTGATCTTACGAAAGCTTTTGACACTATCAACCATCACATTTTGTTTTTAAAGTTGGAAGCTATAGGCATAACTGGGGCAGCACTAATGTTACTACGAACCTATCTGCAGGATAGACATAACATAGTTAAAATTTCTAATGTTTTTTCCGAAGCTAAGGTTACTAACCTAGGGGTACCACAGGGTTCTATTCTTGGACCTTTATTATTTTTAATTTACATTAGCGATCTGCCTGACTGTCTCACATCCTCACGCTGTGTATTGTACGCCGACGGCACAACCATTATTAACTATGGCAAAAATATTTCATTATTGGTTACTAAACTCAATAATGACTTGGCTAAGGTTTACAAGCTGGTGTATAAATAATAATCTTGTTATTAATCCCTCGAAAACCAAGTTTATTGTATTTAATTATCCCCAGAAACCATCTTGTTCAGTTCCATTGCTGAGTCTTGGTTCCCATTTAATCCCTTCCAGCACTCATTGCTCATTCTTAGAGGTAGAACTAGACTCTAACCTCAAGTTTCATTATCATGTCTCGAATATTAAAAAGAAAGTTGCTTACTGCATTCGGTTACTGATTAGAGCCCACCAGTTCTTTAACCGTTCTACACTTGTCTCGCTATATTGTGCTTTTATACACTCACACATTAACTACTTGTTAAATGTTGAGGAAATAGATATAATACTCACCTCAGTTCACTTCTAACTTTGCAAAACCAAGCAATTAGAATAGTCACCTCTAGTCCCTATAATACTAGTGCTCTCCCATTGCTACACTCTAATAACATTCTGTCTGTCAAAGAAACTGTGTTGTATAATTTGGGTATATTTATTTTTAAATTATTGAATAATCAAGTTCCTGATAAATGCTAATGTCACTAGATTTGCTTTAAACAATAATCTCATTTTACCTCAGGTGCCCACCAACTATGGCAAACAATCAGTTCATTTTTTAGCTTTTTCATTTTGGAATTCCATACCACTTTGCGTCAAAACTTTGCGTTCAACATCCATATTTAAAAAACATCTGAAGAATTTTTTTCTAACAGAAAATATTTTACAGTAACTTTTTTTTTTCTTTCACACTTATTACTTGAAATATTCCGCTGTTCTGATACCATTCTTTTTTATTAATGGTCATGTATATTTTGAAGTTTTTTTTTTCTATTGTTGCATTTATGGTCATGTATATTTTGAAATTCTTTTGTTGTTGTTGTTGTTTGTATTGCATGTTTGTTTATTTATTTATTTATTTATTTATTTATTTATTTATTTATTTATTTATTTACATTACCCCTAAGGGCCCTCATGCGAGGGTATTACATAGCGGGGGGACACAAACATGAAACATACACAAGAAATAAAACTTCATGAAATAAACACACACACAAGGAACATTATATAAATAGATTTGAACAAGGGGTATATGCACTAAGTCATGAAAACACAAGAACTTTTTTACGTAATATGTTAATATGTACATATAACAATAAGTAATAGCTAGTCTGCTACCGCTAACCGTTTTCTTGCAACAAGGTTTGGAAAGATGGTAAGTTGACTTCAGTAACTATGCGTGATGGTAGGTTATTCCATTCTATTATTGTGCGTGGAATAAATGATTTTGCGTAGAGCGATGAGTGGCACGTTATGCGTTTTACTTTGTTAGCCTGGTCACGGCGTGGGAAGACTGCAGGGGGTGGTGAAAAGAAGTCATCGTGAACCGTTGAATAGTGATAAAGTGTATGAAATAAGGTTAGGCGAGCAAACTGGCGTCGACGTGATAATGATTCCAACTCGGCACATTGTTTTAACGATGTAACGCTGGTGAAGCATGAATAATCAGAAAAGATGAAGCCAGCAGCACGGTTTTGCAGAGATTCAATGTTGTTGATAATGTATGCTTGATCAAGATCCCATATGGCAGAAGCATATTCAATTTTTGGGTGGATCAGCGTGATATAAGCAAGTTTTTTTAAGTGTGAAGGTGCGTGCTTGAGGTTACACTTAAGAAGACGGAGTGCTCGGTTAGCTGATGCTAAGACGGTGTTAATATGGTAATGCAAGTTAAGTCAGATTGACGATGAAGGCCAAGATATTTGTAAGTTGGCTCAAGTTCTATGCTAGCATTATTGAGAAACTAGGTGTTAGGAAGTGGAGCGGAATGGTTGGTAAATGACATTAGCTTGGTTTTACACATATTGAAAGACATAACCACGAGGAGCACCAAGCGGTCACCACATTAAGATCAGCTTGTAAGGAAAGTCGATCAGCGTCATTACTAATATTACGATATATAACAGAATCATCTGCAAATAATCGAATTTGAGATGAGACACATTTGGGTAGATCATTAATAAAAATTAAGAAAAGTAGGGGACCAAGTATGCTGCCCTGGGGGACTCCAGATGTTAAAGGAACAGAAGAAGAGTTAAAGCCATTAGCACAGGTGAATGGTTGCCTGTTGGAGAGGAAATCTTTAATCCATGCAAGAACATTTGGGTGAATATTTAAGTGTGTTAATTTGATTAGAAGCTTGTGATGAGGAATGCGATCAAAAGCTTTAGAGAAGTCAAGAAACACTGCGTCAACTTGGAATCCCTCGTTAAATGTGGAAAATATATAGTTAGTAAATCAGGCGAGCTGAGTGTCGCATGAATAACCCCTGCGAAAACCATGCTGGTACTTGAAAATGATATCATGGTCTTCTAGGTAGTTGATGACTTGTGTATGTATGATGTGCTCAAGAAGTTTACATAAGTTGCTAGTTAATGAGATAGGATGATAGTAAAGTTGAAGAGAGCGATCATCCGATTTAAAAATTGGTATTACTTTGGCTATACGCCAGTCTTGAGGAATAATGCCAGATAATAATGATTGTGAAAACAGTGCTGAAAGCACTTGTAAAATGTTTAAGGAAGCATTTTTAATTATCCTATTATTGAAACCAAGGTGATCAGAGCTAGTAGTAATTTTGAGGTTATTCAACAGGGCAAGAATACCAGATTCACTGATGACAATTTCTGGCATGGAAATGCTGGGCAATGGCTCTAATATTGGCGAAGAAGTTATATCTTCATTGGTGAACACTGACGAAAATGCATCGTTCAGAAGCTGCGAACACTCAATTTCAGTGACTGGTTGTCCGTCAGCATTAATTAGTACTAAATCAGGATAGGAACTCGGATTGATGATGCGCCAGAATCTATGAAAATTATTGGTTAACATTGTAGACAGGTCGGAGTGAAGAAATTATGACGGGTTGTTCTAAGCAGGGACTGACACTCTTTATCGCAATTTTTGTACTTGTTCCATGATGACAGGAAACGTGTGGTCATTGCTTGGTGGTACAAACATTTTTTCTTATTATTAAGACGAAGAGGACGATGCGTGAACCAAGGTGAATTTTTATGATGTAAATTTTTTTTGTCTGTTAGTGTCAATTTCGTTTAGTTCATTTAGTTTTGCTGCATTTTCTCCGTGCAGTTGTATAACTTCCTTCATTAGATTTATTGTAACTCCTAATTTTGTTTTGCATTCTCCAGTACTTCCTTTCTTCCATGTTTCCTTATATATGATTTTATTTGTAGTTCTCCTCGTTGCTTTAGAAGACACATATTTATAAATAACAGGAGGTCCCGATACAGTCTTTGACTATGGGACCTTCTGTATATTATTCTTTTGTATAACCTGTAATCTGTAATGAATAAACCAATTTCAATTTCAATCCAAGAAGGATGACGGCAGCAAATGACAAGTGAGAATCAAGCGGTTCCCGGCGCATGCAGGTGAGGCGTCAGACCGCAATGCCAGCCGCAACGAGATGACACACACCGAGGCGCGCACGCTAATGGAGTGCACCTCACTCGACTGGCCGCTGTGGTTCAGCGCCAAGGACCGAGTCACCGACTACAATGAGATAACGAAGGCTTTCCGCGTGGGTCGCAGAACTCTCCCACCCTTTTGCTCGGGGCTGAGTTGAGAGCAAGCCATTTTAAAATATTCAGACAGCTGCAGATGGGCTCATTCCCCAGCCCATCGCTGATGCACAGAATGTATCCCGAGTAACACCCGACAGACAAGTGCAGAGTCTGCCGGAGGGAGATGGCCAGATTCGCACACATGCTGTGGAATTGCACCAAGTACCAGGAAGAAGCCAAATCTGGGAGGATTCCGCCGCGACTTGAAGCAGCTGCAGGTAGCGACAATCAAAACGAACAACTCTGGGCTGTCCAGCAGATCATCGAGGTGCTGGTCTGGCAGGGACCCAGCGAGCCAGCAACGGCAAGCGGGGACCCAGGCCGTGCAGCCAGTGCCCAGAGGACGACGTAGGCTTCGTCCGGAGCGCGCACCCAAGGGCGTGTTTTACTGCAGGCTCAAATAAATGTTTCGCCAATCCAATCCAATCTCGGAGTGATGCCAAAAAGTTGCCGTCACTCTTCCCGTTCTCGTTGCCACTTTTAGTGGCTACAGCTTTAAATAGGTTTAGCTATAGCTAACGTCAACAGCCAGTTATGATGTTTAGTCAGTTAAATGTGGGCTTTGACATGCATCTGCACTAGAGAGACTTCCTGCCAGCACACTTCAAAACTTTAGGCTTGAAACCCGCCGTGCATACTATCTGAGTAACTTTTCTGTAGTTCAGCAGTACGAATCGCCTTTTCCTCATTTAACCTCACATCATCACCACACCCTCTCTCACCTCACCACATAAGGATTAGGGCAAATGAAGGTGAAGAAAGTCCCCGTGAGGGCTCGCCCTCATGAAAGTGCTCATGTCTGGTTGACATTTGTACAACAGCAGCTATAACATTGCAAATGTTAAAAAAACACAAGTGTACTATTTACAGTTGCTAGTTATGAAACATGATTGCAAAATTCTCGCACCACTTTGCATGGTTTCAGTGATAGTAGGTTATGACAAAAGCCATTTAGGAACTTAGAGGAGCATTGGTGTTACTGTACACATGTTGTGAGCAGAAGGAAGTGTGCGTGATAACCATGTGCATGGACCAGAGGGAAAGCGGGGTTCTATTAAAGCAGTCAAACTGAGCATCTGTAACCAACAGACAAGCAGTCGCTTAGTCTCTTAAATTATTGTGCTGAAGCCCGTGAAGGAGAGTGCCGTCTTCGCAACTATCATCATGGACTGACTGCGCCATCTGTTCAGCATCATTCGAAGTGCCACTACCAGAGTCATCGCTGCCGCAACAGAAGCCTTGCGAGAAACCGAACCGACACCTACCGACTTGCAAGATTTCAGTTGTGTTATTGACAACTCCACGTTAGATGACGTCAGTTAAAGTCGACTGAAAGTGTGCAATGGCTCCTATACTTTCGTGATCTACCGAATAGCTCCACACTGATCTGTTAGCGGACACCTTCGTGGCACCTGCATCGACAACCAGGATGGCATCATGGATGACCTGCGTTTCATGAACAGGTCCAAGGAGGGGAAAAGAAAAATAGTTTGACAGCTTCTCCGGTCGCCTGCACTCTGCCATGTGATTTCAGGGCTTCTGTTGCAACTTCTGTGGCAACCGCCATCGCCACCGCAGCCAGCGCGTCAGGCTGTTGTTGACCCGGAATGCAATGACTAGAATGGCTACAATTCTCGCCGATTCAACCAAAATTTTATGCCCAAGAAGGGGTTAAACAAGTTTGTCCAGGACCATGAGACTCTGGAAAAGTTTAGAAGATGGCGGGAGAGTGCTGTCATCATTGACCATTTCATCCGTTTGCTTGCTGGCAGCAGTATGTTGTGAACAGGAGGTGAAGTGCGTTATAACCACACACACAAGGCAGAGAGGAAACGGGGTTCCATTAAAGCAGGCCCACTAAGCAACTTTTACTGACGGACCCACAGTCACTTCCTTCCTTACATGCATACTAACATAAATATGTAGCTGCATAAAAATTTTCTAGTTGTATCACCTAACGTAAGCTTCTGAGTATTTTGCTATTGCACCAATTCTTTTTTCTTGTCCCTTGATCACCCCCCCGCGGTTGCTCAGTGGCTATGGTGTTAGGCTGCTGAGCACGAGGTCGCGGGATCGAATCCCGGCCACGGCGGCCGCATTTCGATGGGGGTGAAATGTGAAAACACCTGTGTACTTAGATTTAGGTGCATGTTAAAGAATCCTAGGGGGTCGAAATTTCCGGAGTCCTCCACTATGGCGTGCCTCATAATCAGAAAGTGGTTTTGGCACTTAAAACCCCATAATCTAATTAAATTTTTTTGTCCCTTTATGTTGCCCTCTTTCCAGGTCCCTTGCCCTTTCTGTGGGAATATATTACTTATCTTTCACTGCCATCAGTAGTAAAGTTATGATAGAGGAATCACACTGAAGGGACCATATGAAAGTTTACATAAATCAGTAGAAAACAACCTGAATCAATAGGAAGTAACTTTGTTGTTTGTGCTGTGCAGTCATCGCACAGGCATGCTGATGGCCTAGAGGAAGAAGCGGAGGCCTTTCAAGATCAAGCGGCACGCTACTGGGAGGCTGTGCTCACCATGCTTGAGACATATCGCATTACCAGGAGCCCAGTGACACCATCAGGCCGTCTGTTCTGTGTGCCAGGTGGTCGTGGTGCGACCAGCCTGCAGGAACTGAGGAACATCAAACAAGAAGCCAAGATGTTCCTAGCCATGTGTGCCATGAATTCAGGCTGCCTGGACGAGGCTGCCGAGATGTTTTCAGAGATTATGACTGCTCAGGCTGCATACTACACGGCACTTGTGAGTAGGCAGCAGTGTACTAAATCTATTTATGCTCCTTTACATTTGTTTAAGCTGTGGAATGAAAAACATACTTTCTTATTTACTACAACACTTACATTAAAGTAAGACATAATATGCATTACCCAGAGTTAAATTTAAAATTTAATTTTTATTTGCTCTTTTCCTTGCAAAAAAAAAACGTGGAACTATCACAAGTAGCTATACTGATTAAGTATCAGCTTTGAGAAACCAATACAGAGAGCACTTCCAAACTTCGTTGGAATTCTTGGCGCTCTAGCATGTACATAGACACCGTACCCCTGTAGCTTTCCCTCAATTGTCGGAGACAGTTGTTTGCAAGTGTAGTTTGCTCAAAGTATGTTTGAAATTAACTGTCAGCATTGTCAAGCTTTTATTTGCATGGTAATTGTGGCAAAGTGGTCTTTGTTGTTCAGGAAATCCAAAGAAAGCTTAGATCTGTTGTGTCAAAAATTTATTATGCATGAAGTGTTCTGTCATAAGGGTTGAAAATTGAGTTTGTTCATGTGTTACGAGAGCACTTGGGAGCAGTGCAAGAATACTGGACAAGAATAGACAAGAATTCTGCACCCTTTGTTGTGTATTCTTGTCCATTCTTTTCACTTTGTCCCCAAGTACAACTCTTGTTTTGTCCATGAATATGCTTCAACACTTCTTGCTGGTTCTCATTGTAATGGTAGATGATGTGTTTCCCCGTTTACGCAGAAATTCATGCAGCAGTGATTGCTTGTGGTGTAGATTACAGAAGCTGGAAGGGTGCTGTCTTTCATGTATGCCATCTATAAAACGACCATAAATAGATCATCATATAGTTCTTTTTCGAAGAGTTGTGAAGGAGGAAACAGCGAAATAGACTATAGCCTGCTTTGGCACATTGGAAATTCTATTCTTGCTACTTGGCATGTTCTTGGGTAGCCTTAGTGGGCATTATACATCATTCAGATTTGACTGTTGCTAATGTCTGTCCCAACATATTAATGCTATGAAAAGAGCACCATTTTGACCTCATTTTTTCACTTGCCTTGAGCACCTTGCGTATCTTGTCACCTTGCTAAAAAGGTTACTTGGAATATTACATTACCCTTATGAGTAGTTGGTGTTCAGTCACTAAATTTGAGAGACTTGCTGCCTTGATATTGCTTACAGCAATACATATATTACTGAAAAGCCTGTTTTCCTTACTTCGATTTCCAACAATAAAGTAGATAAAGATAGCACAGAGAGTGAATGTGCGCAGAGGCACTACTTGCAAGTAGAACCTGATTTCTTGAAAGGCCAACACGTACACAAAAAAGCACCAATGGAAATCAAAGTGTCTACATGGCATCAATGCCAAAATGTAATGTCATAGAAATGTTAAATGTAAGGAATGTGCATGTTGCTAGAACAGAAATACTTAAACATTCAGCCCTCTCTTTCACATTTATTGTACGCAGATATTTTAAAGGCCCATTGAAATGAGCTGTCATTTCAATCCATAGTGTAAAGTTTGCTTACAATGAGGATGACACGAAAGGTGTAAATAAAGTTTGTGTTGCTCAGAGCAACAGCATAAGTGAGAAAAATGCTTGGACGTGAACTGGTTTCTACGTGCTGTAAAAGTGCAATAAGCAATGCCTGTGTGCACAGTTTACCACGTCAGCGGGCTTCAGCGCGCTCAGAGGGCTTACTCTGATGGCATGGTGATGTAGGTGATGGAAAAGATGGCTTGCAAGGCTTCCCGACGGGGTGCGCGGTATACCCTGCTGCTGAAGGAACGGGCGGCATTGCAGCTTGCCCTTGAGCGTGGCTGCCGGCAATCAGACTGGACCCTGATCTCCACAGTGTCTGCTCAATTGGATGACCTTCAGGAGCGCCTGAACTTGACCAGTGTCACCAGTGAGTATGGTTAGCTTAGCAGTGCTGATTACGTAAAGGGTGGGCCTACATCACAGAAAGGATATAAAGAACAGTGCACACGAATTGTACAAGCTGGGAAGACATGTTTCTTCCCTGTTCTTTAAGCCCAACACATACAGCCATGCAGACATTAGACTCAGTATGCTCCTTTAATATGTTTGATATGTTTATAAATTTCATTTTATCATTTTTTCTTGGTTCCCGGCTTCATCTCATATGTGGGGTGATCAGTTTTGTTTTGTGGAATTTTAAAAAATCCCCTGTGGTAGATAGCATAATTCTTGTCCTTAAGCTGTGTTATTCATAGGGGCAGACATTATAGCATGAGAAATCAAAGCACATATTCAAAAATTAACTCCCTAATTAATTACCTTAAGGCATATATTGTAATTTACAAATTGGAGCCACTGAGCTTGCAAGACTCATCTACTTTAGATGAATTTCCAGAATCACATCAGTTTCGAGATATTATTTCCCAAATTTTGGGACTAAATAATTGGGTGTTCCAGTTACTTTTGTGCTTCTGTGCATAAAAGAGCTTCTAATGAAAAAAGTTCATTTTTACGGTGAGTTTGATGGCACATGTCTCCAAAGTGGTGTCAATCGGGGAAGTCAGTCCAAGAGGATGTAATCTCACCGGCTACAATTCATAAATTGCCATATGTACCATAAAGTAATCAGTTGAGTTAATTAGTGAACATTTGCTAATTACATGAATCTGTGCTTTGAGTTCTTGTGCCAGTAATGCCCACCTCTGAATAATCCAGCTCAAGGACCAGAATTATGTTATCTGCAATAAGTGATACTTAAATAAAACTTAAGAATGATCACCCCCTTATACTTCAATGAGGCCGTAAACCACCTCTCGGGCTTGGTGAAATAACATAGTCTGCAGGTAGCATACGCTGGTGTGAACATCTCAGCCAAGTTTTGCTGTTGTACACAGTGCGTGGAGCTTGCAAGCAGATTGCAAAGTCACTTCCTTTATAAACGCTTTTTTTTGTAAACAGAAGGCCCTGTTCCCACTGTCTTCTGGACGCTTTATTTCGTCATTCCCTTAGACGGCTGTTATTGGCCAATAGCTGACATCAAGCTGTAGTCGGCTACGTGGAGTAAATAGTGCAGCCGCTATGGGGTACTGCCACAAGTCCACTGGCTAAGAGCACTGCAGCTCGCTGCAGGGGCCCGCGTTTGGCTTAAGCCCAGACCACACATACGCTTGCGGACGCGCGCAAGCTCGCGTTCACGCGCCCACGCATGCGCACACGGTGCGGCATGGCTCGTACGCATCGAAACGCGGCGTGATCTCAGGGAACAGCTCCTCTCTGTTATCGCGCGCTTGGGTTGCCTCGCGTCGGCGCGCCTGGCTACGCAGCTACAGCGCGGAGCGTTCAACTTTCAGTGAAGCAGATTTATTTCATGCAAGAATGTGGTTCTTCCTTCCTTTTTGCACTGATCTAACAGCTATAAAAATATAACAATTACGTTTATAAATATCGAAGCATCTTGAAACGCTGTCAGTAACAAAGTACGAAGCGGCGCCTGCCGAGGAGTCCGTGAGTGAGTCCGTGAGTGAGCCCAGTGAGCGCGCGCTGTCACGCGTCTTTGTGGATGCAAACCACCATTACTCGAGAGGCGCGGCAGGCGCTAGGCCCGCAGACGCGAGCTAGCGCGCGTCCGCAAGCATACGTGTGGTCTCGGCTTTATGTTTAGCACGTCGTAGGCACCAAAGGCGGAAGACGTGGCGTCTACATTAACATCCAAATTAAATTTGAACTGCGTGCCACAATGACATTTACAAGGCGGAGCTTTGTGGCACACCGCACTGCGCTGTAGCCTTCGCAGTGCAAGGCTTTGAAGAAAGGACGGGAGCACAGCGGAGGCTGTGTTTGATTGCCAATAACTCCGCTTCTGCTGAATGCATTGAAGTACTTCTTGCGGCAAAGTATTTCTGAAATAGCCTAGTTTCACTTGAAATGCCTTTCTCCACTGCGATAAAAAATGGTTCAGGGCCCCTTTAACTAAATCTTAAGTAGCAAGAGAGTGCCAGGTCTGTCTGCCTTCCTTGTCGCATTTGTGTGTGCTGTGTACGTATGTTTTTGCTTTGTCCTAATGCCTGTGTACCAATTAGCCTGGCAACGTACTTTCTTACATTATGAAAATTTCTAGTTTTTCACACGAGTTTGAGGTCTTGTGTCTAAGATGTCAGGTAAGTGTTCTTCACAGCAATATTAAGATTTGATGTGTATTCTAAGTTCATTAACAAACACAGAGGGCAGATTCTTCAACTTTTATTTTAATTTCTCTGCATTGAGAAGGCTGCTAGCCATTAAGATGATGGAGTTGTTCCTTTAGCATTGTGGGCGTTCGCTCTGCGTGCGGCTAGGGATGAAGGCGAGCTCCGGATCTAGCCGCACACAGGTGTTCTGTGGTACTCCCCAACCAATAGCGCATGTGATCGCAGCTATGTCGCGTTCAAACGAATAAGGTATCCAGCGGCGTCAACTCTAACAATGTTTATTGCTATAAGCAATAAGAGACACTGGCAGAGAGAAGTGTACTCTGTAATAAATAATAAATAGTCTTGCCTCGTTGCATGGGATAGACAGGCAAATGAGGTCACTCATAGGTTGCAGCAGGTAATCCAATCGAGCAGGTTAGAGGTCGGGCGCCAGAGAGAGAGGGTCTGCCACGGTGGCGGGCTTTTATACTTTTTTCCTTTTGAGAGGGAAATGACCTCTGTCGAATACCTTTCCTTTTCCCATGAGCTGGGTTGGGGAAAGGGGTATGCATGTCACAAGAGTGATGGAGAATGGGAGGTTGCATGGTGCCTCTCTCCCATATCTAGACCTGCTCTCAACTTGATCACAACATGGAAACTGGACGACATGGGTATGCGGAAGGAAATGGGCACAGGTGCTTTCCACAGCATAAAGCTTTGCAAAGACTGCATTTGCGTGTTATTCTATGGTTCTCTCTTGCTCTTGCCATTATCATGCTATGTTATGTCTATGGAAAATGCATCCTACAACACCAGAATAATTACAGATCTTGTAGCTACTTCTGAAATTCTCGCAATAGCTGCCTTTTATTTTACAATGTATGGTGATGACTGAATGTAATGGGCAGTTATTAGTCACAGCATTCGACTTCACAACCATTGTTATTGTCATTATTATGGCTGCCATTTTATAGTTCTCTTTCTTGTACCCAACTTTGCCATGGGAACAGCTTGGCTAATTAGCCAAGCTGAAAAAAAAAAAAAAGATTGCATGTGGCTAAATATCTTCTATTCTATTTGCTTGTCTCTATGCATCTTTACCCCTAGAATAATCAGATGTAATAAATTTTAAATAGAAAGAGATTATGCAGGTTGCCCCACACTGTGAATATAAATGTAAGTGAAGCTTTCTTTGCTGTTCGCTTTGATTGGTGATAATTAGCGGTGATGTTGATGGGGAATGTATCATTTCTTCAATGTTTAGTGCAATATGAGAGTGGTGAGTTAATGGTAAATGTTAGCTTGTGTGTAGCACTGCTGTTCATCTTCATAGTACACAGAAAACAAAGCCAGACGTACATATTTGCTTGAGCCATTGTTATGCGCCATTGTTCATAACCTCCGAGAAGGTTAGTATTGTCATTTCCTCACGCGGCACGTCACCTCGAGGCAGAAGTGTTAAACTTTACTTTGCCACATTAGATTATGAGGTATGCCGTAGTGGCAGAATTAGGTTTAATTTTAAACCCGTGAGGTTCTTTAACGAGCACCTAAACCTAAGTGCACAAGCGTTTTTGTATTTTCTCTTCGTTGAAGCGTGGCTGCCAAGGTCAGAATCAAACCCGTGACCTCAGGCAGTGCCATCAGCACAAATCTACCACAGCAGACACAGAATTGTTGAAGTGCGAGGCCTAGATTCTACGGTGTTACAATGTCGCCTATATGCTACGGTGCTTTAATGCATCTTTGAGTCTGCACGCCGTGCATCAGTTGTCCGCTTGACTAATTTGCATAGTCTTTACTATGTACCGTCCCTTGAACTTAAATTTATTCAGTTTGTCCACCACCGCTGTCATGTCTAGTAGTAGCTAGAGGGTGCCTTGGAGGCGCGTGCATTGAGGCACCCAAGTTGTAGCATTTCCTCACCTTCTCACATCGCCCTCCCCCAATTATGTGAGCTGTGAACAAAGAGTTCCAAGAGTTTCGTGGCTGCGTCGGTTCTATATATTCTCTGCCCCCCCCCCCTCTCCTCCTTACTATTCCATATACCTCCCCTCTGGATGGTTGCACCTTAGTAGAAAGGTAAGCACTGCAGTTCCTGCAATGCTTTTGCAGGGGGTCACTGATAATTGCAGCCATGGAGAGAGTATTATGGCGATGCCCAGGGAGCTCCAGAGGACATTGTGCACACCCGACGTGGTGCAAAGGTCCAAACGAGTTTTTCATGTCGCCTATCCTGTCTGCCACAGTCCTGCCATGTATAGACATGCTTTGAACCACCCCCCCGACGCGGCGTGCAAGGAAACAGCAGCAGCAGCAGCGCAAAAATCGAAGGAAGAAGCAAAGAAAGCTTTAAAAGCATTATCACTTCTCGTTCATTCCTTTTGTAAGGTTACGCAGTTTCTTGAACTGAATGGACCATCTTAATACATGATTATTAGTAAACCACAGAGCAGTGTTAGTGTTGACTGGTGCAGTTTTCTTGAGGATTGCCCTTATATTCCACACGTCACACCTCTGCATTACATTTATGCTTATCAATCCCCGATACGACTGCTGATTTAGCTGTGGTGTGCTTTGCATCCCAGCGTGTGCTTTCTTAGTGTGTGTGGGTTTTGATTGGTTCATGAATTTTGATGTCTCAAAGCAACACTGGGGCTGTGAAATAAGCCATGGTTGAGGGCTGTGGATTAATTTGGCCACCTGGGTTCATTAACAAACATTTTTGCATTTTGTCCCCATTGAAATGCAGCCACTATGGCTGAGATTTGAACCCACAACCTTGTGCTCAGCTACTGCAGTGGCTTGCAGGTTGTTCACAATAGTAGTACAAACATTTTTTACACTGAAAGTAACGAAGAGCCTTAGAACACACTTGGCAGACTTCTAGCCTAAACGTCCTCCAAATTTTTCGCAATGGCATTCTTTTTTGTATGAGCTTATTATTTGTTGTGTGCACATTGAATACAAAATAATAATAATAATAATAATGGAGAGCCCTTAAAGGCGTTCAATGAAGTTTGGTTGCTGTGTTTGTTTTTGCAGATGGCTACCATGATGACGACAACAATGATGAACCATCAAGAGGAGGACAGGGTGATTCCCTACATCTGTCTGCTCATTCTAGCGCTAGTTCTGTGCATTGGGCTCGGCAGAGCAGCACCCCCAAACCTGACAAAAGCTTCTATCCAGCATGCACACCACCAGAGAAATCTCCTACTTCAGAGGTAAGTGTCCTGGGTGTAATAAGCAATGAGCAGTTTGTGACCGCAAATGTCTTCAAAATGCCTAGCCACAAGACTAATCTCCAAAACTGACCTAGCTAGTACCACTGTTGCATGCAAATACCAACGGATGGCTCTGTGCTAGTGATGCAAAACTATCGATGGTACTATTGACACTATCGAAAGTTGGATCACTATACAACTATTTATGGCAAAAAAAAAAAATCATGCTAGTACCATTATTAGTATAAAGCCAAGCAATGCATTGTATGTAATACTGCAACATAAACTTTCTGACATTTTCTTGCGTGCCCAAGCCAGGCAATATGCAGACTGAAGTAACGATCGTAGCTCTCTAAGCTTTTGCAGTGTGTACGTTACTAAGTATTGCAGAAGCAAACTAACCAACACGGCAGTGGAGTTTTTACCTGGTATAGCTTTCCATGGCAATAGTTATAAAGTCACGTGAGATGGTTTACCAGTACCTGGAATGGCAAGCACAGGCAAGGAACAGCAGCTCTTTAGAAATCCGACAAAGCTACACAATGCCACTCTCTGAAGTTGCTATAAAGCATACTTGTGCATTCCTGCAATGTCAGTACCAGCAGAATGCATGTTTTTGGCAATTGGGTATACATTATTTCAAACGAGAGTAGTGGACTGAAAGGTAAAAAATATGACTTAAAGTTGCACATTGAACTTTTATTTTTAAAAAATGTACAATATGCTTCTGTTAATTCGACTCTGGCTAGTTCAATTTTTTTGTGAATTCGATTACGATGGAAGGTTCGGAACAGTGCCTATGTATTTCAATGGGCCAAAACTTTTGCTACTTTGATCCAGTAATTGGCCTTTACCAGACAATTCAAACTTTACTGGCTAGCACGCACACACCTAACTGGAATAGTGACCCGAATCATGACCAAAATAGTTGCTGCATGTTTTGGCAGCACCAGGTGATGGTGAACATGTCGAAGACACATATTTTTCTACTGGAAATGCTGACTTTTGTCCCGTCCTCAAGTTTCAAAGAGAATACAGCAGCTCGCAACAAATGGTTTGGCTCATTTACCCTATTCTAATGCATGCCTTA
Source organism: Dermacentor albipictus (assembly GCF_038994185.2). Classification (NCBI taxonomy): domain Eukaryota; kingdom Metazoa; phylum Arthropoda; class Arachnida; order Ixodida; family Ixodidae; genus Dermacentor; species Dermacentor albipictus. Next base: position 374,812,608 of record NC_091821.1, read on the forward strand.
TTCCTGAGAAAATTGCTCCTCAGATTGTATGGGCACTGCAGTTTGATGTGAACCCACATTCGTTGTGTCAGTAACAGCTCACCGTCAAAGCGTGTCCTCCAAAATTCGAGTGGCCTTTGTGGCTCCAAGCCACTGTCATTGCCATTGTCATCACAACAAGCCATCAGTACCGCTTTTCACATTGGATAGTGAGGCAAAGATTTTATGCTTTAAATACGAAAGCTCATTCAAAAAATGTGTTATTTAATGTGCTAATCTAGCAACAGCAGTATTACATTCTGTTTCTGGTGCTCGAGAGACTTTCACACATCGCAGGAAGAACTGGTGAAGTTATTAGTCTAGGCATGGGCCATCGTCCCATTTGAGATTCTTGTGGCTAGTTGACTGCAAGTGTGAAACAAACACTCCACAATATGAGGACAGAGCTCATTGTGATTCCGTCAGGAATGATGTCCACCCTCCGGCCATTGGATGTTATTCTGAATAAACCATTCAGGGACCGAGTCCGTGAGCTTTACAACCAGTGTATTACTGGTGGAAATCCGAAAATGCCAACAGACCACCACTGGCCCACCATCGCCCGTCTGCAGCTAGGTGTTGTGGTAGTGGCGATCACTGCCCAATGACTTTGTTGTGGGGGCTTTCAGAAAGTGCCGCTTAAAGGACCCCTCACCAGGCCTCATGGCAAATTTTGGTTACACGCTGGAGGTTGTTATACTCAAGAATTTTTCAAATTACAAAAGAGTACGCATTTGGGCTGGTTGGTTCATGATTACGAGCACCGTTGTCTGTGTCCCTTCACTCGTCCCGTCGTTTAGCGCTGTTTTTATTGCTCGTTTTCAAATTAGTTTGTTAATAGCAGAGATAGAAATATTTAAAGTGTCGTGAACCCATGACTTCAGGGGGTGAGTGTCACTGCCAACATAGATGCTCTCTCCAATTTCAGTCGTCTAGCCTCTGCAAGTGAAATTCCTTCTTTGCGTTCTTCCATAATGGTGCAGAAGGATCGCTTGAAGGATGCATCACAGGCCCTGCCTTCTTTTCTCTCTCTCTCTCTGTCTCTCTGTCTGTCGTGTGTGTTTTTGCTTAGTGGCGCACTTCCAGTGATGGTCTCACACATGCGCTGTTGTTGTGTTAGCCTCATTTCTTGCAGTGCACAAATTTGCACATTGTAAACGAGCACACCTGATTAGAGGTATAAGTCAGTGCCACAGTCACGAGCACTGAGGCAGATGTAAGTGGATCAAAGAGCACAATCGCGCATTGGAACCTGGTAGAAATTGGCGGATAGTTGGCGGGCATCTGAAGCAATTTCGAATGAACTACTTGTACATGGCCGTCTGTATGTGTCGGGTGCCGTGGGCACTGGGTTTCGAGTTTGTCCGTTTTAGCCCGTATCTCCCCCTTATTCTTCAAAATCCTGCTGAGAGTGCTCCTCAGAATTTTGCATGCTGCGGGGACATCCGACTTCTCACTACATTCAACCCGATCTATGATTTTGAGCTTCACAGCAAATTCTGCCACTTCATCACGGCAAGACTGTGAGGGAAGGCCCACAAGGCACCAACACAATGAGCCATAAACACAGTGAGACAACTCACACTTGCGCCATCTTGCACGAGGGCACAAGAGCCTTTGATTGGCTGTCTGAGCAAGCACTACGGGTGGGCCAGGATCATTTTATCTTTTGCTGGGGGATGTCAATGGCTCACCTGATGCAGTGCGGTCACGCTAGGGAGAGCGATGGAATTGAGTTGCGCCACCGGGTTTCCCCGCTGCCGCGAGGGATAGCCAACTTCTGAGGACACTTTTGCGTTGCTTGAAGTTCGATATATCAGGAGTTGCTGCTATTTTTGTTCCGTGTAAGCATAATTTTTGCTATATATCACTTCGTAACTATATAATGTTCATAAATTGTTCGATATTCAGAATAATTTTATGTAAATGGGTTCGTTATAGTGGGGTTTGACTGTATTGCCTTAAATAATGCTCGAATTCACGTGTCACTGTGAGTGACGTCACAGCGCTGGAATTCACTCCAACTGGGAGCGCGGCATCCGCAACGAGAAGGGTGTACGGCATTTGGTTTTAAATTTCAGCTCATTTTGTGGCGCTTAGGGGTGTAATACTTTGCAGACATGATTGTATACATTGCGCTTGTTCGCTAAATATGGCCAGATATGATGAGGGGCCCTTTAAGCAATCTCCTCAACGGCACTGAAGACTACTGTCTGTGGGAAGCAGGCAGCAAGAAGCAGTTGTCTTCATGTGAAAGCTACGACAGCTTTGATACCTGACTCCAGCAGGTGGTCACGCCAAGGACGTGTGACTGCTGGACATAAATAATAAGGTTACTTGAGCACAGAATGCCTTTTGTCAGCTTTTTCCCCCTCTAGGTACGGTATCGACCCATATTCTGGTTTATACGGTGCACTTATAGTGACACACTATATAGTGTGTCACTTGTATGAACAGCACAAACCAGAATGTATTAAGCAAAACAGTTAACTGAAAGCTGTGGCCTTAATCAACCATATTACAAATGTTGTCTATTCACTGCAGGCAACCCTTGAGTCACTGTCATGTCAGCCAAGGTCTGCTGCAGCTGTGGAAGCACCTGCCATTGCTAGCCGATTTCTAGAGCTGCAGCTGCATTCTATATCACTGCACCAGGAGCTGGCAGTGAGTCGGCTTCACGGAATGCAAGAGGCCAGTCAAAGCCTGATCAAGGAGCAACTTGACAATCACAGAGCTGTTCTTGCAGAAGTCAAGCAACAAAAGGCTGCCATGGAACAACTCACGGTTGGCTTCAATATTTTGGTCTTCTCAGTTTGCAATCTAGCATGTGAATGAGGACAGTTGTTCTTGACACTCTTTATGTTCACATATAAGGTGTGGTGCAGGGTGGGATATGTTCACTGTTAATTGTGTCTCTGAATCTTACACCAGTGCCACAGGGCCTTTTTTGATTGTGATCAAACCTGATTGGTATTGAATTTCTCGACCACGATTGGCTCCCTTTTGCAGCTTGTGCAACAAAGTAGATTTCAGTCGAGAAATTCCATCCCAACATGGCTAGACTGCGGTCAGAAGTGCACTATGTGACACCCATATTGGTCTTTCTTTGGAGCAACAGGTCTTAAGCTAAAGGGAGTTCTGATTTTTGAAAAAAGAAAGAAAGAAAGAAAAGCAAACGCACATGCTGTTGCTATCAACCATAGATAAGAAGCACCTGCTGTATAAATTGTATTTCTGACAACGGTGCGTAAAGGAGTGCACATGTGTGGAGTGCGGCAAAAACAGTGTCAGAACGGGCTGATAGTTGTGCACAAATTGGTTTTAATATACACGCAGTTTGTATATAGAGCTCTGTGACATGACATTACGTGAACACTAGGGACGTGCTGTAGCATCCTCTTAAAACTAAAAACCCATGGCTCAGAGATCTACGACACCACAGTATACAGTGCAATAACATTTTGTGTTTTGTGTATTGTTATACACATTCACCAGGTTCGGTGCTCGTTATGTCCCATTTCAGTGGTGCAAAATGCGATAAAGCTGAACTTGGGCGAATTTCAGCTATATTTGGAAATTTTGGATATAAAGCAGCACACGAGAAACAAGTACAGACCGATAGAAGCAAGTGCAGCTTGATACTCCATGTGACTGTAACTGCATATGACCTAGTGGCACTGCAGTAACGCCTAATGGTCAAGTAGGTCCTAAAAGATTGGTCAACACATGTGCCTGCCATGTGCCTATGCTGCGCAAATTGAGTGCTTTAGAACTTGTTTTTAGGTGATATATATATATATATATATATATATTGAAGCGGTCTGCGCTGGACGCATGAAAGAAGACGAAGGAAGGTGCTAGGGGAGAAGTGAGAACGAAGAAGCTGGAATAAAATGGCGGACGACACCCGTCTCACTTAGATGATGTCATTTCTGTTGCCGTTCTAGTTAGGAACGCTACATTTTGGCGCAGCCGACAGTTTTCGAAGACCAGCGATGCGGGTGACGTTTTTCGTCGACCAGGCGTCATTAGAGTCTGTTGTGTTCACCCGATACCAAGTGCACGGTGAGCCAGCGACGGACCTTCCTCTTGAAGTTAGTTCTACCGCGCTGATCAACGTGGTACTGCAACAAGCTGCAATCAGCCGCCAAGCCCTCGTGCAAACAGGATCGGTGACAGTGAATCTACAACTGCAGACACTGAGCGAACTCGTTCTGGAACCCATACGACGTGGCACCCTCAAAGAGGAAACGCCTGCCGGGAAGGTGAGCCTAGACTTGAGTGTTATGGAACTGCAAAGGAACATTATACAACAGATCGAAATAATGAGAACTTTCGTCCAAGCGCTTAGTCGAGAGCAGTCAGCACGAAGTATTGTTGAACCAGATGTTTTTGAAGGAAAATCGCAAAATGCACACTACTGGCTGTGTTTTTTCGAGTACGCCTGTGACAAGAATCTGTGGCACTCCGACGACACAAAGATTTTGCATATGCGCCGCTATTTGGGCGGTATAGCCAGAAAATGGTATGACGTGCAACTCATGGATTATGGAACAACATGTTGGGAACTGTGGAAAAGCAACTTTTTAGGGGCTTTCGAAGGCAACGCAGTAGAAAGATGGGATGCGGCACTGCGGTTCAGTTATACAGGTGGCTCTCTGCTTGAGTACTGTCTTGAGAAGCGTCGCCTGTTGTATTCTGCAGAACCGAAGCTGTCGTCTTCTGCTGTTGTAGCTTTGATAACGCAAGGGTTGTGTATCGAGATCCGTTGTCATGTCCAGCTCAAAGGTCCAAGAACGTTTGATGACCTTCTGAACTTTCTACAGACCTCAGTGCCAAGAATTACATCGAGAAGACAGCCAGATGGTAGAACAGAGCAACTTGATTCCAATCTAGAGTCGTTGCCGTCAACTGAATGTGAACACAGCTTCATAAACAAATCTCTGGGAAGCGTAAATCATGACTGTGAGGATGGTGAAGAACCAATTACCGCAGTTCACGGCAACCTACTTCCACATAATCTGTCTACCGTGCATCACAAGCCCCAGAAAAAGAGCTTCAGTGAGACAGTATATTTGGTGTCGTCAAGCTTATTGTACGCCCCCATTAAGGTAGATGGCATTGAAGTGAAGGCTCTCGTTGACAGTGGAGCTTCGGTATCTATTATCAACAAGACTCGAGTGGATGCCAGTCGTCTGCACGCTGGTAGAACATTGCGTGTCCAAGCCTACGATGGGTCAGTGACCATGCATAGCGAATGGGTAACCCTGGCTATTGAATTTCAAGGAAATGCTATTACCAGTGACGTATTGGCCATTCCCAATGTCACCTACGATTTTCTTTTGTCCCGTCCAGACATGAAAAAACTTAAGATGAACCTCTATTGGGATGACAAGGTAATGGCCGAAGACACGATAAGAACAGAAGACCCTGGTGAAGAACCTAGTGTATCAAGGCTAATTTTTCACCACGAAGACATCAAGACTAAGTACCCAGAGCTTATATGCATAGGAAGCTACCCTCCAGCAATGAAATCCCATGTCGTTCCTTTCGAGCTCGCAGATAAAACAGTGGTTCGTAGAACCCCCTATAATATGTCCAGAGATAAAAAGGTGTGGCTGAAAAAGGAGTTGCAAGAAATGTTAGACGCAGGTATCATCCGGCCTTCCGTATCCCCATTTGCTTCTCCTATCACTATTGCACCTAAAGAAGACGGGACATTCCGCCTCTGCACAGACTACCGGGCTCTCAATCGTCAAACTGAATTGATACCTTATCCAATGCCGAGAATCGACGACATCATTGACGAAACCGGTGGTTGCCATTGGTTTTCACGAATAGATCTCTGCAAGGGCTTTTGGCAGATTCCACTAAGTGAAGAAACGAAGAAGTACACCGCGTTCATAACCCCATTTGACTTGTTTGAGTACAACCGCCTACCATTTGGTTGGAAAAACTCCCCTGCGTGGTTTCAGAAGATTATGACGGACATTCTGAAACCTTACCTGGGCACATTTTGCAATGTGTACATCGACGACATCATCATCTACTCAAAGACAAAGGACGAACACCGTAGTCATCTTTCAAAAGTTCTTCATGCCCTCAGTCTTGCCCAACTCAAAGTCAACTTCAAGAAAAGTGCGTTCTTTCAAGATACCGTAGTATTTCTTGGCAGGGTGTTTGATGGACAGACTAAAAGCACCAAGCAAGAATCGGTAGAGAGAATCTCCAAGCTGGTAAAGCCTTATGATGTGCACTCCCTGCGCGTTTTTCTTGGCCTTGCAGGACACTTCCGGGCGTTTATCAAAGACTACGCACTGAGAACAAGGTGCCTCACACGTTTAACTCAGAAAGACGTGCCTTTTCATTGGGACGAGAAGTGCGAAGCTGTCTATCGTGAGCTTGTAAAACTAATATCGTCGGACCCCATCTTGCGAATACCGGATTTTTCCTTGCCTTTCGTGCTGAACACGGACGCATCACATTATGCTACCGGTGCAGTTCTATACCAGAAGCCATCCAAACAAGCTGATCAAACCAAACACTACGTCGTGGGGTACTACAGCTATACCCTGAAACCCGCCGAAATCAATTACTGTACCACAGAAAAGGAAGCTCTGGCCGTCTTAAAAGCTGTGCAGTACTTTCGTACTTACCTGGAAGGTGCCAAATTCATACTTTTCACGGACCATTTGGCCGTGAAAAGTAATTCATTTGGACTTCGCGGAGCTCAAAAAGAAGGGGGAAGGAGTCAAGCGAACGCAAGCTTTCTTGCTCTCCATAGATGAGTGCACACGGACGATTGCGGCTAAAGCTGGCAAAGAAGACGCAAACAGCGTAATAGACCTCCTCAAAGCTGAGTGTTTTAAACACACAAAGACGCTCGTCTGCGACAACGGGCCGGCTTTTCGGAGTGCCAAATTATCAAAGTGGGCCCAGGAGCACGGCATCATGATAAAGTATTCTTCTCCATACCACCCGGCAGCAAACGGCCTAGCGGAACGTGCCATACGAGACATCAAACAGTATCTGAAGATGTATCCAGACTTTGCCGGTGGCTGGAAGTGCTGTCTCGAGGCCGCTGTGAAGCATCGCAACAGATCATACACCACGAGTTTAGGCTGCAGCCCTCATTTTGTAACTTCAGGTACAGCGCCCATACTTCCTGCAGATCGTGAGCTAGGTCTCCTAGAGAACCTCGAACTTGCGGAAGTAAGGAAAACTGTCAAAGAACAGGAGATCTACAAGTGCCGCATGAAGCGAAACTTTGATAAAAGGCACAGTAGCCAGATACCGGACATACAGCCTGGAGACTATGTCCTTGTAAGGAAAGGAGCTGTGCCCTCAAATTCAAAATATTGCGGACCATTTCAAGTTATTAAGACTGCATGCCAGCATGGAATATTGAAGAATGTCTGGTACGCCAGAGCCTCGGGCCAAACGGAGTGCGCCGCTATTGGAAACGTATTCAAGTATTACCCCAGGAGGTGTAATTAAAAGAAATCCGGAAGAGTGAAGCGGTCTGCGCTGGACGCATGAAAGAAGACGAAGGAAGGTGCTAGGGGAGAAGTGAGAACGAAGAAGCTGGAATAAAATGGCGGACGACACCCGTCTCACTTAGATGATGTCATTTCTGTTGCCGTTCTAGTTAGGAACGCTACATATATATATATATATATATATATATATATATATATATATATATATATATATATATATATATATATATATATATATATATTGTTCTTTTAACGGTGAAGCTGTTAAGGGCTACTTTCCCCCCTATCATGTCTGCGTGTAGGAAAAAATGCTGAAGATAGTGAAATGCTGGGCCAATCCATGGCGGAGGTGCAGTTCGCCATTAAGGGGCCCAGATACACAGCTTCTCTCATCATCCTTCTTCACAGAGTGAAAGGGCACTGAAAGTTTCTTTTTTTTTTTCTTGCACAAGTTGAGCGCCATGAATTTTTGTTTGACAGAAACTTGTAAAAAGAAATGTAAGAGGCACTCAAAATTGATGTTGGAGCCGCACTAACTGCAAATGGGATTGGTATTACGCACTGCAGGCAGTCCTATACAACACTTCGTACCATCCTACATGCTATTATACTGACTGTAGATAAGTCAGATTGCTAGTTATAGATTAAGGCTGTTGAGAGTCACGTGTGTAACTTGGTGGCTGGGAGACATTGTGTATCAGTGCTGAGCGCACGTACCTCATAAACGTCTTAGAGTATATGTTGTGTTAAAAAAATACTCTGTCATGACTGGGATCAACAAAGGAAGAGATTCTTTAGATTAGCAAGCAATGTGGATAAACAGGATACTACAATGCTTGCTTAGTCAGTGCGAAATGCTTATTAGAAATGTTTTAGTGCAACTAGAATGAAGACCCTCAAGGAGAGGACAGAAACATTGCATACGAAGATGTAGTTTTTGGCCTACCATTTTTAGTCTTGTTTCAATTACACTAAAGCTTTTCTAATAACCAACACCGTCAAAAGCTTGTTCATGTTGTGCACTGCATTTTCTTTCTACATTTCTCCCAGTTGCACTAAAAACCTTGTTATTAGCATTGTCAAGCATTGTTTACTAGCCAGTCTTTCTTGAAACAGGGAAGGGCATGTGAGCAGGTATTCACGATCTAAGCAAGCTCAAGATGGCGGTGGTCAGTGAGATGGTACGGGGATAGTCATTGCATGAAATTGTACAGTTCTTGCCGCCACTTTCCACTGCTAGAGTGCTACCACAACTTTTTATATAATTAATGTTAAATATCTTTGTGATTAATTAGTTACTCATAATTACAGAATAAGCAGTTTATAAGACCTAGGACCCAAATATGCGGTTTTCAAAGAGTATTACTTTCTCGCGCAATTCTTCAGTGTTCAATGGTTGCGTCCCCCCTTAAGGTATCATGTGAACTGCGTGTGCTTCTCTGGTTTCTTCCCACAGAAAAAAATTGATGAGGTGGCTGCAACGACTGCTATGGCAGCCGATGCTGCTCTCTGCTCGCAACGCCAGAATGAAGGCTCTGAGCACAGAGATGAGCAAGTCAGTGGCCGTGGCTTAGAACATAACTACTCTCGCTATGAGACAGCAGCTTCTAGCAGAGCGACACCACGGATGGCAAGAAGTCGACGCCGTACTGCATTGCCGCTGTCTGTTCCACATGTGCAAGGCCCTGCATACGGAAGCTACTCAATGCCCCATTTTGGCCACTCATTTGCCTCGCAACACTTGGGCCAAGCTTTGGCATGTCATTTTGCATGGCAGCTGTTCCTTTCACCACAAGGCACTATAGCATTATCAACTGTGCCAACGCCTTTCCCTGGTGTTGCAGGACAGGTGAGAACATTCGTGCGTCCTATTTAAGGCATATAACTCGAGGTGGTTTGACTTTGTGGAGGGAGTGCTTTTGGTAAAAAAAAGTAATGGTTTCTCTATGGAAGAGAAAAAAAAATAAGTTGCAGAACACAGTGGTACCACACAGAAACACTTAAAAATAGGCCAAAACTACAAAACAATGTTCATTTTAGAACCTCGTTTGATAGCTAGAAACCTTGCCATGGAGGCGTTCTTGTATGATCCTGTTTTGCACAACTGAGTGACGTTCTGTACAAATGCAAGGCTTGTTTTCATTGTACCATGACCATCAACATAAATTGAAATGCAAACAAGAAATAACTGATCAGAATTACTGTTACGCCTAATTACACAAAAGTGTGACATGTAGTCATTCTGTAGTTGGCTTCTAAGCATGGAAGCTTCTATCATGCTAGGTGTACATTTTGGCATTTGAATTAAGCCCCTGTTACAAATCCATGGGAACTTTGAAATGGAACAACACAATGGAGTAGTTCCGGAATTGTTCGCATTTTAAATTGTACTAATATAGTATGTGCTGTTGTGATACACTGAGCTGTTTCCTTGACTACTGCATCTTTGCACCATCAAGACAAACAAATTTTGCACAGATGGTTGTAGGTGCTCGTGGCATGAACATGTGAAGCAGAGTACAACTTAACACTTCTTCTGTCGCTCTTTTTTTTTCTCTCTCTCTCTCTTGCCTCAGTTTGCAAATGACAACAGCCGCCCACCTCCATCCACCGTGTCTGCCAGCAGCACTCCATCTCGCGTTGTAAATGCAGATGAGCTTCCCATGCCGACGACCACCACCAATGCCTTGCCCATTTGGGGAGGGGCAGGTGGTTCCCCACAGACTGCGCCTCCATCTTTTCCCACCTCTACGTTCATTACTCCGAGTACAATGGCTGCCTACTGCCAGGCCGTTAGTGCACCTCAGCCAGGAGCCGTAGAAACAACAGCACCACTAGCCTCTACTCCAAATGACCAGGCACCATTCACTGCGTTTGGCACAGAAACAGAAAGAGGAAACCAGAGATTATCGGTAATTTTTCTTTTCTTTTTCTTTTTTACTGTATGCAGCATGGTCGTAGAAATATAGAATGAACCAAAATTGAATGCGAGCTTGCAATGCCTGTGAACACACACGTGTACAGCATGCTCATTGCCTTGTAGTTTTCCATTAGCCTTGTACTGCTCTGGCTATCTGACTCACAGTTTTACTAAAGAGTTCACTTGCTCTTGTGGTGCTGAGATTGTGAAGCAATAGTATGTACATATTATATCCCTCTCTTTCTTTCTTTTTTTCTTCTCAGCCCTTCTCTCTGAAGTCATTTGACATCAACCGGCTGCCTCCATCTACCTTGTCTGCCAGCAGTGCGCCATTTCACTTTGCAAATGGGGATGTTGTCGAAGCATCAAACTTTAGCCACCATGCAGAGCCACAGCTTCCAGCAGTTGTTGCAGCCATACCGACTAAGTCACTGCATCCTCCACATTGCCAAGCCATTTGTCAGCAAACTACAGACAGCAAGGGTGCTGATGACAGTAATTCCTCTCCTGGCAGCATCCTGACTACTTATGCAGCAAACAGCAAGGCTACCACATTTCCAGACTCGATGTCATGCTTTAGTGCTCCAGGAACTGTGTCGGCACCCTCTTTGTTTGGCTCCAAAGCATCCACCACAGCAACACCAGCACAATTATATGGTTCACAAATGGCTGTGTCCAGTGCATCAGTGACTGGAGGTACTGCATTGCCAATTCCAACATCAAGCCTTAGCACCTCCAAAATGGTGCTGGCATCTTCCGTCTCTGGATCTATAACATATGGCAAGGCGACATCTACTCAACCCTTAGACTTGCCATTATCTATGTGTAGCACTGCAACCGTCGTGGCACCTTTATTTACAGTGCCGAACTTGTGCTTTAGCACTCCAAAGGCTACACCGGCCGCATCAATGTTTGGAGCCGCAACAGCTACTAGAATGACGCCTGCTCTGTCATCTGGCTTACCAGTAACTACATCCACTGTAGCAGCCATATACACTGTAGCAACCACATCCACTACATTTTCAGTGTCAGCCATTGGCACATCTGCGGCAATGCTGGCACCATCCATGTTTGAACCCACCACAGGCACCACAGTGGCACCTGCTGCATCCACTACAGCAATCACTATTCCAACTAAATTTTCAGCACTGACACCTTCTGTCCTATCTTTTGATTCACAAGGGACTACGCCAGCTGTGTCAGGCTCTTTTTACACAGGCATGTCCCGTTTGCATGCAACTACTTTTGATAACTTTAGTCGAAGCCCAGAGTCCTCTACATGCACATGCAATGTGAACAATGGTGCCAACAGACTCGCATGTCAAGTACATGGTTTGAAAAAGCAAGACATTGTGGGACACAAGACTGCAGAATTCTCACAGCCTGCTATAGAGTTGAATGCTGTGGCTTCAACTCCAGATGTAAATGCTCCCACCAAGCTTTTTGACATGAAAGGTCTCGTTTTCACACTTGGTGCCTCCGCACTAAGCCATAACCTTCCATCATTTGGTGGTGTGTTTGGTGGCTCTCGGGCTTCAGGAAATGAGGAGTTTGGTCAGTTCCAGTTTGGTAGTACCCCAAAAGCGACAGAGTATCGAACCAATGTAGTAGACTCTGCTGCAATAGCAACTACAGCAAAGGAACCATCACATTCTGTTTTAGACGGTAATGTCACTTTGTCTGGAAGAAAGGAACCCATGTCAGCTGCGTCAGTGCTTGGCAGCACTGCCACATCAGCAAACAATGTTTCGAAAGGATTTGAAGTTACCAGCTCATTAAAAGTGGGTGCATTTTCCAAAGAAAGAATGCCTGCTGTTGCGGAGACTGCGACAAGTGTTCCATCGAGACCTGGACCAGCTGCAAGCACTTCGTATTCTTCTTTGGCCCAGAAATCATCAAGCACCGTGTTCAGTGAGCCTGTGTCTACTGCCTCTTCGATTGTGATTGGGCTTCCGAGAGAAAAAGTGTCAATTGGCACGGAGACAGTAACGTGTGAACCACCACTGACCCTACATGTGAACCAACAACTTTTGCCCAATGGTCCCAGCCTGCTTGCAGGCTCCTCATCTCTTCCGTTAGGTGGGGAAAATGATAAGAAGCAAGAACACAGGCCTTTTGACGCACAACCAATAGCAGCAGGCAATTTAACAAATAGCACGCCTTCGCCAGATAAGAAAGAACCTAAATTGGCCAGACCTGTGCTTGGCAGCGCTGATTCATCATCAAGGACTGTGTGTAGTGAGCCTCTGTCTACTGCTTCTTCGATTGTGGTGGAGCTTCCAAGAGGAAAAGTTTCAATTGGCACAGAGACAGCAACATTTGAAACACCAGTGCCCAGCCTAGTCGTAGGCTCCTCATCTCTTCCATTAGGTGGGGAAAATAAGGAGAAAGCAGAACAGAAGCCCTTTAATGCACAGCCAGTAGCAGCAGGCAATTTAACAAATAGCACACCGTCACCAGATAAGAAGGAACCTAAATTGGCCAGACCTATGCTTGGCAGCGCTGCTTCATCATCAGGGACAGTGTCTAGTGAGCCTGTGTCTACTGCTTCCTCGATTATGGTAGAGCTTCCAAGAGGAAAAGTGTCAACTGGCACACAGACAGCAACACAGACTGTGTCAGGGACTGTGTCTAGTGAGCCTGTGTCTACTGCTTCTTCGATTCTGGTAGAGCTTCCAAGAGGAAAAGTGTCAACTGGCACACAGACAGCAACATGTGAACCACCAGTGCCCAGCCTAGTTGCAGGCTCCTCATCTCTTCTGTTAGGTGGGGAAAATGATAAGGAGAAAGAAGAACAAAACCTTTTTAACGTACAGCCAGTAGCAGCAGGCAATTTAACAAATAGTACACCTTCACCAGGTAAGAAGGAACCTAAATTGGCCAGACCTGTGCTTGGCAGCGCTGCTTCATCATCAGGGACAGTGTCTAGTGAGCCTGTGTCTACTGCTTCCTCGATTATGGTAGAGCTTCCAAGAGGAAAAGTGTCAACTGGCATGCAGACAGCAACACAGACTGTGTCAGGGACTGTGTCTAGTGAGCCTGTGTCTACTGCTTCTTCGATTGTGGTGGAGCTTCCAAGAGGAAAAGTTTCAATTGGCACAGAGACAGCAACATTTGAAACACCAGTGCCCAGCCTAGTCGTAGGCTCCTCATCTCTTCCATTAGGTGGGGAAAATAAGGAGAAAGCAGAACAGAAGCCCTTTAATGCACAGCCAGTAGCAGCAGGCAATTTAACAAATAGCACACCGTCACCAGATAAGAAGGAACCTAAATTGGCCAGACCTATGCTTGGCAGCGCTGCTTCATCATCAGGGACAGTGTCTAGTGAGCCTGTGTCTACTGCTTCCTCGATTATGGTAGAGCTTCCAAGAGGAAAAGTGTCAACTGGCACACAGACAGCAACACAGACTGTGTCAGGGACTGTGTCTAGTGAGCCTGTGTCTACTGCTTCTTCGATTCTGGTAGAGCTTCCAAGAGGAAAAGTGTCAACTGGCACACAGACAGCAACATGTGAACCACCAGTGCCCAGCCTAGTTGCAGGCTCCTCATCTCTTCTGTTAGGTGGGGAAAATGATAAGGAGAAAGAAGAACAAAACCTTTTTAACGTACAGCCAGTAGCAGCAGGCAATTTAACAAATAGTACACCTTCACCAGGTAAGAAGGAACCTAAATTGGCCAGACCTGTGCTTGGCAGCGCTGCTTCATCATCAGGGACAGTGTCTAGTGAGCCTGTGTCTACTGCTTCCTCGATTATGGTAGAGCTTCCAAGAGGAAAAGTGTCAACTGGCATGCAGACAGCAACACAGACTGTGTCAGGGACTGTGTCTAGTGAGCCTGTGTCTACTGCTTCTTCGATTCTGGTAGAGCTTCCAAGAGGAAAAGTGTCAACTGGCACACAGACAGCAACATGTGAACCACCAGTGCCCAGCCTAGTTGCAGGCTCCTCATCTCTTCTGTTAGGTGGGGAAAATGATGAGAAAGCAGAACACAACGCTTCTAATGCAGAACCAGTAGCAGCAGGCAATTTAACAAATGCGACCCCTTCACCAGATAAGAAGGAACCTAAATTAGCAATACCTGTGCTTGGCAGCACGGCTTCATCATCAACGACTGTGTGTAGTGAGCCTGTGTCTACTGCTTCTTCGATTGTGGTGGAGCTTCCAAGAGGAAAAGTGTCAATTGGCACAGAGATAGCAACATGTGAACCACGAGTGTCCTGCCTAGTGGCAGGCTCCTCATCTCTTCTGTTAGGTGAGGAAAATGATGAGGCGAAAGAAGAGCACAGGCTTGTTAACACACAGCAAATAGCAGCAGGCCATTTAAACAGTAGCGCCACTTCACCAGATAAGAAGGAACCTAAATCGACCAGACCTGTGCTTGGCAGCATGGCTTCATCATCAGGGACTGTGTGTAGTGTGCCTGTGTCTACTTCTTCTTCAATTGTGGTGGAGCTTTCAAGAGGAAAAATGTCAATTGATGTGGAGACAGCAACAGGTGGGCCGCCAACACCCAGCTTGGTTGCAGGCTCCTCATCTCTTCCATTAGGTGCGGAAAGTAAGGAGAAAGCAGAACACAAGCCTTTTGATGTACAGCCATTTTCAACTGGCAATTTCACAAATAGCACCCCTTCACCAGATAAGAAGGAACCTAAATTGGCCAGACCTGTGCTTGGAAGTGTTGCTACATCATCAAGAACTGTGTGTAGTGAGCCTGTGTCTACTGCTTCTTCGATTGTGGTGGAGCGTCCAAGAGGAAAAGTGTCAATTGGCACAGAGATAGCAACATGTGAACCACGAGTGTCCTGCCTAGTGGCAGGCTCCTCATCTCTTCTGTTAGGTGAGGAAAATGATGAGGAGAAAGAAGAGCACAGGCCTGTTAACACACAGCAAATAGAAGCAGGCCATTTAAACAGTAGCACTTGTTCACCAGATAAGAAAGAACCTAAATCGACCAGACCTGTGCTTGGCAGCACTGCTTCATCATCAAACACTGTGTGTAGTGAGCCTGTGTCTCCTGCTTCTTCGATTGTGGTGGAGCTTTCAAGAGGAAAAGCGTCAATTGATGTGGAGACAGCAACAAGTGGTCCGCCAACACCCAGCCTGGTTGCAGGCTCCTCATCTCTTCCATTAGGTGCGGAAAGTAAGGAGAAAGCAGAACACAAGCCTTTTGATGTACAGCCAGTTTCAACTGGCTATTTCACAAATAGCACCCCTTCACCAGATAAAAAGGAACCTAAATTGGCCAGACCTGTGCTTGGCAGCGTTGCTACATCATCAAGAACTGTGTGTAGTGAGCCTGTGTCTACTGCTTCTTCGATTGTGGTGGAGCTTCCAAGAGGAAAAGTGTCAATTGGCACAGAGATAGCAACATGTGAACCACGAGTGTCCTGCCTAGTGGCAGGCTCCTCATCTCTTCTGTTAGGTGTGGAAAATGATGAGGAGAAAGAAGAGCACAGGCCTGTTGACACACAGCAAATAGCAGCAGGCCATTTAAACAGTAGCACTTCTTCACCAGATAAGAAAGAACCTAAATCGACCAGACCTGTGCTTGGCAGCACTGCTTCATCATCAAACACTGTGTGTAGTGAGCCTGTGTCTTCTGCTTCTTCGATTGTGGTGGAGCTTTCAAGAGGAAAAGCGTCAATTGATGTGGAGACAGCAACATGCAGGCCGCCAACACCCAGCCCTGTCACAGGGTCCTCATCTCTTCTGTTAGGTGGCAAAAATGATAAGGAGAAAGAAGAACCGATCGCCAACAGGGGCCCAGCTCTGAGCTCATCCAGTAATTATGATAATGCCAGCAAGCTTTCCAGTGCACACGCAGAGCCAGAAGAACCCATGTTCTTATTTGGTGTCACTCTCCCAAATAGGAAACAGTTGGATTCAGTCACCACTGCACATGTTGGAACCACATTTGGGGACGATGCATTTACGTGTTCCATTTGCGTTGACCAAAATGTGAAAGAAGTTTCTTGCCAGTTGACTGGATTTGGTGGATTTCTGTCTGTTGGTCCACAAAATGTCGAACAGATTTCAGAGGATCCAGAACAAGTTAGCTCTTTTGTTACAGTGGATACTGTGATGGAGCTACCAACTTCTAGCTCTTCAGTGGAATCATTGTTGAAGTCTACTACTATCGCTAAGAGAGAGGAATCGACCGAGCTGCCTTCAGCAGCTAATGTGAATGTTTCTTTGTCTAGCCCACTAGGAGGCACTATGAGCACCACCCAGATTGCATCAACAAGCCATGCGTTTGAATTTGGTGTGACACTGCCGGATCAGAGAGCATCTGTTTCACTTAGTTCTTCATATCCTGATACTACTTCCATGTCAGAAAAGAATGTGTTCAGTTTAAAAAACACGACAATAGTTTCTGGACACAAAGCGACACCTATTGATGTAGCGGGTGCAGATGTTGAATTAGCAAATTCCAGCTCCTGTGTACGACTTTTGTCCAACGGTTCCACTATTGCCATGAAAGATGAATCCGCTGCGCAAAGCCATCTGTCAATGACTGCCACAGGCGATGCAGAAACTATTAAGCTGAGTTCAACACCAAACAAACTTGAACTACAGGTTGCATTCCCCTTGCCACTTGAGCCACAGGTCACATCTCCTCAAGCAAAGCCATCAGCTTCAACACTAGGCACCATTAGGCAGCAAGCAGATTCGCTACAAAGCACTGGTGAAGCGGCAGAGGACTTTGAATCCAGTGCCCTGCTTGAGCCAATGGTCTCACTGCCAGAGCTTATGGAGATCACAACAGGTGAAGAGGATGAAGACGTCCTGTTTTGTGAGCGAGCAAAGCTTTCTCAATTTGATGCTGGGACAAAGCAGTGGAAAGAGCATGGAATTGGGCTGCTGGAAAGTGAAGACAAACCCTGTGATAAAAACCTTGCAGCCCAGTTTAGGACACAGGAACAGGCAGACGTTTTCAAACAGACATTTGAGAGCTGCAAGGACAAAGCCCAGTCCATAAAAACACTGAAAGAAGATGCAGGGGAGGGAAAAAGTGGTGCAACCCAGCAGCAGGCTGACATGAAGAGGCCACAGGAGCTGGCAGCCACCATGCAAGATTCCCTAAATAGCTATGCATGTGACGAGCTTGCCCCATATGAAGAAATGCATGCACCCTATGAGACCTTAACATATGGTAAGCTAGCTAACGAAATTGCTAGTTTACGTGGTTATATTGCAGAAAACATCAATGTACCTGCCTCCAATGGCATGAGCTCCCCTCTCAGCACTGCGTGCTCAGGAATTTCACCAGGCATGTCTACCTCTGGTATTTCCAGTGCCAGTAGCACACCACAGTTTGTCAATTTGAGCCCCGAAGCAAGACAGTTGGCTTCTAGAGTAGTGTCAAGTACCATCAAGCCTTTAAAACCTATGCTTGATACCCTACCTTTGCATACCTTAGCGTCACCATCGTCTTTTGCATTTGAGATGACCATCTGTAAGTCCTCTTCGAAACCAGCTACCAGTACACCAGTAGCAACAGTGTCTACAGTGGCAAGTGTAAGTGCATCTCTCTGTCTCTCTGTCTTTTTTTCTCTTTTTTTTTTACTATGTTTGTTGCAGTGCATATGTGTTTGTGCTCTTCTATAGTCACAGATCATGAAGCTTCATTCAGAATGACGCTTGTGCCTTTCTAGGGCTGATACAAACATTGCATTTACCCGTCGCGGTTGCTCAGCTGCTATGGTGTTAGGCTGCTGAGCACGAGGTCACGGGATCGAATCCCGGCCACAGCGGCCGCATTTTGATGGGGGCAAAATGCGAAAACACCTGTGTACTTAGATTTAGGTGCACGTTAAAGAACCCCAGGCGGTCGAAATTTCCAGAGTCCTCCACTACGGCGTGCCTCATAATCAGAAAGTGGTTTTGGCACGTAAAACCCCATAATTTTTTTAAGATTGCATTTGAGTTGCTACTGAATGCCAAAAAGACGGATAATACTTTATGTCAGTAGGAACAATATGTGCTTTTCTAGAGCCTGCAAGAATAATTCCACTCTGTTTTAATGCCAGAGTTCTGACGAAATGGTGATGCTGTTAATGGTATGAATAGCTCAATTATGGCATGTTCTGATTCTGTAAAGCTTACTAAAAAGGAAGTTGCACATGATCTGGTATGTGTCGTAAGTTGCTTTCCCAGAAATGACATTTTGAGTGCAGAGGAAGAAAAGCAATGTTAGAATACCATTGGCAGGATTTGCTAAATGGTAAAACTGAACATCCTTTCCACTGCTTTGGATTGGATGATATGGAAACCTGTTTTTCCATTTGACAGTGCCTAAACGTCTGTTTAACTTCACTTTACCTAATTTTAATAGTGGACAGTTCGAACTTATATTCAGTCTCTTAAGGGTGGAATTATTGGATGATGATTGTACAAAAATTGCATTGGCAATGACACATTGATATAGTGGGAAACTGTTTTGAAGGAAATTAACTTAGTTCGTTATACAAGTATGCAGCACTTCAAGAAAATTTTAGCTCAGAACTAAAAAATTGTTACCCACTTTCCCACATCCATTGCATCATTTCTAATCACTGAAATGAATGCCTTGCAAGTCTCCTGTAGTTTAGTAGTTACATTGCTAACATGTTCACTGCATTTATGTACGAATTAAAGCAGTTCTTTGTCAGTGTTTATGAAAGTTTCATGTTGTTGATGTTTGCTTCCTAAGTACTACTTTTCCTTTATTCAAATCTATCTGATCTATAAAGAGTATAAAGGGTATACAAATAAGCTTAGAAGAGGCAAAACAAAGGTGTCACAGATTGAACAGGACTTGCACATGCTGGGCAGGTGGTTTCAATTACCTAGAAGATAGGTGTTTTCCACTCATTTCATGTAACTCATTCAAATTTCACAGACATTATGAAGAACCACAGTAAACATATTGCCTTGCCAGGTTCTGGTTAAGAATGTCTGCAAAACAAGACATTAACTATTAAGTTAAAGTTAATTAAATTGCTCTCTACCACAATATTTTAAAGAAGTGGCTTCACAAGTTATGGGTAAATTGCTGTTGTCCACCTCAGGAAGCAAAGTTTTCTTTGAGTGCCTACACAGGCTGCTGCATTTATGCTGAAACGTAACTCACAACTGCCTACACCCACTTTTGTATAAGGAATAACATAGTTTGTGCACCTTTCTGGAGCTAGGCAGGAGACCTAGATGGCAAATGTTGTTGTTACATGTAGTGCATACCTGAAGATTATCTGCACAGCAAACCAGAAGAGTAGTCCATAAAATGTTTTTAAACATGGCACTTGCATGCTGCCTTTCATGTTCACAGGGCTTGCAATTGTCAGCGACACAGTCAGAAAGTGGTTGCACTTCTTCCCGAGACGGGAGCACAGAAAGCAGTCCAAGACGAGCTGGGATGGATTCTTGTCACACTGGTACTTCCAGGCGAGGAGTTGGGCGTTCACTGTTTGGCACTGCTACAACAGCTAAGAAAAGCTCGAAACATGGTGCGCTTGACCCATCCATGCATCACATTTGATTGACTGATTTCCATTTTTCTAGCATTCGCTATGGATAATTGTCAAGTGAATAATTACACGGTATGATGTAGCTTTTGTTTGTTGATTCTGCAACCTAGCATTGGACATGTATTTGTTTGTCATGACAGCACATTCGAGAAGGCATGACAGATTCCAAGTTATAAATTAAATGTTTTTTTTTCTTTGCATCTTATTTACTGCTTTATTCTGTACCCTTAATGTTGATAGCACTTAAATTATGATTGGTGCCTTATGTTATGCTTTGTCGACACAGGCAGAGCTCTTAATATGTTTACAGTCTGACATAATTAATATTTAAAGGGGCACTGCAGTAATTTTTGAGTGCGGTAAGAAAACATTTCTAATCTGTAGACAGTGCTGCTGTGAATATGCAAGCCAAATGTATTTCCACCTGCCACAGTGGCTCAATGGCTATGGCCTTCTGCTGAGTATCAGGTCATGGGCTTGGTTCCCGGCCACCGCTGCCACATTACAGTGGGAGTGGAATGCAAAAGCGCTCATATACTTAGATTTAGATGGGCATCAAGGACCCTCAGATGGTCAGAATTTATGCAGAGTTACAGCATCCCTCATAACCTGCTGCGCAGCTACAGGACGTCAAACCCCATAATTATATTTCAAATACTCTGCTGTTTCTAGCAGGGAGCCTACAGTCTTTCGTAATAGATTGCTTGCGTTCTCCTGCAGCTTACGGGGCCTCTGCTTTTTTTTTTTCTTCCCGCCTTATACCACGTCAGCCAATGATGTTACAGCTAGCGTGTCCCCATATACACTAGCCATTTGACGTTTGTTCATGACAATCAATTACTCCAGAGCAGATGCCCATGCTTGCGTGCACATGCTTCTGGATCTTCTAGGAAATGGTGAAGCAGTGCACGACCTGCCCTTGCTCTCGGACATTTGTGTCAGACACCAACTTGAAAAGTTAGTGTGAGTGCACCATAAAGAAAAGAAAAAAAAGAAGGGGGGGGGGGATAGTGAGTGTTAGGCAAGGCATTGCTGGCAGTGCCCCAAATTAAAGAAACTAGTGAGGTTCTTTTAAAAATTTTCTTTGGAAATATGTTCATTAAAGAGCATTAAATTAGCTTGTCTTAATTGGCTGGACTGCACTGCTTGTCCGCAGGAGCCAGGTGCCACAGCCAATCACAACTTCAACAGCAGACGAAATAAACGTGTCCACTATGTGGACTCTTACAGAAAACCTCCCTAAATGTAGAGCTGGTGTTTGAAGCCGACGTGATTCCTTCACAATCTTTTCACATACAAAAAATGTTGATGTCTGACATCTCTCTCTCTCTCTCTCTAAAAAAAATATTTAAAAAATATTTAGCCTACTTATTCAAGCTCTCATTAGGCAGACATTAAGAACAGTGTTGGTTAAGAGTTACCACCTAAAGAACCACAATGATTTCAAAATGAAGTATTTGGCTGGTGGTAAAGTCTTCACAGAGATCTCCCAGGTCTGCAACGTGAAAACAGTGTTAAGCTTTGAAAGTGCAGTCCACTAGCTGGTATCAGCCTGCTGTACTAAGGCTTATTTCAGCTTTGGTAAATAGTTATAGGCTTTAGGATATTTCTGTAATGCTCTTTTGATGCTCTTAATTGTGTGTACACAAGGTCTGCTTGGTTCTTGCAAAGTTTTATCCACATTCATCTTATCATCCTGTGGCAGTTTGAAAATCACCTGTAGGCACCTCCTCCATGAGTGTGCATGGGCTCTTGTCTGACACTGCCGAGTGTTCTGTTTGTGCATGTGCACATGCAAATACAGGGGGTGCGAGGTATTTGAGGACACGTATTTGAATTGCCATAGATGCAATATTCTCATTCTGTCTGTTGAGGCACTTTACACTCACCAGCCCTCCGTCACCTATTTAGCACATTTATTCCAGGGTAGCAGCTTGCAGGCTGACATGAAAGATGAAAGCTGCATGCAGTCCTAGTCACTTTACATGGTGGCCACAGAGACTTGGAGAATGCCACCTTCTTGAACGTGGCAAAAATCCTTTGTTTTTGGTGTGAGAAAGAAGTTCATTGACAATTGTCATCTGTGACAAAGAGAAATTAGCACTGGCAGTGGTGAGACATTATTCAGGCTGTTGATTTCTCAGCAGATGCACAGCATCATGAGTGAGAACTCTAAAAAGCCAATGAAGGCCATTTCAGAGCAGCCTCGGATGTCAGAGCCAGAAATTGGGCTTTCTGTGCAGGGTCATTACGTGCCACACCTCTGTAATGGGCTTGCTTCCCCAGTTGTCTGGCGACAGTGCTACTGGGACAAGCACTGAAGAAAGCAGAAACGAAACAGGACATATGTTGGCCTTGTCCCAGTAGGGCTGTAGCAATACAATGAATGCTCACCAACTTGCCCAGTTTACCATTCTGATATTCCTCCAACAGGGCCTGTGCTATACTAAGGAATGGCTGAATGCGAACTTTTTGGCCCCATCACCATCAGTGTGACATCCTAGCTCTCAACATATTTAAAACCTGCTATACTGCTATGTATGGGGGCATCGCTGAGGAGGAGACTCATAAACAGCCAGACATTGCTAAAAACATGCGAAAGGGAGCCCTTGCAGAAGCAGTGGCTAAAATTAACGAGCACTATCTGATTCAAGCAGACAGCCGGATTCAGTAAATTATTGAGGCCGGAGAGTCTTTCATCAAGTTCTCTTCAAAAACACTGAGAGAAAAGGACAATGCAAAACATTTTGAACAAATAGATTTAATCCGGTCTGAAATATTGTTGCTGTTTCCAAAGTCGTCAATACGTTCTCAAGTACTTCGTGCACCTGGTACATATGGTGAACCCAGACAGAAATACACTGGACAAAACAAGATTTTGCTGCATATGCTGTTAATAGAGGATGTTGTGAAAAGCCATCTGTTGAAGTATACCAAATTAACCATGCCTATTACTGCAGGTTTCTCCAACATGATTCTAAATACATTACCTAGTTTTGCGGTAATTCAAATTCCTGGAAACAATGGCTTTTGTTTGAAATGTTCAAAGTTTAAGCTAAATGTGGTGCAAGCAAGAGTATGACTTAAAGCATGTACCAGATATAAGCAAATTAGAATAACTGTGCACGTGTAAAGCTAACAAACACTGTGTGAACAGGTTTGCAATTCAGCATACAGCATGTGTTCTGTCACAGTTGCTTGTCACTGCTTCAACAATGAAAAATGATGCAACACACCAAGGAGGACACAGGCAAAAGGAAATGGTGTCACTCGCAACTAACTCTATTCCTTAAAAACATTGCAATCTATAGCCACGCCTGATTAGCCACACCAGTCGCTGATTTGTTTATTAATGTGCGGCATTTCAAGAGATGTTCTGCACAAGTCATATTTTATTCATTAATTGCTGTATGAATATCATTTTTCGAGCTGCTTTTGTTTACAGAAGTCATATTGCTTCAGTGATGCGTTGTCCAAGGAACCAAACATTTCACTCAGGCAGAAGACACGTCCAAGTCAAGCAGAATTAAAATGTATTGCAAATATAGTGGGCCTACCAAGATTCCAAGATTGCTTTGAATTAATTGCAGTTTGAAATAATTGCGGTTGCAGTGAATTAATATTTAAAGTTTCAATAGCAGTGATACTTTCATCAATTATGAAACCACTGAGACACATAAAACTTTGCCTAAACTTTAGTGAAGGAAGTCAACACAAAGTCAAGAGTATGTTGTGGCACTTTCCTAATATCACTGTCAGCCTAGCTTTTACTTGAATTCTGAGCTTCATTTCTGACCATTTGAGTTGGGTACAGCCCTGCTTAATGTACTTATCTGCTTCAATTTGGAGCTTATATTTTTGGCTGAACATGAAGTGAATTTTTCTATAAAATGACTGGGTCAAATATCATATATTTATGCGTGCCATGACTGGATGTGCATGTGTATGTATTTTTTTTAGGTGTCCTGCTCAAGCAATTGCAAATAAATTTTGGGGGTTGTAGCAAATTACCCTGCGTTTCCTGAACTCCTGAAGTGATACCAGTGCTGTGTGTATGTGTGTGTGCGTACGTGCATGTATGCGTGTGTGTGTTGTGTGTGTGTTTGCGCATGCGTGTGTGCGTGCACGCACTTTTAGAAGCTGTAGGTTCCTTAATCATTACAAGGGTTCGGTGTTTTCGTTTTAAAGCAGGGGGGGGGGGATGAAAAAGTCTGTGGAAGTTAATTGACAAATATATCCACACACACAGATAAATATTTAAGTTGAAAAAAAAAACGAAAAAAAGTATGCAAATTTGGGGGAAACAGAAACCATGAAGGCCAAACTCTACTTATTCTTCTGTGTTTTGGGGAGTTTCGTTCTTATACAACCTTTGATGCCTCTGCTGCTATTCATCATAATTTCTGGCCACAGACAATAGTCATGTGTGTGCTACTTTTGCTTCACCTCATGTCTTTCGTTGGGTTGTGGACCATATAAAATTTCCACTTTTCCTTTATTTCGATTTCCCTTGGCTATGGTTCCCGGTTAACTGTGTCAAACCATAGTTGTAGCAGACAAAACTTATGTCATGAAATCTTTTTATCAGTGGGTACTGTGCACACCCCAAGTGACTTTATGTGGAAATTATTAGCAGGGAAAGGGGGTAAGACTATGGAGTTGTAGGCTGCAAACATTTTCTTGCAGTTTGGATATGGCCTGCGCACATTATGTTCTTACATGTGTTCATGGCATCTTCTTTTTTGTTTTAAGGAGGAAAGCAGCCACGAAGAACTAGCTTTTGAAGAGACCATCAAGAAACCCACGGCACCAATTTTTTAAGCTTATATTTTATCCATCTTATTGTTTGGCTAATTGCCCACCGTGACGACAAGCAGTCACATGGCTTGGAGAAACAGTAGTCAGTATATTACCGTAATCATTTTTGGGCAACATTTTATGTACAATTCTTATATACTAATGTTTGCATTTGGCTGACATAAGAAGGTGAATTGTGATAAAAATGTGAAAATAAAAACACCTCATGGGTTTTGCATAATTGTCTGTCTGGCTGCTCTAATTCCCTCCCCCCCCCCCTTGGTGTTTAGTAAAAAAAAAAATCGTCTACTGTCTCGAACTGCTTTATGAATGGCTTTACTGGAACACGAGTGAAATTTAACTAGTATTAGCTAGTGTCATTCGTAAGAAGGGCTCAGTGAACCATCTGCTACTGGACAAGCATATTTTGAATGTTCCATCAAGACGCAAGATGGAGGGATCTAAACCGTATGCATAGCTACAGAAAGAGAAGAACGAAGGAAACACGGCTCAATGCTTTTGATATTTCCTACATGTCTGCATGCCCCTTTTTGTAATCGTTGAATCAGCATGGAAAGCGATGGCAACACAAAAAAGGACACAGGACGAGTGCTGTCCCGTGTCCTTTCTTTTTGTATTGCTGTTGTCTTCCGCACTGATTTAAAGAGTGCGTCATTTACAACCAAATAAATAAAGGCACTTGCCAAACTTTCCACCTTGGTGCAATTTATTTTTGCATTGTTTATCATGAGGGGCTCTATTTTTACTTGAAGCAGAACTGTGCAACAAATGTAGACAGAGTGTGACAAACGACAGGAATGAGTGCAGACTATTAAATTTATTCAAGAAAGCACATGAAACATATTTAAAGGACACAGCTGTCACTGAAAAAAACTTGCTTTGATTTTTCTTGTTTCAAACCCACGACTGTGTATTCTAACCAGAAAATTGGCTTGTCCTCTTTTGGTTGGAATACATAGTTGCAAGTTGCAGGTTTTAAATAAGGAAAAGTAATTTTTTTCGTATGTGATAGCAGCATCCTTTATATGCCTTGTGTGCTTTCTTGACTAAAGTTGGAAGTCTATGCACATATTTCTCGTTTCTGTCTATCACTGTGTCCACATTCACTTATTTGTTCATATTATTTGAAGCTAATATGCATGAACTGGGGGGGGGGGGGAGGGCGATACAATGTTTTAGTGCTTTATTTGTCCTGATACCTAGCTTAATATGTCTATCTTTCTGTTGTACCAAGGTGTGGCAAGTATGTGTTTTGTTCAAGAGTGAAGTGAAATGAACTTGAAAAGTAATTTAATTTGAAATAGCACATGTAGTGGTCATAGATATGAATATGTACTATGTCAGTATTGAATAATATACCAGAATATGGGTAGTGCATATAAGCAATCTTACTTTGAGTATAAAATATGCAATGTGACAAAATATTGTGCAAGGCATACACTTGTAGTTTGTAGAATATATAGGTAAGCATAATCTGATGGAGAATATGTGTTACACAGCTTCATTGGAACAACAAATATTGTTTGTATGGTAATGCCATTTCTTGCAGTGTTCACTTGACATTCAATCGGTTCTGAAGGTAACTACAAATGTAATACAATGGCTGTTATGAAGCATTTATGAAATTTCTTGACTTTAGGAAGAAAATTTGTAGCCATTGTGCCAGCTTTTCTAGGTGTCTGAATTGGTAATGTAAGCAACATTTGCATAACAAAAACATTTTACAGAAAATGCAATTTGATGAAAAATATTTTGCCTAGTCCGTGCAAATATGTTTTAAGGCTTTTGTTTTTATCCTTGAGCTGCAGCCTTACCCAGTAGTTGAACTGGTATGGTGTGGCTGAATGTTTACACTTCTTTGTCTTCAGAACAGCACAAGTAAACATGCGGGACAGGGATTGTAAGACGCGACAAGCGCTGAGCTAGAAAGTAACAAATTAAGAGCAAAAATTGCACTAACAGTTAAATGGATCAAGAATGCATTTTAGGGTCGTCACTTTCCAGTTCAGCAGTCATCCAATCTTTGCTTTTCTAACTGCGTGTGGTAGCCTGTTTTATTGTTACGTCTTTCTCCTTTTACTTAACTAATTCTCCCTTTACCATACAGCAGGCATGTCAAGGACAGAGATATTTTTGAAAAGTTATGTATGAAACATGTAATGACTTTGTGCAAATTATTGTACATGAGCTCATACCATGTATGCAAGCAAGCATAAAAAACCTAGGTTCATCAGTTCAACATTAATTGTTTGGTTTCCTTTTTAGATTTCGTTATGTACGCCAAAGTTTGTACATTGGTAAGGTTAATTTAATGTTTTATCCATAACTGTGCTGTCAGAAGTACTTGTAAGAAAGAAAAAAAAATCCTTTTGTATAAAAAAGGAAATAGTCTTTTCAGTGAGTTTTTACAAAGGTCTTGCCAGATGTGTCCACTTGGTTTCATTTTAATTAAAAATTTGGGTAGTAAAGCAAGTTGCTCATTATTTCTCAAAGAAGCATCCTGTGATATGCATGTTTGCGTTCGTGTGAACTTAATAGAGCAAGGCACTGCTGATGCAAGCAAAGCAGGGACGTGGGCTTTTTTATTTATTTATTTATTTTTCGTGTGTATGTCAGTGCTTTTGCGTGAGTGTTGGAGCAATTACATCAGGTTGGGCACGTATGTGGTGCGACTTGTTGCTAAATGACGCGCCAAAAAGTTTTTATATAAGAAAAGGAAAAATGCTTCTGATAGTGCGACTACAAGAAATAATTTAGGGATTATGTGTTTAGACAACTGTGATGCAGCTCACAAACGTCCCAAACGCGTGCGTTCTTACAAATGCTCACGCACTACATAAAAAAAGGATGTGTAATTACCTTGACAGGCGCAACCTGATTTAAAGAACAAGCAACTTGCGAATTCCGTATTGCAAATAGCGGACAACTCTGCAGTGTATAGAGCCTCAATGAGTGTGAGTCCCGTTATAACTCTGCGGAATCACACCAACCGTCTCATTACTTTATTATTCTTTTTTTGTACAATGTGTGCGATATGCTGCTAGCTGTAAATCAACTTTGTTAGTGCGCGTGCGTAGCACGTCTGACCACGCACTGCATTGCGCGGAAGAAATCTGCGCTAAAATTTGAATATTTAGACGGATAAACGTGACTATTCGCTTATCTAGAGCTCCTGTGGAGACCCACGGACGCCAGCGAAAATCTTACAACGTATATTTTATTAATTTGCGCATTCGAGACGCTTCCAATGAATTCATTAATGGTTTGTGACAGACGACATGTGACGTCATCAAATGTACACAAAGTTGAGTTCGTGAGCGTAGGCTTAATAGTTATGAATGCATGGACAATGCACATCTGAGAGACCTGGCACTGTCTTCATGATTTTTCTCGAAGTCACTGAGTACTACGCAAAGAACGCCATGCAAAATGCGCTGTCTGACAGGCGCCGGTACAGCGATGCAGTGTTTTCTTCGCTAATGTGAGTGATCTGCCTATCGCCATCTTGAGCTCTTCAAGCTTACCGTCAAACAAAATCGCCTTGTTTTCGGGACAACACAAAAACACCATCGCCGGCCGTACTTGCAGGTGAGCTCCTTGTCACATACCTTTGTGCTCGTGTTTGTTGGTTCTCCTGTTGTACCTATGCGATGTTAGAAAAATTGCAGTGGTGGCATTGACAGTAGCAGCGGGCATACTTTAAATACCCAAAGCAGCCGTGTTCTGCTATGTAACATCGCCATTAGGCCTAGGGAACGGTGATTTTACGCTCTTGAGGGCATTTATTAGTCGTCCAAAGATGTTCCGAAACTTATATTAGAACCCTGTAATCGAGATCCGCCTAGGCGGAGTGGATAGCGCGGGCGCAGCGCGCGTACTGCTACCCGTCGCATTCACCGAGAGGGAGGGGGTACTGCTTTGCAGTGTGCCGGAATCCTGAGTCGCCGCGATGGATACTCGCGACATTTTTCCCGTCTCTGACTTCTGAAGCAGCTAGTGCGGACTATTTTCGATGCCTGATCTGGCAGTCTACAACAATCTTGCGGGCAGCTTCGCAGCGCGAGCACCGTGTCCGAAAACGTATATCTCGTGTAGCGGATCGTGTTTGTGTGCGCCCGTATGTGGTGGCGACGGACATTTCCCTTCTACGTTTTAACTCGAGTAACTCCGATTGTGCGAGGCGGAGCGAGGAGAGGTCACATTAGCGGCCACACAGGAGCTTCTTGTAGAGCTCGTTATAGTGCGGGACGGTCGCCTGCGAAGAAAGCGAAATATAACTAAGTTCGAGCTATCTGAGAAGATTCCGTCAGGGATTAGGACCAGTCACCTTTGCCGGTATTTTTTTTTTTCCTCCGTTTATTTGCCTTCCGCGGTCCTCGGAAGTTTGTACGGGGCAGCACAAAACCGCCCTATTCGTCGAGCGACGTGTGGGTGGCTAATGCAACTCGTGCCTGCAGAAAGCGCACCTTGTAAAGAAAGCTTCGGAATCGCGATCGCTTAATCAATCTGTATCCGCGGCTGTTTGAAGGGCAGAAAAGAAACGAAATTGGAAGATATTCAGGACTGCCACAGGTTGGATTCGCATCAGGATTGGACGCAGCGTAAGCAATCCTTCGCGCTCTCTTACGGTTTCATTTTGCTGCAGCGGGTTCTCTCACTACATTCTTTCACAGCCATTAAGCAAGCAAGTGGATCTTTCTAGAACTGCCTTGTGTGCGAGTGCGGGCGGTACGTGCCGTCTCTCTGGTCATATTCAACAGTTACTGCATTTAATGCACCCTGCGATGTGTAAAAGAAGAAAACAGGCGCAGTTTTGTTAGTGCGATCCACTACGTTTCGGTTGAAGTGCAGTGTGGTCAATTTGTGCCTGGCAAATAAAGGGCGAGAGACAGCCATGCGATGACTAGCCTCATGAATGGTGTCCTGAACGATACTTGTTTCTGTAACGCCCCCTGTGCACCTGAAGTTATCGGTAAAATTCAGAATCAACTGCCTTCCACGTACTGCAACACGAGTCGCGTGCGCTGGCCTTTCGATCCTGTAAAGGGGATTGAAGAGCTGACTGACCTTGTACAGGGTCAGCAGCATTTCCTCTCGTGGCAGGTTTTTTGGAATTTCCTTCTTAGCTATCTGTTTCTATTAATCTCCCGAGCGGATATTTGGACACCGCTTTGCGTGGCAAGGAATTGCACACATATTCTGCTGCAAAAGCGAGCGGAGCATTTATACACGCAGTGTGGCTGAATTAAAAGTCTAATGCAGCTGCTCATGGCAGCACGTTGCTCTGGTAAAATGAGAGTTGATCCCTCGTTTTTACCTAGCGCAGTGTGTTGATTGCTTCAGGCACATTCATGATTCACATCAGGCCCATGTGGTACTGCATTCTAACTAAGAAAATCATTTCCCTGTTCCAAACCTGAAACAGTGTCTACAACACTGCTTCTCTCGACCTTGTTTTACTTGTTGTACATGCAAACTTAATTGAACTTAATTGGCACAGTGTTCATTTGTTTTCAACTGTATTCTTGCTCTTCATCTCCTCTCCACAAGAAAGTATAGGAAACCTAACCATTCTGCATTTACGAGGTTAAATATGCAAATATCAGTTGACTTTATTTGACCCCAGCCATGAATCTGAGGTTATTTGTAAACTTGTTTTCAAGCTTCCTATGCAGTCGTGATATAGAGGTGAAAGTTCTAGCTCCATCGAGCACAGAATTTTCTAACTCTGTTGTGGAGGGGGACATTTAAGTTCTTGCTGCTTCAGTTCATTTTGTAAGGCAATGGCTCCCATTTGCCACCATAATTTCTTATTTTGCAATGTAGGAACTGACTTTTATGGGACCCACTTTTTTTTCTACTGGTTTTGCTTATAATAACTAAATTTATAATATTAAGCTTCATCTATAGGCATTAATAGTGCAAGCCTGTGTCAAAAATCCTTACAAGTGCTCTTAGTACTTAACAAAACTTGAAAAATAAAAAATCTGGTTTTAGGGTAAGTTATTCTACACTTGCTCAGCACTCAAATGAGGTATTGTGCACTAGGGTGGTTGCTTGGGATAGTTGGTAATTCATGATCAAAAATAACGCACAGCGCAAAGAACAAGGACAGCGATAGACGACATACAGAGCGCTGTGTATGTCGTCTATCGCTGTCTTTGTTCTTCGCGCTGTACGTTATTTTTGAGGTATTGTGCCTGATGTTCCTACTCCATCAGCAGAGCTTACAAGTAGTGCAGAGTGGTGAAAATATTTTTTGTAGTATGATGGTGCATGTTAGTGACCTAACATCAGTTTTAGACTGTTTATGGCAGGTTGCAACACCACGATAACATAAAAATTTTGGAAGTGTACACCGTTTAAGTTTTTCTTGAGCAATTGGTTAGTTTCACTGGTGAGATAAACACCATTGCACGTTCATTTGTTACAGTGGCTGTGTTGACCTGTTTTGCTTGCCAAATTGCACTATGCCGTATGTGAATTTTTTTCAGATTTCCAGCTTACATTAATTGCTTGTTGGCCACCACAAACAAACAAAAATATCCACAGCTAATTTTCACTACATGTTTTTGAGGATACATTCATAAAGGTGCAGTTTTTGGAAGGCTCTACTGGGCATTTATGTATCTGCTCATCTCCTTACACAGTCACTGTGGAATTCTCTGTGGTCCTTAATGATTGTGAAGGTTGAGGTGAAATGGTCCTTTCTCCTTGGTAGTATTTAGATTCTGGCTTTTCTTCTTCATGCTGATCGTTTACTTAGACTCCATGCATTGTACTTGGTGACAATACTTCATAAAGCTAGGTTAAGGCACTAAGGCCTCCATATTCTTAAAAGCGCAGTGTTGTTTTTACTTCAAGTAATTACAGAACTTAGATTAATTATGGTTTATTCAAAATTTTGGTGCAATATTGTTTTAACATGCCATTTTGCTATGAAGAGACTTGCCAATGTGACCGAACATTGTTCTTTATCAATTTGTAAAATCTTCATTGTATATGTAATTATAGTGCAGCAGACCTGAACATAACAGGCACTGCTGTGCACACCACTTAGTTGTTTTTTATATAGTGAAATACATGCTTTGAAGTCCATTTGCATATCCTAAGCTTTAAAAAGTGCCTTTAATGATGAATGCATCACATCGCATGTAGGCACTTTGTATCTTTATGACAAAATGACTACAGCTATACTTTATCTGGTGGGTTGGTCTTCCATTTATGCTAGAAAAGATTGCTGGTTCTAGAAGTCCATATCATGGTTTTTCATTCATATTTCTGCACACTTTTTGTATTTGCTGACTAAAGGATGCTTGAGAAACAGTATTAGATATTGCACAGAAATAAAGTTGTTAAATTATATCATTATTCCTCCTGCCCCCTTTCATGTGTTCATGATGACAGTGCTCTTGTCTTCACAATCACTGCTATAATGAACGTAATGAAAAATGTTGCAGATAAACTGAAATGCATTGAAGAATGGGTAGTTGCAATAAATAGTGATCCCAGTTGCCCGCTTCAACTCAATCATACCGTACATACTTGAGGAGAGGGTACTTTCCTAGCAAAGTTGCATTTACTGTTGAGGTGCATCAGTAAGCTGATTAGGCCTGAATCATCTTTGCTTATAGCGGGATTGAATCCCAGCCACGGTGGCCACATTTCAATGAAGGCGAAATGCGAAAACACCCGTGTGCTTAGATTTAGGTGCACATTAAAGAACCCCAGGTGGCCGAAATTTCCTTGCGGAGTCCTCCACTATGGCGTGCCTAATAATCAGAAAGTGGCTTTGGCACGTAAAACCCCATAATTTCATTGTATCATTGCTTATAGATCATGCATGATATGATGTACCTTTGAAAGCTTCTGCTTGTTTTATTTCCACAAATGCCCAGCATGCAACATTGTAACTTTAGAATGAATACAGTGGAATTCATGAGACCTTTGCAATTCTGTTATATGAAAAGAAATTTGTGTGTCATAAAGGAAATATAATCTAGTAACTAGATCTTTCTTTGGTGTTATTAATAAGTGCATAGAACTGGCATCCTGTATTGCAAATTATCGCTGCCAATTTTCAATTTTGTTTCTCTTTGTTTCAACCTTTAGCAGCTCTTGGTCAGCTCTTTAAAATATCATAATACAAAAGATTGCAAGGTTTCAATTAAACTTTTCAAAAATCCTTTTGTGATTCACATGTGAAACAACCACTTTATAATGAGACTTCTGTTTCTAAAGAAATTCGTTTTGAAGTTATGGTATTAAAGTTACTAAGTATTCTCATGCCATGACCAATAATTTGAGTGTGTCAGAGAAAGAAAAAGTGATTCGATATATGGCTGTGAAGCCATGCACTTCTTTGCAGTCTGTTATAGCTTGAACCCATATATATTAACTATCAAGCCATCTCTTTGGTCTTTGTAGTGCACAACATGAAATAACTAAATTGCCAGGGGAATCCTTGCTTTATTTACTCCATATTATACTGTTGTACAGTGTGGTCAGGTTTGAAGTAGAACTTTAAGGTAGAATTAAAAAATTAAAAAAGACATTTCATGCCATGAAAGTGCTTCGGCATCTCTCAGTGGAATATATAAAAATGTCTGTGATTCCTTTTTTACGATATGCATGTGTTAAATTTACTTTGACTGTAGTTCTGTAGTGAATAGAAATGTTTGGTTTGTATACTCATTGCTGTTTAATTTTCCAGTGCATAGCATGTCGCATGATTTTGTTTAAAGTTAAGGACTACTTGTGTTAGCTCCATAATATAGTGCCTTCTCTTTCCCCCTTTTTTGTCTTTTTTTAGGGTAAAGGGGGTTTGTCATGTTTGGTCAGACCTGAACTTTAGCAAACAAGGCACTGCTGCTTCCGAAGCAATCTTGTTAATGATGAAACACTTTATAATGGCTCTATTTTATTAGTGTATTGCATTCATGAGACATGCTGGTGGCATGTGTTAATGTTACAGCTACATATTCCAGCTGCTAGAAAAATTGCAGTGTGAATGATGCTTGCGAGAGACTGAACACCATGAAGAACCTGGTCTTGTGGCGTGCTTTGGTTGATTCTCTAATATAGGATGAGGATGGCTCCAGTGTAGGATGTGTAGGATTCGTTGGGGTATGATTTGGGAACTCTACAAGAACACTGGGACCACCAAAATTTTTTTGAAATTTTTGAGTGTAGCCATATCGGAAAGGTCGAGTTTGTGGCTCAAAAACCAAGATTTGGCTTTGCCAGAGAGGTAGGAGGGAACATGTTAGTGTTTCACAACTTGGCCTATTGATTGGAAGTGCTTATTAGTTGTAGTTTCTAAGTCAGTTCTTGATGTCATCCACATGTAGGCCAGGGAAAGCCTGCAGTTTTGGCAGATGATGGTTTTGATGAAAGCACAAGGTCATGCAGGGACAGTGGTGATCACCTTGTTGGCGGCTTGTCTTAAGATGGGTCAGGAAATGGTGGAGGTTTGTGATAACCTCATCATTTCAGGTAGGAGTGGATAAAAGACACGGTAAGGAAAAAGCACATACACCACTTGAATGGGAGCTCTTCATGCTGGAAGGCCAAGCAACAAAGAAGGCAGCTTAAAAGATGATGATGATGTCTACAGAGTATATGGATTAGGTTCGTGTGTAATGCTTCCATCATTGGTTTGTCAGGTTTCTTATTGCAGTGGTTTATCTGGTATTATGTCAGCTTCTAAGGACAAGGATGTAGGTTTGATTCCAGCCATGGTGGCTTCTGATGGAAACGGAGTTTGAAAAACTGTTGGGGTGCTGTGCTTTCGGTTCACGTAAGGGTTCATAAGTGGTTGATAAGGTTCATAAGGCTCATAAGGCTCATAAGGCTTCTTTCATAAGTTCTGTGTTGCTCTGGGGTATTGAAACCATCAGACAGTCATTTGTCGTCTGTAATGTGTGTGCTTAAGAGCATTTTTTCATGCCTGTTTAGGCATTAAGTGCTCTTTGACCTCAGCATACGTCTTCTTGTGAGAAAATAATTGAACTGCATAGCCAGATGTCTTTTGCTGTGTCCCGTGGAAGTTTTCATGGTATAACACATCAAGAAATAATTTTTAGATGGGCAAATGCTTCCATTGCAGTTGATGGCTAAGGCATTGAGGGACAGAAAGTGAAGCATCATAGTGACTAAACAGAAAAATGTTAGCTTAGCATCATTTCTCTTCACCCACTAGAGGAATTGTATTTTGTAAGTATTCTTTTCCTCCAATACAATTCATATCATTCATCATGAATTGCTCAGGCAATAGCTGTGGTGTGGCTTCGTACAAGCCAATGGCATTGTATTGCCCTACATGTTAGTTGTCACAAAGCACTTTCTGTATTTCCTTTTGGTCTGCAAGATATTTAAAAATAAGTAGGGAGAACCAGAAAAAATATAGAAAAATTAAAAGAATTGCAGCTTATGGCCCAAGTTTTCTGTAGTCACAAAGAAAGGAGAAAAAAAAATTTATTTCTGTTGCATAATTTTTCAAATATCTTCGGGAAGCTGCACTCTGAAGTTAAGTCACAGAACTGCAGTTGATATTTCCCAGCATGGTGTAAGAATATGAGAGGTGTATATGAACTGGACTCCAAGTGAGAGAGAAGACTCGCTAATGTTTTGCACTTTCTGGGACTGATGGTACGGGGGAGCAGGGGCCATCCGTCGGGGTCCCGCTGTATTAGCATACGTGTGTTAGGAAAGTGCGCCCAGTAGAAGTAATAAAACATGTTCAGAAGCTTTTTTTCATGCATTTTCTTTATTTTTGATTGCTGGTTATGGACTGTTTATTCTGAGAAAAGCATTGAAGCGAATGTAGGTGGCCGTATAAATGGGCATCAAAAAACACGTAGGTATCTAGGTGGCTGCTCCACTCGGCGGTTTGTAGCATGTTAAATTATCCCCGGACGTAATAAGGACGATCCCGAAATGAAGCTTGAAACACAAATTTGTAGTAGCCAAGTGCTTACGCTAGACCCTTAGTCACATTACAGTGCCGGGAAATTGCAGAAAGACACATCCTTACAGATATCAGTGTAACTCACAGACGCCACACAAACATAGGTGTGATAGAGGGTACCCACAAGTACCCTCTGGCATGATTTTGTGCTACTGCATTAAACGAAGCAAAGGGCCCTTTGTTCATTTTTTTTTATCCGGAGGCGTCATCGTTGTCGCCTTTCTTTCCTCCCCCTTTTTTTTAGGGATTGTAACAACCAAATCCATTGCACTTGTTGTATTCCATAGCAGCTCCCCCGAATACCCCGAAGGAGCCTGGTTGGCATTTATTGATTTCAATATTTTGCCCGTAGTCTATCATGTATTGTTGCATAGCTTTGCACAGCTGCATGTTGGGAAAGCGCATTCGCTGTTGTATGAGCCACTGACTCAAATGTCATCTTTAGTTATGAATAATTAAATGCCCGTCAATCAACCAAGTTGTGAATTTTCATTTTCTCTAGCCACCTCCGCACCAAATTTTAATCATACATACGCAGTTTCTACGAGTGGGAGCCTGTCATTACAAAATTGTGCACACATAGCAATGAAATTAGCCTGCTCAGGCATTTTTCTGGCCATGCCAAAGAGTGTCCACGATAACGGATTGAACTTAAGTGATTGGCTGCGATGACCTAAAACCACTAAATCACCTGATTCTTTCAGGTGCACTTATGAGAGTACAGGTGTTTAATGAATAGAGATAACATGAGTGTTTGCATATGCACCCTGTGTGTGGACATATATAAAATCATGCATGAGAACACTTTATTGGTGTGGTAAAATGCAGGAAAATACCTTTACGCGTTGTAACAGTATATTCCATTGTGGTGCGCTGTTCATTCATTGCACATGACTTGGTGCTCGAAATGTTTTTTTCACATTGTCTGTCGTTTGAACGGATTGATCTTTCCTCAGGATTGCATGCGCTTTTCAGGCAATTGGGCTCCAAACTACTCGCACCATCTATCACCTGAGCACCAGAAATTATAGGGAGTTGCGGAGGCCCTCTCTCCACAGTGCCACTGCGCAGTTAATACACCTGTCATATTCTTCCATGTTTCCAAGCTGTTGCTGCAAAATGAGACTGAATAACCAAATATGCCTTCTTTTCAAAGCCGTAGCCTGTTGTCATGCATGGTGGTGATTGTGCTCACACATTCACTTTTATTCAATTTCAAAGTTGGTACCTATACCCTATACCCAAAGTTGGTACCCTAATTTGCCTGGCTACCTGTACACCACATGAGCCTTGTCTAATCTCGGTACTTTAATGTACCAGTGCAAGCTCTGTGGAATTCTTGTCGTGAATTGTCACTGGAGGTTACTTCTTGGGTCGGCATAACCCATTGCAAGTAAGTTTCAGTGGGGCAGGAAATTTTATCAACTGCCACCAACTTTACTAATATAGGCCGGTGTACTGCTGTGGCACCAGAAAATATATAAAGTTTATTGCTTCACCCAAACACTGAAGCACTGCACAATACTTCCTGGGCTGCTCTTTGCTTTATTTTCAATTCTGTATAATTAGGATATAAGCAATTATAGTGGCGACGTCATCTTCTGTTTTAAGTGAAAGCAATAACTAACCTTGTATAAGCAGAAGCCATGGCTGTATTTTTTGCTCCTGTACTGTAACTTTATTTAAACTTTATTATTTTTTTTTAATTCGTTTCCCCCACTAAGGCCTATGCTCCTGAGGATATGTTAAATAAATGAGTTTGTTATATTTACCATAGGTGATATCTCTTTACTGATGTTGTCCTCTATGAGACGGATGTGTCTATGAAGATTTAATATAACTTCAGGAAATGTATTGCTTATATGTGCACTTTAAAGAAGCAAACCATTGTTGTTTCCTAGAGCATTTGCTGCACTTCTTCTAGATCTGAAAACTTGAAGGCCTGGTTTCCTGTCTTTGTTCTTTTTTGATAACATATGCTCATTTAATTATGGAAAATCCAAGCTAGAAAAGTAAAGGGAATCTAAATTGTTAGTATTGAACTGCATAAGTTTAGATTAGGCTTAAGTAGCATCAGAATTCTTAGTCATTAAAGAAAGTGAACGGACAGGTTGCTGCTGGTGGGAGCCAAATCCACAACCTCTGCTGCATGTGTCTTTTAACACCCATTCTATTATTGGATCTTCTATCTCGAGGGCTAAGTAAGTTTGTCACTGTACAAGCGCAGCACGCTTCTTGCCATAGTTGCTTTTCAGCCCACTAGGAACTGCTAATACCGAGCGGTAGTGGAGTGAAACTTGCTAGCTAAGGCAACAACTGTTTTTTCATGCATTTTGTTTGGTATTATATACACTATAGTTCACTCTTTAAAGGAGCACCTAGCTAGTAATTAAACCGACTTAACATGTCTTCATTGGAAAAAGTGCTTGATATGATGTGATATAGGTATACCCATATTAGCAGAAAATTATTGCCAAGGTCTTCATGTCAACACTGAGGTATAATCGTTCCCGAAATAATAATGTAGTGTTCCCTTCAACAGTGGACTGTACTGCACATGTAAACTAGACCTGGTAGTTTTGTTCGAAAGCCTGATAGCATTATTTTTGTTAGTGTAACTCAGTGGGACTCTGATCTTGTTGATATATTGTTAATGCACCTGTTTTAACTGGCTTACTAACGAAGTATGAATACCTACCTTATAAAACCAAGTGTGCACCATTGAGTCTGTCAGGAGCTCGGCTACACCACTCTTTCCGTTATGGCTGCTGCTATGTAGCATTTGTTTTTCTCCTGTGATCTATCACACCTACTTAGTTGAAGCAGCATTGACTTGGGAGCTGTATGCCATCAGATTTAAATTATTAAAGAGAAACAGCAGTTTATTGAGCAGCTGCATTTATGTCCTATGGCCAAGGTGCATGTTTATAATTTTGCTTATGTATTGCACCCAGCTCCTCTTCATCCCCCCCCCCCCTCTCTCTCTCTCTCTCTCTGTACGATGATGTGCTGTGACACTACATCATGACATCATTTGACATTTCAGTCTCGGTACGCTCACAGGAAGCACCGTTCTAGTACTCTTGTCAGACAGGAAAATTTAGTGCCACTTTGATAGAGTGAACTTTGCTTAACTGAGTGCCACTCGCAACTTGCTACTTGGCACAATAAAGTGACATTTCAAAGGGATGGCAGGGACAATTGGGTGCTACAAAAAATACTTACAGTGAGTGTTTGCATTTGAATAGTACTCATTATTGCTGCTTTTTTATTATCAAAAATGCATTTTAAGAAACAGCTTGTAACAGTAATGCCATTGTGCAGCTGGAGAAGGTTCTGAGGGCAAATATACAATAGCAGCTAGTTTTGAACTTCAACAACAGAAGCACAAGATGGCTGTTTTTGTTGACTGAAACAAATTTAATTGGAATAATACTTGCAAAAATGTATAGAACTCTTTGTTCTCTTGCTGTTATTGTTTACTCTTGCATTCAAGATTGCAGACTTTGAGCAAGCTGGGCAAAAGCAGGTAATTTCACTAAATGCACTCACTCTCTGGTGTAGTGCACTCTGTAATGTCATCACACGTTCTAGTGCGACAGTGTCCGAGTGACGTTCACTCTGGATGACAGTCACTTGTATTGCGATTAAATTTGTCTGTCTTACGGTTATAACAGTTGGCTACATAAGGTTGTGGCTTTTGATGAGTTGCTTTTACTTACTGTTTCATTTTTCCACCTGTTTTTGGTTTTAAAGTTTTCCATTGTAATGTGGTAGCACAAATTTTCCCTGTCCAGATAACTAGCATTGACTGACTTCTTGTCAATGTAGCCATCCTCTATTTTCGTTTTGTGATGAAACCAAATCGGCCTTCTTTTATGAATATTGCCCATACGGTCTGCCACCCTCGCCCTTCTTCAAAAGCAGTCATTTCACTCCATGCTCTTTTTTTTTTAATGATTAAAGACTGTACTACTACACAACGTAGTGCATTCTTGATATAGTGTACATTTGGTAGGTATGGCAGTACCTAATGCTACGGTATTGTTTCCCATTTGTCTGACAGTGTCCGGCCAACCATGCTGCCGCATTGGAGAAGAGTCCTGCTTAGGCAAACGTGACACGGCGCAGCCATCATCTCTTCATAAAGGTAGCAGCGGCAGTTCTCCTTGCTTTGTCTTTTCTTTTACAGGTGGCACCTTGAGGTAGAAGTAGCTAAGGCTCCTTGATAGAGGGGCTTTAGAAGCAGCCTGTACCCTAGGGCATTAGAGGCCAACTGCAACGAAATTTCACTTCGGGTTAATTGGTTACAAATGAGTAGTGTATACCACTCAAACAATCTTGGTAAAGCTGCAGGGCTGACAGTTCTCTAATTTCTTTATTAGCAGCCTTTAAATAGCACTTAAGCAGACTATGCATGCACCTGGTAGTTAGTGGTATTAAGCAAGTCCCAGCATGTCACCACTGAAATTTTTCTGGGCACCGTGGGCAACATCTAATTTTGATTGTCATGCCGAGGAGCGTCACATTCTTTGTCGTG
Organism: Dermacentor albipictus; assembly: GCF_038994185.2. NCBI lineage: Eukaryota > Metazoa > Arthropoda > Arachnida > Ixodida > Ixodidae > Dermacentor > Dermacentor albipictus. The sequence continues at coordinate 374,852,877 of NC_091821.1, forward strand.
TATCACTTCTGGCCATTGTTAATTTAAATAGCGGCGTTTATTTGTTTTACTATATTATTTTTCAAGTTTCGGTATAAAAAACGTGTGCTTTTTCGAGCCTTTCGTGGCGCATCCACTTGCATTCGAAATGTGAAGTTTTGCATGAGGTCTGGTCTATATTTTTATTTGAAACTAGGCTTTTTTTATGCATCCCAAAATTTTGCTGCAGATGGTGTTCAAATTTGCCTCCACCTTGAAATGTCTTACTGTTGAAGTAAAACTTTCATTCCACAGAGAAAGGGAATGCAATTTTTCAATTCATTCATTTTCAAGCTCTTGTGAGTGGACAGCAATACTAATGTGTTCAAGCCGTCTTTTGATGCTTCTCCAAAAACATGTCAGTTCTAAGATGTCAGTCCAATATATATATTATATATTTTTCAATGGAGGTGGCCTAGTTGATTATCATAGTTTGGCAATGTTAAGTGCAGTTCTGTAGCATCACTCACTTTTACATTGCAGCATATTGAGGTTTCTACTAGTTATTTTAGTAGACATGTTTTCATGTTTGCTTTGTTTAGCTCGTATTAGCATGGAAAGGTGTGAGGTTTGAGATACAAAATAAGACAAAGACAGGTGTACACCGATGAAATAAATCTTTTTTGATAAACAAGACATTTTGGCTTCCACACAGGAGCCTTGTTCACAATAGGGCAAAATAGGTTGATGTGCCTGTTTAAAAGGACACTAAAGAGAAAAATGAATTCTTCTGCATCAGTAGATTACCTTGCTGCGACACCAAGAACACCACTCTTACCACGATAAGATACTTGGTAAGCCAGAAAAAGCACACAAACAATAGAAAGGTGGCGGCGCCTCCTTCAAGTTCCTGCACCTGGTCGCTGCGACGTCATGGATTTCGATGGCATCTTCTAGGGCCTACTAACTATATATAGCGGTACAGGTTGACTACATTGTGTTCGAAAGGAACCAAATAATAAACATGGCAAGTTTCGGGAACCTTTACTTAGCCAATGCGGCCCCAATGTGAAAACATACTTTGGAATCCCTGACGTCACACTGACGTACCAGCGTCGGGGTTTCGGCGTGAAATTCGAGTACTGATACTTCGACCATCATTTTCTCATCAAATAGTCAAACTATTATTTTGAAAGGATTGCCTGCAGGGCTCTGAAATAATGCTCAGAAACAAAGGAACTGTCCCTCCGTCTTATGCTCGGTACTTGTGCCACATGCTAAAACCTACTCAAACAGGCATTTAAATCTTTATTGCCCCAATGTGAACAAGGCTTTTGTATGGAAGCCGATACGTCTTGCTTTATAAAAAAAAAAGTTTTCTTTGGTTGTAAGTCTTTCTTTGTCATGCTTCATCCTGACGAGACGGGCCTCCGTCAAACTTGTGATTGCAGATACAAAATAAGTATGTGTGTTTCAAGTAGAAGCATTTGGTTCTGGAATTTCCGCCAGGTTTGCTAGGAATAATTAGTAACTCCTGAAATTCTTTTTTCAGCATGAAATATATTCTACCTAAGGTGTTGGATTGACAAACCAACTTCCTAAATGAGCACAGGGAGCTTTCAGTACCTTTTCAGTTATGCATGCAGTGACGTGAGCAAGGTCATTTTATTTTTTGGCTAGCAGCAGGTTTAATATTTTGTTAAACCCAACACTTGTATGTTGAAGCCCACCATGTTTGCATTAGCTATATCGGTGTGTTCTTGCTGGTTAAATATTGAACCGTTAGCGATTTTTCTCGTGTGGTCTGTACTGCTACGACACATGAGATGAGACTTTATGGCTGACGGCTTCGATCTCCCCGTCGGTTACGTTGTTTTCCCGCTGAAACCGGTTTGGCACTGGTTGTAGTGAGGGCTGTGAAAAACCAGTTTGTTTGTAAACGCAGGCAATACTTCCCACCAACTTTGCTCTCCAGAAGAAAAAGAAATTGTGATAGAGCATTTCACAATTTATCATCTATAATAACCGAGTTGTCGCATCGAGACGCGACGAGAATGAAGTCCATAGATGGAACGAACTGTTCCATGCCTTTGCGTTCGGAGGCCCAGACTTGCCCCTTCAGCAGCCCGGTGCCTTCGCAACGCTCTTGACCGTGATGCTTGGGCTGTGTGTGTGTGTCCTCCCCGCATCGGTTCGATCGATGGAAGCGAAGGAGAACGAGAGCGCGGTGTTTTTCCCCTTCGCCGACGTGTCGGCTGATCCAAGAGGCTGACCCCGCCCCGGACATACGTGCGTAGCGGCCGCGCACCGAAGCGCGCCTGAGCTGTGCGTGTCGTCCACTCGACACAGGCGGTTGTGCGTGCCCCCCCCCCTGTATGCTCCTTCCCGCCCGTGCGGTGGCCTCGCGTTGCTATCCGCCGCTACCCTCGTCCTCGCATTTCGTAGCGGGCTGTGCCACCATGCAGCCAGGTGCACTGGTCATGGCGACGTACAAGATGGCGAGGCGGCATCATTCTCATTTAGGTCTTGGTTTATTGGGCGCGCTGAATTTATGACCGTCGCCGACGATTACCGATATACCGGACGGAGCGAGATCGGGTTGCTCCCTGGGTGATTGGGGAAGGGGAGAGACAGTGTGTGTGTGTGTGATGAGGGTGGGGGGGGGGGGCGCTATGGTTGGTGAGAGAGGAATATGCGGCCAGCGCGCACCGTGGTGCAAGTCGGGCTTCAATATACGCGTGAGATATGAACAAGCTAAATCTTCCTTGCAGCTTGACTGGATAGTTTCGAAGTTATTGGAGGGCACAGTGCATTCACTGGGCGCCCGCATAAGTACAGATTGGCACATTTTCGTTGCAGGACGCGCTCGCGGACTGCGTTCATCAATGCGAAAGCACTATATGGCTCATGAGGCCGGAAATCCGGCGTTGTCGGCGTCGGCCTGACCATAGGGCCTGACCAAGCGGGGGACGAAAAAGGCTACGAACGCTCGATCTTGTCAGACAGTCAGACAGACGCTCGTCGTCCCATGACCAAGAATGAATCCTTTTTAATGTACAGTCGTGATATATATACAGCCAGAATGGTCACATGACTTGTGTGAGAACTGGTTAAAGGAAATGAAAGCATTGCGCTTATCTCAGCGCGTGTCTGTGGCTCAGGCACACGCAGTGCGTATCAAGATAACGTCACAGATCTTTGGTGCGAGTCAAACCAGTCAAACCCACGACCTTGCGTTGTGCGCACCTTGTGACGAACACTGTTGGTCACGTGACGCCACGGCGCCTCTGCTGACGTGGCCGCAATGCTTTCGCATTCATCCACGTATAGGATAACGGAGCGCCCCTTGAATTTTTCGTTCTTACGTTGAATGGCCCTCGTACGTTCGCCGATCACTACCGCGAAATGTTTTTGTCGGTCCTAGATCACCTTCCGCCCAATTTTCTGGCAGCTGTGAGAAAGAGAAGGATAAACTACGTGTACGCCTGTTGTGGCGTCTTTGTGCACATAATAAGCCTCGCTGGAACGCTGTGTGCCCGCTGGGAAAGTTCGTGCCAGAAACGCCATGGAACACGTCGACACGGGTCGCGTTGAATGTTGGATTGTCAATCCAAAGTGATTGAATACCAGTGTACGCGGTATTCCAGAGCGCGTCATCGGCGCCCGAGGCGAACGCTCGGTTAGCTTGCTCATCCGGGGACTGCAACTGCTCGTTGCGTCGTAAGTGAACGGCGGCAGTGTGATGGCCGCGCCGTTTGAGCCAAATTGAGCTAAGGATCACATCCTGCTTACGTGCCCCGATTTCTTCCCCACTGTGGCGCCATGTGTGGTCAGGAAGGGGCGCACTTGGCTTGGCGCTGGTGAAAGCGATCGCGAGAATGAAACCACACCTTGCTTAGTGAGACCAGAGTCCTTCCACTTTTTTTTTGGAAGGACTCTGGAAGCATGGAAGGACTCCGGTGAGACGAAGGCGCCAGGAGAAAACATTTTTCTTCGACGCCTGTACGCTTCGTAATCCCAGTAATCATGTCGACAAGAATTGGCGGCTTAAAAAAAAAAAAACCTTCCCCGTCAGCTAATTCGCTATTTTATACAGATTTTGATTTGTTATGGTCATTCACGTATTTATTTATGACGTACTGTTCAGTCTTTCGTGCTCATAATTTTTTCGGTGAAGGCCCCCCAAAAACTTTTGGCCCGTGCCGCGAATGTAAAGGCCACCTCCGGCCGGTCTTGATGGTTACGAAAAGTGATCGATTCATTATTGTGCATTTTGCGCTGTTACAGCTGATCCGCGCTGCTTCAAGAAACAGTGCTTCCACGTGACCACCCGTTGTGTCATGACGTCACGACACGTACACTTCTTGGAAAACCGAAACTTGTTCGTAGAAAGGCTAATATAAGTAAATTATTTAGGGATATCTGATGATACCCGTGCCACACGGGCACTGAAAATGGCTTTAGCTTGCTAATGTCTTAAATTTTGATCTCATTCGTGGGGTGCCACACGGACATGCTTAACGGTATTAAAGCTTAATGCCATTCGGGGTGTAGTGCTTACTCATAACTCACCTGGCCATCAAATGTGTACTCACGTTCGGCATGTCTGCATAATTCTGACAATACTAAACGAATTTGTAGCGAAAAACAATTAAGATATTGTTCATTAGAAAGCACTCTTTCTTTTCCAAGCGTAGTGCATTCTCACAGCTCGCTTGGCCGTCGAATGCATCGAAACTTGAAACAGTTTGCGGCTGGGTTCACAAATGACATTCGTGAAGTAAACTGCATGAAATACGCCTATTAATATTGTCGTGCCATTTCTTAAATGTTTGCTGTCTAAGTAATTTTTTAAAAAAATTGCATCATGATTGGCAAGCAGCCTTAACTGTTTCATTGCAGCTATCGCGACGTCTAATGTCATCAAGAAACTTAAGGCCTCACATTTTTAATGGCATTAACTAATAATAAAAGCGAAAATGTCGTTTCGGTACACTTAAGCGCAATAAAAGGCGACTGACGAGAAGAAGCAGACCGGACCGAGCGCCAACTTCAACAGGGACCTAAACGGTTGCACGGCACGTCGTAATTGCAATAAGATGGACAAGGGCGTAAAGTGTCCACGTAGAGTGGGGGGGTGACGCCACCGCGTGCGATTTCCAGAGTACGCGAACGTGCTGTCGCCATCACTTCAAGAACGGTTTACATCACAGCCGGCACGTGTGGGTCGAGCACCGCTTCGCAAGTGGCTAACCCTGCCCCTGGCCAGACTCGCCCAATTGAAGCCGCTCAAACTGTGGTTCGTATTGCGGATTTCTCGGTAACAGGATTGTTCGAAAGAAACCTTGCGCAGTTGTACCTCGGTAAACGTTATGACGCAGTCCGGTGTAGGCGTACAAGCACGGAGTGGTGATCGTTCTCTGCCCGATTGAGCGCGCTCAGTGTAATCTGCAAGCGCGTGTAAATGAAGCCAACGTTTAGTTATAATTATTTTTTATAACTAATTCCATCGTTTCAGTTTAAACTGCCACGTACTGTGTGTGTATGCCCTGATGACGTTTGTGGGTTAGTTTATTTTCTCCGATTTTCGTGGGGATCTCCCTCTGCATTTAATTTCCCTCTTTTTCAATTTTGTTTACTTCGTTGCATATTTTTTGTACACCTGCAAAAATGTACTAACAAATGAAAGAGCAAACCTCTGCCTCCCCCCCCCCCCTCGTTCTTTTTTTTTTTTTTTCGGGTTTCTTAAATCTCGCGGGTGGCGGATATTTATTTGCCAAAGACGTTCTCGCGCACTGCAGTACAAAACTATATTGACTGGAACGCCAGTGGTCATATTTTAGCGCTATTTCTGGAAGGGTTTCGCGAAGCTGAGCCTTTTCTCCGGATTCGTGCGAAGTGGACACGCCTTCGTACTGCCCGGTTTCAATTCCGCAATCGCAACCTGTGCCCAAAAGCAGGTAACGGAAATTTAATCTGGTGATGCGCCGACAGCGCGCGCTGTCGGTTCCTAGCTTATTTTCTATGTCGCGGCCTTCGCAAGTGCTTGCCAATCTGAGCAAGCGATGCATAATAACTGATGCAACTTTTTTCATTAGCAATTCAAGCACCGCCATTGGCCATCCAAATAATGCCCACCTCGCATCAAGCAGTCCACTTTTGAAAAGTCGGAATTGCGTTATCGTATACATATTCTTTTTTTTTTATGCATCAACTATTATTTTTCGCCTAATTAGGATGTTTATGAAACTTCTGAAGAGGAAAAAAAAAGGCCTTTCATCACTACGATCTATCGCCCCCCCCCCCCCCCCCCCTCCCTTATTTTTCGAGCCATTGACGTCCTGCGCCGTTGTCCAGTTTCCACCGTGCCGGCCTCGAGTGTACTTCTTCCTCGCATCGTTCGCTCCGCCATCGGTGCAGCCGACCGTTGAGGCAGTCGCAAAGTTGCGGGCCTGCCCTCCTCGGGGCGACGTAGGCGCTGCTGCTGTTCCGCTTGGTTTGTATGTGTCACGTGGAGGGAGGGACAAGACATGCAGCCGCAACCGCGTCGTCACGACTGCGAGAAACGCCGAGATCCGTCCGAGACCCGATGCCTACCCTCCTTTCGCGCACCCGGACCCTCACCTAGCAACACCAGCCGCCCCCCTTTTCCTTCTGTTCTTTTTTTCCCTTGCTTCCTTTTTGTTCATTTTTTCGCCCTTGCAACGCTAGCGTTGTGAGCTGCGTCTGGTACACACCCTTTCTCTATAGCCCTCCTCCTATGGGCGCTTGCCTTTGAGCCCGTACTTGGAAGAGAACCCGTCTAGTCTGATTACTTCGACTGGCGTGTCTTGTTTACCTATTTGTTCGCTGGCGCCACCACTGTCACGTGGGGGAGGCGGAGAGTGGTCGCTAAGGGGTGGGCTTTATTGACGCAAGCGCCATAACTGTTTCGCTCGTTGAAAAAGGAAAAGGCTTACCTCTCCATCGTCTCGTTCTAGGCAGACACGCTACTATTCCTACGCGGCAGAAGAGAGTCGTTATGCTAGGGGCACTCCCTGGGTGATTTGCCCCCCTATGATCGCCGAGTCCAGTGCCGATTGGCGTATTAGGCGTGACATGGTCGGTGGCCACGTGGCCGGGCGCTGGTCGTCGCTGTACGTAACCCAAGGTGGTCGTTGCGAAGAAAATTCTGGAGTGTCGGTCTGCGCAGCCGCCTGCAGAGATCGGTGAAGCGAAGGGCAGCCGTATTTGTGAGAGACCATGGATAGCGCGCGCACTTGTTAAAACTATTCGAGAAAGAAGAGAGAAAGAGAGAGAGAGAGAGAGAGACAAGAGCTTCACGCGAACTAAGAGAGACATAATTTTCAACCCAGTTTCGGAAAGCCAACTACCACGTGATGCCCTCCCGAAGATTGCGTTCTCATGATCGAAAGCTTCATTATCACGGAGCAAAAACATATACAGCAAACTTTAGCCAGAGTTTCAAGAGATATGCGGTTGCACTCTAAGAAGGCGCGACCAAACGTATGTTGCTGACTATTGTACGGAGTAAGTCACACAATTTTTTGTATTCTACTTAATTGCATAAGAAGTCAAGATTAACTAACCAACTTCGGAAGCAGGTGCGTACCTGATCCACGTTCCCCGTCAACTACGTACTAACGAGGTTTTACCGTGTATCTATGATCAGTGCCTGTTGTGGTGATGATGATTATTATGATTAAAGAAACAGACTGAGTCGCAAAACTTGTTTGCCATGCATATTCGTGCGTGGCATTTGACATCAAACAATGTATAAAGGGCCCTTATCTATCACTGTGCGTTCGGCAAGGTACACACCGTGCTCCAAGGTTCTTTCACAAGACTATAGGTGTAAATATAATAGTAGCTGGGTTGCGTATAATGCTAGCATGCTGATAGCATTGCGACACCATATATTTAGACCTCAATGTAACGAAGTGCGTTTGTATGCGAATTCAATATATCGAGATTTCACTGCCGCCGCTAAGGAGTGCCGAGATAATAAATGCAGACTTTCGCTGACGCACATCATCATTTTATTGAATTACACGCTGCTGTTTGCAAAGGCGCCTCTCAAATCGCGCGCCACGCGACGAGAGCGACCGCCGAAGTGGAGCCCCGTCATGTTCCGTATAAGTCAGAGCGCGATAAGATCCTATCGCGCCCCGCGCACTGCGTGCTTTAGGTGCCAGTCAAAGAGAGCGAGGGTGAGACAAGAAAGATGGTGGCTTCGCGAGTACCGCCTTCCAGTGCGGCCAAAGAAAAAGAGGGGAGGGGAGCGATCTCGCGGTAACGCGATCAAGCGCTTGCGAGGGTGCTGGCGGGGGCGGAGTGGAGGGTAAGTTGGCGCGCTTCTCGATTTCTGGCCCGCGTCTCCGCAGTGGCTGCGCATAGCTGTAAGTGCGGCTGAGCGCATGCCACGCCGCGCACCCTGCTTTGGAGGTAATCTGCCGCGTGTGCAACGAGTGGGCGGGCCGAGACGGCATGACACCATGTAAACCGTCTTGCCGCACGTTTCGTACCGGAGGTACACAGAGGCAGACGCAGCATTTGCGCCTCTCTGCCGGCGCTTTTTCTGATAGCGTCGTCCTAGTGCGGGCGACGGCATGAGCCGCGGGGGTGGAGTGCAGGTGAAAGCGTTGCTGGCTTCGCTTAATCCGTACCGCCGAGAAGATATCGTCGACGTACGTGGCATGAAACCGCATCATTCGTCGCCGACTCCCAAATTTATCAAAGTGAATTGTTTTCTCATTCAAATTTGTATGTTTCGATTGCACGATAATTGGGAAAATTCCGCGGCCCGTTTCCGTGTGAGAAAAATCGATCGGCGACTGAATACATTTGCTAAAAATCGAAATTCGGTAGAACGAAATTTTGATATAACGAAGTAAATTGTCGATTTTACCGACTTCGTTATATCGAGGTTTAACTGTATTTCGTTTCATAACAACATCTCGAAACCCGCGTGATCCTCAGAATTCGTTCCAAGTAGATACGTCTTGCAGGCTCTCCGGCTACAATTCGTAAGCTGCAATATGTGCCGTAAATTCGTTAAGAATGTAATTAGCGCATTTTTTAATTTAGTTGGAGATGTTTTTCGATTTCTCGTGCTAGTTAATGTTTGCCTCTTCGAATAATCCAGCTCAAGGACAATAATTGTAATACTATGCCACAGGCGATGTTTAAAAATTGAATGAAACCTACAAGTGATCACCTTTTACGCGTACATATGAATTGGTACATGCATGATTGGTACAGAACATTTTGGGGGAGCTACTGGCGTTCCGTGCAAGAGGATGATTATGAGGAGGGGAGCAGGAAAGGCTGTACAGGAGAAACGCTACATTGAAGCTCATCTTAAGGCACTTCTGACTCTCAATCCGCACTACCTCGTAACATATAGTCACTCTCAGCACCGAGAAAACGCGGTCAGTGTTAGGCCTTGCTGAGGCAGCACTGACGGAACCGCCGTCCTGGTGAAGTTCGCCGAGCATGATCTCAGCCTTTGCGCACGTGCTGTTCTCTATCTATAGAAACACAGAAATTCGTTGCAGTCACAACACATACTCTGGAGAGTCTGCAGTGTCGGATATACGTTACGATTCCCGAGCCGCACGAAACACAGTGGCACACTCGGGCACTTCCCCCGTGTATCCCCCTTTTATGTTTATTATTTAACCCAGTCTTCAGGGATATTCTAAGCCTTGAGGATTGTCCCGCGAGGCTGCATCTTTTCTTCTTTACCTCCACGATCCCATCCTTGCGCATGCGACAGCATTTGCGAAGTAGCGTTAGTAGCATCAACCGTTTTATGTGCACCGTCGTTCTGCTTCCAAGCGGAAGCAGAACGACGAAAGTTGGCCGACGTAATTTCCGAGTTCCGTTTCACACCGGCTGTTGAGTGTCCAATAGAGGTGCACTGAGCAGATAGAGAAATCACTTTTTTTTTTCTACGAAAAATAGATAAATAAATGTATTGATACTCTCAGTCTAGGGCGTCGTCTGCCGCATGATTCAGCGCTACGTCGACAAAGTCCGCGAGGAATCGTCTGCCGTGAAGGGTGGCTGCGCCGGTCAGCCACTTGGCGGAAGCAATGGGTGGGAGGAATGGTTGTTTGGGTAAAGGTGAGGGGGGGGGAGGGTGAGTGTTGGATGGCATTGCCATAGAATGTGCGATGTGTTTGTAGGATAGACACCGCAGTGGCTACAACGAGGGGGCGTCTTTAGTGAGTAAGCCTCGTAGGAGGTGCTTGCGTGCTGGAGTGAGCAGGGTGTTCGACTTAGCTTGTCGAAATAGTGGGCACCGTTGCCTTGTGATATTTTGGTGTAGCTTAGGGTTAGTTAGCTTAGCTTAGCTTAGTCTGTGGCTCGTCTCTATACGAGTGCAATTGTGGTGGAGGCGTTGGTGAGACGAATAGATTTGGCCAAGGGAGGTTGGGAGTCGCAGGCTATCTGACAGACCGTCAGTAAGGAGGTTATACTCACGGTTTGTTCCACCCCTTCAATCCAGAAGCTCCTCTTGTAACCTCCCGTGTGCTTTTTCTTGAAGTGTCATCAAAATTTATCAGCGAGATGGATAAACGTAACCGGGCGAATCGATTTCATGTTTATTTTAATTTTCTTTCTTAAACTTCAAATACATGCAGAAAACAGACAATGAAGTCATGGAAAACATAGGGGAAACGTTTCTTTTAATTGCAATCTAGAAATGTTGAGGAAAAGGAAAGTGAAAGTGGAGGAAACGACAACTTGCCGTTTGGGGGAGCCGTATACCCGCAACTTCCACATTACGCGTGCGGTGCCCTACCGAAAATGGACGGTGATGCCCCCGTACACTTTCTTGGGCAGTTTTGTATATTTAAAAGATTAGCTTCCGGAGTGTTAGCCAGCGCCACTGGCGGCTGTGGCAGCTAGTTAATGCTGTGGTTTATTGTGCTCGAACCCAATCAGCTTTTGTGGATGGTTGGAGACGCCGAGCATTGGCTTAGGTTTTACAACATTGTGGCCGTGTGTGCGTGTGTGCAGTGGCTTTGAAAATAACGACCGCATTAGACTGACACTATAGCCAGTGTCCTCGGCGGTTCATTCAAGCGTTGTTTCAAAACTTTAACGTACCATCTTAACGATTCTGGGCTTGGCTTCCGATTTCCGCGCTCGGCCTCGGGTCGTCGAAATCGACGGTGCAGCAGCTTCCGCGTCGTCAAGCACATGCCGAATTTCTGTGTAATAAAGGGCAGTCTCTCGTAAAATGCCTGCATTTCACTGTTTTAAGACCCCTCCAACCAGCCGCGAGTCGCTGAGATGGTCCTGACCGCTGGGGTTCTTTGTTGTACCGTTTCTTTCTTTGCTTTTCTTTATTCTTTTTCTGCGTAAGCTGTTACTTAGCTTAAAATTATTTAGCGAACCTTTTCTAAAGTTGCACGGCAGGTTAAAAAAAAGAGAAAGAAAAACACCCGACTAAAGCGACTCGTGCAAAATAATTCTTGGTGGTTCGCTCACATATGTATAAAGCTGGGTATGCTGCGAGGAGCGTTTTGTTTACGTACAAAAGAAAAAGTTTAGTGGGAGGGTTATTTCGATAGCTTAAAGAGAACTACGCGAAAGATTTCTTGTCTAGAACATCTCACTCGAGGGTTTCTCAGCACGACCAACTTTCTATTTGACTCTTGGTCATGTAAGTGGCGGATAAACAGTAAAGCACTCAACGGCGAGGGCATGTAGCTATAGAGCGACGTATGAGTCGTCTCTTTCGGCTGGTGTGTGTGTGGAAAACCTTATTGAAGAAGAGAGGAAATAACGGAAAGGAAGTAGCTTCCTAAGGGTGCGGCCCTTGATCCAGCGCTCCACTGGTGCACACTGCCCGCTGGGCCTAATCTAGAATAGCTGTTTGTCCCTCCAGATTGCAATCTGCGAGTCGCGTCTCCCATGAAAGCGGGAGGTTAGTGTGAGTGGCGAGTCCACGGTGTCAGGGCGCCTTCCGCACTCCCATGTGGTATTGTCTGAGTGTGGGTCAATCCTCGCACTAGAGGCAACTGTGCTCTGGCGCCGCCGATGCGATTTTGCTCTGTCGGAGGACGTTTGGATAAGCGTTGGTTTGAACTGTGCCAGTTGCTTCCCTGGCTGCGTGTGTGTTTAGGGTGGGGGAAGGGGGGAGCCAGTGTTCGTCGCTCGCTCCTCTGAAGGCCAAGGGTCCCCTGGTTGTTATTGGCCTTCTTAAACCACGTGAACGCTTAGTTGGGTCAGCCTGTATTTAGCCCAGTGGTTTGGATTTCCTCGCAGGGGCCTACTTGGCCTCATTAGGTGCACACGTCAGGTACTTATAGGGCTGAAGGTTTGGCGTCAGGGATGGTTATTCAAGCGAATGAAGTGAGCGTTCGTTTCAGTTTCGCTTCTTAGATGCATTGAGTACCTTATCCTGCCTTTATATCCGAAATTAATCTTCAGTGCTGACAGTTGCCCTGAAGACTTGGAATCCTGGGCGCATAACTGCGCATCTTGTTTTCTTATTTATATCCGCGGCTACCGTGTGTGTCGGCCTAATGACAATAAATAACGTGCGCCGTGCATTAAACACAGTGCAACAGATGTGAAGAAAAAAAAAATGTGTTGGGTATCCCCTACCCCATTCCCGATTCCTCCCATGGAAAAAAAAAAAAAATGCAGTGGTGATTTAGCGAGAAATGCGAGAGAAGTGCTTTAGCATTACTTCGCACGTTTTTGAGGTCCTGGATCCGTGATTTAAAACGCGTTGACGACCTTACAATGTGCTGTTCAAGAGCTCATTCGATACAAGTCCTGCCTCCGAAGTGACCGAAGCCGTCATTTGCACTATTTTCTCTCTGCAAACACACACACACACACACAAACACACGACGTGACTGCTTCCCACATTTCACACACGCTTTTTCAACTTTGACGCACCTAATGCCAACGCATTAAAAAGCATTATACCACACAAAGCCAAGCCGGGCCTTGGCTGAGGCAAGTTGCCGAGGTGCTCCGCCGACAGACCTCTCCTCAGTCTTCATTTCTATTGTTGTTGTCCATCCTCTGCGTGTGTTACCCGAGTGAAATGCCAGTTGTTTCAGCACAGCCAGCGGCTGCCTTCTTAATCGTACATGTAACCTTTTGTTCTCTATGAGGATGTCAGTGAAAACGCAGGTCTTTGCTTCATGTTACCATTAGCTGGATGAAGGAAACAAAAATTAGTCTTCCAGATCTTTGAAGTGCCACGTAAACGTTGTCGTTCTCCACCTCGCCTACTGTACAGGTCTCACGGCTAACCGACGTAAGCAGGGACAAAGGGTTACATCACACAGGCACCTTTACGGCGCCGGTTTTGTTAGGACCGATGCCTGCGCAATCGCCGAACGAATTACCGCGCGCAATGCTGCGTTATTTCGTAGCCAAAAGCGCCCGCGTAAGCGCCCCGGCCTTCTCGTCCTTACGCGCCATCACGTTGCGGTACTTTTCCGCCGCTCTACGTGGAAGCGTGGCGCCACCTGGGCGCATGTTTTGAAACCTCTCGCCAAAACAAACTAGCCGTGCTGGATCCCGTCGTGGCGCTAACCCTTGCTCACGCCGAGGATAGATGTCTCTACGGTGATATTGAAGTCGATTTTTAAGTTTCAAATGCGCAGAGGGAATTAGTGGGAACTGGAAAACACAAAGCGAACGCACCTTCGGCGTTCATAAGGTCTGGTTTGCTGCTAGGGTAACGTGGAATGACTCCTTCATCGGTCACCTTATCTGTTACCACTGTTACCTTTTCGGCAACAACTCGCACCCTGTTCCCGATCAGTCCACTGTCGCACGCGGAGACGCAGAAGCGTCTTCATGTTCGCTGTTCATCGCTTATTCAATTTCCATTTTACGACGGTAGCGCCCGCGCTGCTACGCTCTTCGGAAACGGGACAGGGCTGTGCGTTTTCTGTACGGAGATGGCGCGGCCTTGAGATTGGAAATCCTGGCCGTTCCGCTTTGTGGTCGTGACATCGCCCGCTGCTTTCAGCTTCACGTCGTGTGCGCGACCAGAATGCGAACAATATGGCTGCTGCTTCGGCGGTACGCATCGTTTGGCGGGACGCATCGTCGCCGATCGTTGGCGAGCGCCGCCGACCTCCATTGTTTCAGGGTGGCAGGTGCGCACCACGCGGAAGGTGAAGGCTTGCTTTGGGAGAAACGGTGCTGCGCACGCATGCGGTTATAGACGAGCTCGCACTTCGGCGAGAGCCGGGAAATCGCTTTGCAGTTTTTGTTCAGAGCAGGCTTATACACGCTTGGGCGTTGTTACTTTTTTCTTCTTTCTTTTTCAAAAATTTACGTCACCCATGGGCATGATAATTAAGGTTGGGTTAAAAAAAAAAGCTTTATTTCATGTTTTTGTTCCACGTAATTTAAAATTCTAGTGCCCCAGTCTTGGTGATCTTAATGTTCTTAAAGTGAGCGTGGACGCAAAAGGCAAAACAGCGCTGCGGTTGAATAACCGCGGTGCGAACCTACGGTGTAAACCTCTCGAGCTGTGTCGTTGCACCGCTGCCCTGCACATCCGTACATCGTAGCAACTGTAGCATCATGTGTTGGGCTTCTAAAGAGCGACACAAATAATAAGTATTGTAATAAGGTTGTAAGGGTAACATTCCGCCAGCGATCCCAGCAATCGCAGCGGTGGCGGAACCCGCGGAACACCGGAAAGCGCGCCGCTGCATGGACCCACCCGCACTCCTCCGACGAGCACGCCCCGGCGAGCAGGGGAACCGAGCGGTAGAGGTCGGGAGGAAAGAGCGGGAGAGAGAGGAGAGCGAGAAAAAAAAGAATCCGAAAGAAGGTCGTGCGGCGCGTACCGGAAGCGCTCGCGCCTCTCGGAAAAGAGTTGAGCGAGCGGCGGCGCGCTGTGTGTCGCCACCGGTGGTGGTTCCCCGGGAGGCGGAGCCGCCCCTCAGCGCGCGTCAGGCTTTGGCAGGGAGAGAGCGAGGGAGGGAAAAAGAAAAGCATTGCGGTGGAGTACCCCAGGAGAGAGACAGGAGAGGCGCGCGGATGACGACGCGCACGGTCTGCGTCATCACCACGCCGCCGGCGGTGGCGTTGCCGCGTCAAGGAGAGGAGGAAAAAGCACGCGCGCGCGTGCGCGCCTCTCCGAACACGTGCGCCGTCAGACCTTCACCCAGTTCGAATTTGGCGCCGCGGAAGTGCACCGCGCGCGAACGACCGCGTCACTCTGATGGCCCTCCTCCTGCTGGTGGCTTTTTGCGCTCTCCTGGTGGTGGTGATGGGGAGGAGGGAACCTGCTGCTGCCGCTAGCGCGGAACGAGTGGAAGCGGAGGAGGAGCGCACTGCTCCGGAGCGGCCTTCCCTTTTATTTCTCTCTTAGGTGCGCTCGCGCGCTTTTCTTTTTTTCTTTTTCTCTCTCTCTCGGTCTTCGTATTTTGTTCTGCCTCTCTTTGTACGCCCGCTTGTCTCTGCTCGCCTCCGCTTCGCCGCACTATATATATTTACCAGGTTGTAATCGCGCGTCGTCTTTCGCTCTCTCACCTCTCTCCTCCGACGTGCTCTTCATTCTTCGCGCGTCGCTGTCTGAGTTGTTTTTGCTTTTTGCCTGTCCTCCTCCTCTTCGGTTCCTCGCTCCCGTTTCCCCCTCCTCCGCTGTTTGGTCTGCAGCGGCGGCGGCGCTCAGCTGTTGGAGATTCACTTTCGCGGCCGCTGCCCGCGTCGGCCCCGGCCGACGGCATTGGCGAGGAGGAGCGGGGGCGCGCCGTTCGCGCACGCTATGCGAAGGGGAAAAGGTAGCTGTTTTTGTTTGCGTCTCGCCTCGGGTCTCGCGCGTGTTCGCTCGCTCCTTTTCTCTCTCTCTCTCTCCTCCCGCGGGCGCTATGAGGCCGGGGTGTCTCCTCGGCGTGCCGCCTTTTCTTTTCTCCCGGGGGAGGCCTCTCGCCCGCGTGTCTCCGGCCTCTTCGACCGCTCTCTCGCTGTGGCTGTCTTCGTTGCGCGAGATGTGGTCTCCTCCGCTTGCCCTTCGGAGTTCTTTCCACGCTGGACGGCCTGCTATTTCTTTTTTCTTTGTCGCTTTGCATTTGGCTCTCTTGCACACGACTTCGAAGGCTTAGCACAGCCTGGTGCGTGCCCCGCTGTTATATTGCGACCGCCCTGTCCGCTAAAGTTTTCGGAGCATGGCATTTGTGAGGAAGAAAGAAAATGACAGTGCATAATCCCACCAATCGACTACCAAACAAGCACGCCTCGAGCACGTCTTAAATGCTGAAGTCTCGGGCAAAGTTGACATGCGCTATCCTTTACTCTGACAGCCTTTGCGGTATGATGTACGGCTACTTGGCGATATTCCGACTAAACAGATTTTTTCTTATAACGGCGGTATTGCGTAGCGCGCGATTGTAGGAAAAAAGGAGAGATCAGAGTAAACTAAGCTAGTGGTTATGAACTGCGACCAGTTCGCCCAAACTTCTACCCTAATAAGATTTTTATTAATTATTTGCCAGCGCCCGCAATCTTTGATCAAAAGCGTTGCTTTCAGTGCGTGGGCTGAGACAATCTTCGTTATCATTTTGTGTTTGCGCGGTGATATAAATGTGTCCGGGCTTTTGTCATTATAGCGCCTGTGCCAGCTGCGGCGTCTGAGATGAGCGGACTGGTCTGGTAGCCGTGGAAGTAGTTGTTGCCTCTCCCCGCTTCCCTTTTTTTTTGTTTACTGCGATTTTTTGCTCTCGCTTTCTGCGGCTCTGCTGTGGTTCTTTGTGCTCCCTAGTTTTGACAAGAACACGTGCTAGAAACCCCTGGCCGCGCCTCTGTCTTCAAGCGTGCTGGTGATATCACGACCGTACGACGAGGGTTTGCGTTAAGAGCTCTGTCATGTGGCGCCTGTAGGCTGCCTACCCTGGCGATAAAAACATCTGCCGTGTTCCGCTTATCGCAGCGCGGCCTTGTTGCCGGCACGCTCTCACTGTGTTACTGCGAGGCCGCCTTCGCTTCGTCGTAAAACCGCATCCGCGATGCTAACCGTCTCGCAGTACGCAGTGTTTAGTTCGCGGCAGGTGGTTGTGGAAAGTGCGCGCAGTGTTGGTTTTGTTACTATTTTTAAACAACTGGTTAAATTATGCCGCCATGGGCCTCTGGTGTACCCTACGCTCAGCACACGGGAGCGTTCAGCACACGGCAAGCCCTGCCGTATATCCACGGCCCCTGCGTCGCTCAATTATTGGTGGGTTTTTCGATAGACACCCCATTAGACTGGGCGGAATTAAATTTGAATGCCTCGGGCACTTCAAGTCGAATCTTTCCGCTCTGCGAAATCTCGCATTCCGCTCCGACATGAATGCGACCAAGAGTCGAACCCTCGGCCTTTCGTGCTCAGCCAGGGCGTTGTTAGGAATGGCCGTACGGGGGTGGCGACGTGCCAGCTTTCAGCCCGCTGCGCGTGTTCCAACCCCCCCAGACGAGGCGCCTTCTGAGAACTACGGATGACAGGCGGCCACGTGGCGCGCGGTCAGCTCTGGAATGTGGTGCGCCGCCGCGCCACCCGGGACGGCGCAAAGTTCTGCGAGGCCCTCGGTCGACGACACCGCGGGTTATACTGAGAGTTCTACAAAGCCCTCGAACGCGTTAGCCTTTGTGTGTGTGGGCTGTACTGCGGGGCGGCGGCAAGTTTACCATGATTGGACGCACATTCCCGACCATTCGTGCTCCGTCCACGCCGAACGATGACGTCGAACTATGACGTCAAGCGGAGGCTTATAAGCAGCGTTTGCCGACTGCTAGAGTGTGCTCGTGCTCGTGCTCGTGTCGTGCTCGTCGTAAGGAGCTGAGTGCTTGATGTTATGCCAAAATGTAGTAGTGAGCTGTGTGCTCGAATGCTGTTTTGCTGAATGTTAATCTTGCGGGCTCCATAGGGGAGTCGCGCTAGACTGCCAATGTATCTTGTCTTAAAATATGTTAATCCTGTAAATAAATCCTGTTAACCGAGTTCCTCATCTACGACCTCCGACTCCTTCAAATGGTGGCAGCGGCGAGGTAGTCCGACGAGTCCTACATCTGCTTGACAGCGGTAGGATCGTCCGACAACCCCGACAACTGAATGGCAGCGGAGGGATCCGACTACGGCTCCTAGATCGGCCTACGACTCGGGAGACAACAACGGCAGCTGACGGACGTTGGCACATGGTGACCGACCGGCATCCCGATCAAGTTGGAGGCGACTTGAGATTGACCACCTCTTGCAACTGACTGGATACGGCGGGGAAGGACTGGTGATATGGTGCTGCTTCAGTGGGTAATCGTTTGGTATTGGCTGTAAGATTTACCAGGCTTCAATTTCACTGTGTTTTTGGATTTGATTCGCTGGGGATCTTTTACTTGTATTTGGTTTGCGTGGGTATCACAGCAAGTATTGTGTGACAGCAGAGCCAAAGCTTAAAGTAGCGACTATGGTCCTAATGTGTTTGACGAGAGCTGACCTGTTGTGGTTGTGTGAGGAGATCGAGGTAAACATAGAAGAGGACTTGGCGGAAGCAGAAATTCGTAAGGCAATTCTAGAAAGCAACAATGATTCAAAATTCATAGAACAAATGGGCAAACGAATTCTAAGCAAAAAGCGGGAACAGGAAGCAATTAGCCAGGAATAAGAAGAATTTAAGCAAGAACAGGAAGAAGCTAGGCAGGAACTGAAAAGCATTTCACAGGAAAAAGGCCTAACAGAAGTAAGAAGGCAGTACATTGAGGCATTGACCATAAAGATTGAAGGTTTCGAGCAGTTAATCGAACAAAGTCAACAGCGGCTTGAAAAATCTGTAGGCTGGACGCAGCGAAAGTGGCAGGATTTCGACAGCAGATTTCAGTCGAAAGCCGAGAGTAGTAGTACCTGTGAGAATAGCAGCACATTCATAAGTGAACTCGAAGTGCTAGCAGCTAGCGATGCCTTAGTGGCAGCAGAGGCCGTTAACGGCCAGAGTGAGAGCGACGAGGTGCTGTGCCAACAGAGGACTGTAGAGACAGCTAGGCCAGCTGCGAACAAATTGGCACAGCTACCGCGTGTGTGCGTCGCATCTCATGGTATCGAGGTCGTTAGCGAGGTACAGAATACTACGGACTTGACAGACGCGAGCACCCATGTCGAGTCAGATCTGCGTGCAGAAGAGAAGTGCCAGCTGGACGGTGCAGTTGAGAGTAGTTCTCGGGATGGCGAGCTCCGTAGCTCACGAGAGAACAACTGCATTGTCCAGGGATCGGTGCGGCTCTCCGCCAGTCTAGGTAGCCTAGAGAGGGATGATTCAGTTATTAATCATTCGGACTGTGCGCGTGAGACAGCGATCGATACCGACGGGCTGTGTGCCGATGCACAGCGTGCGCTGGGCAATGTAGTAGAGGGCAGTTCGCAAGAGTGCGAGTTGTCTAACTCGAGTAAAGCCTGCTGCATTGTGCCAGAGTCGGTTGAGCTGTCCGCCAGTCGAGGCAGAGATAATGTTGATTTAAATGAAAATCAATCAGACTGTGCGGGTAAGAGACCGATCTGGGCCGACGAGATGTGTAACGGCCAGCACGAGGCGCGAGATGACGGCATGAAAGAGAGTTCGAGGAGAAAGCGCCGCAGAAAGAAGCGCCGAAAAGATCGGAATGCGGTGACTAATGTAGCGAAGCCAATGACGGCGACAAGCGCGAGAAGGCAGGGCGCGGAGAAAAGAAAGGTGCGGTCGTCACGGACGATGTTGACGCATCGAACAAGTTCGAGCCACCGGTCAAAGGGGGACGGAGAAGCTTGTTCTGCACGGACGCGGACAAAGGGCACGGGGCAGTCAAATTCCTCGTCGTTCCGTCGTTCTCTTCGAAGCTCAGCGTGCAGTTCAAAGAAGCGCAAGGTGGCAAGACGAGACCAGGTGGGGAGTAGCGACGCGGTCAGTCGAGGTCCTGTTGAAAGCGGGGCGAGAGGACGCAAATTGGCAGGAGACCGTAACGTCTTGGGGGAGCTGATAGTGAGTCAGCCCTTTTGTTGTTCCTCCGTAGCCAGAGTAACTTGTAAAGTGCGACCACCACGGGTCCGGCTGAAAGTATGAGTCAGTCGTAAGCAATCGGGAACGGGAAGCCAAGAGAGCTTCCACAGAAGTGAAACGTGTTTTGTTTTATTTTTGAACATTTGCAAATTTTCGCGATTTGAGACTTGGAGTTCTTTCAATATGTAAGGTTTGAGCTTTGTGTTTTCGTTTGAGAAGCTCCGTGATTTGAAAGACGTGTTTTATGTAAACCTGTAGTCTCGCGAGATGTTCATTAATAAGTATATAGGCTTTCTTTTTTTGTGTGTATGTGAGTAACCTGAAGGTCAAGGTTATCGTCGAAAGGCCTATGGTAACGCGCGTGTGTTATTTAACCTTCTTTCTTTTTAAGTGTTTTTGAATTCTAAGGTTAAGCGCGTAGGTATTCAGTAAGTGCGGGATTTGCACTGAGAAAAGCTCTTAGGTCTATTAGCGCGTGTCCTGTGCGGACGGAAGGAAGCAGAATGTTTTTGACTGGGTTGCTCGTGTGTGTCGAGGGCAACCGTATTCTGACTTCTCTAGTACGCGTGCGAAGAGCTAGTTAGTAAAAGACACATTTGTTCAAAGGTTCCTCTGTGTTGCGTAAGTTACGCAAGTGTGGTTGTTTGTTTAAGGAACGTGTCCTGTGTGGATTAAAGGAACAAATGTGAGTCAGCGTGATGAAAACTTTGTAAGATGCAAGCACGAGTTCGGAATAGGGACCTCAAACTTAGCGCGTTTGTGATGACGTACCTGTAGAGTTGGCCAGACGGTTCAGTGGCAGCAGTACATGAGATAAGTACGCCACTGTGATAGGGTAATAACAGGCTGTTCGCGAAGTTAGGCTGCTGAAGTTATGTTTGAGTATTGGTGTTTGAAAGCGGTCGGTTTAATTCTGCGTAACCCTTTACTCTTGAGCAGCGCGACGGCCGGGTTTGGTCAAACTCAGGAGGAACGTGAACGCTCGCTTTGGTGGCACGAAATTATGGGGCAAAATTTGGGATTCCCAGTTGAGTGACTTGCATGGAAATTGTGATAGGAGGCCTGGTGGGTTGGCAGCTAATTCCGGGCGTTTGAACGCTGAGCGGTATTGTGTTGCCGGGTCGACTCTTCTGTGCCAGTTGTTGTGAGATGGTTGAAGGCATTCCAAGTACGCAGGGGTTGCAGAGAGCAAAGCCGTCATCTTGCTCGCCAGCCATTCTCTTCCTGCCCAGCGGTTGCCAGCACTGGCCAGGCGAGATTTTCCGGGCCATGGAGGAGCTGTTAGGAATGGCCGTACGGGGGTGGCGACGTGCCAGCTTTCAGCCCGCTGCGCGTGTTCCAACCCCCCCAGACGAGGCGCCTTCTGAGAACTACGGATGACAGGCGGCCACGTGGCGCGCGGTCAGCTCTGGAATGTGGTGCGCCGCCGCGCCACCCGGGACGGCGCAAAGTTCTGCGAGGCCCTCGGTCGACGACACCGCGGGTTATACTGAGAGTTCTACAAAGCCCTCGAACGCGTTAGCCTTTGTGTGTGTGGGCTGTACTGCGGGGCGGCGGCAAGTTTACCATGATTGGACGCACATTCCCGACCATTCGTGCTCCGTCCACGCCGAACGATGACGTCGAACTATGACGTCAAGCGGAGGCTTATAAGCAGCGTTTGCCGACTGCTAGAGTGTGCTCGTGCTCGTGCTCGTGTCGTGCTCGTCGTAAGGAGCTGAGTGCTCGATGTTATGCCAAAATGTAGTAGTGAGCTGTGTGCTCGAATGCTGTTTTGCTGAATGTTAATCTTGCGGGCTCCATATGGGAGTCGCGCTAGACTGCCAATGTATCTTGTCTTAAAATATGTTAATCCTGTAAATAAATCCTGTTAACCGAGTTCCTCATCTACGACCTCCGACTCCTTCAAATGGTGGCAGCGGCGAGGTAGTCCGACGAGTCCTACATCTGCTTGACAGCGGTAGGATCGTCCGACAACCCCGACAGCGTTTACCATCGGGGGAATGGTATGGTATGGTGAAACTTTAAAGAAGTCCTGCAGATCGTGAGTCTTCACGAAGCGGGCCGCTCCCACGTGGGAACCGGAAGGCCGAGCCTCCCGGCCGAATCGTGGGCCTGCTGGACAGCCCAGAGTTGGTCAGCCAGAAGAGGGCTGCGGAGAACCGCCTCCCATCTGGCCGAGCTGTTAGCGATGATAGAGCCTGACCGGGCACAACGCCAGAGCATATGGTCTAACGTGGCTATATCTCCACAATCGTGGCAGGTAGCGTTGGTGTAAGTATCCGGATAGATTTTATGTAAGAGCGACGGATTCGGATAGGTATTCGTTTGTAGTAGCTCTATTGAGGCGCGGATGAGGAACAAAGTAGGTTCTGCGGCTGAGATAGTAGTGTTTAGTAATCTCGTTGTAGGTGGAGGGCGTGTTCCTGTTCTCTGGGGAGTCGGCTTCCGATTGGTCGAGGGTAGCGCGGTGGGGAAGTTCACGCGCAGCCCCGTGAGCCGACTCGTTGAGGTTGGGAGGAGCAGCCTTTATCTGACCCTGATGTGCCGGAAACCAATAAATGAAGTGATGCGTGATTGCCTTGCCCCCAATAAGTCTGAGGGCCTGTTTGGAAACAGTGCCTTTTTCAAATGCTCTGACTGCAGATCTTGAATCACTATAGATTACATCCCGTGGGCTATCCAGCAGGGCTAGTGCAATAGCCATTTGTTCAGCTATTTCGGAGTCCCTCGTCCGAACCGAGGCAGCATTGGTGATTCCTTGCCGACCATCAACAGTGACGATGGTGAACGCCCGACGTCCCTTACAAGAAGCGGCATCCACAAAGCTGACCTGTCGCTAATCACTGTGTATTTGCCTAAGGAGGTTGGCCGCCCTTGCCCTCCTCCTACCGCGATTATGATTGGGGTGCATGTTCCTAGGTATTGGCGCGACCGTAATGTTCTCACGAATCGACGGAGGAACGTCAGAGAACTCCTCCGCTACTCTATCGGGGTGATAACCGAGTTCCTGCAAGATGGATCTCCCTGCCTTCGTTGTTGTGAGGCGAGTTAGCTGTGCGCGCTCCTAGGCCTCTGCAATCTCTTCAAGAGTGTTATGAATGTCAAGCTGCATTAAGCGCTCTGTACAAGTGTATACGGGTAACCCGAGAACCAGCTTGGTAATCTTCCTAAGCTGTGCATTCAATTTATCCCGCTCTGCCCGTTTCCATCGATGCATGGCTGCCACGTATCTAAAGTGGCACAGAACGAAGGCATGCATTAGTCGAATGAGGTTATCCTCCTTGAGTCCGTGATGCCGATTTGATACCCTCCGAACTAAACGAACAGCACTTTCAGTTTTAGCAATTAGCTTGCGTATAGCTTGCGTATAGTCTTGCCATTTGTACCCCCTGACTCAACGATCATGCCCACGTTGATTGAATCGACTCGGTGTATACGGCAACCATTTCTTGTATATAGGTTGATGTCTCTGTCTTCTAACGATGTCCATCCCTTGGGCCTTGGACCGCGTTACTTGGGACTATACAGCAAAAGTTCCGACTTCAAGGGGGAGCATCTGAGACCGGTGGGTTCGAGATAGGTTTCAATAGTGTCTATTGCCTCCTGTAAGGCTCCCTCAACCTGACCGTCATTGCCTCCTGTGCACCATATAGTTATATCGTCAGTATACGTAGTGTGTTTGATGCCTTCAATCTCGAGAAGCTTTCTGCTTAGGTCAACCATGGCTATATTGAATAAACAGGGGGAAATGACTGACCCCTGTGGGGTGCCCCTCTCGCCAAGTTCCAGCAGTTGTGATTCGAGATCAGCCACCCGGAGGGTAGCCTTCCTATCCGAGAGGAAAGATCTAACATAGTTATAAAGTCTCTCACCCAGATTGAGCCGAGATATCGAGGCTAAGATATGCGAATGTAGAACGCCGTCGAAGGCCTTCTCAAGATCAAGTCCCAAAACGGCTCGAGTGTCGCTTGAGTCGTTGTATATGATTTGATGTTTGCTGTTTGCTCAGCATACCGCAGAAATTTCAAGCGGGACTAGTCTTAGAATACATCGCATCAGCCAAAAATGCGGAACCCAAGTTATCGTATTGTGTCCTTAATTGTAACTAAACAAAACAATGGAGTTCGCAGCCGACGCCGTGACTAAGAAATAGTTAAGTATGCAAGTAGCTCGCGACAGAACGAAAAAAAATCTATATTGAAAGAAAAAAAGGAATGAAATTGCAGTGTGAAATGAGAACGCGCTTAATAGAAACTGCAGCCTCACATCGGTGGGCTTGATATCGACCGTCCTTTTCTCGTCCGGCACTTTTTTTTTTTTTTTCTTCGTCCGGCACCTGGCCAGAATACTACACGGCCGTGCTTGGGAGAAGAATATCGCGGTTTGCATTCCTGCCCAGCAGATGGCGGAACTGCTGACAGGATGTTTTCTTTATTTTCTTCGCTGCTTTTTGTTTCTCCTTTTCGTCTACCTTCCCTCCTCCGCTTCGTGCGCTGTTGCCGTGTCCTCCTCCTCAGGCAGGGCTCTTCCGCGAGGTCACGTGTCTTTCGGGGAGCCTCTCCGGGTGACGGAGGAGTGGGTGTCATGGCGGCTACGTACGAGTCTCTCTCGGCCGGGCGAAAATGGGCCGAGCCAGGACGGCGTGCCGCGCCGCCATCATCGCGTGGCTGCTTGACGGTGATGACGACGACGCTGCAGCCTCTTCCTCCTCCTCCGATTTCCACTTGCGTGCCGTCCCTCTTCCTCCCCTGTTCACCCCTCTTCTCCGCAAGGTTGCGCTGTCTGATGTTGGCGGGCGAGGGTAGAGGAGGGGGGTCGGTTGAGATACCCCCCCCCCTCCCCAAGCGACCGCCGGTTTGAAAGCAGCTGCCTTCCATTGGCCACTTCGGCGTGACGTGGCACGATTAATCGGATCGCCGCAGCGCCGATGCGGTTCAAAACCCCCGTCCTTTTGTCTCGATTTATACGTGCCTTCCTCGCTGCCCTCCTTTAACGCGACGCACCTACAGTGGCAGCGCCCGACTTGCTGCCTTTCCTCGTACGATGGTCTCGCCGGCGTCAACGTTTCGAAGCAACCTAGGCATGCAGCCAACAGTTGAGCGCTGCGTTAGTTTTTCGTGCGCCTAATACACTAGGGTGCACTACCCCATAGGTCGTCCATGCTTGTCTGCGCGCCTTCTTCGTGTTCTAGATATGAGCACATTCCAACTTGCCCTGTACTCTCTACACATTCTGCGTTCCGTTTCTAGGCAACCGTCAATGACGTTTGCCATATTTTACACGACATTTCTACCTGTCGCAAAAGTTCACAAGCATAAAACCTTACACGCATATCGGACATCAGCAGCAGCAAGGCTACAGAAGACCTCGCTGTTACGTGTCGCCTCTTTATACGTGGTTTTTATCGCCGTGTTACGACCACGTCGGCCAACTTTGAAGTCATGCTAAATTTCCTCAAGTTCTGCACATACGGCACCAATTTAACGACGTGAAAGCTTAATGCATTTCACACATAATGTCGCTTTTTACGTTCGCCGACTGTCGAAACGGATCGTTAAATGCCGGCGGTTGCAGCAGCAGCCGTATAGTTTGTGACGCGCAAATGCAGGCGCGACACGTACGCGATGGCAACTGAAAATGACACGCGAGTGAAAAGCCAGCAGTTCCGATCAGACGCTCCCGATTGCGAACTGTTCTGACCTCTCACATTTTCGCCCGTAGGCGATCGAACGAGGGTTGGGCTAACGACAGGTTTACGCAAACTGTTGCATTGTGTATCTCTCTTTCATTGTCGTTGTGCTGCGAGCACCGACTGCGAAGTCTCGGTACTCTCGGCCAACTGATCTTTTTTGTGTTTCTGCTTTGTTCATCGCTTAGTATGTCGCTAGCGGCCGTTGTCTCATTAAAGGTTATATGAATGCAAGACTCCGCATGTTTTCGTCCACGTGGAAAAAGTAACCGCCTCCACTAATTTATTGTTGGGTGGGTTTCTCGCAAGCTTTGCAAAGCCTAATCGCCCGTGTTTTCGTAGCCTGTCCGCTTCAGGTGGCCAATTGCCAACCAGCAAGACTGTTTGTTCAGTGGCCATATTTTAGCAGTGCCAAGTTACGCCGGTGTACTACTAATCCCTTGCTCGGTGCAGTTAGAAAATAGTTATAGTTATTTCAATAGTATTTTATTTATCAATAAGACTCTTTTTTCCACTTTGCTTTTGCGTGCCGTATCCTAACTCGGATTGCGTTACTGGGTGACCGCTTGCTTTGTTGCTCACTTGGATACGCCAGCGGTCGACGATGTGGGTCACCAGATCACGCGCAGGGTTCCTCATTTTCATTGTCCGAATTCTTTTTTCTTTGTTGAGCTCTTTCGACCCAGTTATTTGCACGTTTGTTGGATGTGGCGTTTGTTATTATCTTTTCCCGTGCCCTCGCATATAACCCCCCTCCTCCAACACACACGCGCGCGCGCACACACGATTCCTTGCTTTCTTCTTATTCTGCCGGACCGAGCGTGGTGTGTGCGTGTTGCGCTGCGCGGTTGGTTGTTTTTCTCGGAAACGCCCGCAGAAATATACTATTCGAGGAATGCCCTTCACGCGACCTCTGTCGCCGCTGCGGACCCTTGTGGAAGTCGCCGGCGGGCGACGCAGGAGTTGCGTCACAGCTTCTCTCGGTTGCTCGCCTCTGCTCCCCTTTCTTTCTTTCTTCAGTCTGACATGGCTTCCCGCCGCGAGTCGCTCTTTTGCATTCGGAATCGCCGAGCATATAGCATCGAGCTGTTCGCGGTAGGTTGACGTCACGTCGCGAACACTGCACGTGCGCGTGTGACGATAAGCCTGCGCGTTGCGGCCGCCCTTTCTGCGGTCGCCGCGAGGGCGCCGGAATTCGCTGCCGGCCTAGCTTGCCCATGCGCGCTCGTATCATGCGCTCACCTACATCGTTGTGCAGGCACAACGTAAGGCCGGTTGCTTTCCCGATTCCTTCCTGCAGCAGTTTGCTTCCTTCTACCCTTGCGGTCGTGAGTGGCTCTCCGCAAGCACGTACTTTTTATCGCCGAGATTTGTTATCTGACAGTGATGGCGGACACGAGGAACCAGAGCGGAAAAGGAATGCATTTGCCTGCTGCCTACGGCCCAAGAAGTGTTCTAACTTCTGAGACGAAACATAATACGGTAATGCGCAACGCTAGTCGACATCCGTCACGTGTTTATTAGCGAGCAATACTGAACCCTGATCAACCCTGCAATGTCGGTCCCGTCGCATGACTTTATCATCACCCTTTGACTACGCTAATCTGGACTTACGGGATAGTGTAAAACAAAAACACAGATCAATACCATGTTACGTGCCGTTTTGCAGTCATGCTATTTGTCTCTTGGATGGCGTCAGGCGCCTTTTCACGTGAACTACACCCGTGTCGGTTTTTCGAGCCCTGCCACAATGATAAAGAGTTTCCTTCAGTAACGAAACAACTGTACATGCATATAAGCATGTGCTTGTGGGAGAACGCCGAATTATTCTCTAATAGAGGACCAACTTGCGTGCCGTAAAGTAATCATATAGTGTAAGGCCGCAGATTAGCGTGCTGCGCGGGCGCTACGGGTGATATATCGCGGAGGAGCCTGTAACAGTGGCGATATGACCGGCGTCTCATTGAATCATCGTGGCGACTGCGATGGCGCAGCAGATTCACCGCGGGGGGCGTCAGCGTAGGCCGTTGGAGTGAGACGGCGAGGAAGGAATCCCTTCCGCTGGGTCGCGCCGCCTCGCTGAACCTGCCGGATGTCTAGATTCTTTTTTATTTTTCTTCTATGCGAGTCGCCCGTGCACCACGCGGCTCGCACACAGAGGGGTGGCAAGAGCGTTCAGCGCTACACAAAAGAAACAAGGTGGCGTGGGTCCACCGGCAGACCCCGGGTCTCAGCTTCGGTGCAGTGAAGTGGGGCGGAAAAGGGTGCCACGACTGTGTAGCCGAGGCAGAGCAAGCAGCGAGGCCGTCTCTGGTCGTGGTTTCCGAATCGATTACCAATGAGAAAGGGCGAAGGCAGTACGCGCCTGTGCGCGTGTGTTTGTGCGCGGCCCGAGGACCGCGAGAGAGAGAGGGAGGGGGTAGAAACGGAAGGTTCTCGTCTTGGGATCTGCTGGAGGGCTGGCCGCCGTTGCTGCGTGCTTTGCTGCAGCCGCTGGCGTGGCTTCTCTCTTTCCCTCGTTCTCACACACGCGCGCGCCACGGGCGAAGAAGCGGCAGCGGCGCAAATCTCCCAGGCGAAGCCAGGGGATCGCTGCACAAGAGGGGCGCGACAACTTTGCCGTTGTCCTATTAGCCGCTGCGGTTGCTACTGCCGCAACCACGGGGTTTTGCCTCCGAAGGTCCCTTTACATGCGTTTCTTTGCATGCCTCGCTTGTCAGCTGCTGCTACTGCTGCTTCACAGCGGAGCCAGCGGCTGTCGCCTCTCGTCAAGAAAGAAAATTTTGGCTCGGCCGGCCACGTCGTTCGCCGGCGCTTATGCCTAGCGGTGCAGCGGCGGCGACGTTTGTCCGCCTCGTGCATCTGACCTCGGCCTCCCCGTTTCTTTCCCCGCGCTATGCCGGCTGGCTGGTTCCCTTTCTGCGGTGCGTGGCGTAACCCTGCCGTTCGTTCTCGCTCGCTGCGACGAGACCTCGTTTGTTCTTCGCTATCTCTTGTCGCCGCGTTTCTGTTTTCCGTTTCTCCCAAGTTTACTATTTATTCCTCCCAAAGCCGATTTTGATACGCTCCTCTTTCCACGTTTCTGATCGCCGTTTCTTGTTGGCGCCACCCTGTTTTATATATGTACCTGTGGTCGCCCGGTGACGACGACACCCGTCCTGACCTCTCGCCCCTCCTTTTCGCTCCCTCTCCCGGCGCGTACCGCTCCTGCAGCGGCGGCCCAAAATATCGTTGCTCGCTCGCTGCGAATTATCGACGTGCTTGAAGCAGCGGCCTCGCGAAGGAAGGCACGCACGGTCGCACTTGTGCCTGTGTGCGCAATGTGTGGCCCGCTAAAAGAGTGCGCAATGGATGTCGCTCGCTGCACGTGTACTCCCTGAATAAAGTTTTTTCTCTCTCTCCCTGGCCGCAGTGCACCTCGCGCATGTGTGGTGTGTCCTGCGTCCCTCTCACTCTGCAGCGCGTGACCTCGTCGTGGCGAGGGACGGTCACCGCGCTATTTATTTCAGCGAAGTGAAGAAAATGAGCGCCATCTGAGGCTCGCGTCTTTAAGTTCCTGTATTTGCTTTTTTCCGGCGTGCGATGCAGTCGGTTAGAGCATAGCAGCTCAATGCACAAAAGCGCTGCAGGCGGTACCAAGGAAGCCAGTACGCTTGACTTCATGCTACCGATCCCAGGCTGCTTCGCTCACGTCACGTCGCTTTTGAGACCTTTTGTTTCGCGGAATGCTCCAAAGCTCTCTCCCCGAGCTCGTAATACCCCTGAGTTATTAATGAAAATACTATGGAGTTTGCTAATCGGAGCCCTGTGGGTTGTCCGATCGTTGAAGTTGGTCATTGTTGTAAGAAAATTATGAGAAAGTGAGACGCAAGTGCTACGAGAAGGGAGAAACTGTTTACTGCGGGTGCTTTAGTGGGGAGTTCTTTTGAGGCTACGTTCAAACTACTCGTGCTTTTCTAAGAAACATTGTACGATGTTGCCTCTGCTGAACGTGAAAGACAATGGCCACTTCATGATAGTGTAGCTGGCCAATGCATTTGAGCCAGGTGACTTAATTGAGGGGAGCCATACACAGCGCAGCGGCTGTACGAAATGATGTTCAAAACGCCGCCATCGGCAGCTGAAGCCTAAGCTCGCTTATTCCGCTGTGGAAATTTCCACCGTATCCTTCATCGCACTTCTGGCTCGCCCCTCCCCTCCTGTTTTTCTTTTTTCTTCCTCTTCGTACGAAGCCACTTTTTTTTTTCTTATCTTGCGCTTCGCCTTATGCTGTTGTTTTCCCATTTCACCGTTTGCTTGTCGGCTCGTGTCGCTGGCGTTCTCTTTGCGCAGTAGGTAAGGCACTCTCTTTTCATTGATACTTCTATGCTGGCTGGCTGGCGAGATTTTGACTCGCTGCTACTGCTTGCTTGTTCGGTTCAGCTTGTCGTCGTCGTCTGCTGCGCCGTACCCTGCGGCGCATGCGCATAAGCGGCAACGCGGTGTGTGCGAGGCGGCCTGTCTGCCTGCCTGCCATCGCCTCCTTTGGCTCGGTTCGCTCGCACGCGCTCGCGAACACGCACGCACGCACAGACGCATAGCAGCGACTGGGCTCTCGCGCGGCGCAGGCGTGTTGTAGGGTCAGGCTAGCCTCGTACGCGTAGTACGTCTCTGCTGTTGCTGCGAAGGCGTCGGGGATGGAGTGGAGGACGGGGAGGGGGGGCACTTGCGGCGTTCTGGGTCCGTTCTGCCCTAACCGCCGCCATCATGGTGTGAGCGTGCCGCATTTCGTGTGTGTGTTTGTGTGTGCGCCTGCCTTGCCTGCCGTCGCATTCGATGATTCGAGAAAGAAAATGTCGATCGCGCTTTGGTGTCCTTGCGAGCGATGACGCACCGATGGCTGAGCGCATCGCCTCGATCATGCGAACTGCGCTCGCGCAATCTACATCATAACAGAGCTCTACGCTCTGTTAAAGTGTAATGATAAGGAGCTCGCCATATACATACATATATATATATATATATATATATATATATATATATATATATATATATATATATATATATATATATATATATACGCACACACGCTTTAATCCTTCAATCTAGAGAGAGGCGCAGGAATTCTCTGCACTGCTAGCTTCGCGGTACACAAGTTCACTTTTCTGTCGTTTTGTATAATTTTTCACCTTATGTCGTGGTCGTGTCTCGCGAGGAGATGATTCGGAATGGGTTTGCCTGCGTGGTAGCAGACCGCATATCTCATTTTTTTCACCGAATTTTAATGTTTTCATCATACTGCTACAATGCGATATTTTTTTCTCCGAAGCTCGTTATTAATTCCCCAGCTTATGAATAAAAATTGGGAGGATTCGATGGGTGTACCACTCGGAACGTGCTTGCTTGTGCAAACGCGCACTGACTGTTGGCGCTGTTCGAGCTCCCGAACGCGCGCGCGGGAATCGACCAGCCGACCTGAGGAGGCATTGGCCCATGAGGCCCTAACAATTTGCATGCTTCGGGGATCATTTATTTGTTCCACTAGTCTGTGGGATTTACATTGTCGTTCTGTCGCGACGCTCTTTTTGGGCGGTTGTGTATTTCGCAGTGGGAGCATAAAGAATGGTGGGAGCTTAGTGAGGCGGGCGGTGGCTGTCCGGAAGTAGAGATGGCAGCTGCGTCCAGCTACGAGGGACAGACTGGCCGCGCGGGAATCTGCGTGTTTCCACAAGACGATGTGGAAATAGCTGCGTGATGCCTTGTCGGGAGGGAGGGAGGGAGGGGGGGGGGGGGGACTTTGGCGTTGCCGCGGCGTCCACCTTCAAGGCCGTCTCATCGTGCTGCTGTCTGCAACTGCTCGCTGGTATTATGGGCGCTTACTTATTCAATGAGTGTGCCGAGCCTTTCTCTGGGCTTTCTAATTTTCTTTTCGGCGCATGAAGTAGTGCGGACTTGCTTCTATTTGCAGTTCGATTGCTGCGAGCGTTCACTCTCGCATTTTGGCGTAGCTTGAGCAAAATCTACGAGGCACTTGCGCTTCGGTTTCTTGCCGTGACCGCGGTGAGAGCGTCATGCAGAGAGAGAGATGGAGATTCTTGTTTGGAAAGAATAAGAATTGTGATGAAGTGCAGCAGGCTCGGTCTCTGTTGCTTGGCGCAGACGCTTTGGGGAGCAATGCGCGAACCAAAGCTTCGTTCTGCGTGCTTTTATCCTTGCCTTCCCTTCCTCTACTCCCCCCCCCCCCCTCCATTTCGTCCTTTCTTCGCCCTGTCACGCCCCGACTTCGTCCGATCTTTCTTTCTGCCTTCGTTCTCTCTGGTTCTCTGTTCACCCTCTCCTCCCGCGCCCTCAAGCGTGGAGATGGAGCCCCGTTGTGTTTGACTGCGATGGGGCTCTTTCTCGGCGGCGCCGGACGACGACGACGACGCTGGCGCTTTTATCTTTTTTTTTTTCTTACGTGGTTGGAGCGAGGAGAGCCGAGCTAGCGCGCGCACAGACCCGGAGAGAACGCCGCCGCCATATTGGCACCTTCCTGAGGAATGGAGGTGTGGTGCTCCTTTCTCCCTGGAACTTCTCGCACCGCCTCGTGTAATTTCATCCACTTCCTCGTCGGCGCGCCACAGAACTCGATCGCGCGCGCGCTTCCGTCCTCCAGCCGGCTTTGCACCATGCGCCCGTTTTAGGGCCCGGTTTCGACGAGTGTGTCTCCGAAATCTTAAACTGTCTACGTGTCCGGCGCGTTGCTGCCTTGTCCGGAAGGCCACCCGAGGCGGCTGCAGCGTTGTTCTCGGCGAGCTCGCCAGGCCGAGTAATTTCGGTAGCGATTTCGGGTGGCTGCGAGTCATTTGCGGGCTCGGCATGCCGTGCGTGGTTTTACTGATCGCCAAATGTGGCAGCACCCATAATCCAACCGGTCACCGCCGCCGCCGCCTGCAGCGGCTCAACGTGTCTGTAGTGTTCTGCTGTTGTGTGCGATTTACGGCCAAGTTTCGAAGGCAGCGAGATAACTTTCGTTCTCGCTGATACAACCGCAGGTGAAAAAAAAAAAAAAAAAAAACTCGGAACCCCGTATGTATGAACAATCGCGAACCATTTCCGCGTACCAACAATCTTGCTCATTTCGATCGGGGCGAAATTCAAGAAAGACCGTGTGCCTTGCATTGTGTGCACGTTAAAGAAAGTGGTCAAAGTTAATCCGGAGTTCCCCCGCGAGGGCGTGCCTCGTAACCATATCGTGGCTCTGGCGCGAAAAGTTCCAGAATTTTCTTCTTTTTTTTAACAATCTTTCTGCGCAGATGAGGCGCTTAGATAACGTCAGCACAGTGCACATACTTTGGACACGTTCTGCATCTTGCCAGCTTCGCACTCATCGAGCTAGGAGGTGTCGTCTGAGCTCGCGTTCCATCATTCATTGGTGGCGATGGGCGTCTGTTTGGGGTCGATGCGAGGCACTGTGCCGGCGTCATCGACGCCGCCTTCCGGCTTCCCGCGTGCGGCTGCAACACGCGAGCTGCTCTCCTACGCTCATTTGGCGCTGCCCGCGCGCGGTTTTGCGCGTGGAGGAGCAGCGGATGCTCGCACTGGCGCCGCCTCTGTGTCCTTCGCTGCTCGGCGTCGGCCATTTTGAGAGCCACGCGTGGCTCCGACCGCTGCTGTTGTTCGCTGGGAAGGAAATCCACCACTGCGCGCTGCCGCCGCCTAGAGTAGTGGTTCGGCGGTTCTAAAAATAAACGTGGCCGGGAATGAAAACGAACCGAGTCAAAGAGAGGAAGGTAAGTTTGGCGTAAAGAGCCGCAGGTTAGGTGGCTATATTGCCTGCAGTGAAAAATACGCCAAAGAGCGTTTGCTGTCAGAGAGCTAAAGCTTATTCACGGTGAGGGACACATGCGCGGAGCTGTTGGCCTGGCGGGTGAGCCGGTGTAAGCTGGGAAAACGGAAGGGTAAATATGCGTATTCACTGCCAAGAATGGCTGTAAGGGAGGCTCTCAAGTTAACGTGCACTTCTGTGTGCACTTCAGTTTTGCATGTGCAAATAGGTCATCCTTACCCTCGTGCGGAGGGTTCTTAAAAGCCAGAAAGTATGCAACACTGGGAGTCGTGTGGCGATGCTGTGGTGAAGTTTGCCGCGCCAGCATTATATGTGGTGTCAGATTTAGGCAGCGTCCACCCTACTCCTCGCTCCCCCCCTCCCCCCCTTCAAAAAAGAAAAAGAACAAAAACAAGAACGCGATAATTTATTTTAAGAGTGAGCGGACTATAAAACCGGCAGCCATTTCCGAACTTTCCTAATTATTAAAGGACACGCTAACAAGGAGATACCGTGACGTTCGTGACATCACGCAGCCGTCAACGCCGTTCAAGACAAGCGCGCGAAATGCGAAACGGGACGTATGGCTTTCATTTTTCTTTATATTTCGCCGATGACGTTTTCGAGCCATCTTTTAAAGAATTATTTGGAAATCGACTAGTGTTTCTAACCAGTACGCTTTTAAGATATGCACGGTCTTCTCGATGCGTAGCCGCCTAGACGCGGTGCTCGAGCGTCCTTCCTTGCTAGCAAGGACCAGCCCCAGCAGAGTACGGCGACGGCCACCGGCGGACCGCTCAAGAGGAGCTGGGGAGAAGGGGGGGGGGGGGGGGGGGTTCCTTCGAGGGAGCCTCCTCTGAGCGGACCATGGCGTCGCGCGGAAAGGCGGCACAGCGACCTTTGAGCCGGTTATAATCTGCGCTGGCGGCGCCATTTTAGATTTCGCTTTGTTTTGCTTCCTTGTATTCCTTCTTGCCGCAGCGCGACAGCGGCCATTGGTCGCCGGTGTAGAGAAAGACGCGAGTGTGCGCCGCTCTTCCGCGTGATGGCGCTAATGCTAACGTTAAAGATACGATTAAAAAAAAAAAGAAAATCAACCGGGCTGTATTGCTTCATTGCCTTAACACGCACGCACGCACACGCATGTCCTTACGGTGCGAGAGGGCGTGACAAGTAAGAAAATACGCAATAACGAAAGCGTAAAGGCGAGCGAGGACACTGCCTTTCGCGCACCTGCCCTCCGTGGCTTCATCATTTTGACGTTTTCTGCTCGGGCCTATAGTTAATTTTGTTATGGGCAAAGCTGGGCTAGATTATATTTTAAAGAGCCGAAGATTGAACTTTGCAAACTTCAATAACGTTTACTGCGACAATACGGGCGAAAAAAGAAAGAATAGATTTGAAATCCGAGATGCTACGCTTACGTAGCGGCGCCTGGGTTTCGGCGCGATGTTCAATAAATGTTACGTTGAGCCTAATTTTATCCTCTTATAATCAACCCATTACGGCGCAGGTAACAAACATACAGGTTCTCTTTCTCTCCCCAATTCCCTCCCCCCTCTCTCTCCCTCTCTTGAAATGATAAATTGTTCTAAAATGATGCAGTGTTTGTCTTTCGTGCCTCTTTAAATGCGCCAGTTAGTTTCTGTAGGCAGCATCTCCACGTGGATAGAGAAAAGTAACAGACTCGATCCTCGCGTTTCTTGTCGTTAAAGCCGTTTTTTTTGGGGGGGGCAAACTAGCACTGAGATGAACGTGTAACATCGCGCGGTGCCTTCGCGTGCTGATGCTGCACCTTGGGTATTCGTGCCAACTCTGCCGCACCCTAAACGCACTTCAGGGATGATTTTCGTCTTTCGTGATGACATAGCGGTCTAGTTCAACTTAGTGTTAGTTTTCACGAAAGCTGACGGCAGAAATATGCTTAAGCGGACGCACGGGGCCAGTTCAGACTGGTAAACTGTTCCTTCAAAACTTCTTTTTGCTATTTTCGCCGTTGTGTGTTGAATATTTGAAGAGAAAATAAAGATCAAAGTTCTTTCTTTTTTTTTTATTCGTGCCCGAAACTCGAGCGCTGGTACGTCAGCGTTGACGTCACGGATATTGAAGTGTGTGTGTGCGTGCGCTTGTGTGTGTGTGTGTGTGTGTGTGTGTGTGTGTGCGTGTGCGTGTGTGTGTGCGTGTGCGTGTGTGTGCGTGTGCGTGTGTGTGTGTGTGTGTGTGTTCGCATTTGGGCAGTTATGGCCACACTGGTTGTGGCTCATTCAGAGTTCTTTAAGATCTCCACATTCAGTCTCTGGTTTGGTTAGAGCATTAGAGCATAATGTAGCCCTTGTTTACTGAGATAAGCTACGAACTATAGGCCCGAAGAGACGCTCGTCGTCAAAATCTGTGACGTCACGGCTAGCTGGTGCAGGAACTCCGAGGCGGCGTCAGCACCCGTTTTTTGACTTATGCGCCTTTTCTTCCTTTCGTGGTACTGTGGAAACGTATTTACAATTGAAGCTCAAATATATATATATATATATATATATATATATATATATATATATATATATATATAGTTTGCTCTTAGTGTCCCTTTAAACCACTTCGTATCAGCTTTGTAGTCATCCGACTTCATATTTAAAGAATGATTACCTTAAGTAATAGATTCCGAGTTAATTTTGAAGCGTATATCCAATGCCATTATAATGCGCAAGAGGCTCGCCCGCGGGAATAAGTTCCTTGCGCATGAACAACCCAGATGCGGAAAAATGGTCATCGCTGGCTCCGCAGTTTCCGGCGTGAAATTCGCAGTCAGAGGCTCGGTCTCCGTTTTCTTCGCTTATAGGCGTGAGGTGCTCGAATAGCGAAATTTTCGAATCGAATCGAATATTTGAGAAAGACGATCGTTGAATACCGAATAGTTTCTAACTTCTTAAAAAAAAAACAGAGAAAAGGTGAGATACACTTGAAACTGAATGTAACAAAGTGATGACCACGGTCGAATTCTTTTGTTAAATCGGGAAGTTTGTAAAATCGAGAAATGGATTGTTCGGTCCATCGAAATCTAAAATTTTAACGTAGCGACACCCAAAAGCTATCGCGGCATTATGTTGGCCTCCGACCCACGCCTGCGCGTGTGAGAAGTCCGCGGGGGTCGCCCAAATTGCGTGGGCGTGAAACCGAACGAAACAAAACAACACACCTGGATGTTTTGGACATAATTTAGTATTTTGCAGTGAAAAAAAACAACGAAAACTCGTGATTTTCACCTTCTTGCGTTTCACCTGCATTGGGCGTACGCATTTCGTGGGCGACAACAAACCGCCTCGGAAGATCGATGGAATCCATCTGCTGGCTCGGAGTGGGCATAGGAGCTTCGGGGTCTTCCGCTTCATCCACATGTTCCGACTGCTCTGGTGCAACGGTGACGAGCTGGACACTGTAAACATGTTTACACCCCTAAGAGTGTTTTCTTGTTGCTCTGGTAACAACACCCTTACCGTTAGTGCCTTACAAAAATTTATAGAGGTCGACAACGGAGCTCTAACTAGACGTGCGATGACAGAATACGTAGTTGAAAACTATGTAATCATTCTGACTGCCTAGGGCGCACAGAAATATGCGACAGGAGAGTTTCATATCTCTCCCTGTGAAATTCTTTTGTCGCATATTTCCGTGCGCCCAAGGCTGCCAGAAAAATTACATATTTTTGATCTACGTATTTTGTCATCGCGCGTCAAGTTAGAGCTCCGTTGTCGACCTCTATAAATTTTGTAAGGCCCTAACAGTAAGGGTGTTGTTACCAGAGCGACAGGAAAACACCCTTAAAGGTGTAAACATTTTGCAATGGACGATACCTTCGTAATCTAAGGCCTCCTTTGTGTTCTCGTCGGCATCGGCGCAAGGAAAGTCTTCGAAGCTCAAGTCTGTAGCGTGCAGCCTCGTCAAAATAAAGCCGTGACTTTGGGCGCCTAGATGTTTTAACGTGACAGCGTTAGAGCGCACGCTACAAGAAAAAAACCTGTCTGTCTCAGAACTAGAAACAAAGCACCGCTTTTTTACTAATTTATTTAAGGAAAAACTTCGTCAAGTCGGGTTTGGTGTGCAAGTTAGTTTCGTTAATTCGAACTGATAACATTAAACCCTACGGGTACCTGGCGGGGAATTTTAAATTTCTTCGTTAAATCAGGAACTTCCTAAAATAAGGCTTCGTCAGATCGAGTTTTAATTGTATATGCAAAGACTATATGGAGCCCGTCCGCTAAGAAAAACAAAAAACCAAAAAAGCTTATTTACATTTAATATATGTGATATGTAATGGGCAGAGACTTGGATACTGACAAAGAGAGAGACAGAAGAAAGGGGAAAAGCAGGGAGGCTAACCAGATGACAAGATCCGGTTTGCTACCCTAGTCTTGGGAGAGAGGGAGGGGAGGTAAAGTGATAGCAAAGTAGAGATAAAGAAAGAAAAGAGCATAGACATACAATCACAGTCGGTCACTGTCACCGCATGCCGTCATCGCACAGCACGTTAGCACTTGCCGCACTATAAACATCTGTTCAGGCTACAGCCGCTTGCCCAATTCTGTTGCCCTTAACAACTGCAACAGTGCCCTCATCGCCCTCCGCTGCGATGGCTTGTGATGCCGGCATTCTAAAATAAGTACCTCTATTAGAGGTCTTAAGTCAAAGCGCGCTATCGCCATTGCGAGGGATCTTCTCTAAATGTAGCTATGACAGTCACAGAGAAGGTGCTGAAAAGTCTCCTCGCTACAACAGTCATCACACGAGGTGCCGTCGGCCCATCCGATTCGGAATGCAAAAGACTTAGTGAAGGCCACCCCTAGCCATATTCGACAAAGCAGGGTAGCTTCGCGACGGCAGACTCCAGCTGGAATGCAAAGGCGTAGTGGAGGATTTCAGGTTGTGCAGCCGGTTGTTGTGAAAGCTTCCTGCGTTCCACATGGAGAACGTGATGTCACGGGTGAGCATTCGAAGTTTTCTAGCGGCATCTGTCCTTGATAACGGTATCGGCTCCTCTTCGTCGCCTTGAAGTGCCGACCGAGCAGCATTATCGGCCTTTTCGTTCCCTATGACGCCGCAGTGACTTGGAAGCCACTGAAATGTCACGTGGTGTCCTTTCTCAGTCATGGTATGGACTAGTTCTCTAATCTCGAATGCCACTTGTTCGTGTGGTCCACGCAGGAGGGAAAGATAGCAAAGACTGCAGTGCTGCCTTTGAGTCACTGAATAATGACCATATTCGAGGTTGTTTTTGGCTGACGAGAGGAAGTGTAGCGCGAAGAGCTGCAAGTTTTGCAGCCGTCGGTTTCGTTGGGTGGCACATCTTGAAACTGATGGTGGTGGCTTTCGCTGGGAAAACCACAGCTCCAGAGGAACACTGGAGAGTTGCCAATCCATCAGAAGCTTGACAACAAGTTAAGGACCGCACAAAGAGCGATGGAACGAAGAATGCTAGGCATAACCTTGAGAGACAGAAAGCGAGCGATTTGAATCGCGGAGAAAACGGTTATAGCCGCTATTCTAATTGACCTTAAGAGAAAAAAAATGGCGCTGGGCAGATCATGTAATGAGTAGGTTAGATAACCATTGGACCATTAGGGCTACAGAATGGTTACCAAGAGAAGGGAAGCGCAGTAGAGGAAGGCAGCAGACTAGAGGGTGCGATGAAATAAGGAAATTCGCGGGTGCTAGTTGGGATCGGTTGGCGCAGGACAAGGATAGTTGGAGATCGAAGGGAGAGGCCTTCGTCCTGCAGTGTACATAAAAGATGATGATGATGATGATGATGATGATGATGATGATGATGATGTGTAATGCTGTTCAGACCTCGACGGCCTGTCACCCGTCCACCTTTTCAATGAGAAGCAACTGAAAAGTGAGCACCATCATGTTCACATAATTGAAACGGCAACGGCACATCACCACATGCAGGCGTGAAGGAGCAAAGCGTAATACTTCGGCACCACACGTCGCTTTAAATGGATACAAACGTGGTGATTGTCCACATAAGTGGCTTTGCCTCAGTCGAGAAAAAAAAAAAAAGAGTTGATCCACATACATGAAGTGAGGCACCCTTATTGAATGACTGGCAATTCTTGCTACACCATTACACCACGCGTTTCCTTAACAACGGGTGCCTCCGCGGTACAACGATGCACCCCCCCCTCCTCCTCCCCTGCAGCAGAGTCATTCAGAACAGTCGTCACTTGACTTTATCCCCATACACCCCAGTAAGTGATGTTATATCCATGTTTGAAAAAAAAAAAAAAAAACGGGTATTCGACAACTTGTAGCAGGGAATTTTTCGAATCGAATATGAATGGAATTCGCAAAAGCCATTCCATTCTTATTACCGTCACTTCGACTATTTGCACCCTCTTCCCCCCGTTTCTTTTCGTCGAAGAAAGGCTCGGGACGTTGGGAGAGCCATTCACCAGTCCACTATTTGCTTCCGAGTTTGTTCTTTGCTTGGAGTGTCCCTCCGAAGGAGTCGTAAGCAAGATAAGCTGCAAGCGCTGGGCCGAGGAAAAGTGGCATATCGCGGTAGATTTTATTGCTTCAAAGGCCTGTCTGTCGGTCAGTCCTTGCTGATGCTCGTCTGGCGACTGCACGTGCCGGAAGCTACAGCGTTTGAAATCGTGCGATGCCGTATGCCGTTGTGTAGGGAGGGGTTATTCGTTATTTAACTAATTTCACTTTTATGTGCTATCAGTAATGGCTGGAGGCCACCTTGCCAACGCGGCGCAGAGTGCAGATGCATCGTGGCCTGGTGCTATTTAACAGTATAGTAGCATATAACAGCATACCTTTCCGTTTTCTAAAAGGCGAACGCCAAGTTCAGGTGGTTTCCATATATTGGTTTGCGTTTGCGCTGCTTGCGGGACCGATTTTCTTTGTAAGGTGTTTTGTGACCTATGAATGGTCTGGCCCGTCCTTCGAGTACCGTATGCCCAGAGCTTCCTTTAGGATATACCTCTGCACGCACGCACGCACGCACGCACGCACGCACGCAAGCACGCAAGCACGCGTAGGCTTCCGAAGCTTACTAGAAGTGTTTCGTGTATTTAGTCCTACGTCTGAAACGGTTCGATGTCCTGCGGTCTGTTGTCCTGCTGTCTGCCGTCTGTTCGGCCCACTCTGTTGGCAATAGTGGCTCGCCTGCGTGTAGCCATCGAGCGCATGCCAGGTACGTGGAAGCGGTTTGTTCGCGCGCCGGGCTCATGGCTGGTACCTGCCAGGCATTCGATGCTTTTTTTAGCATAAAGAAGCGTTCCTCTATCGGCGCAAGAAAGGAGGAGGGGAAAAAAAGTCACCATCGGTTGCGTTCGCCTCCGTCTGTTGGACAGTAAGCATGCTCCGGTATAACTTCACTACAACGGAGTTGCAGTATGCCAGTGCTTCGTTCACGCGGGTTACCTAGCCTGCATGGCGTATTATAAAAACACGACGTAGCTATACTTCTTCTACTACACAGTACCAACTGTTGTTGGCATTACGGAGCTTGTTTCGCCCACCACTAGCAGCCTAGTTAAGAAATGTGCATTAATCAGCTTTTTTTTTAATTAGTAACTTTCGGACGCGTCTTGCAAGCACACAATTGAGACCAGTGTTGCGTGTGCCGAGGTATGCGTGGCCGGCAGGAGGTCTGGACCCCACTTCACGCAGAGTCAGAGACGAGGAGTGCTTTCTCGGCGAAGAATTCTTTATACAGTATGTACAAGTTGGCGTGGTTAACAGGAGACCAACAGAGCAGTTGCAAGCTGCTTAAATAACACTTCCCGTCCCCAGATTCCCCAGACAGTCCCTAAGGACGAACAAGGTCGAGAGAGAGAGGGTCCGGGCAGCCTCCGTGGTCCCAACGCCGCTTTCAGTGGCCGGCGCCTCCGGGCACCGCGCTGCGCCGTCAGGCCAATCGGGCGGTCGGTCGGTATTGGTGCGCTGGGCAAGTTCAATGGCCTGGCATACGACAAAGGCAACAGTCTGCAAGGCAAGGTGTCGAAACATAGACCTTGGGTGGTCGCTAAAAGGGTTGCCCCTGGGCGCCGCCGCACAAAGGAGGGAGGGGGTGCATTGCTGCCCGCACGAGGAGGGGCCGAATAGCAGTCGGTGAGCCGGCGGCCGCTTCCGTCCTTGACGCCGTGCAGCCGCGAGGACACCCAAGCCGTGCACTAGTCGTCATTTGCCCGAAGCGGGCACCATGTGGGGATGAATGCTGCCTCCACGGTCGACACACCACAGCACTGGCCTCCCGTCAGGCAAATCCCAAGACACAAACATAACACCAGTTAGCGCTCGTGATGTCCACTTCGCAGAAATTGCCTGGCAAGCATCATTGGCATCATTTCAGTTTCCGAAATGTGCGACAGACTATACGTTGACGTTCTACGTGGATTCTGCCCGCATGCGGCGCTCAAACAAAGCGTCAGGGAAAAGCAGTATATGGTACGACGACACGTGATTCGCTGGGACTGATAATTCGGAAATGTCGCTTTAATCAGTAGCTCTGAAGATTATTTTACCTTATTTTACTATATTTTCCCTATTGCAAAACCCAGTGCCACTGGGACCCAGTGCGCCTGATTATGGGCCCAGTGCAGCGCGCTGGATGCTGGGGCGCTTGGATCGCGCAGCGTGCTGGGAGGCACTGGCTACTCGCGCGAAAAACAGCTCTAGCGCGTTAAATATGCGATGCCTGGACGCCGTATATATTTTTTTGAATATAGAAAGCAACAAGGAGCGTTTCAGTGCAATAAAAAAAAGAAAAAAAAACGCAAAAATAAAACTGCTACGACCAGGATTCGACCGTCCGACCTACTGATCCGAAGCCCGACACCTTACCACTACGCCACGCCAGCAGACGGAAATACGAGCGTCATTTACCATGTCAAAGCCGAGAAGCAGTTTGTTTCGCAACGCTACGTCTTGTACAGGCATGGTTGATGCGCTATCGCCCAGCAACTAAAACTCACGCCTGTACCAGAAAGAAAAGGTTGCTGTCCGTATTCAGCAGTATGCTTGGAAGTGCCAGAACATCGTTTTTCACTTGCGATCGCTATTTTAACTTCGAAAAAAGTCCTAAATGAACCGCCGACCCGGGACGGTGTATGGGCTGTTTCTGCCGATTTCGATGGTCGTTTCTTGTTCTTCACGCAAAGGATGTGCAACGTTTCCTTAGTTCAGTGATGCCTTTCAGTCAACACGCCTGTCTAGTCATATATCTTCGTCAAAGAAGCGCAGGCTAGTGCTGGGAGCCTTCGGCGATAGCGCATATACCTGTGTTTATGACGCGTCACGTCAGCGGTCATCGCTTCTTGTGCTGACAGTGTACACATGA
This sequence comes from Dermacentor albipictus, assembly GCF_038994185.2. Taxonomy (NCBI): domain Eukaryota; kingdom Metazoa; phylum Arthropoda; class Arachnida; order Ixodida; family Ixodidae; genus Dermacentor; species Dermacentor albipictus. Next base: position 374,895,656 of record NC_091821.1, read on the forward strand.
AAAAATTGTTTATTTAAGAACACCGATGCGAAAGCTTAAATATAGAGTGATTTATCCTTGTTATATTTCTTGATACCTGAGCCTAGACGCGCCGATAGCGTGAGGACGGACTCGGCTGATACGCTAGGCCTAAGCTTCGGTGGGGACCGATCTCGGCGCGGGTAGCTGGCGAAAGCTAAGAAGTGCGTACTTTAGCCTCAAACGTTTTTTCAGTACAATAGGGAAAGTGGAAGCGCACGAATCACTTCAGCTTTGTTATCGGTGCGATAATATCATTCAGCGATAAGCTTCGAACTCGGGGTCCATCGCGCGTCTGAACGACTTCTGCATTTCATGTCCACTCCACAACACTGCGACAATTCCCAGTCAAACGTTACGTGCGAACTACTTAAAAACGCGGCGTCCTCTGCGTTTACGTGGTTTCGTTCAAGAATTTAGCTATCCGCCAAGTCCAAAGGGAAAATAAAAAAAGCGAAAGTGATTTTCAGTTTCAAGTGCGCATGAATAAACATGGGCACCTCACGCACCTTTATTCAAAGCTGGGACACGAAATAGGGTTTTATAACCCCAAGATATAGCGTTATTTAGGACAAAAGACTAGTATCAAGCGATAAAATTGTATGAATTAAGTATTAAATATTCAGCAGCGCACGTCCATGCGTATGGAACCAGCGCGGCACAAACACAACCAGCGCAGTTTCCAGTGCGAACCAGCGAACTGCAGCGAGAACCAGCGCCTGTACAGCACAAACCAGTGCGCCCCAGCGTCATGGCAGTGGAACCAGCGTCTCTTCCAGTGTGACCCAGCTCTTATCCAGCGTTCTCACTGGTGTCCCAGTGAGTCCCAGCGAGTGCCAGCGTACCCAGTGCGACCCAGCGCCAAAAAGCGCGCTGGTTTCACGCTGGAAGACGCTGGGAGACGCTGGTTTTTGCAATAGGGTTATTTACTATCTTCTATTATAGATTAAAGGTAGTGCAAGCCTACGCTCCAACATCCAGTCACGATGATGACGAAGTAGATGCGTTTTATGAAGATGTTGAATTAGCGGTGAGAAAAGTGCAAACTCTGTATAGTGTAGCAATGGGTGACTTCAATGCAAAAGTGGGGGAAAAGCAGGCTGGTGAACAAGCAATTGGCAACTACGGCGTCGATTCCAGGAACGCTGGAGGAGAGATGCTGGTAGGATTTGCAGAAAGGAATAAGCTTCGAATAATTACACCTTCTTGACGAAGTGTAGCAACAGAAAGTGGACCTGGGAAAGCCCTAATGGTGAAACAAAAAATGAAATTGTTTTTGTAGTTTTTGCCGATCCCATCATAGTGCGGGATGTAGAAGTGTTAGGAAGGGTAAAGTGCACTGATCATAGGTTAGTGAGGGCTAAGATTAACCTCAATTTGAAGAGAGAAAGAATAAAATTGGTCTAGAAGAAACGGGCCAACCTTGATGCAGTAAGGGTATAAGCAGATATAGAGGTAATGAATGAAACCGTAACTAGGCTAGCTTCAGAGGCAGCAATTGAACTAGGAGGCAATGCACCAAGGCCAGCAGTAGGCAAGCTCTCCCAAGTAACAAAGGACGTATTGAAGAAACGACAAAGAATGAAAGTGTCCAACTCGAGATAAGATAAAATTCGCGGAACTGTCAAAACTGATCAACAAGGCGAAAATAAGTAACATTCGAAACGATAACGTGAGAATTTGACGTAGTATTTCTGCGGAAACCCGCAAGGTGGAGAGAAGTAATGAATAAAGGGAAAATCAGACGTCCACCCGTTCGTAGCAATTGCTACAAAGCTGATTTTCCCTTTATTTATAACGTGAGAAAGACTGAAGAAGCCGTAAAAAATGGACGCAGCCTGAAATCAGTGAGAAAGAAACTAGGCATCAAACCAAGATGTATGCACTGAAAGATAAGCAGGGTAATACCATCAGCAATCTCGAATATATCAAAGATGGAGGAGACATAATGCTAGGAAAACTGGCGGCTCTCTCTACGAAGTGCCTATCGACTGCAAGGACCCCAGAAATCTGGAAGAATGCAAACATTATAGTAATCCACAAAAAGGGCGACGTTAAAGAACTAAAAAATTATAGGCCCATTAGCTTACTCCCATTATTATATAAAATATTTGCCAAAGTAATCTCCAACAGAATAAGGACAACACTGGAATTTAGTCAACCAAGGGAGCAGGCTGGCTTCATGAGAGGTTACTCTACAATGGATCACATCCATGCCATTAACCAGGTTATCGAGAAATCTGCAGAGTACAATAAATCTCTCTATATGGCTTTCATAGATTACGAAAAAGCATTTGATTCAGTAGAGATACCAGCAGTCATAAAGGCATTGCATAATCAAGGAGTACAGACCGCTTACGTAAATACCCTCGAAAATACCTACAGAGATTCCGCAGCCGCCTTAATTCTACACAAGAAAAGTAGGAAGATACCTGTAAAGAAAGGAGTCAAACAAGGAGACACAATCTCTCCAATGCTATTCACTGCATGCTTAGAAGAAGTATTCAAGCTGATAAACTGGGAAGGCTTAGGAGTAAAGATCGACGGCGAATACCTCAACAACCTTAGGTTTGCCGATGACATTGTTCTATTCAGGAACAATGCTGACGAGTTACAACAAATGATTGAGGACCTTAACAGCGAGTGCATAAGAGCGGGGTTAAAGATTAATGTGCAGAAGACAAAGATAATGATGAATAGCCTGGCAAAGGAACAAGCGTTCAGGATCGCCAGTCAGCCTCTAGAATCTTTGAAGGAGTACGTTTACCTAGGTCAATTAATCACAGGGAACCCTGATCATGAGAAGGAAATTCATAGAAGAATAAAAATGGGTTGGATTGCATACGGCAGACATTGTCTGCAACTCCTTACTGGGAACTTACCATTATCACTCAAAAGGAAGGTGTACAATCAGGGCATTTTACCAGTGCTCACGTATGGGACAGGGACTTGGAGACTGACAAAGAAGCTTGAAAACAAGTTTAAGGCACACTAAAGCGAAACAATAAATCAGTTTAGACTAACGAAGCATTGTTTGAGAACCCTGCAGGCAGTCATTTCAAAAAAAATTGTTTGATTATTAGATGAGAAAATGAAGGTCCAAGTATCAGTATTTGAATTTCGCGCCGAAACCCCAGCGCTGGTACGTCAGCGTGACGTCAGGGATTCCAAAGTATGTTTTCGCATTTGGGCCGCGTTGGCTGAATAAAGGTTCCCGAAACTTGCCACCTTTAATATTTGGTTCCTTTAGAACACAATGTAGTCAATCTGTACCGATATATATAACTGGTAGGCCCTAGAAGATGCCATCAAAATCCAAGACGTCACAGCCCCCAGGGGCGGGAACTTAAGTAGGCGTCGCCACCCGTGTTACGCTCTTGCGCTTTTTCTGGCTTACCAAACGTCTTATCGTTGTAAGAGTGGTGTTTTTGGTGTTGTAGAACGGTAATTTACTGATGGAGAAGATATCATTTTTCACTTTAGTGTCCCTTTAAGGAGCGCGCAAAGTGCGATGGAACGAAGATTGCTAGGCATAACGTTAAGAGACAGAAAGAGAGCGGTTTGGATCAGAGAGCAAACGGGCATAGAGGACATTCTAATGGACATCAAGCGAAAAAATGGAGCTGGGCAGGTGATGTAATCCGCCTATTAGATAACCGTTGGATCATTAGGGTTACAGGGTGGATACCAAGAGAAGGGAAACGCAGTCGAGGACGGCAGAAGATTAGGTGGAGCGATTAAATTAGGAAATTCGCGGGCGCTAGCTGGAATCAGTTGGCGCAGGACACGGGTAATTGGAGATTGCCGGGAGGGGCCTTCGTCCTGCAGTGGACGTAAAACAGACGGATGATGATGATGATTATTACTTTCGCTCATTTTATTTTACAATATGTATGTCTGTGGTTTGTTTCCGGTGTACTTACTGTAAACTAATAACGTCATACGTGTTTATGTATATTCGCGTGTTAGCCTTTTGTTTGTTTCCACTTAAGGCTACGTTCACACTTGTGAAACCGCTAGCGGACGGAAAAGCCAAAGCGGCCGGATAATCTTTTTCGAGCATGTACAAAACGTTCACATTTGTTTCGCCACTGCAGCGGAAACCACTTCCGCTTTCGCCCACATCTATCTAATTATTTCAAGACATACGTTCATTAATTGACCCATCAGTTAATAAAAGCTACCATTTCGCGCAACTGCGCGTGTCGCTTATAACTTTCGTCTACCATGGAAGATAAACAAGACATAGTGTCGATTACTTTAGCTAGCTGCTTTTCCTAAATATAGACAATGAGCAACGGAAAACGTTAAATTTTACGACCGGATGTTTACATGCGATTGCAGCTTCCGGTAAAGCGGAACGTCTTTCCGCTTCGCCTGGGCGAAAAAAATCGGTCCGAGACCGATTTTTTCGCCGCCTGGTTTTCCGCCCGTTTCTCCGCCTAGGCGGGCGGATTTTGTCATGTTTTTTCCGCTTCCGCCTGCTCCGAGACCAAGTGTGAACGCAGCCTTACTTTTTCTCGGTGCGCACTGTGCACTTGCGTTCCCGATCGGATTCGATCGCGATCGAAAGTGCACGGTGTGACACCGGCATTACGGTCTGTGGACAAGCCTTCTGGGCCTGATTTCATACATTGAGTAGTACTACCACCACTACTACTACAGTACAGTACTACTACTATACTGTACTCAGTAGTAGTAGTAGTAGTAGTAGTAGTAGTAGTAGTAGTAGTAGTAGTAACTTAGCATAGTAGTTTCTAGTATGGTCTTGGTTCTTCCCACGAATTTCAGGAAACTAGACGTACGTAAAGCTTTAGCTTCAAGCGTTTTTCATTCCCCAATCGCGGTCTGTCGCCTGAAAGATTGGTCAGGGAGCATAGGAGGAGGAGGAGTAAATTTTTATGAAGAGAAAGGAGGAGAGGTCGGCCTGGAGAGCGTGTCTCTAGCCTGCTACTCCTCACTGGGGAATGGGGAAGTGGGAAATACAGGGAAAGGTAGGTGGCGGATGATTATGATATGGTACAATGAGATACTATGTAAGGGAGCATAAATTGTGAATTTAGTCCTTATCTATGTTCCAGTCTCTCTGCTTCTTTCTTGCCCGTAGCTTTTTAAACACACACACACGCACTATATATATATATATATATATATATGTGTGTGTGTGTGTGTGTGTGTGTGTGTGTGTGTGTGTGTGTGTGTGTGTGTGTGTGTGTGTGTGTGTGTGTGTGCGCGTGTGTCACGGCACACACGTTGCGACACTGGTGCGGCGGCCATCTCGCGAGGGGTTTTGTGTCGTGTCCACGGGCGCCGTCGACAGAAACGGGGACACATTGAGGCCGTAGCGAAACTGCACGTAACGCGCCTCGAAGTGCCGTCTCGCTATGCGGAGTGACAGTCGCGGCGTGCTCGCTCTCGTGAGAGCACGAGCGAGCGGCCGAGACGGACCCAGTAAAGTATAGCCGCCGAGCCAGGAGCGGGCGAGACGGCGGGCGCCATTTTTTCGCGGTGTGTATGGTCGATGAACCAGGTATACGGCCTACGGTCGTGCTGTGGTGTCACTCTGTTACGCTTGCGAACGCCGTCGCCCCGAGAAGGAGCTAGTCGGCTGCAGCAGAATCGATCGCTTCTCGCGTTGCTTTCGCCAGCGGTATTTCATTCGCGCGCATTCCCGTCGGCCCACCGTGCGCGTACGGCCATTCTCCTCTGGCGTAATATCCTCGCGAGATAAAAAAAAAAAACAGTCAGTAAGCGTAATCGCTGTTCAAGTCGGTTCTTATTACCGAATTGTATGTGACCAATTACCCCCCCCCCCCCCACTTTCATTTTTGTTTAAATGCCGTGATTGTATGCTGAAAGCAGAATCTCCATGCACGTGGAGGAAACAACTGTCACCTCGTGTCAGTTGTGGTAACAAAAAGATCCCAACGCAGGTTTAACCTCGTGTGCTGGCTTGGTATGTCGATGCTGTATCCTGTGTTTTCGCGTGAAACGCACCTCACGAATGCCTTTCGTGGCCTGTAGTAATACAGCAGCGCACATCAGTGTCACATTGCGCGCAGGCTTACGGCAGGGATCTTATTAAAGCGCTTCCGTACATATAACTAAATATTTTACCTTTAATATCGCTTCCGTATAAGAGGTCTCGAGAAAATATGCGAAGGGCAGCTTCAGGGCATCGCTCGCAGCTTGATGCATCTGACATGAAATGCGAGGTCGCGATCGAGCACAAACTTCTCATACTACTCGAAGGTGTTCGGAAAAGTGGTTTGAAGTCAAGCAGTAAGCAACCTGTTTCGGCGACTTATAGCTAGAGCTTGTATGGAACGAAACCAAAAGCCGATGGCACGCCTGGACCGCGTAAGTTTAGCAGCCAGTCTAGACTCATTTATTTCTACTTTATTTTTATTCCTGTCGTGGGGCCACTTCTTGGCGGGGCGCCTTTGCCCGCTGCGAATGAGTGTGTGCGCGCACTGCGCTGGGAGCGAAGAAAAACCTGTTTGTGTGACGTGTCGACTACATAACGCGCACGATGGGGACGACAGCTGCCGGTGCGTCGGAAGGGAAGTCTCGGCTCTTTCAGCGCCCGCCGCCTCCTTGTTTGGCAAAGCCGGCTCCTCGCTGATCCGATGTCGCCAGCGTGCTCTGGCGTTTGACGACATGATTCACGCCCACGACCGCCGTCGAGCTGCCGCTTGCCGCGCGTAACAAAGCTCATTCGCGGGGAAGCGTGTAGCTTTTCTGTTCTGTCTTATCGCGACCCCAGCGGACCACGTGCTGGAATGGTGCCCGCGTGCCGCGAGAACACGCCAGTTTCTCGAACAGGGCGAGAGATCGCGAGAAAGGAAAAGGAGACGAGCCGTTCTCCCGAGCCTATTACGGCAAGGGAGGCAGGCAGGCATGCGCGGCAGTTGACGTAGGTGCCGCGGCCTTTTTTGGTGAAAAATAAAAATGGCCGCCTAGGAGGGGAAACGGGGTGCGCGTGGCAACTGCAGTGGTTTCGGCGGCCGCGTCGGTTCGGCAGCGGGGGTCGGTTGTGCGTGCGTGCGCGCCTGGCTTGCATAGCTGCTGCGCGCGCTCGGCGCGATGGCTTTTTCCGTTGGCGGTCTCCTCCGCGGTGCGGCGGCAGTGGGCTGTGCTTCGCGGGGCAGTGGCTATTGCTGTATTTGCAGCCAGCCGGCATCAACGACAGTGCGCGTTACCTCCGAAAGAGACTGCACCGCCGCCTGTCCGCTGCTGGCTCGCGCGCTGCGCGGGGGTTATTCGCCGGCGGGCTGCGCGAGCCATGTTTGAGAGTGTTTTGACCTCGTTTGGCTCGCGCGGGTGGCTTTGGCTTGACCGGTTGCCGCCTCCTGCGCCGCCGCTGCGCGATAGCTAGCTGGGAGGCAGGCAGAGAGAAAACTCCCCTTAGGACCTGTCAGCGCCGGCGGCGGCCATCTTTATTGCTGCCAGCGTGTTCCCCTCCCGACGCTTTCCTAAAGCACCGTCTTGTTGTCCCTGTTTATTAGCGCCGTTTTCGCGGCAAAATGGAAGCTTATAATGCGGTGGGGGGCATGTTTGTGTGGTCGCAGTTCCGTTTCGGGCGTGTTCACTCTAGCGGCGAGCATTAAACTTAGTGTTCGCCTCGTGAACTGCGCATGTCCCCCCGCCCGCAGCGTCGTGGAACCGGAAGGCAGGGCAGACGCCTCTCTGCTGGGTCGGAAATCCTCTTCAGTCCGCTCTGTTCACTTCTCAAGGTGCCGAGTTCGAGCTGAGCCAGTTCACTCGATTCGGACACGTGTTTTCATGAGCACGGCTTGACGAATTAGGACGATATCTTGCGCCATTACGAAACCTTTTTCGCTCCGTTAAATCTCTCTCACCGCATCTTTTGTAGGGCAGTTGTCCATGCCCTGAATGAAGGTACCTTGGGAAAAGCTTGATGTCCGTATGTTGCGAGAGAGAGAGAGAGAGAAACATTTATTTCATTTCGGCCCCCTGTCCGGGGCTACTGGGAGTTAGGGTGGTGGTGAGAGGCTGCCGGAAACGGGGGCGAAGGTGCGACGTTGGTGGCGTCGACTCTTGATTGGGTTGGGTCCGCTTCTTGGGGTACTCCAATCCCAAGCGCCATGGTGAGCTCCGTTAACGCGGCCACATTACGTGGTGTTGGGTCAGCCAGCCACTCCTCTAATGTGTGTGGTCTTTTTGGTAGCGTCCTAAGTATAGACTGTAGTGCGTGTTGACTTCCCGGGCAGTACCAGAGTGTATGGGGTGTATTGGGATATCCTCCACAATGTGTGCACTTGGGGGAGCCGTCTTTTCCAGCTATGTAGTGTAGAATGTTTTGTGTGGGTAGGCAGTGTGTTTGGGCTTGGCGCCAAGTGGCAGCGGCCTCGCGTGTTGAGGAGTGTGGTGGAGCTGGGAGAGTAGTATCTTGTTCATGCCATTCCTCTAATTTTAGGCGGCGCATGTTTGAAGATATTTGTTTTAACTCTGTAGAACTGGGTGCGTCTGTCCACTGAAGAGGAGGTCCCGGAATATTTGCGCGGGATAGAGCGTGGGCCTTTTCGTTTCCCTCGATGTTACAGTGGCTAGGTACCCATTGAATAGTGATGTGGTGTGCAGGATTATTCGTCGTATATCGATGCAGGATTTCACGGATGGGGTTGGGCAGGTTTCCGGTGAGGAACGCTCGGCATGCTGCTTGACTGTCTGTGCGAATGAGGATGCTGGTGTGTGTGTGCTGCGGTACTGTGACTGCTTCAGTTATTGCCACTATTTCAGCCGTTACTTGGCTAGGAAGGCCTGCGTACAGGCCTTGGGTATACGCATTGGTCGCGGCGTTGTATGTCGCCGTGCGGTGTGTTGTGGGGTCTGTACCCGGGGATGCGTCTGTGTAGTACACAGTGGTGTCCGGAGGATTATGTTGGGTGCGTTTTGCGCGTGCTTGTCTTCTTCCTTGGTCTGTTTGCGGGTCCATGTTTCGGGGAATCGGCAACGTGTGAATGTTGTTAAGCGTTTGCCACGGTGGAGGTGGCAGCATTATTTCAGGCATGTTGTCTTGAGAATGTCCGAGATCTTTAAGCAGAGCTTGACCTTGGTGTGATCGTTTTAATCTATTTATTTGTGATTCTGTGTGGACGTCCAATAGTCTGCTAAGATTTGGAAGTATGTCGGTTTGGCTTACTCTGTGATTTGGCGCGTATCTTGGAAGTCCTAAAGTGATTTTGGCGAGTTGCCTGTACAGGTTATCCAGTTTCGTGCGCTGCGTTTTTGTGAGGTGAAGGTATGGCAGCTGGTATAGAATAGTGGGTACTGCAAATGCTGTGACTATTCTGCATAGATGGTGCTCGCGAATTCCTTTGTTTCTCCGTGTGATGCGGTATAGCAGTTGTTTAAATTGGTGAAGTTTTTGTGTAGTTTTTTGCATCCAAGTGTCGGCCTTGCCATCATCTTGGATGTGGAATCCGAGAATGCGAATTGTTTTGCGTCTTGGAATTGGGGAAATGTTGATCAGTTTGCGAAAATTTGCCCTCGGCTAAGCTCCCAGCAGATTTTACGTCCAATTCACAAAGCTTTTTTTTCTTCCTCTTTTTTTTTTCGTAGATGTTTTGCCACTTGCCAACTGGCTTCGCAAGTGTGTTCGCAGTCGCCGTCGACCGGCTCCTGTTCTGATTAATGTCTGTAGCTCAAGAACCGCTCTGTGAATTCGATCCTTCCTGTGAACGCCGCCTCCCGCAGCCTTTTTGTTTCCCACGCTTGGCGTGCTCTCAACTCTTTATTTGCAGTGGGGCCCAAGCGGCTGTAGCAGAGTAGCTTCGAAAGCGAGTGTTCGTGAGGCTCTCGTGATAAAGACGGGACAAGCGCCTATCTGGGGGCAGCCCCAAGAGATGCTATCTGTAGAGAAGCGTTCCCTCTGCGGCTTTTGGTCAAGCGATACGATGCCGCCCTTAGCTGGCTCGCAATCGGCAGTTCGCAAATAGTCGAACAATTTATGTCGCACTCGATTTCAGCAACACGCGTTCTACCCACGCGGCCTTGTGATGTTGCATTTTGCGCAGAGAAGGCAATTCCGCACTAGCGCCCTGTTTTCGCTTCACTTTCGCCTAGTCTCAGCTCAGCGCTTCCGGCTCAGCGGTTCGTTTCCCTCAGGTTCGCCTCAGCCCACCCCTCTCTCACGAATTTACTGTATTTCCCGCAAACATTGCGTGGTCTGTTGCCTGCTTTGTGCGCAGCGCAGCCGTACGTAATTATAGCCGTACCCCGGATCCACTGCCGTCCTTCCACTAGTATCCGACGCCGGGGAAAGGGGGGGTGGGCGGGGGAGGCGTCTCGGCGTATGCGAGCAATCGTGTATACCTCATTGGCCAACCGGCGCCCTACAGCGAAGACCACAATAAACGCGTTGAAGTCGGCCGTGTTGTTTACCCCTCATGTCACCTTGGCTATGCAAATGAGCGTGGACGTGTTTGTTCGTCTCGGCTAAAAAAAGGCGATTTTTTTCGCTGTCCTTTCGCTCGTTCTTGGCCTTCACTGCTCTATGCTACTGTGTCGCGTAATTAGCGGGCCTGGAAACAGTGCATTTGGTTTGTGGAGTCCAGACGAGGGTTGCGTCGCCGCACGCCGTGGGAGAGAGAAACGTCGCCGTTGTTTTCAGCGCTTTGCTGCCGCCATTTTCCTCTGCTGGCGGCCCTCGACTTTCCCAAACTCGACGGCACAGTGCGCGAATTCTTGCCGCGGCTTCTCAGCTTTTTTGCAAGGCGATGCTGCTGCGGGCTGCAGTGGCGGCGGTGGTGGGCAGGATGAGCCTCACTGTCCCTGGCGCACGTGATGTCGGTTGCCTAGCGATCTGCTGGTGACGTCACGCCTTTCTTCGCCGTCACTCTCTGAAGTTGGTGCGGGGGGAGGGGGTATGCCTGCTGCTGTTAGCTTGCTTTTGCCCTCCCTTTGTTCGCCTTCTCTGCTCTTCGCGCCTAGGTTGATTTTTTTCTTTGTGATTTTCTCCATCGTATTTCCTAGCCTCCCTCGCGCGGCTCGATTTAGTCGGCGCAGAGACGGCCCGACGAACTGCGTAATAAAAAGAGAACATAGAATAAAGCCTGTATGAGCGTGAAAGAAATAAAAGCAATAGAATCTAAAAGATGAAAAAAAAAAAATAAACGAAAGAGGTGGGTGCGAAACGAGTCTGTTGAGAGCCCCGGGGAGGAGGGACGGACACATCATGGCGGAGGTTACTGTGTCTGTTCCAGGATAAGTGGCGTACGCTGCGTGCTGCAGGTATTTTTCCGTTTCCATGGCGCCGTGCGCGACCCAGCTTGTAGGCCGCGTGCACTGCGTATTCGGTCACCTTTGGAGCCTTTCGCCCTCTCACATTGCTCTTGCTTTATCGTGTTGACACAACGGTAATTGGAGAGATATGTGCGCAATCTTGTGTTCGTCGTTCTCAGTCTCAGTTTATTTGCGATCCGAAGCGTGGCCGTAGTTATTTTGTTCAGCTATCCAATTTTCTTTTCTTCTTCGTCACCGTATTGAGGCTGATTGGGGTAATAGCCGCGCATCACTTCAGTGGGGACGAGTTAAATTTCGTCAGCCTCTCCCTGAAGAGTGTCGTAGTAGAGAGAGAGAGAAACAACTTTATTGACCAAGAGGTTCGGGCACGTAGTAGATTTTCGTGAGTGCACCTTGGCGCTCAGTTAACCCGCGCCTGTACGAACGCCGTGGGGAAAAGTGTGCATAGCCCTGGGTTTGCCTCGCCTGCCGACAGCTCGCATTCAATGCGGGCAGTTGTTACCCGCATTGAGGAATAACATCGAGGAATGTTTGCACGCCATTTGGCTGCGTTGTTCCGCGGATCTCGAGTTTCGGACACTCGCCCTCAGGGCAGTTTTCCTGTTTTGAGCCCCGCCGAAGTACGTTAGCGTCTGGACTAACCAGCCGTTGCGGCCCGACGAAAACAGCTTAACGAGATTAAAGACAAGAAAGGAAAATGCCTGACGAGAGGAAACCCTATCTGTGATTGAATATCATCGACAATCTAAATCGTTTGGAGACGAGAGACTTATCGGCGGCTTATTGCATTGATTTGTTTTCCTGTGCCAGTTTAGTGGACAGGAACCGGACAGTGTGAACCGGCCTCACGCTCCCCTGTAATCGCTAACTTGGAAAGCCGCATAACGGCGCTTGAGCAAACCATTGCCGAACAAATGGCGCAGCTTCCCGCTCTGATTGCGGAGACCATTCAAGCTCGGTTGCAACAAATTGCAGCCACTAACTGAACAGGTGACTGTACAAGTAACTCAAAACATCAAGGCCTGGATCCAGGCCAGTCCAAAATTGTTTAGGCGCGCAGGGCCTGTCAATGAGGTGAGCCGCCCATCGAAAATGTTTCGGTCTGTCGATGACGATGAAAATGATGGTTCCCCCCTAGCAGCTTTGCAAAGTGCCGGAGCAGTTGCGGCAGTGGGCGGGTTAGACCAAGCAGCCTCGAGTCAGCAACATGGCTCAGGGGATTAATCGGTCACCTCGCAAACCAAAACGGGAACCTTTATCATTAATACAGTGGAATTGTAGATCATTCCGTGATCGGCATAAAAGAGCACACTTCAGCTTCTACCTCGAAACTCTTGAATTCCTAGCAGCCATTGTAGCTCTGCAAGAACCTGGTGCATCTGCCAAAATGTCGGGGTACAACACATTCCAGAAAGACCCATCCACCTGTATTCTTGTACACAAATCGTACACGGCACAGGAAGTGGATCTAGACATTAATTTGGCCAACTCATACACAATGATCACTGTGCTTCCCCTACGGCGCCCTGACTCATCAGTGCATATTCTTAATATTTATTGTCCACCCAAACTCAAACACGTTAATTTCTCTGACATCTTTAGTCGGGCGCTGAAGATAGCGGGTCGAGACCCATTGTTGATTGTGGGCGATTTCAATGCTCCCAGTCAACTTTGGGGTTACAGGAAGGAGGAAGCACGTGGGCGTAAGCTAGCGGAGCTTATCTCAACGCTAGGCATCACTCTGCAAACCGACCCGGCACACCCTACGCGTATGGGGAATTCCGTCACCAGGGACACATGCCCTGACCTGACGCTTTCCAAAGACGTACAAAACATTGAATGGCACAACATGGAGGACACTCTCGGCAGTGACCATTGTATCATTAATACATTAATACATGTACGGCCTCTAAAGCGGCCACTTACTCACGCCCGACTCTCAAGCTGGCAGGCATTCCGCAAGTCCTTACCAGCCACCGATCTCTTTGAAAATAGATATTAAGCATGGGCACGAACACTCACCTCAACCCTCAAACAACACGAGAAGCACATCCAGACAACGGAGGACTGCCCAGCTGTGGATAACCATCTACTCCACCTCTGGGAAGCCCGCCGCAGTCTTACCAAACGTTGGCATAGGCAGAAACACAACCGTGCCCTCAAAAGACGAATTGTAGAACTCACCCAAAAGGCCGCGGAATATGCCTCTCACCTGGCTGACACTAACTGGGTGGACCGGTGCAACACAGCAGCTACACAAATGTCTGGTAAGAGCACATGTAGATTTTTCCGCCATCTGATTGACCCCTCACAATCAAGAGGAGAAACACAAAGACATTTACAACGTGCACTCCACAACTTCAAAGGCACCACACACCTGGCCGAGACATTACGGGACAAGTACTTGTGCCAGAAACAGGACCCCAAAGGCACGGAATATCTTTATGCAGGCAAAGATAATCCGGAGTTGGACCAACCGTTCCAACTCTACGACCTCAAGGCGGCTCTGGCCAAGATGCGCAGGGGCACGGCGCCATGTAGGGACAAGGTCACAGTCACACTGCTGGCCAACCTCCCTGACCAGGCATATGAAGCCCTGCTCGAATACATTAACGCAATTTGGAAAGGAGAAAAGCCGGTTCCCTTGGAAGACAGCACTGGTTACATTCATTCCTAAATCAGTCAAGGCAATAAACAGAGACAACTTAAGACCTATCTCGCTCACATCGTGTGTGGGCAAACTGATGGAAACGATGGTGCGCGATAGACTCTCAGAATATTTGGAACACCGTAACACTTTCTGGGACACGATGTTCGGCTTTCGCCCCCACAAGTCAGCGCAGGACATCCTGCTCCAACTTAACAGAGATGTATTACAGCCTATCGAGTACCCTCATAATGACAAGGTTATCTTAGCCTTGGACTTGAAGGGTGCTTTCGATAACGTTAAACACAGTGTCATACTGAGTCACCTCAGTGAGACACACTGCGGCCGCAACACTTTCAATTACATAAAAGATTTCTTGACAGATCGGGCTGTACTGATCCGTATTCAAGACACCGAACATGGGTCCTATCAAATGGGCACGCGGGGCACGCCACAAGGCGCGGTGTTGTCTCCACTGCTCTTCAGTCTAGCTATGCTGCACCTTCCGGCACAGTTGAATGATATTGAAGGCATACGGCATGCGCTCTATGCTGATGATATCACGATCTGGGCCACCGAAGGCAACTTAGTGCACATGGAGGAGAGCCTGCAAGCAGCAGCACGGGTGGTAGATCGCTACGCGGAGCACCGCGGCCTCCAATGTGCACCAGAAAAGTCAGAATTTGTTCACTTTAGAGCCTCCCCTAAGGATAATACAAACATCCACTTATCCCTCAGCAGTGGCGCCATCCACGAGTCTAAGGAGATTAGAATTCTGGGACTCTTCGTACACCATCAGCGAAAGGTCGACACAACACTTGAAAAGCTCCGGAAGATTGGAGACCAGGTGGGTCGAATGATCCGCTGGTCTCCAATATGAGAGGAGGGTTACGAAGCAAGCATGCGGTGCGGCTCGCTCACGCTTTCGTAACTAGCCGCATCCTGTATTCAGTACCCTACCTCCACTTGCGGAAGCATGATGAAGACAGCGTAAAGGTTATCCTCCGCAAAATGATGAAAAGGGCTCTTGATCTCCCGGTATCCACTTCCAACGGACGATTTCTTGATCTTGGAATGGTCAACACCTTCCAGGAGCTCAAAGAAGCTCAAAGAAGCTCCTCTAACAAATCAGTACACAAGGTTAGCCCAAACACGATCGGGCCAACTACTTCTGGCTCGGCTACACACCCAACACGATTTTCACATACAAGAAAGAGTCGGAGTGCCAGAACTATGGAGACGCGCCATCCGAGTTCGACCCCTTCCCACCAAGATGGATAGA
Source organism: Dermacentor albipictus (assembly GCF_038994185.2). NCBI lineage: Eukaryota > Metazoa > Arthropoda > Arachnida > Ixodida > Ixodidae > Dermacentor > Dermacentor albipictus. The sequence goes on from NC_091821.1 coordinate 374,910,871, forward strand.
GAAGACCATATTGGACGCCGCCAAGCTAGGGCGGAAGCTTTGGAGCGTCACTATGGCAACAAACATGGAGTTTACTATGTAGATGTCGCTGGGCCAAGCCACGGGGGATGGTATACAGCAGCAGTCATACATCAGGGAACACAGGCGGATGGGCTCACTTTTCGTGCACCAGGTATAACACAAGCAGAGGAGGTAGCGATCGCCCTAGCTGCCTCGGTCTCTAATTCTAAATATATCATTACGGATTCGCGTGGCGCGTGCCGTAATTACGAGGCTGGTTGGGTCACCCTATTGGCCGAGCGAATACTGAGAAACTGCAGCAAGGATGTCGATCCTGCCCCCCGCTGTATAGTTTGGACTCCTGGCCATCAGGGCCTTCAAGGGAATGAAGCTGCTGATGCGGCAGCCCGAGCACTCACTTAGCGGGCGTCCCCTTTTGCCCCTGAGGTCCTGGAACAAAAAGGCGAAATTCTCTTAACTTTCAAATACATTTCTACCTATTATAAGGATAGCCATCGCCGGTACCCAGCCCCGGCTAAGGGATTGGAGAAAGCGAACGAACGCGTTTTCCTTCGCTTATACACCAACACAATGCTGTGCCCGGCAGTAATGAAACATTTTGATCCTGTGATCACTGGCAGGTGCCAACACTGTGGCGAGGTGGCTGACACTTATCGCATGGTGTGGGCCTGCCAGCAAAATTCGGCTCTCACCACCCACCCCAACCCTACCCGAGAGGACTGGGAGGCGGCCCTGCTTGGTTGCTCAGACCTTCAGGCCCAAAAGGCCTTGGTCAAGAGGGCCAGGCTGGCGGCTTCGACCAATGGGGTCCCGGACTAGGGAGTCCACCTAGTATGTAGGGCTCCTACACGAGTTCACACCTCTCTTTCTTAATAAATGCTTTCCACCACCACCATCCACGGCGGAACAATTCTCGCGCTTCACCGTTTTGGCGAAGAAGCCACGTAAACGTCTATTCGGTTCGAGTATGGCGTTCTTGCTGTTTTGATGTCTATTGGCGGGTTTTAATATCCCAAAGCAACATTTGGACATATATATATATATAGAGAGATCGTTGCTGAAGGGCTACCGATTAAGTCTGGCCTCTTGCGATTTTGTAACGTGCAGCTAAGTATTGAGCTCTCAGCGCCGGTCCTAACCCCGAAGCTCGTGTTCAGCAGCAAATTCCCGTATCTATTAACCCACCGTGGTGGCTTTCGAACTGTCTTAATCATACAGTTTTTGTTGAGTGAACGCCTGGCGCTAGAAAGAAAATATCTTCGTGCAAAGGAAAAAAAAAAGACGTAAAATAAATGTACGTAAAGTACTGAAGCGCGTGTCCCTTCCTTGACCGCTTTGCCGCATCTTTTCAGCGGCATCTCGACGTTGTCGCTGCCTCCTCTCCACGCGTCGCGTTAAGAATGCGGAATATTGCATCTCGAACAATAGCTTCCTGTTAGGCAATTAATCCTGACAATGTCATCACATCATCTCGTCTACATGTGCTCGGACGTCAGTGCGTGAATCTGTGAGAGAGACGTTTAGTTCCCTTTTAGTAGAGCTGGGCCAGACCTCTGTGTATCTTTGTGTATTTCAAAGCAACGTTAAAGAAGATCTAAGCAAGCTAGATGATCACTATGTAATCAAGTGAGTATCACCCACTCATGACTCTCGCACGCTACTGACACGACAAGCATCTATAGTGCTGCCAGTTCTCGAGTGGGCGAAGTTGGGATGTGGGAAGGGGTGGAGGTTTGTTTGAATAGGGGGAGGAGTGGGCGGCTGGCGATGACCGACCCTGCGAGTGCCAGGCGCTGCCAGTATGCAAGCGCAAAAAAAAAAAAGTTAAAAAACAAGTGATACCTTCTGTGTCGCGATGTACGGGAAGAAAGGTGCGCTATATTTGCACGACTAGAATGGTTACCAATGCGGATGCTGTAAGTATTCTGTTCATTTCTTATCACTAGTCTCGTCGAGCGGCACATCCCGGTGATAGCGGGGCTTGTTTGTGCGAGCCATTGACGGAGGCGGAAAGAGTAATCTTTACCAATTGCGGCCTTTGTGCCTAATTCATGTTTTGTTGTTCTCTCTCTGGCGTCAGTGGTCGTTATCATTTCACAGGGATAGGTGGAAATGACTATTGAACTAGCCCAGCCTTACACTGGAAAAGATGTCTCCTTCCTTTTGGCTCTGAGGTGCGGCTTCGCCTGCTAAGGAGCCACGAGCAACCGGTGCCTTCGTGGTATGTCGCGTTGCGCAGTTTCCTCTAAGCCTGCACGACCGGTGGTGACCTACGGCATTTCAGCGCCGGCAGCGCAGCCGGCCTCCCTCCGACGTGGCAAAGCAGACATGAAATCGGAAGACATCGCTCGCGCCGGTCGGTCCCTTCACAACATGGCGGCATCGGAGAGGGGGGAGAGGGGAGCAGCCTCCGCTCTACTCTGCCGTTACTACCGCAGCTGCCTTCGCTGTTTGGGTGGGGTGCCGCGTACTCGGAGCGGTCGCCCGGCGGGTTGAGTAAGGTGCCTCGCGGGGAAGGTGCCCCGTGAAAAGAGCGGCATTCGGGTAGGGGGGGTATGGGGGGAGGCTAGTGTTCGTTCTTCTTTATTATTTTGTTTTTGTTTCATCTCCTCCTCGTCTCTTTTTCACCGGCGAGGCGGCCATCTTTGCGGTGAGGAAAGCGGCCGTCGCGGGCGCAGTACGCGGGAGGCGGCGGCGGGCCGCGGTGGTTGACCCGTACGCGGCCGTCGCTTGAAGGACGCAGGCATGCATGACCTCATCGCGATCTGTGCCGCCTTCGCGCGTGCCCAGCTAGCAGCGAGTGGTGTGCTCGCTTGCTTTCGGACGTTCGGCGAAACCGTTTTCTTCTGCTGGCCCGTCGAAATAATCAAGGGGGTTTTACGTGGAAGGCGGCGTGGCGCGTATGCGTTGCCGATAGAGACGGCTGTGCAGCCGCCTCGCTGCGCGTGTACGGCGTGTCTGCGCCCCGCTGAAAGGCGTCCTTTCTCCCCGCCATCCGCTGACAAGGGGGGAAGCACGGAGAGCGAAAGCGCGTCTGCTGTCATGGCGTCCGTCGGTGTGTTCCATGCGGCGACGGCGTAGAGGCGACGGTGGCGTTGCGTTGCGCGCGGAAGCGTCTCATTTTTAGCCGCTCACCGTCTCTGTGTGTAATATGCGCAGCGGGACGTGTTATTCCGCGCAGAATAATGACCTGGGGGTCCATCCTTGAGGCTGTGGTTTTTCGATTGCGCCCGCTGTCGTCGCACGCAGTGCCCCGCCCCATTTCCTTTGTCTCGCGACTTGTGCGATATGGCATGTCTTCGGCGCCAGCCGGGTGAGGAGGGGGGGGGGGGGGGGTAGGCGTACGTTAAATGAACTTTCTGCTGTCGCGCGGAACATGCGGGTATTAGGGCTGCCTTCTAGACCTTGCAACGTGCAAAACTTCAACCGTGACGGCCGACCGGATGTTTCGCCATATTTTTTTCCTTAGCTCCATATTTTATTCGAGAACATTTACGCAATAAAAAGGATTGTTTGGCCTTCGTACCACACCATTGGATAGTGTAGGAGCGTACAGACTGGCGAGTAGAAGTTCACGTCTACGCCTTCCGTATTAAGCAAAAAAAAAAAGAGGGAGGGGGTGTCGAATTTTATGACATGCATGAAATAGGCAGCAGTTGAATCCACCGAGAAAATAAAAATAAAAACTACGCACCATGGCACTGATCTTGTCTTTCGTGTAGTCACTCCGTGACTATAAAGCGCGCTCCTAATACTCTCTAAAATATTTTTATAAGACAGTTTGCCCTCTATATGGTTGGTTGGTTGCGGTGTGTGCTTAATTTCTCGTTTGATTGCGGCGCGCACGAATCTTTCCCCGGGCTTGTCTTCTTCGCCGCAACATGTCGGCCTCCTCTTCCTCCCATTTTTGTCTCCTCGGGGTCAAGGAATGCTGTTCCGACTTCCCCGTCAGCGCGCGTTTGATGCGGCGCTCTCGAAAACGTTCGCGCAATTCCGTCGCCGGCTCTCGCCGCTCCATCAGCTCGGACGAAACACGTGGCGGCTGATGCCTGCGCCTCGCGCTCGCTGTTTCCTCCTCCCCTTCGTGCCGTGGTTGGCGTCCCTTTCTGCACGATGTCGTTAGGCCTCGCGAACCGATGTGGACGCGCCGGCAAAAATGGCAGCTGCCTGTCGAACCCGTCCTGTTGCGGTGGGGCGCTGCGCCGGGATCGGTCGCAGGGGGGGAGGGAGGTGTAGACCTCCGAGGCTGCTGCTCGCTCTGCGTCACGGCAGATTGCAGCGTTTCGAGATGGGCGCTGGCCCCGACACCGCGGCCATTATGGTTTCGACGCTGTGCGCAGCATTGCAATAAATTTTTTTTCTGCGTTTCGTCGTCTTGGTAGCACCGCTTTGGCCGGTCTCTCTCTCTCTCTCCCTCTTTTTTTTTTCTTTGTGAGCGAGCTTCCGATGCGTTATCTGGTGCTGCGCTCTATCACTGTTTTAGCTTTTTTTTTTTCTGCTTGTCTTAATAGCTTGCATCTGCAGCACTGCTTTCAACCGCTTCGGTGACTCGCTCGGCGTCGTACCTATCCGACAGCATCGAATTGACCGCTTGAAGGTACCACAGTTAACGCACACGCACAGCTCTTAGGCAGAGTGTTTCTACATTCCGCATAAACTGGAAAATGTAGCCACTACCATGACTCCATGCTGTGGCTACTGGTGATGCATGCTGGTAGTGGCTACACTTTTCAGTTTGGGCGGAATGTAGAAACACACTGTCTAACGAGTTTTGCGTGCCTGTTAACTATGGTACCTTCAAGCGGTCAAACGCAATCCGAAGCGCTCTCTTCTATAGTGCTTCTCCACGCTTTTTTTTTTTTAGGACGTTAATCAATCGGTGTACTACTCAATCGAGTGACGTCCGTCCTAGGTATGCCGAACGCGACTGCACCGGATGCGAGCAATGCATGTCTATTAGGTGGCCCGTAAACGACTGATTCGAAAACGCTTAGGTAGTTTCACACTCGTGTGCCTCGGTGTCATTTCTTCCCGCTCGAATTGCCAAATATAACTTTTCGGGTGGTGCAAGGCGCTCTCAAGCTTCCATCACAGCGCAAGAAACAAGTGCGTCACTCAGCTAGTGCGATTGGGGAAGGGCGAGAGGTTGCGTAGGTTACCCTGTGACGGCCAGTATTTCCTCATGCCCTGCTTTCTTGCAGCCCCGTCTTCCTTTTTTTTTCTTCTTGTGATTTCACTGAGCGCTACACTAGAGAACCTCGGCAGCATTCGTGTCAGAAAAGAGACGAGGAAAAGATGCGTATGCCACGCGGAATGCTGGACACGCGATTCGAGTGCGTGTGAGCTTGGCTTAAAGGGGCGGAAAAAGAAGTTATTAAAGTTCCGTACATGTCGTCGTTAGGCCTGAACACGTTGCAGACGTGCGTCGCCGAAGGACATTGTGGCGTAAAAGCTTTGGTTCCGCTGTATACGACGCGGCAGCTTCGCATTTATTCGTTCCTTTTGCGCCATGCCCAACGCATTTTTGGTACGGTTATTTGATACCTTAAGCGCTGTAAACTTGAAGCACATTGCAGCATTTTCGTACACCGGAAGCAGTTTTCAGTATTGGGTAGTTCAACTTATTATTTAATTACCATACTGTGTTGCCATATGTTTATATAAATTACCACGTTTTTAAAAAAAAAACTCGGTTCGTGTTTTAGTTATTTTCTTTCGAACACAATCTCCATGGTCAGAACTAAATGTGAAAGAAAGTGTGTTAACTCTCTTTGATGTCGAATCAGGCACGTACCCAGGATTTCTTTTCAGGGGGGGGGAGGGGGGGGGGGGCAACCCAAGGGAACTTTTCTATGCAAATGAGGGGAGGGTACGTACCTTTACTAGTAGAATTGTGAATAACGCCCGCCATTCACCATAAAGACGCGTAAACCCGCAAAAGAGAAATGAAATAAGGTGTATCTCACAGGTGTATCTCACAGGTGTGAGATACAGCTCTTCAACATAACACAACACAACGCAAGAAACAAGGAACCACGTCGGACTCGCTCAGGAAAAAAGCCCAGGAAGAACACTGTCAAGCACAAGTAAACATACGAAAGTGCAAAATAATGATTTCTGTCGTCATCAGCATATTTTACGTCCACTGGAGTACGAAGGCCTCTTCATATAGTTGATTTCTACAGTAGCATACAACAACTTAAAGAATAACACCTCTTGGCAACCGAGGCACACGGACCGCGCGGGGTTGTGTTACTCCGCCAGCCAATCACAGAAGCAAACAAAGTCGTCGTCATGCGGCCTTTTCGAAATGGCGTCGTACTTGATACCTCCCGAGCGTCTGCTGTTCTCGAAGAGTCTTTTCATCGACGGAAGCAATTATGTGTGCAACAGACATAGACAAAGCGTATGGAGTCTGAGCATTAATTCACTCTTCAAAAGTCTACCCGCCTTGGTTGCTTAGTGGCTATGGTGTTGGGCTGCTAAGCACGAGGTCGCGGGATCCAATCCCGGCCCCTGCGGCCGCATCTCGATTGGGACGAAATGTGAAGACACCCGTGTACTTAGATTTAGGTGCACGTTAAAGAACCCCAGGTGGTCCAAATTTCCGGAGTCCCCCACTACGGTGTTCTGGCTTTTGGTGTTCTGGCTTTTCTGTGGATTAAAACGTGCCGACAATTTCATTTCGTATTTTTGCATGAATGACGCAAAATTAAACACAAGCCCAAATAAAAATTAGCTATTGCATATGTCGGTCCGCCATCTCGGATTCTACGATTCACCTGGCTTTGTGGTTCATTTGTCGTTGTTTCGACGATGTTAGACCGCGTTCGCAGTCGGCGCTGATCGCACTTTTCCTTCCAGTTATGAAGCAGTTGAAAGTCCAGTGTCCGTCCGTGTCTGAACCATTTTCCTCGTGTGCGCGTCCTTTGTGTTTCGCTGGTACCCCCTTTTTTTGCAAGTTCATGCGGTAGTTAACTTTGTTAGCTTAGTTTGGCGAGCCGCTTGAAAACGTTTCCCCGTGCACTAAGTCATTTCGCCGTTTCACAAACAGGTTTTATTTATTACGGGAATTACGTGGGACGTGTTTGCCATTTGAGCTTAGCTTTAGTGTTTACCTTTCTTCATGCCTCGTTTTGCAGCTTATTACTGCTAACTTGAAACTTTAGTATCTACCGCTTTTTATCGCCTTTTCTTGCGAACAATTCTTACTACTTCTCGTTTTCTTTTATTGTTAGATCAAGGGTCACTCATGATGTATTTAAACTTAAACGTTAGCTATACGGACTCCTTACACAGCTCTGAGCAGAGTTCTAGGGTCTAGACTTTGCGAAATTTGTTTTGATGATTCGGGAGGCATGGCGTGTTCGTCGGCGTCGGCACCTCCGTTTTTTTTTTTTTTTTTTCAGTGCACGATGACAACGCTGTTATCGTGGGTGATCATTAAATGCCTATCGTAAGTGACCGCCCTGATCGGTAGCCACTTTATTTCTTTCTTTTTTATGAGTGCACGCGGCCTACAATGAGCACAGCGTAACACTCGATGCAACGACTTCGCGTGATGTCACGTTAAGGATTTGCATTGCGAATACACGCATATGCCCTGCTGTTGCCGCTATTGTGTGACACTCTCACGGAATTAATTGTTGCAGTAGTTCTTTTTGCATTGCTGACGAGGAAAATTGTGAATATTTTGTTTTCCCTTCCTGCGTGTTGTATTTTTATTACGTTAATTTTCCTGATCAATAACTCATGTGGTACGTGATCTGCGACGTCATTTTGACGGATGGTGTAAACTATAGCTTGTCGATAGATTGATGTATGATTTAATCGCAGTTGTAAATATATAATCTATCGCGATTAGTAGGTTGATGTCACATGAGTGATATCAGGCGAGCGTTCGGCCCCGACGTGCCCTGACTGCTAGGAACGGAACCACGGACTTCTGTGCTTGGACTAAGACGGCAACTGCGTGCACTTCTTTCGGGAGTCGCAACAAAAGCCACCCATTCGCGCTGAATTGCAAGCGCAAAGCGGGTACAAATGGGCAAGGCTGTAGTTGCACTTGCGATTTCGTCCGAGCGACCATGATGTGCTTTGATGTAACTCGTAATTTCGAGTTAGGCGTCCCTTCTACGTATACGTGACGTAAAGGCAAGTTTCTGTGCATACAGAAACTTGCCTTTACTTGCATACAGCACCGTTCCTTTTTCTTCGAGGTCATTCATTCGACAAATACCTTGCGTCTCCGTCGGTTGCGCCGCCCCATCAAGACGTTCGAAAAATACCAGCTTCGATTATTTGCTCGCGCACGCAAATCCACTAATCCTATTGATCTAATAAATAATCGATGTAAAGGTTCCCGTGTTCGTTTGTGTTAACGTATCTTTTAATGGACGCCCAATGCTAGTGCCAACAACGCTTCCGCATTACGTCGCGTATTGCCCCGTGCTGCGTTCGGGGCCGAATTCCGCTCGCCGCGAAACGCGTTTCGACGCCAGAAGTGCGCAGGAAATACGCGGCCATGTGTTTGCCACGCCGCATCGCTGCTGGTGGCTTTCGTTCCGCGGATTGACCGCGCAGCCGGCCGCGAGCGGCTTCCCGTCTCGATGCGCGAGGTGCACAACGACGCGGCAGCAGCCGTCCCGTGCTCACGACCCCGGCGGGGTGCGCGGTTGCCCCCCTACTTCCGTGCAGAGGGGTTGGTGGCCGCCATTTCGCTTTGTAGCCTCCCGCGAGGGGGAAGAGGCCCCTAGCTCCTTGTCGCTCTGTGTTTGCGGCGCTGGTGCTGTAGCCTCCCCCCCGACAGGTGAGGCCACTGTTGTTGCTACAGGGCGGCACCTCCGCGTTGGCAGCGCCCCGAGGCGGTGTTATCGAGGCAGCCAAAGTTCTCCGAAAACATTGCCACATCGACATGCGCACACGTCGTTGCATAGCATGCGCGTTGTCGGGGCAGGTTCGTTGAGAAAATTACGCGCACCCCGTTGATGGAAAATTGTCCGCATGTCATCTCGATGCGGTTTATAGCCATAAGTCGCACCCTATACGAGGGCGAAGCGAAAGCCTTTGCCCCTATATTTTATTTTTAAAGCCAAATTACGGCTGTAAGTGCGAAGGCAACATATCCATTCCCAGCGGTGGACTTTTCTTGTACCGACACGGCCTTATCCGCCTGTAGCTCCGCGGCGCGGCGCTGCTGTCAGTTGTTGAATAGTGTTCGCGTATGCGTTCCCTGCGGGAGCATACACAGGAACACTATTGTTGAAGATGGCGGTTGTGCTTCACACGTCAACGGCGTGCGAGCAACGAATTGTGATTCGTTGTCAATGGAGCGAGGGACGAACGCCCGTCGAAATCCACAGGGACATGCAGCCCACGTGTAGCGAAAGGTGTCTCGCCTTGAGAAGTGTAAGGTGGGGGTGTTGTCAGTTCGCAAGAGGCCGCGAAGCCTTGCATGACAATGAGTCATTACCTGTATGTACGTTATTTTGGCTAATAAAAAAATACAGGCAAATACTTTCTTATTCGCCCTCGTGCAAAGGCCATAAGAGCATCGCCATTGACACCATGGAAAGGGTTTGGTCGCTTTCGATTGTTTTACAAGTTTCTCTGGCTAGATGAATCCTTGACGCCTACTCGGAATCCATCGGTCTGTCCTTCTGTGACTTTGTCTGTCGTTGGGCGGACCTCCCGCGTTCCGTAAATGATCTAGCAGTCAGCAAAAAAGTTGGAAAGACGGAGAGAAGGTGGCGTCGGGTTCGGCGCGACTTGTCTTTCGGAACCCGATTCGTTTTTGTTGCGCCTCGCCGGACTCCTTTGGCAACGCAATTGGGTCAATGAAACGTTTAGCTCGGCTTTTGTGTGTGGCATTCCGCCGCCTGGAACGCGCGCGCGCTCCGCCCGTGCAGTCAGCACTGCCTCTCTCATCCTCTCTCACCGACGGGGCTTCAGGCCTCTGTCCCAGTTGCAGTCCGTTGTCCTCCGAAATGTGCGAGCGTTTGTTACGACCACATCTGCCTGCACTTGCTGACCGCAAAGCGTCTTCCCCGAACGTTGCGTAACGCCTTCGCTCCATGGTTGTCCGCTACATTAGAGAGTTTTAGGGCCCGTACATGGTCGCTCCGCACGTCCGTTCCGCCCTCGCCCGGTCGCGTGCGGATAGCTCTCTACTGGTGAGCGAGGAGCGGACGCAAGTTTCCCGTCCGGCCGCCTGCTCGTCTCTCCGAGGCGGACGGTTTGGCTGTCGTCACAGCAAACATGGCGCGTGCTCGAAGCGAAGCGAAGCAGGGACGCAAGGCCTAGGCTACAGCTGCGTCAGAAACAGTCTATTTTTTTCTCCTGTTTGTGATTTTTACCAGAGATATGTGGCACCCACGGAGATAGTCATCGGAAGAAGCAAGCCGGTGTACGCTTCCAGACCTCATCAGTGCGTGCGATCGCCAACAGAAACAGACGGAGCGCAGGAAGTGTGTGTTGTGTTTACGAGAGCGTCGGAGGAAATATTTCAAGCCGTCGACTTCGTGATTTCTTGTGCCATGCTTCGCGTGTGCGTCGCAGACGAGAACTCCATCACATACACGTGCATTCTGAGCAGCACACCTGTTCAAGGCGTGTTGAAATAAGTAGCGTCCGATTGGCGCACCCAGCGTACACGTTTGGTTTCTGCTCTGTGTATGCCGATCGTTGCCGCGGTGTGGTGAACGCCAGCCCTTCGCAACTTACCAAAAGTAACGATACGATCAGTAGCGATAAGTTTTTATCGCCTAGTTATCGCTGCCATTCTGCGTGTGCTATACTGCGTATGAGCCGTTTTGCCGGCTGCGATGCGCCGTGGTGATCGCGACGTTCGAGCTGTGCTCTTGCCGTTATGAAGTGCGTTTGCGAGCTACAAATCGTGATATATATGTGCGATGTGTTGCAGCGTTACTGGGTGTAGAAGTGGTCGTACTACGCGATGTTCGTGTGCTCAGAACTGAGCTGAGCATAAGTGTTGCCGATTGCGTTTTCTTATGTAGTAGCCCCATAGAGAAGCCCTATCACACCGGCCTTTTCTGCTTCGTACATCTATCGTTTGTTTCAAAAGTTGTTACTGCACGGTTAAAGATGCTTCTATCGGTGGGGGGAAATTAGGGAACAACATTATAATTGCATACGTCAAGACGTTCAGCGCTGTCGTGAAATGTGGACGCGCCTGAGAGCACTAATGTCATGAATGCAATTAAAATTTCCCGAGACAGTATTAAGAGAACGGTTAAAAAAGAAAACATATGAGAAGGTAAGCACAGCAGCTTGTGAACCCGTTCCTATAATACCTCGACCCGCGTCTGTTTGTAAATGTATGTTTTCTTGCGTTTGTCAATTTTTTTTCTATTTCCCAGATTTCTTTACGTTGGAGTTCTTCTTAGTTCTCGCATTTGTGTGTGAATACGTGCCTGTTTCCATGCGTGCTTGCGCTTACCATTATTTCTGTCCTTTTATATTATATTAGCATTTGCTTTTGCTAGTTTTCTTTCAGGAAAGTCATTACACATTTTCATAAACCAATCTCATTCAAAGCACTAACTCATGTACACGGCAGGGCAGGCCTCTTCCATCTCATTAAAACCTTTCTCACTGGTCTACCTCGTCTTCTCAGTCTGCCTACTCGCTGTGTTTTCTGTCCTTGCTTCTTGTGTTGTTGCTGCAGTGTGATTAACCAACTTGCTCAAAACAGATTTTCATCGCCTATGAAAACAGAAAGGTTTAGAGATAGATTTTCTTAAAAGCGTCATGGGGGTTGCACAGCAACTTAGCCTCTTACCTCAGTTCATGTTTATGCATCAGTGCATGTGGCAGCTCGTCAGAAGTGCACATGAAAGGGTGCCATATTGTGAAACTACACCTTGCTATGCTGTTGCATTTTTCATGCAATCAGTCTTAGTAAACGGATGGTTTCGCTGCCAATCACATATGATGGCAAAAAAGTTCAACACGAATAACACTGTGCAGTGGGGTGTCATTTCCTGTCTGATGCTTTTGTCGTTGCAAAGAAATTTTTCAGTAAATGGAGCCCAGCAAAGCAGTGCACTGATAGCTTTTGCAACTTTCACCATTTATTACCTCACAAATGTCATTGTTTGAACCTGGCCGTCGATCACTATGCCGATGGCTTGTGAATTAAATAATTGCCTCAATAAAACACATTCAACTTCACTCAGAATTTTTTAGTACAAACAATGCTAGCAAAGCTATTCAGGGTGAATAATTGTGCTTACATTGGCGTTACTTGCCGTGAGATAAACAAATACAACAATGGCTGCGACATGACTGTGATTTGACGTGCAGACTGCTAATGGTGCATTTCAAGCGTGCCCTCGACTACTGCTATTAATAGCTGCCCGACTGAGTATTTTGCGCCTAACTAAGCTAATGATGTTTGATAATTGTTCTCCTATTCACATTACTTGCCTGGGCCAGGTAACCAAAATAAACAATGCCACCACATGAATGTGTATTTGCATGCAAGCTGCCAACAGTGGCTGTCATTTTCTCATTGAGTGCTGCCGTTTCACAAACAGTGGCGACGACTTGACTGCGCTTTGACGTGCAGACTGCTAATGGTGCCTTTCAAGCGTGCCCTCGACTACTGCTATGAATAGTTACCCGACTGAGTATTTTGGGCCTAACTAAGCTAATGATGTTTGATAATTGTTCTCCTGTTCGCATTACTTGCCTGGGCCAGGTAACCAAAATAAACAATGCCACCACATGAATGTGTGTTTGCATGCAAGCTGCCAACAGTGGCTGTCATTTTCTCATTGAGTGCTGCCGTTTCACAAACAGTGGCGACGACTTGACTGCGCTTTGACGTGCAGACTGCTAATGGTGCCTTTCAAGCGTGCCCTCGACTACTGCTATGAATAGTTACCCGACTGAGTATTTTGGGCCTAACTAAGCTAATGATGTTTGATAATTGTTCTCCTGTTCGCATTACTTGCCTGGGCCAGGTAACCAAAATAAACAATGCCACCACATGAATGTGTGTTTGCATGCAAGCTGCCAACAGTGGCTGTCATTTTCTCATTGAGTGCTGCCGTTTCACAAACAGTGGCGACGACTTGACTGCGCTTTGACGTGCAGACTGCTAATGGTGCCTTTCAAGCGTGCCCTCGACTACTGCTATGAATAGTTACCCGACTGAGTATTTTGGGCCTAACTAAGCTAATGATGTTTGATAATTGTTCTCCTGTTCGCATTACTTGCCTGGGCCAGGTAACCAAAATAAACAATGCCACCACATGAATGTGTGCTTGCATGCAAGCTGCCAACAGTGGCTGTCATTTTCACATTGAGTGCTGCCGTTTCACCAACAGTGGCGACGACTTGACTGCGCTTTGACGTGCAGACTGCTAATGGTGCCTTTCAAGCGTGCCCTCGACTACTGCTATGAATAGTTACCTGACTGAGTATTTTGGGCCTAACTAAGCTAATGATGTTTGATAATTGTTCTCCTATTCGCATTACTTGCCTGGGCCAGGTAACCAAAATAAACAATGCCACCACATGAACGTGTGTTTGCATGCAAGCTGCCAACAGTGGCTGTCATTTTCGCATTGAGTGCTGTCGTTTCACCAACAGTGGCGACGACTTGACTGCGCTTTGACGTGCAGACTGCTAATGATGCCTTTCAAGCGTGCCCTCGACTACTGCTATTAATAGTTACCCGAATTAGTATTTTGGGCCTCACTAAGCTAATGATGTTTCATAATTGTTCTCTTATTCACATTACTTGCCTGGGCCAGGTAACCAAAATAAACAATGCCACCACATGAATGTGTGTTTGCATGCAAACTGCTAAAGTGGCGGTCAATTTTGCGTTGACTACTGCTGTTTCACCTACAATGGCTATGACATGGCTGCGGTTTGAAGTGCAGATGCTGAAGGTGCCTTTCAAGCATACCCCGATGACTGTTATTTCATGGTGTACTTGATGTACACAAACGTGTACAGCTATTTTAAAAATTAAAATATCATTACAACATGGGCTCATGTCATTTAGAACATACTCAAAAATTTTTAGAAGTGGAAACAAAGTTTCCAGTTACTGTATGCTCATCGGATACAAAAGCTCAACTCTTTGTTTCCCAGCTGCAACACATGTTGCCATTAGGAAGTGCTGCACCACAACTTCTGTGCGGTAGTTAGACCCCACTGAAACACGTGTTACATCAGTGCTTTGATACAGCCACACAGATTGCACAACCTGAGGAGCAGTTACCCGCCGTGATTGCTTAGTGGTTGTGGTGTTGGGCTGCTAAGCATGAGGCTACGGCATCGACTGCCAGCCACAGCGGCTGCATGCAGAGGAGGATGATTTACATATGTAACAGTTACTCATCCCTTAAAATGTGAATGACCCAAACCTTCGCGAGCATATCAGTCGCAACCATCCAGCAGCGCATAGTAGAAGTACAAGCACAAGTAGAATAGTACCAACGTCTCAGCTGCTTTGTTGTGATTACCTTGCCTGCAAGTTTCTTGTTTATATTGGATAGGCTTCCTACTTCCTACAAATAGCTTGTATACATATTTGACCTTCACCACAAAGAGCTGATGTGACAAAAAATGTGTACACCGTAGTGTTATGTTGCTTTTCATGGTGTCTCAGTTTACTTAATACAGTTTTGAATTTACAGATTGCTTCACATGTTTATAGCTAAACACCACTGAAAACTACTTGCATTGTGACTGCAAGGTCACAACACGAGGATTTGTGTGGTATCCTTCCTGTTCATCGGTGTGTCCTTGCACTATAAATGTAAAATGTCACACCTGCAAACCTGAGCATCCACCCTTACATTTCAAACACTTTTTTGAATGCTCGGCAGTTATGCTTACAAGCACATTGTGACAGCAAATCTACACCACCTTAATTTAAGTGCGATGTAAAGGATTGTTTGTGCATATCCAAGCTGTTCTAGCGTGCCTGCAGGGATACAGCATTGTCCAATGGCACCGTATAGTTCAGGCGTAGTAAGGTGGCAACATATTGGGTAGCCAGGCTGGCAAGAAAGAATGCAATTGTTTGATTTCACTCAAAATAAGTTTTCTTATCAGCAATTTAAATTATATGCTTTCAAATAAGTACTCCCCTTGGAAACATATCTCATGAGTATGCATATATCTGCATAAGGTCACCGCAATACATACACATTGCTTTAAGCCAGTCATAATGAATTGTACACTCACTGCTTAACCTTCAATTCCTTGCTGCATGAAGTTAACCACTCATGCACAACTTTTTCTGCACACGGTGAGAACTTCAGTCATCGCTGAGCATATCATTTAAGGAAAAGGCATTCCATGCATCCAACTGCTTTAAGCACCCTCTTAAAATTGGCAGAGTGAAAAAAAAAAGCACGAGCAAGCGTATCAGCAAGCTGTACTCGGGGCCTCACACGCGTGCTCAGTGGTAGAAATGTGCGTCTTGGCGACCTACGCAAATGCATTCCGCGACAGATGTGCGTGTGTTCTGTATTCTTGCAAGCTGTCACTAACACTATAGAAACCGCGCCACCGCGCTTCCGGCGACAATATCAGTTTCGCGTGTCGCAGAACGGATCACGTTGGATAATTAGAGAGGTGTTGTTCAACCAGCCAAGGCAGCGTGGACTGAAAGTAATCATCCGAGAATACGTCGCGTGCTGCGACGTGATGCGATTGCAATACATCTGTAAAAGGTGGCGCAGATAAGACGACTGTGCAATGTTTCGAAGAAGGATGACGGTGCCAATGCAACACATACGGCTGCAGAACAGAATGTGGCAGCCTAGAGTCGCATTTTCGCCGGAACGCGGAAAATTGAAATCACATCTGCAAAAATATGCCAGTGTCGTCTGCTGTCAAAGGTCGTTGCCAACCTTGAACACCTTTGCTCCGCCGAACGGTTGCCAGCTGTCAACAGGCCGCGTCGCCCAATAGGAGTGCGCGTGCGTTCCGCTCGTGCGGATTGAGCGTGCATCGAATTTTGCGACACCTTCCGCCTTTCGGGCTTCCGCTCGCGACCGGACGAGGGCGGAACGGACGGGCGGAGCGACCATGTACGGGCCCTTAGCCCAGCGGGTTTACGGCCAGCGGAGCGGAGCGGTCTCCACCGTTGCGCCAGCGGAGCGGCGCGCGAAAAAAGAGTTTTAGCCCAGCGGATCACCCGCTCGAGCGGGGTAAAGAGCGGGGAGCTCTGCTGCCCCACCTAGTGGTTCGAATAGGAATTACTGAGAAATGAAATTGAATTACGCTTGCTTTTATTATGCAAGAAATGTTGAATAAAGATATATTACATGTTCTCAGTGCATTATTTGTCAATAATGTACTGAGTATTAATGTACGGGTCAGCGCGGCACTCGCCGTCTTCGATGCAGAACTGCCGGCGTTCATGTTCGCGGCGGCCGTCTTGCATTTCCCATACACGCCCGCGCGCCCTTACGCACGCTCGCGCGCTGCGTATACGCTCCGCTGGGGAGTGCTTTCCAGCGGGCGTAAACGCTGCTCCGTAAAACCGCTGGCCGCCTCAGCGTGGTGCGCATGCGCAGTCGCGTCTCCGCTCGCCCGCTCCGCTCCGCTGGCCGTAAACCCGCTGGGCTAAAACTCTCTATTGCTCGCCGCGCATAAGCCCCGTTCGTGCCTGAAGCGCAGAAATGAACTTGATTTGTAAAGTTCTGTTGGTTCGCGAATCTCTAGACCAGCTTTGATCTTTTCCTGCCAGCAGCGGTTAGGTGAACGCCGGACCGTGTCGCCGTAAAGCTTGAACTTGCTGGCGCTGTTAGTATGTCGTCGCATCCTCGAACAGGTGAGGCTCACGATCCTGTGCACCTAAAGGTTGATTAAATGCGCTAGCGTTAATAGCACCCCTAATCTTTCACAAGCGAGAGATAACGTTTGATGATATATGGGGCGTTAGCTTATACCGACAGGCTCGGCTGAGTCTTTTCTCCGTCTCTCCAACTTTAAACCTTAGTGAGACGCAGTATAGACAAGTCGTTCGCAGCACTGCCTGAAATAGGAGGCTGTTAGATATGGAGCTGGTTCCTGCGATTACTTCGAGTTCCCCAGACCACATCGGATTGCAGCACAGCTAATTGAGGAATGCAAAAGCAGGAAAGCGCATTCCAGAGAAGCGGCCGAGCAAACAAGTTTGAGGCAACAAGTTTACGTGCCAACAAGTTTGTGCGCCGCCGGGGTTAGCAGGTGGGCATCCGACAATGAAGCAGGTGCACGAGCGCCCCCCGCTCCTTCTCCAGCCTACAAGTGGATTGCCAGTCTGCGTGGCAAGACCGCAGAGAGCCCCGACAGGTGTGCCACGCGACACGGGCGCCTACCATTGGCTGCAAGTGGCGTCATCGGAGTGGACTCTCCCATTGGTCAAACATGACGTGACTTGCAGTGCTCGAAGGGCTTATAAGAAGCCTTCCAGAGAGACCTGAGGATTCTGGGACATGCCCTGATTCCCTGATTCTCCTCTCTCGAACTTCTTGCCGCGGGCCGCAGCGTCCGAGTTGCTGCCGGCCCGTAATGTCAGTACGCCTGTTAATTGACGCTCACGTACCCTGTACATAATGTAGAATAAACCCTCCCAAGTTTTGGGCTTTCATCCACGAAGTCCGTCCTCCAACCCCTACATCTGGTTGGCAGCGGTAGGATCGCCTCCGAATGCTTCAGCTGGTGGCAGCGCTACGAATCAACCTTCGTCGAGAGAGATCATAAAGAACCGGGAAGAGCGAAGAAGAGAGAGCCTTCGTCGAAAGAGGTCCGAAGAGACTGGGAGTATCGAAGAAGGAGCGAGCCTTCGACCCAGGGAGTCCGGAAGGAACCGGCAACAGCGGACGAACGAACCGGATGGCAGGGTGCTGCAACCGTAAGTGAGCGCGTGGTTTTTTTCCTTATGATTCGCCAGACTCAAAGGTTGTGTGTTCAATTTTGATAGTTCTGGGAATCGGGAGTTTGTTGCATTGTGTGTTTGCACAAATTAATTAAGGAAAACAGTTTTAACCACCTGTCGGGGCAGCTGCCATGGATCTTAGAAGGTTGACGAGGTTAGACTTGTTGTTGGTGTGCGACGATTTGGGAGTTGAGGCGGACGAACGGATGGAAACGCCAGCTATCATAAAGGCGATTAATGATAGTGGCAATGATCACAAAAGCATTGAGCTTGCTTGGGAAGTGATACAGGAGCCACGGGAGCGAGAGCGTCGTGTACGTTTGCGAGCGCGTCGTGAACTTAGGAGTGAGCTTAAGCGTGAAGAACGCGAGAATGAACGGAAGCAGGAGCTTCAAGAACTTACTCTTAGGTGTCAGCGTCACGAACGTGAGAAGGCACGCGAACGTGAGAATCAACGTAAGCTTGAGCAAGAGGAAAAGTATGAGAGAGAGAAGGCAGCGCTGATCAAAGAGATACAATATTGTGATCAGTTATTGGCACAGAGACAACGGCTGTCTGAGAATTCTGTAGGAAGTACAGAGCAAGTGTCTAGCGGATTTTCGCCAGAAGCCGACGAAAAGAGTAGTGCCTGTGAGATTGACTGCCGATTAATAAGTGAAGGGAAAAGGCTAGCTGCTAACGATGCCTTAGTGGCAACAGAGGCCGTTAAAGGCCGTAGTGAGAGCGACGAGGTGCTGTGCCAACAGATGACTGTGGAGACAGCTAGGCCAGCTGCGAACAAATTGGCACAGTTACCGCGTGTGTGCGTCGCTGGTAAGGTTAGCGAGGTTGCTAGCGAGGAAAAGGGTACTGTTGACGCGACAGACGCGAGCACCCATGTAGAGCCAGATGTGCGTGCAGAAGTGAAGTGCGAGCTGAGCGGTGCAGTTGAGGGTAATTCTCAGGATGGCGAGCTCCGTAGTCCACGAGAGAAAAACTGCATTGTTCAGGGATCGGTGCGGCTCTCCGCCAGTCTAGATGGCCTAGATAGGGATGATTCATTTAATCATTCGGACTGTGCGCGTGAGACAGCGATCGATACCGACGGGCTGTGTGCCGATTCACAGCGTGCGCTGGGCAATGTAGTAGAGGGCAGTTCGCAAGAGTGCGAGTTGTCTTACTCGAGTAAAGCCTGCTGCATTGTGCCAGAGTCGGTTGAGCTGTCCGCCAGTCGAGGCAGAGAGAGAGTAGATTTAAATGTAAATCACTCAGACAATGCGGGTAAGAGGCCGATCCGGGCCGACGAAATGTGTACCGGCCAGCACGAGGCACGAGGCGACATGAAAACGAGTGCAAAGAGAAAGCGCCGTAAAAAGAAGCGCGGTAAAGACCGAGAGACGGTAAATAATGTAGCGCCGCCAAAAATGGCGAGAAACCCAAAAGGGCAGGGCGCAAGGAAAAAGATGCGGTCGTCAAGGACGATGTTGACGCATCCAAAACGTTCGAGCCACAGGTCAAAGGGGGACCGCGAAGAATGTTCTGCACGGACGCGGACAAAGGGCACGAGGCAGTTAAGCTCCTCGTCGTTCCGTAGTTCTTCTCATAGCTCAGCGTGCAGTTCGAAGAAACGCAAGGTGGCAGGACGAGACCAGGTGGGGAGTAGCGACGCGGTCAATCGAGTTTGTGTTGAAAGCGGGGCGCGAGGACGCAAATTGGCAGGAGACCGTAACGTCTTGGGGGAGCTGATAGTTAGTCAGCCCTTTTGTTGTCTCTCGGCAGCCAGAGTAGCTTTCAAGCCGCGCCCACCGCGGGTCAGGCTGAAAGTATGAGTCAGTCGTAAGCAATCGGGAACGGGAAGCCAAGAGAGATTCCGTAGAAGTAAAACGTGTTATTTGGTTTTATTTTTGAGCATCGGAAAATTTCGCGATTTGAGACTAGAGTTTCTTTCAATGTGTAAGGTATGAGCTCTGTTTATGTTTCGGTTTGAGAAAGCTCCGAGATTTGAAAGACGCGTTTGTGTAAACATGTAGTCTCGCGAGATGCTCATTAATAAGTAGATAGGCTTTTTTTTGTGTGTGTGAGTAACCTGAGGGTCAAGGTTATTGTTGAGGGGCCTATCGTAACGCGCGTGTGTTTTATTTAACCTTTGTTGAAAGTGTTGAATTTTCTAAGGTTAAGCGCGAAGTTTTCAGTGAGTGCATGAGTTGCACTGAGAGGCGTTCTTAGTTCCATTAGCGCGTGTCCTGTGTGGACGGAAGGAAGCAGATTTATGACTGGGTTGCTAGTGTGTGTGGAGGGCAGCCGTATTCTGACTTCTTTAGTGAACGTGCGTGGAACGAGTTATTAAGAGACGCACCATTTTAAGAGTTCTGCGGAGTGTGTAAGTCCCGCAAGTTTAATTGTTCGTTTACGTCACGTGTCCTGTAGGACTTTCAGGGAAGAAACGTGAGTAAACGTAAGTGAAAAGTTTGCCTACAACGCAAGTACGCGTTCTGTTTAATGACCACAAGGCTAGTGCGCTTGTGATTACGTACTTGTGAGGTTGACCAGATTGTTCAGTGGCACCAATACGGGCGATAAGTACGCCACTGCGATAGATTGGAAACATGCTGTTCGTGTGGTTAGGCCACTTAAGTTATGTTCGGCTGTTTTCATTTTGTTGTTTGCATCGTCAACGACCCTTTTGTTTTGCAACAACAATAGTACTCTGGTCTTGTCGGCAATCGAGGAGAAATGGATAGCTGTTTGGAAGGGTGGTTGGAACTGTTGTCAAAATTGGGGAACTAAGAGATCAGGGTTCATTTTGACGCAGTAATAGCCTGGCGAGTCAGGGGCGAAGAGCCTGCGCTTACACGTGGGGCAGCGCTGTGTTGTTTTGTTTGTTTGACGTTTGTTCTCCAGGGCCCAGGATCCCGAGGGTTGTCAAACGAGGCTCGACCCCAGTACCCTGCAGCTCCTTTCAGCGTTCCTCATGGCCAGCGAATTGAGTTCACCGGCCATTCAGAACAATCGGGGCGAGGACGAGCTGTTAGATATGGAGCTGGTTCCTGCGATTACTTCGAGTTCCCCAGACCACATCGGATTGCAGCACAGCTAATTGAGGAATGCAAAAGCAGGAAAGCGCATTCCAGAGAAGCGGCCGAGCAAACAAGTTTGAGGCAACAAGTTTACGTGCCAACAAGTTTGTGCGCCGCCGGGGTTAGCAGGTGGGCATCCGACAATGAAGCAGGTGCACGAGCGCCCCCCGCTCCTTCTCCAGCCTACAAGTGGATTGCCAGTCTGCGTGGCAAGACCGCAGAGAGCCCCGACAGGTGTGCCACGCGACACGGGCGCCTACCATTGGCTGCAAGTGGCGTCATCGGAGTGGACTCTCCCATTGGTCAAACATGACGTGACTTGCAGTGCTCGAAGGGCTTATAAGAAGCCTTCCAGAGAGACCTGAGGATTCTGGGACATGCCCTGATTCCCTGATTCTCCTCTCTCGAACTTCTTGCCGCGGGCCGCAGCGTCCGAGTTGCTGCCGGCCCGTAATGTCAGTACGCCTGTTAATTGACGCTCACGTACCCTGTACATAATGTAGAATAAACCCTCCCAAGTTTTGGGCTTTCATCCACGAAGTCCGTCCTCCAACCCCTACAAGGCGTACTCAGGTATTGTCCTAGCGCAGCGGAATATAGTTCCAGGCGTAACTGTTTGATTATTGGCGGCATTAAAGAGCGTTAAGTTTGCTTGGTACTTTATACGTTACAGCGATGCGTGGCATGTCAGGACATCTGCGTATGCGCGTTGTATACCGCTAATTACTGTGGCAGTGAGCAGACGACGCGACGCGTATGAACACACCTCGAGGGGAATTCGGCATCCCTATTGGCCAAGGAGTCCTGCAGCTTCCACAGTGCTGCAAATGAGTTGGGAGATAGAGTATAGGTTTTATGTCCTCTATATTTCCGAAAAACAAGACGACCGTGTTTCCGCTGTGAACGCAAGAACATCTACCATCCTCCACCCATCCAAGAAAATAAAGAGGAAAGTAAGAATCCGCTATTAAATTTCATTTGGTAGGTGATTCGAAACCGGTGAATCTAGCATAGAACGCTTCCCAGCTCGGTCCTGGACATGTCCTCGGTGCACGGGAATATCAAGGGCGTGTGCGTGATCTATAGCCGTTTCTCTCCCATGGTGCATTATCAGAAATGAAGCGCAAATGCCACTAGCGTGACTCCTTTACAGGACGAAAAAAAAAATACAGCAAGGCTAATTGGAAGCGATGGATTTCTCGATTTGAGAGATAGAACAGTGCTCACATAATTTTCAGATTCGTAGCGTTGTTTTCTTATTTTATATACCTCTTACTTAAACCGTGCATAAGTGTTCGACTGCGTCGACTGATGACCGAAGAAATGGGAATCCGTGGATGGTGCACCATGTGGGTGCGCTCTGATGCTGAATATATGTGCCATGTTTTGTAGCCGATTTCGCGGCAGACTCCATCATCTTCCTCCGCTTCCTCGGACACTCGGCAAGAATTCAAGGCAATGGCGCACATGACAGGCTGCTGCTCGCAACGTTGCGTTTCGTCCGTGCAGAGAGAGCTCAACCTGCCTGGCGCCTCGAGTGTCGCCGGTTGGCTGTTTTATTGAGTGCATCAGCCGGAGCTGGCTCCTGCGAGGAAGGATGGAGGGAAGCGTGGCCGGCGCTAGCCGAGGGAGAGAGATGTAACAGTGGAGAGCGTGGAGTGAGACAACGCGAGTGAGGCCGTGGACAGACGTGCCTTCGCCCGGGGGGGGGGCCTGCCTCGCCCGTACAGCGCGCGACGACGAATATGGCGCTGCGGCGGCGGCGGTTGTACGAGGAGCTGCAGCAGGCGGCGGCATCCCGCCTCTCGCTGTCGAGGAAGCAAAAGAAACGAACACCGCCGCCGTGGAGGGCGATCCTCCCTGTATTACTGCGTTCCCTGCGCGAGTGTGTGCGCGTTTAACAGTAGGCGTATTGGCTTGAATTTGACTTTCCATTTGTTTTCATGTACTATACACGATGACGGAAGAAAAATGAAGGTTTGAGCCGCCGTTGGTAGCTCGCGACTTCCTGATGCTTTTTGCGCGCGTTCCTCGTTTGCATTTTAGTGAATGCACAAATATTCGCACACATTGGCGCCTTTTATTGTCCACCATCGAGCATTGCTAGTGTTGCATGTTCTTTTCAGCCAAAGGTGCACGGAGCAGGTGGGGTGAGAATGGGGTCCGCGTGCCAAGACGGCACGGCATTGGCGGCCCGACGAATCGAAGCGCGGCGGCGCCTTGCGCGCAAATCCGGGAGGACCCCTCCCCACTTCCGACGGCTGCAGCACAGCGAGCGAGCCGTGCGCTGCGTTTGGCAGCGCGGGGAGGGATCGGCCGGCCCCTTCTGATCGAGGCATGGCGAGCGGCAAGCCGGCGCCATTGCGCCGGCTATCTTCTCTTTGTTACCGTTCTTCGTTTTTTTTTTTCATTGTCTGTGCCATTATTGTACCGCGCTGGCGGTTGCCGCTGGGTTACGCCAATTGCACAGTATTACGATCTCGTTACCGGACTCTCTTTACTCGCGGATAACTTGACGGCGGGCAGTTTTGCTGCACTTTCCCTGACATTTCTCCGCATTATGCGGCTTTGCTTTTTAAATCTCCCTCGAGTACTGCTGAAAACAACTGCGACGTGCGTCCCTGCGTAGTAGGCGTCTGAGGCCGGGAAGACAGAGCAGCGACGTCTCTTTGTTCTACTTATCGTCGAGGCGGGAAGCGACGTTGCACGACACTTGCGCGACGGTTTGCACTTCCTTGTGCCCGCTTCTGTGGCCGCTTGTGCTGACGTCGTACACGAAGGAGCGCGCTCGCTGTGCAAGTTGCAGTTTTCCCCGTAGCGAGAACAACCTTCGCAGGAGGCGCAGTGAGCAAGCAAATTTAATACAGCCGTAGCCTACATCACGCAGATGTCCACAGAATATCTATCGACCCGTAAGCTACCGGTTATTTTCGACGACTGAGCGTTCTACGGCAACTGGCCTAATATGCCGTCACGCTACTGAGCTCGCGGATATATATATATTTTCCCCTCAAAGATTGCGGCAGGTAAACGGTGCAGCAACGATTCGGTTTTCGCTGTACGAAGTCGGGAGGCGCCAACTCAAGGAGCCTGCTGCTGCTGGCTTGCGCATGAAAACCTCTGGAGGCCTGCCTCACCTCGGTTCTTGAACCGCCGGCCTTTTCGGGCCATGGGATAAACGTGGGTCGAATGGCTGGCTGCTGCACCGAGAAGGGAAGTGAGTGCACACTGGCACAACCCAACGCCCTGGGAGACATCGCGTGCGGCTTGCGCAAGCTGCGACGATTTCCTCCCCCTTGCCTTTTTCCGATTTTTTTTTTATTCTCAATCTCCTCGCAAACCATGCGTGTGTGCGCGTTTCGTCTTACCTTTTCCTGATTTCCTTTCTGACGCGTTCGCTTCATTCCCGGTCCATGGCGTGCCCGGTTATTTTACTTTTTTTTTTCGTTTTCTACCATCGTTTCATGCACACCGCCCCTCTCCTGTACCTCGGGGCGCCTCCTCTCCCTCTTCTCGTCGCCCGTTTCGTCCTGATTTGTTCGTTCACTCCTTGCTCTCTGCCCGGGGTCTCTCTGTCGGTGGTGAGGCTTGCGCTCTTGTATGTCGGTGTGCTGCCGCGAATGCTCGCAGAGGAAGGGGACTACTTTTTCTTCGCATGGTGCCCGTATCGCACGCCCGACGTGTGCGTTCCTTTGTTGCTGGGGCGCTCCAGTACCGTTTTTCTTTTCTTTTTCATCTCTGCCTCTCCTTCTGCAGTTAACTCTCTATCCAAGCAGCATCCTTCGCTGTCTCGAGGAGCGGCAGTCATCGGCGGGGCCGTCCCGTCGACTTCGTTCACAATCCTTCCTGCGTGCGACTTCGTTCGCTCCCCTCCTCCCCGCCTTACGAAAAAACCTCGCGCACTTCGTTCTGCCGGGGGTCGTCTTTATTCGAGCGCGCCGCTGGAGGAGGGAAGGGCTGCTGTCTCCTTCTCTCTATCTTGGCCGGCGGCGGCACTGCTCGTTCCGCGGACAGCGTAAGGGGGGGGGGGGGGGGACTCTGTGCGTTGCGTCGTTCCTTCGTTCGCTCCTTCTTCGGTTGGCTCATTCTCGCGCGCGTAGCGCCGCTCGCACAGACAGACACGAACTCAAGCGGCGACCTCTCCTTCAGCTGCGCGGGGAAATCGGCTCTCTCGGCTGCTCTGCCGGTAGTTAGCAGCAGCAGCGACTCGCTCGCTGCTCGGCCTGGCCTCTTGCTTGGCGTGTGTGTGTGTGTGTGCGTGCGGGCACGCGTGCGCCTGGCGTGTTTGTGCCCCCCCGCCGCCTGCGTTTTTCGGCGGGGAGAGGAACGCCGCCGCGTCGTACTACGTTCTCGCCGCTGAGGTGGCTGTCTGTGGGCTGGCCTGGCCTGGCCCGTGTGCTGCTGCCCACCCCCCCCCTCCTCCGGTTGTGTCGCCGGCACCGCTGATCTCCCCGCCGCGGCTGTTGTGCGCGCCGGCTCGGCGGTGTGCCTCTCGCGACGACGACCACGCTAGCAGCGCCATTTTGCGCTCTCTGTCAAGAACTGACCTTCCGCCCCGGCGCTCTTCGCGCCGCCCAGCGCCGCCGATCGCCTTCAGTTTTTCAGCTCCCGTGCTCTGTTTGCTCGCTTCCTCCAGCCGGCAACGACTGCATTTATCTCGCAGGCTCCCAAACAGAATGTGTCGTGGTCGACTGCTCGGGAGCGACTGCCTCCGCGCCCTGTCACACCGTTTGTCGGGCTAGCCTTGACTGTGGCGTGGTGTCCTCCTCAGCTGGGATGCCCTCGTCCGCGTGAGTCGGTCGCAGCCGCCGCGGCAACACCGGACCCCTCAAGGATATCGGCGCAACAGCGGCGACCCTGGTGTGGATGTTCGTCGGTCGTGGCGACTGCTGGCGCACCGACACCCAGCGATCCTGCGCCCATGTTTCTTGCGCCGCTCTGCGCTTTCCAAAGGTGCGCAGCGTCGTCGCTTCCAGTGTGTGTGTGCAGGGTAGTGACAGCTGTGGCCGCTGCTGTGTGTTGCGAAGTGGCAGTTTGTTTTTCTTTGTATCTGTTCCCGGTGGGTTTTAGTTTACGGCCATCAGTTGGTTCGCACGCAATGCCTCTGGCCTCGTCCCCAGCAGCAGGATTACGCTGCGCCCACTGGCGCCTGGATATTATGTTCGCCGGTGATTCACATGGATATGCCGTCAGCGTCGCAGGAAAAGAGGTACCGCTGCGTCGCCTGTCGACAGCCGGTCGGCTGCCAGGCGGCGTGATAGCCGACATTTTGTTTCGGATACGGGCACCGGACGCGGCTCCAGTGCGGAGCCTCGTTCGGGTTGCACGGTTGATCGCTCGGTTGGCCGTCCGCCGCGCTCGTGGCGTGGTGACGTCGGCTGCCGTCCGTTGGGCGGTGAGGGGAGGGGTGGTACCACGACTGGCGGCCGACGGCGACATCACGCCGTTGCCTGCTTTGCTTTCTTTTCCTGTTCTCTCTCTCTCTCTCTCTTTTTTTTTCGTTCTTGTCTTCTCCCGCGCTGTTTGTTTATGTATCGAACCGCCTTCCTCTTTACGGTGGTGGCGCTGCGCTCAAGAGACTATTGGCGACAGATTGGATTACTACTAGTGATTCATTCCCCTTACTCTCTCTCCTCTGCGGCGCGCGCTCTTTTCATTTACACCCGTTGCTGCATCAATTCTCCCGTCGGACTAACTTCCGCCGAGCGCACCACACCGCTTTCTTTCTCTCTGGCGACGCGGGAGAATGAAAGAAGTGGGCAGCGGTTGCTGCATGCAGCGCTGTGGCGGGCCTTCTGTTTCTATACATATCCCCCCTCCCCCACTACTTACCCTTCGTCGCGCCTCGGAGGAACTGACCCGTGCGCCGAAGACGCTCCGTTCCGCTCGCCTTTTTGACGAGACAAGCCGTCAGCTCTCACTGCATTTGGCGGTGTTGCTGCTGTTGGTGCCACCATGTCTCTCTATTCGTGGATTACTTATCGACCATTATTGTACCCGTTCACTCGGGCAGTAACAACTCAGTGATTGGCTCGTTGGCTTGTTTGGGCGTCTGGTGCGTTATCGTTGCGCCACTTAAATCGTGCAGTGAGGACTGTTCCTGCCGTTTACATTTTGACCTGAAATGATCCGTGAAACCTCGCTCGTGAAAACGCCCTGCCTTCTTCGCGTGCGTTGCTCGTGAAGTGAAAACGACGTAATTTCTTTTTTCCACGCTAATTCTGACGAAGTTTCGTCTCTATTCGTGCATTACTTATAGACCATCGGTGTTCCTGTTCAATCGGGCAGTAACAACTCGGTGATTGGCTCGTTGGCTTGGTTGGTCGTATGGTGCGTTATCGTTGCGCCGCTTAAATCGTAGTGAGAACTGTTCCTGCCATTTACATTTTGATCTGAAGTGATCCGTGAAACCTCGCTCGTGAAAACGCCCTGCTTTCTTCGCGTGCGTTGCTCGTGAAGTGAAAACGACGTAATTTCTTTTCCACACTAATTCTGACGAAGTTTCGTGCGCGGTGAGGGACATGTGAGAGGGGCGCGCTTGATTGGGCCAAGGCTTGTCAAGGATGACGGGAAAGGACCCTCTATATCCCTCTCTCTTCCTATATCGACGGGGGGCACTCGCTGCTTTGGATTGATGCACGAGGATGAGAGGTCTCCTCCCACTATCGTTTCTGCAGTAAGGAGGAGGACAGTAGGGAGGAGGAGGCCAGCGGAAAAAGTGCAGCCTCCGCGCATCACCGTTAGGGCGCCGTGACGTTTGTCCCGCTTCGAGGGAAGTGACGTAACTTTTATCCCCCTCTCTCCTGTCTGTCTCGTTTTCTCCCTCGCCCCATTTGACTTGTGTTTCTTGAGGAGTGGAAGGTAAGGGATGCCATAAACGCGCTTATTCAGGTTTCGTTCATTTCTCTCTCTCTCTCTCTCCAACTCAGCCATAGCCCCTCTCGGAGAGATTGATAGTGAAGTATTGTGATTAGTCGAGACCAGCTGAAACCTTCACGCCGCGTGCAGCCGCACGGAAGCCGCCGTGGAATTTTTTTTTTTTTGTCTGCAGTTTGTTTTGCGATGCGCAGGTGGCGGCCGCCTCTGTGGAAAGTTCTCCCTCCTTTTGGCATGTTGCTACGCGTTTGCCAAACCAGGCTGCGGATCATACGTGGATCGGTGCTATGCTTACGAAAGTGCGGCCGTTAGTCTTCGATCATTAAAATGGAGAACAGTAACTCTCTTCATATCGAGCAGGAGTTGTCGTAGCCCACGTACCGTTCACAGACCTGCGCACGCATGCACGAACACACACACACGTTTGTTTTAACACCTTATGTCTAAAGAAAACCTGCTTGTCCGATCAAGCACATATCGATCTTTGCACCGAGCCGTGCGAATTATGCGCCAGAGGTAAGCTGTTTGCGCCCTGCGCCCACCCGGAAGACAACACTCGCGTGGTTCCGTTGAATCATGCTTGTCAACCTTTGAATTCTGCATTTCTGCAGATATCGTTAAACGATTAATGTGCACTTGTTTCGGGTGGGAGTGAAACAATTCGCCATTGCGGTGCCTTACTAAATGGGAGCGGTTTTCTTGTATAGGAAAGGGCGTGGCACTCGGTTTCTCCTAGTAACGGTTGCGCCGTAAGGATTTATAGGCCTAATCGATGCGGCCATTTGCGCCTCATTTGAAGAGTCGGAGCTTGTGCTCGTTCTATCGGAAGTAGCGCGCGCCGCTCACTTCCGGGGATTGGTGTAAAAGTAAGTCAGGGGCGCTTCGACGTCACCGCTCGCCACAGCCGCGGCAACGCAACACGGCGTGAGCCCGGTCTTATGTCCAAGTAACTCGGGTATCGGGTGCATTATGTTGTGTACCACGAATGTGAACTGTAGCCTTACACTACTACTAGTAGGCCAGACTTATTTTTTGTGGGTACAAAGACACCACGTAGGAATTAACGATGTAGACGTAGACACGATGTCCGCAGTAAGGCTTTTCGGATCCATTTGAAATAATTTCGCGCTTAACACAATTGAGTCATGCTTCTTACAACCTGGTGGACGACCGCAAACGGGTGAAGACCTAATTTCACGTGAAAAACGGTGTATAGCCTAGGAGTTTCGAGCTCGCCCTCTTTTGGCTGACAAAAGAATGTTAGGCAGCGCGCACTGAAGTCTTTCTTCGTCAGACGCAGCAGTGTATATGTCCAGCGCAAGAGGAAGACCTCTCTCCATGATCTGTAATAACCCCTTTCTTGTGCGGCACACTCCATTATCATGCCTGCCAATTTCATCTCATCACAGCACCCGTTTTTTGCATTCCAAGCTAAAATCCTGAAAGCCTGACTTCAGTGCACTGTAACAATCGGCTTGTAGACATATACATTGATAAACAGTTAGAACACATGCGTGCATTTAAGCAGCGTGCATAAAAAAAGAAAAAAGATCCGTTTGTAGCTGGGAATTTCGAATAGTTCGAAACACACGCTTTTCCGTTCGCCACGTATGAATTCAGTTAGACGGTATAATGGTTACAGCTTGCGAGCAAAGCCCAAACCACTTAATTAAAAACCGCCTCTGAGAGAAGCCTATGTGGTGGCAGACTTTCGATAATAACGAATGTGTTTTGTGGACACCTTTATATGCTCTACAATGTGGTTAAGGCATTGGATTGAACCTTATGGCGGTTTCAGCTGAGATATTATCCACCTTTATTTTTTTTTAAATCTTTAAACATCAAATGGCCCATTGAGCGAAAAACTCTGTCGTCTTGAGCAGCGAAACGGCTCCTAAGTTCGCATTGGCTGCGACGCTACGTCACGTGCGCGTCTCGACAGAGCAGAACGGGCGAAAGGCTACACCTGCTTCCTGCGGGGTTGCAGGAAATAGCGCCTCTTCTTCCTCCTCTCATTCTCTCTCGCCCTCTCTGTTGCGTGAGGGCTTCGCCGCGACGCCACGTCACCCTTTCTTTTGGAAGCCTGCGTTATCCGCGCGTTCCTTGTCTGAGCAAGCCCTCACGTGCGTAATAAAAAAAATAATGTATAAAAAGCAATAATTTCGGAAGGAGAAACGTTGGCGTTCGTGAGTTTCGAACTATATATGACCCCACGCTCAGAAGCTGCCCACTCGGACGCTGCTTAGCCCACTAAACAGCCCATTAGGTTATATGGCGGTCGGGAAGGTAGCATGACGTCACGGATCGAAGTGCACCGGCCTAGTGCAATATGGGAGGCGTTGACCAAGCGTCTCGGCGCGCTCGCCTGCTTGCCCGCGAGTTCATAACTCAAAGTACCGATCCGCGACGTTCAATTGAACATCAATTTTTTCGTATTCATAACTCCTAAGAAGTACATAAATGTCCCAGGATTCCTTTTTTTCTCTCTCTCGCTCATTATTTAATTGTATCTATCTGTTGGTGTCGCGCCTGACGAATGGTTAGTCGATTGCTTCTGTGCGCGTCAGTGCGTCATCACCTTCCGGCTTCCTGCAGCGCAACTTTTTTCGCCACGCCACGCCTCCTTCCCTCGAAGGCATTGCGTCGGCGTATACTATGGGCAACCAGCGCTGAAGCTTCGCGTGCCGACAGCAGCGCCGTAACACACAGCCTAGCGAGCGGTAGACACAGTTTCCAGTAGCACACGCAGTGATTTCGTGTCAGCAAATTCACCGATTGTCTTGAGTCACACTTTTCACGGCTCCTCAAACGGCAGGGAACCGACGTGCTAGGACGTAGCAGCGCATGCGCTCTACGCAGCGCGCATGGCCATGGACAGAACTTGGCTGGCCGCATCGGGCTAGACAAACATTGATACAGGTGCACGTTTCTTATCGCTAAATATGTCGTGCCATCTTCGTAGCCTCCCTATCGGACGGTTTCAGCATATTTTAGTAACGCATGAAAAATGTCGTAGCGCCTCCTGGCCAGCGCTGGTTCCCCATATCCGGCGGTCGTTCTCTCCGTAACCATGAAGAGAACCTGCGGCTGCCGAACAACGCGCTCGCTATTTCGAGCGGCAGCAGCTGCGTTTTCCTCTTTCGCTCGCCTATAGGGTTGCGCGACATGGCCATGCGCCGTTCACGGATCGATACGCGAAAGGCCTTCGCGGTTAAGCCTGCGTGCAAAGGCCACGGCTTTGGCTTTGGCTTGACGGCTCTCTCCAGTTCTTCCCTCCGCATTGGTCAGATTCTAGGCGCCATCACGAAGTTGACTGCGCTTAACGTAACGCGTAATTGGATAAAACCGCACCGCTACGAGCATCCCCACCCCTGCCCTCTGCTGGCCGCCGTTTTCAGGTGGCAGCAGATTGCGTTAGTTACTTTACGGTCAGCAGTAATTTCGTTTACTTCCTTTTCCTTTATTTTTATTTTAGTAAAGAGCCAACTACTGCTACTTGACCGGCCTCGATTCATGGCATAAGACGGAAATTAGGGAATTGTCAACAGTTGCAAAATTACTCTTGTTGCGTCCGTCATAAATATTTTAAGGAGTCGGTCACTTCATTTCCATTTCAAGAAGCGCACGGTTGCATGACGTGACAATCTTCCTTGCCTACTGCTGTAGCTCAGCGGCATATATGGCGTTTTGCCGCAGTTTAACGCGAGATTATGAGTTTGATCCCGGGTCGGCGCGGCGGCATTCCGATTGGGGCAAAAAGCAAGCACGTTGGTGTATACGTGTGCACGTTAAAAAAAAAAAAAAGGAACGAACACGAAGCGGTGAAAATTAATCCGGAACCCACTGCTATGCGGCTACGGCGTCTCTCACGTAGACCCCCCCCACCCCTCTTGTTGGTTTGGTGCGCTAAGCCCAGTGGCATACATCGATCAATGAACTAACGTTTCATGTATCATCTCGTCGCCATACAATCACTCGTCGTTATAGGCGTTCTGTGCACTTTGTCTTCCAGATGGCGAGATGCTTTTGGCGTAACCGAGCCCTCGAATTCAGGCAGGCGCCGTAGTTCCGTATTCACCGTTACAGAGAAAGTATCCATCGGCATACAGGTACAAGTGAATACTGTAAATGCTTATTTCCCAGCAGTACTGTTTAAGGCAGCCGACGAAAATGGTACATGAGATATACAATGAGGGGCTTCGATTTGATCAGTGTAACGCGGTAATAGTAGTAATGCTAATAAGCAGTAGCCAGTAAACCTAAGTCAAAGCGCATAACCTAGCCGAGATGTTTCAGAGCTAATTATACGAGGGCGAATCAGAAAGTATGTGCACCTATTTTCTTTTAGCCAAATCATGGCTGTAAATGCGAAGTCAACATATCCATTCCCCGCGGTGGACCTTTCTTCGAACGTCCCGGCCTTATCTGCCGGTAGCTCAGATGGCTCGGCGCTGCTGTCAGTTGAAGATGGCGGTTGTGCTTCACATGTCCGCGGCGTACAAGCAACGAAGTGCGATTCATTGTCTACGGATTGGGCTGCTGAGCACGAGGTCGCGGGATCGAATCCCGGCCACGGCGGCCGCATTTCGATGGGGGCGAAATGCGAAAACACCCGTGTGCTTAGATTTAGGTGCACGTTAAAGAACCCCAGGTGGTCAAAATTTCCGGAGTCCTCCACTACGGCGTGCCTCATAATCAGAAAGTGGTTTTGGCACGTAAAACCCCAAATATTAATTAATCATTGTCTACGGAGCAAGGATGAACTCCCATCGAAATCCACAGGAAAATGCAGCCCACGTGTAGGGACAGGTGTCTCGCTTTGAGGATCTTTAGTTCGTGGCAGGACAGCGATTCACGTGAAACGATGAAGCCAAGACAGCAGTCCGACGGTGGCTCCACAGTCAGCCGGGCGAATCTACCACAGGGGCATCTTAATTTTACTGCTGCGATGGGGCAAATGTATGAACCGGTGTGGGTACTATGTCAAAAAATAATGTAAGGTACGTGGAATATTACGTACATTTGTAATTACCTGTAGATGCCTTATTTTAGCTAATAAAATGTAGGGACAAAGACTTTCTGATTCGCCCTCGTAATTACATCATTTTAGTAATGTTTGCATAATGTACCTGAAATGTACCTGGGTGCATCTGAACATGGGTTAGGTAGCGCGGTGTCATATCGACGTCGAAATGTTTAAATTATGCTGTTTCTAACATTTTGTCTGATATTTGTCTCAGCGTGAACGTAAAGTTGCGCAGAGCTGCAATTGGCCTTCGTAATTGTGTTTCGCCTTGAATTATGTGCCTGAATACAGGTGCAAGGCTGTTTCGTTTTTTTTTTTTCCGCTCAGGCTTAGGCTGCACCATACCTCTGACGTAGACAGCATTCCGCGTTCTTGTGTAATGGTTGCGCTTTCGTTCGCGCAGTCAGATCGTGATCCCCGTGGGCCCAGTCACACGGGAACTGTTGCCAAGTTTGTGTGTGTGCAATAAGATCTGAGTTGGGCGAGGGATTTACGCGTTACGAAGCTGGGCACGAACTAAAGAAAAACTAATAAAAAAATAGAAAGAATTGTGACGCGATCTTAATCTCTTTATTACCTGCGTCGGTGCTATCTAGTAATATACAGCCTAAGGGCATAAGCTTTCAGTTTCTAATAAGTGCGCCACCTTTCATCTGTTCTTTTGTATTTCTTGGCTCTCTTTTGTTATTTCTCGCTACGCACGGTCGCCGTTAAAAAAAAAATGTTCGATTGCTGGACTTGAAAAAATTTGAAAATATTTCCGCAGCCCGTCGTTCGCATTCCGAGCCTTTACTAGTGTAGGCGAACAACATATAGTGTTGTACGGTTCTACTAGCTACGGTCATAAACTGCTCGGAAATTCAACCTTCTTTTTTAGATCCCACTGCCCATGAAGTTCTGACGACTACATTATATAGCGAGTCATTACGGTATCATTGACCGCACTTGTAGAAGCACAGTGTGTTAATTTCAGTATGCGAATGGTATAGGCAAATTAAAGAAAAAAAGAAAAACGCTTGAAGTATAAAATTGAACGTAGTATTTTACCATTACTGATAAAAATGAATTGAATGAATCCTTGAACGATCTGAAATCGAGGATTAAGAAAGAATATTTCACATAAGCTACCCTAACACATTTGCGAGCAGCGCTAAACGGCAGTATCTTGGATTAAATGGATACATTGCGGATAAAATACGATGAAGGAAACAGACTGCCACACACTTCAGTTCAGAAACCGGTATTTTTCAGCGCGTTCATGATGGCATTTGAAGCATCGTTCTTTGGAACAGTGTTTGCAGGAGTGTACAGGTATTTCCGTTTGAAATGGGTTAACAGCGGTCACTTGAAACTACTTTGCAGAGCTCTTTCTACCTCTGTACTCTAGGCTCCAATTATCATGCGTATTTTCAGATATTCGACGGGAAGCGAATATTTGAGAACTGTTGAATGTCGAATTTGGAGATCAAACTCGATTCCAGTGACGAAGACTAATTGGATTCGCGTTCGAAATTTAAAACATATTTTTTTTTTTCGTGGCTGACCCTAAGAGCCACCCGTTGCAGTGCCCAAACCAACTGTTGGGCCTGTGACTTCCCCCATAGGTTAAATGTTTCACAGTACGGGCGCACTGACGAAAGACATGGCTCTTGGCCGGTTGTTGCTACATCTATGGACAACATAGCTATCTTATAAGCACCACATACTCAGGTTAGCAAGAAATAATAATTATTATTATAGGGAACACGAGCGCACGGTAAGCAAAGCCAATTAAAGTACGCTTCCAATGAGAACTCACTTTAGTTATTCAACTTATTTATCTGCATGCTTGCTTGCTTGCTCATTACTCAGTCATTCATTTCTCTGTTTATTTTTAGCCGGATGAAGGCGTGGGCCATAGCCGACGACGCTTTGGAATGAAGTTTAGCCCTGTCGCTCACTCGTGGCACAGATAAATAGAGATGGATTAACCTGAAGTTTATTTCGAAACCGAGCATGATTGGAGAGCAGTGATATCCATGTCGTGCCCTCTCGGGCGGTCGAGTAAGCATGCTAGTGGTACAGTA
Source organism: Dermacentor albipictus (assembly GCF_038994185.2). NCBI lineage: Eukaryota > Metazoa > Arthropoda > Arachnida > Ixodida > Ixodidae > Dermacentor > Dermacentor albipictus. The sequence continues at coordinate 374,945,830 of NC_091821.1, forward strand.
GGGATGTGTGGCTCGTCTTCGGTTGAGCCACTCCCGTCGTGACATCTGGGGCGCATCTGTCGTGCATATCCACGACCCGAGGCATTTCCGCCCATTCCCTTCGCTGCCATGGCATTGGGAGGTGCGCACGTGCTGAAACTAACGCTTTCGTTGGAGTGACCTTTTCGCTATTTCGGGGGTTTAACCGACCGGTTCATATTAACTTCGCATTGTTCTGCTTTCTACGGCGGAGAGCCCGTGCGTGTCAGGTTCGTTCCATTTGTCTGTCGGCGCGCTCGAACGACGCTTACTCCGGCTTGTTACGTAGCCGTTGGAAACTGTGTACCCCTATGCTGTTGTTTTCTTTCACTATAGAAGTACGAACAGTTCAATTAAGCAGCGTGTTGGAAACTTGTCGGATGCAATTGCATGCGTCGAGGGGTGCGAAATGAAAAAAAAAATAATAATAATAAAAATTAAAAGAAAACGCGTCCTAGGCATATAGGTGCACGTTAAGGAACCTCGAGTGGTCAAAATTAACCCGTAGCCCCTCACTGCGGCGTGCCTCGTAATCAGATCGTGGTTTCGGCTCGTAATAAGCCGGATTCTTTTTTTTTCTTTTAATTGCACGCGTCTATTGGTATACCATCTCGTTGCGATGGCTCGACTTGCGGTATCGCGTCGAGGTGGAGAAGGAGGTGGCGTCGCCAACGCCTCCTCCTCCTCCTACTCCTCCTCTTCCTCCTCCTTTCTTGCCACCGCCATTCGTGGCACTTGCTTCGCCTGCTCTTAGGTAACGTAACGCGTGCGCATTAAAGTTAGTGCGCATAGAGTTGTGTCGCCACGTAGCGGCGCATTCGGTCGGCTGCCTCCGCGGCTCGTGCGCGCTGGGCGACGGACATGGCGCAGTCTGCGTTTTTCCGCACGTAGGACTGCCCCTTCCCCTCTGCTTGAGCTCCCTCGTTGTCGTGTGCGCCCTGTTCTGGAAACGATCTTCCCATCTCCGGCCGTGGTCGTCTAGCGCGTTTGAGCGCGTTGCAAGAGCGGAGGGGTGCGAGGGACATAAGACGCCACACAAATCCGCGCATTAGAGCGTGTCTTGAAGCTTGTTATAGATAATAATAATAATAATAATAATAATAATAATAATAATAATAATAAAAATACGTCTTTCGATATTCGTGCGCGCTACGGCCTGGACGGTCGTGAATGCTCACTATCGTTTCAAGGAACGACAGTGAGCTGCATCCTCTTAAAAGTGACACGGTTTTCTTTCGTCTTACCGTAGTTTTATTTGCGTATAATGACGATAGCTCGATCACCGACAGATAAAATGGAGCCAAACTGCCTCATCTTAAATTTCGCGCCAATACTGTGCTCGTGGCCGACTTTGTGCGGCAACGTATAGTGAAAGCTTCGGGGGCAAAGCGCGCGCAACTACGTGTGCGCCTGGAAGACGCGCCGCATTTTTCATCCGCCCTTAATTAATTAGGCTGGGAAATGAACAGACAAGCGTCTTATTTGCAAAAGCAAAATAAGACAAAGTACACCTTGGGTGCGTTAAAGGAAGCCTTAGCTCGGGGACTCCTATCCAAATTCACGGGAAAGTAGAAATAGTTTTTCGCGGGAACCACGGCACGTGTTGCATTTAAAAAAAAAAAAAAGTTGTAATCTAGTGACTATTCGCAGCACATTTTCGGTTTAGACCGTCAATCGTTTAATAAAAATTGTTGAAAAGCGCAAACTTTCAGAAAGCGAGACTATTATGTCTACAGCTCTGTAATTCAGCAATAAAAAAACTCTATTATAATTCTGTAAATTGCATCTAATAGTACATCTAAAGTGAACATAATTGATGTATTATACGTGACCCCCAAATATACTACTAATATGTGAATTAGGCTTTTGCGAAACCCGTGTAAGCAATGTAAAAAAAATTACATAAGATATAAATTGATACATCAAATTTCTCCGCTTTGGATGCTCTAACGGTCGCAGTTTACAGAACTGCTATAACTGTTGGTGGTGCAGCGCTACAAATTTATAAAGTTCGTACTTCTATTTCTGTTTTCAGGCTAATCCGTTTTTTTTTTTTAATATCCTGCTTAATGTTGCAACCTTGAATCACAGTCCCGCTTCCAACAATCACTAGAATTTACCTTTATCTCTCAAATGCAACAAATTTCATTGAAAAATCGGCGAAGTGGTTATGTGAGGAAAGCTTTTCTGCGTTTCACAAGTGTTTGAACAGACGGCATCGCTGATGCGCCCGAGCTTCCTCATAAATTTGAGTTATTTTTCTGCTTTTGTCTTCCGTATGTGGCGCAAATGCAAAACCGCCGCACGCAGGTGTTACGCTGATTCTCTCTGTGTTCCGAAAAAGAAACAAATAAAAAAGGAAAAAAGAAAACGCGTTCGAACTCTGCCGGAATACTTGGCGTAGTAGCACGCGTGGAGAAACTCTGCCACCGTAGCTTTCAGTTCGTTGCCACGGAAAGTTATCCGCGAGTATAAGGGAAGCGTTAATCCGTCATCGGAGCGTCACAGTTTCGAAGGTACTTGCTCGTGCTGAGAAGTATGTGAAATAGATTCGATTCTTTCGTTCCCTTTTTAATGCGATGCGATCCTTTTTTATCGATGGGTAGCGGAAACGAACCGTGCAATTGCTGTCGATAGCCGCGACATGGTGCGGGAACTACGAGATTGTGTCGCTTACCCTTATTGCGTTTTCCTTTTAGACGTTTCCGGATTAGCGGATTACTGGCGTTTTTGGTATCCCGGAAGTTTGACTCATCAATTTATTTCAATCTAAAGGTACATTAAAAAGGAACAGTAAATCGGCTGAGAGTCTTCCTCGCGTCTCAATTTGCGCCAAAAGCGGAAAAATGACCAAAGATGCGCCAGAACAACTTTGGCAGCCGACAGCGTTGTGTCGTTGGTCCCGGAGCCTGTGTAAAACCGTATAACGACGTTTTTAGGACGGCCCTAAATGCGCCTCCCCCCTCCCTTCCTATTCCACGTAATAGGCCTTCGAGCCATCCCTCAATAAAAAGTTTGGAGGACGCTTAAGCTTCGCCTTTAATAGTGGAACGCGATAGCTTTCAAATATCCCTAACTGCTTCTCACGCTTCCCGGCAACTGCAGCTTATGTATCCGTAATGTTTACCGGGAAACGCTGGCGACGAACACTGTGCACGAAGGCGAGCTTTCTAGTAGAAACGCGGCCTCTTGCGTGGGCAGCGATGCGGCAGAGGCGAGCGCCATCTGGAGCTGTTGCAAGGAACCAGGCGCGCCGCTTTATGGCTTTTGAAATTTGCGAGAAGGGGTTCGCGTTTTCAGTTTCCGCGTAACTGAATTATGTTTTCTCATATATTCAAATTACAATCCGACGCTAACATGTCTGTAGGTTGTGTGTAAGTCGTACTTTACGATTGTTCTTACTTATTTTACCTTAATAGTTTCATTTAGTTCAGTAGCTTCCTTGCGCTACCGGAAAGGCCTGCGTGGGTGGGCATGAGTGGTTCGAAATGATCTTCGCCGACGCGGCGGATGACGCCGGATCTTGTGCGACGGGGCCCTCAGCGCTATGACATTTTCATCGTCATCATCTTGTCAGCCAGTCAGTGTTTTATTTTCACCAAACAAAAGAATTTTACCTGCCCGAGCCGCCGAGCGAGGGCAGGAGAGTAGATCTGGTGCCTTAGCTGGTGGAGCGGAGTCGCATGGTTGTACTGACGCCGTTTCCGCGGAGACGGGAGATTTAGGCAGCGTCTTTTTTTTTCTTGGTTGTCTTCTCTCTCTCTCTCTCCCTTTTTTTTTTTTAAACTCGTGCCGGTGCCATGACAGTTCCACTTAATCGCGCTGCACGGCCCATTGACACCGGCGATCTCGAATTCCGATATCGCCTCGATGCATTGCTGTTCAGTGCGATCGCCGCTATCACTAAGTGCAGACTGATAAGATGAGTGGCGAAGCGGTTCGGAAAAAAACGGGCATATAGAAGAGGAATGCCGCTCCCCTTGGCTTATTGAGGGCGCTGACACTTACCCACCCATTCATTGTTAACTCCGGATGTTCAGGTGCTTCATGCGAGTCTGCTGAGTGGCAAAGCGAAGTCAATCACGAGCGTAATTTTGGTTTGGGCTAGTTGGCGCGGTTAAAATAGTCACCTAGAAATATCTGAATAAAGCACTGTGGCATTTACTGAGCCTGGCCGCTTTGCAATTTCTGGTCGGTGGGGACACCTCCTGCCACTTCACTACGACATAACGCAAAAAAAAAGTAATATCAAAAATGCCTTTGGGCCGTCCAACACTTCCTTTATGCTGCACGACTGCGAGGTTTCGGGACTGTTACCCCCACTTAATTGTAATAATGCGCTAAATTAAAGCTTCCATGATCCAGATTTCTCCAACAACAATAAATGTGCAGCAGGGCGCTCCAAAATAAGAATTTGCTCCTATCTGCTCCAGAATGAAATTTCATCTGCTCCCCCCCCCAAAATTGCTGCTAGATAACTTTAAGCATTCCCACCTCTGTTTAATATTTTTTCATAACTCTTGTTCTGGTTAATTTCACGATAATGGGTTGATTACTAGAATAGGAAATTGGGCTAGAAGAGAAAATTCTGCGGGCGTTCGAACTGCTCGTGCAGAGACGTTAGCGCTGGCCCCGTTGTAAAGCTTTCTCCCGACACTGTAACCTCGGCATAACGACCGCGGTTATAGCGAAGCAAATCTGAAATGTTTCTCGCCGGTGCCTGCATGTAACGAATGTGTATGCTTGTAACCATTATCGGATATAACAAGGTATTTTATGGGTCGGGTGTGACTTCGGAAAGACGAGGTTCGATAGCTCTATTCGTCTTCAGTGTTTCCAACTTGTCGAGCCGTACCAACTGTGAAACCACCGTCATTCTTCGGCTCCCTGGCCGAGAATCATCACTCGAGCCCTTCCGTCTTCGAAACGAGCCTGTCGTACTCAGCGCCGAAAGCTTTGAACGAGATATTGTGAATGCACGTAACTTAAGCCTTCAGTCTTCGAAGCGAGCTTGTCGTGCTCGGCGTCGATGGCTTTGAACGAGATATTGTGAATGCATCCGAGTCGTCGATGTAACCTAAGCATTGCGGGCAGGCGGGATGGAGGCGTTGCGAGCGCTCGCTGCGAGTCTTCCCTGTCTTGCTCTGCCGAAGCTGTCGCGGAAACACGTTTTCGAGCGCGTTTCCTCTTCTGAAGACCCCCGCATTGTCGGCACGTGCGCCAGACGCCGCGACTGTCGCAACAACGTGACCGCCGAGCGCGCTCGATTTGGGTCTGTAGTGCGTCGCTGCTTCAGCGCGGCAATTGAGAGAGAGAGAGAGAGAGAGAGAGAGAGAGAGAGAGAGAGAGAGAGAGGGGGGGGAGGGGGTCCCGTGGAAGATAGCGATTCGTTCAGGTAACTCGTGAGACTTCTTAAACGACGTCTTGAACAGTCGAATCGTGCTACGCATTTGCCCTTCAAGTTTGTGTAACTTCGGTGTGGGCTCGCGCGTTCGTATATATGCGCAGGGAAATTTAAGAACGTAACTTGGGGGAATAAACTGCATGGAATGATGAACAGTTAAGTAATTCCAACTCTCGCCTTCATCCGCAAAATTGTATGAGGGATACATGTTTGTGGACTGGAAGCCTGCGGGCCTTAGCAGTTGCGGTACGGGCGCGATAAGTGCCTGAAATCCTGAATGTAAATGCGAGGTGTTGCTCCGCGTTCTGGCGCGTCAAATTTGCTTCGACCTGATTGCGAAGTTTGTAGTGCTTCATGGTCAGCGGAAATCCGAGCGTTCTTTAGTCGCACTTTGTTGTCGTACACCCGACTTTAGCACGTAGCTACAAAGAGCACGGGTTTCTTCTAAAGAAAGCTTCGCAGTTGCGAGAAACTCCGAACTAAAATCAAGTGAATTACAACTTTTCCTTTCACGAACCTTTCTTCGCATTGCGCGCTTCCGTAGAATTTATTTATTTATTTATTTATTTATTTATTTATTTATAGCAATTCTGAATTTAGCCCTTATATTCACTGGACATTGTGGTTTTCCATAGAGGTGATTGTTACTCTCGATTACCCTTGCGCCTCTTCCGGCGTCTTCCCGTGAGCCCTCACTTGCGTAGCTCTGATGTGGAATCGGGTCTCTTGAACAGGTTGCTAGGAGTATAACCCCTTCCGCGACAACCATAACTGCTTCGATCAAGGCGTACACCCGAGCTTTTTCGAGGCCGAATTGGAAAACGCAAAAAAATAAAAGATGGCGGACGAAATACGAAATAAAGCAAATCGGAAAGTGGGGAACGAATCCGCCGATGGCGGTGTTCCAGTCAAAGCCGCCTATCTTCCCTCAGTAGTATATAGCTGTGAGGCACACACTTGACACGAGCCTCATCTTGTCTTATCTATACTTCTTACGTTGGGTGCCGTGCTTGCGCACTTTGAGTTCAGGTGCACATTACAAGTAAGCCCTCCCTCCCTCCCTCTCTTTCTCTCTCTCATCCATTTGGACGTTGCCACATAAGGGTTTTTTTTTAACATAAGACTGATCTAACGCTCCGCTTTTTTTTTTTTTTGAGCTTATGTTTTCACCTACGCAAAATATCATACAACGTTATGTAACGCGTCTTATGTAGTACGCTGAAACTATTAGAACGTTTGAAAATGCAGTTGCCATTGGCTTTTCCCGCAGCTCTTCCTCACCGCACATCCGCGCTGGCATTTTTTTTTTTTTTTTTTGAAGAGCAACGCTACGGCCTAAAGCATTCTACATTGTCTTCTTTTCTCTTTTATTCATCGCTGTCTTCTTCTCCAAGTCCGTAGTCTTCCTCCATCTGTGCGCTTCTTGTATACTCTCTCTCTCTCTCTCTTGCCTCATGTAATCGCCCTGCGTTTGCTCGCGTTCCTCATTCCTTCTTTATTTTTCTTTTTTCTTTTTTTGCTTAGAAGTCGAGTAAGACGTAGGATGGAAGGGAGGTGTCGTGCCTGGACGTACCACGTACCGTGCTCAGAAAAAGAAGCCAGCAGGAAAGAGAGACTCCCTGCGCGTAGCGAACCTTTGCGCAGGAACGCGCCGCTAAATTGCAGGGGGCAGCTCGGAGCGCTTTGACTCTGGCCATGGTGGGAAATGTGGTCCGCTTTTTGTGCTGTCGACGGGGCTATATTGAGGACTCGAATTTACTTTATTTTTTTTTTTTCTCTCTGTTGCCGGTGTGACATCACTGTAGTTGGAGCCTTCTGGCCACTGTGTTCGGCGCAATCCTCGAAGCATACCCAGAGGCAGAAGATAAACTTCGAGTGCATTCGTGAAGCGCGCGCGGCATAGGTTTCGCGTGTGAGAAGACATCAGAAGTGGACTTAGATTTTCGCTTTCGCGAACACTGACTTGACGTTACCAGTAACTAAAAAGGGGTCGAACATATCCTGGAGGCTTCGTATAACGGTACGCTCTGCGTGTGGTCCAGCTCCGTGCAGTGCAGCGAAAGCTATGGGTTATGTCTTTTAAGTGCAAACCCCATGCAAGCGATCTTGCACGCGACAGCGACAAGCGACGCGATGGAGATGGCTGTCGTGTTCGCTCGTCGCCTACAAGTTGCACCCCATGCGAGCGATGACTTCGAGCGACGTCTCCCCAGTGTTGCCGGTATGAGGGCAGCAATATAGGCGCCGAAGCTAGCGTGACGCGTGCTTTATTAACTTAAGTTGATGTATTTTACTGTAAAAAGCAGCATAAAATATTTCTGAAAGTCTTGCAGTAGGTTCTTATCCTTGTACCTATAAAAATTCAATCGTTTGCTCGTTCCGTGCGACAATCGGAAGTACTGGAGTTATGTACATCCAGTTCCGGCTTTGCGCTATTGGCTAGTCGCTCATAGCACTTCCGGGCGACGAGCGACGAATTCTAGATTTGCAAAACCGAGCGATCGCGCGACAAGACCGAGCGATCTGTTCAAGCGACGGCCCGATCCGTCGCGCGAACCCGTCGCTCGTCGCTGTCGCGCACAAAATCGCGCTCATGGGGTTTAGCCTACTGACCCTTCCCTGATGTATTCATTGACTTCAGTTACTCACCAGGGGATTAGTGGCGGCCAACGGAAGCGCAACCCCCCCTCCCCCCATTTATTACTATTATTTTTTAAAATTTTTCGTTGCTGTCTGACTGACTTGACCCGTTGCTTTTTGCTACACCGCGTACGGAACTATCTGTGTTCAGCCATGCTCCTTTAGCTTGGCCTTTACGCCTAATGCGGAGAGGGACGGGTGCCGCCGGTATGCTTTCGGGTGCGGGCCGTCCCGTTTTCGAGAAGCAGAGGTGGGAGGGGGGGTTCTTGTTGTTCATTTATGGGTCCTGACCTGTGTCCCGCAGCGTTTAAGAAGCCACGCGACCAGGGCAGACTATACCTGTGCGGCCTAAGTGCGCGCCGGAGCTGCTCTTTGTTCTAAATGCACCACATCCCTTCTCCTCTCCTTCGTTTTTCCCTCTTCGCCAAAGCGCGCTTCGTACCACGCATGTCATAGCCTCCGATATCGAGCGCGTGCCGCTCGATCTATTGCGTTATATATTGCGATATATATTGCGTTATAAGTGCAACACTTATCAATAATTATTGGTTTTTGTTACCTTCGTGCATTTAGGAGAGAAAGATGATATATTGTGAGCATTATTGATACACTCCATATTTTCAGTTCAGTGTTTAGGCAGCTAGTCTCTTTCATTATTCTCTCGAGTGAGAGCCCCACCACCAGGCCCCAAAACGGCGATGATGAGTATGTACAGGTGATAATATGAAGCGTATGAATAATGCTCGCACTATCTGGCAACTATGGCGTATATCCGGCTCCTGCAATCGCTTTCGGCGCGTCCTCAGCGTCATCAGTCTATTTTCGTGTCACTGCATGTAGGAAGGCCTAGCCCAGCTATCTCCAATCGCCGATGTCTTGCGCTAGGTTCCGGCACGTTTAGTTGGTGCCTTCGAGGTCTGTTTAATGTACCCCGAGGAACCGGTCGCTGGACTCCGGGTTTGCACACCACCTATACAAAGGCAGATAAAGCGCTGGGAATCACTCAACAAGAATGCCTCAAGCCACAAGCATGAGAATTTGACACGTTCGTGTACCACCATCGCTCCTATATACTCGATCATTCCCGTCGTATTTATGTTCAACGGTCGCAGCGCCAGATTTAGTTCTAGTCATTTCAGTGGGGAACCTCTGGTTCATGTCGCCAGATTGTCGAACGCTAATTCGTTAGCGAGTCCTTTCCCTGCCTTGGGCGCACGTGTATCTTTCGAATCACTTCCTCGAGATAAGAAAGACACGACGAGACCGGATATCGCCGGTTTTCCTTCAGTGGCGGCCCCCGTTCTCTCGAATAGCCTCCTCCTCGACGCGTGCTCGACCCGGCAGCGTGCAGTGATCGTATCGTGATGCTATGCTGCCTCGTGCGGGAAGCCCGCCCGCTCCTGAATGGCGTTCGCTGGTGCTCGTTATCATTACTAGAGTTTTGACAGCTTTCCTCACTCCTCGAGCAAACACTACGCAGCTGTGTGCCAGTAATATAAACTTGCTAGATTGCTTAACATGTTTGCATCTCCCTTTCGATGCGGTCATCCCTATGGTAATGACCATGCGTTGATGAAAGGGCGAGGATGTGAGGACATGGGGTCGTCTGAGAACGTGAGCTAAGTCGCGCTTAGGCATGCTCTCACCCGCCGTGGTTGCTCAGTAGCTATGGTGTTGGGCTGCTGAGCACGAGGTCGCGGGAACGGATCCCGGCCACGGCGGCCGCATTTCGATGGGGGCGAAATGCGAAAACACCCGTGTACTTAGATTTAGGTGCGCGTGAAAGAACCCCAGGTGGTCGAAATTTCTGGAGTCCTCCACTACGGCGTGCCTCATAATCAGAAAGTGGTTTTGGCACGTAAAACCCGATTATTAAAAAGTAAAAAATTAGGCATGCTCTCGAAGAATGTTTCTTGGATGTCCCACACAAGTGATGGGTTGAGTAATAAGAACTCACTGCGGCCATTGCTGTTGTATACCTTTACGCTTACTCGATCCGACGCAGTTTATTTAGTTTGGTATTTCTCCTGCTTTTCCTTTCTAGTCTGTTTCTCTCTCTCTTTTTCTCTTTTTAAGGAGGGTGTGTTGTTATGGCGCCCGTCGTTTTGAATCGCCCCTTACACACGAAGTGGGAGAGAGTTGAACGTGTGCGAGCAGCTAATAGGCCCGCTAAAGAAAACCAGCGGCTGCTGACTTACGTCCATGCATCTTACATCCGTTATTTCTTTACGTTCGGCATTACCGCCTTGACGCCGGTCATGCTTAACGCTGCGTTATGTTCGCTTATCTGAACCCGGCGTGATACTCACGAAATGCGTGGAGTCACGATCACGAAGTTTGCCCCTTTTCTCCGCTAGCAGTGAGCATTTTTCCGCCGAGAGAATGAAAAAAGTTTTTGAAGGGACACTTGGCCAGTCTTAACAGACATTAACCTGTGCTTTAGATTAGGTGACGCAAGTGGCTTTGCGTACCCAAGGACCCTGCCACCGAAGGGCCTTGCTTGACCAAGCGGAACCTCGTTTGTTCTAACTTAAAAACTCTGATTATTTTTTTATTGTCCTTTTAAAGTAGGTAGTGCGCTGTGCCATGCCTCAAAAAAAGAAAAGAAAGAAAGACACCCCCGCAGACTTTGTTGCACGTGTGAAACGGCACGTACAGGCGCAGAATAATAGAAAGCGCGCAAAATGAACGCGTCTTATTTCATTCTATTTCCTCACCTTTTCTCTCGCAGTGGCGTACGCTTGGTTCTCTGCCAAGGTGTGTACGCAGCGCGTCGCCTTTGTTCGTACGAGGCTTCTGTGGCTTGTCGTTGGGAATTTTCTTCTTCTTCTGGGGCGTCCTGAGAAGAACCTTGTGCCATGCCTGCCCGTGAGCTGGGCTCTTGTGCCTGCCCCCGCCCCCCCTCTCTCTCTCTCTCCTTTTAACCTTCCTCACGTGTCAGCTCTGGGACGTTTCCTGCAAGTCAGCAACCGCCACGCTCAGCATAACAGGTTTTTGTCCGGGCACACCGTGGATTCTTTCTCGCCATTTAGGAGATGCTTTCACTGTATCGCGCGCAATGAGCTTGCCACCGTGTCGTATGACCATCTTGTTTGTCCTTCGCAATTCGGCAGGGTTCTCGATATCGCCCACGGTGTCATCACGTTCAGTAATGAGTGTGGACCCTTCAGTTAGCGCCTCTACGAAATGCAAACAAGAATAATCATTTCTTTATATATGAAGCTCTGTGGGACCGCATGCTGTTTCTCTCGTACATGTGCTTTGAGACACAACAAAGCAATGAAAAAAGAAAAATGGAAGGCGATTCAGCCTCTAGTTGAAGTCGACCAAAGATGTTTGCCTGGTAAAGGTTAAAGCGCGGTCGCAAATAAAAAACTTAGCGCTAAGACGAGACGAAGAAAGGAGTGCCCGGGCACTTCTCTCTTCGTCACTTGTCTGAGCGCCTAGTTTTTGTTCGTAACCTTGAGTCCAACTAGCCCGATTTGCAGTCACATTAACCGCGGTGCTTCTAAATGCTTTACAGTGATCAATTTCGATACAACGTTGTTGCAAGCGTTTGTGGCCGTCGCTTCTGTCGTCGCTAACTGTAACAGCTCGTCAATTTCCATTTATACTTTCGGAGACATCCCGTAGGATCCCTCGGCATACCTCCAGTGGTTTCATGATGCTTGTTGTCCTTGCGCTTTGGAAAAATGTTGCGTGTAACTGCGCACAGCACTGTTCTTTTTTTTTCTTTTTTGCAGAGAAACCATCTTAAGTCGAGGGTTTGAACAGAAAATAAATTGTGTGTGCGCAACATCACACTATGATTAAACTGCACAAAATATGGCTGCACCGCATGATTACGAGTTTTCTGCCTGCCTTGAAACCGCCTTGAAAGAATAAATCACGCTTCCTAAAAAAACAAAAACAAAAAAAGGCTGTGTCAACTCGCGGGCAGTATGACGACTTCACTTTCGTAATACCAGTTGTGCACCTTTAAGAAAAAAAAAAAACGCTAAACTCAAACTCGATATTCAAACCCCGGATTGCCCTTGAAATGGCCGTTCTTCCTATTTAATTACCGCTAGAAAGGTCGCATCCCCAGGGAAGTCTTTGACCGGCAAGGGCATTTCATAGGTTCCAACATACTCTGTCGTACGGCGCAGTGCTCTTCCGAATGCGGTAGCTCTGTCAAGCTGCCATTACCAGTACTTCGACGAGTATTTAGGAAACATCCCTATTAAATAATCTTGTTACGTTGATGTTATGCCCAGTAATGTATACGACCTCACATATAAAATGCATGTTCATACGAGCTTGTTATATATATATATATATATATATATATATATATATATATGAATGTCCAAAAGACTGTAATCATGCGAATTGTTAAAGCTTCACCACCCATTATTTCTATGAATACAAGCATTAGGCTTGATATTGCTACAACGTGCTTGCAAATACCTGCAGTTTTGCTCTCCGCGTGTATCGTCGTTTAGCTTCACTTTTATTACTTTTCAACCCCGTACTGAGTTTTCCACGTTGCAACTCTGCGTCGAGGGGCATAACCAACGCCGACAACGCTTTAGTTGCGGGGCTTGGCGGCGTCTGTCGTCCTTTTCCGCGACGCCTTATTTGTAAACAAAGACAGCTCCGTTACACGGGCTGGCCGTTTGGTCCGTAGACGCCTTCGCACGCTGTGGCAGATGGGTGGCCTGCGACAGAAGTTTCCTACAGAAATTACTGACTGACTGTTCACTTACCATGGAAATGATGGTTCCTGCGTGGATTTGTGTAGTCTTCGTCTTGTGACTTCCAGCTTTCTTGCGACGTTATCGCGCTTTTTATTTCTCAATCTCCAACTACTCGTGGTTTTCGGAACATAGAGAGGCAGTTAGACCCTGCGCGCACGCGTAATTACAGCGAATTGTTGTTGCGTTTACAACGCGGTAATTTGTTGAAAACGATTAATTTGCTAATTCGCAAAGCTGTTTGAAGCCAGAATGACGAAGTTTAGCGAAATTGATATGCTGCCCGACATGTCGGTGTTGACTAAATAAATAAATAAATATATATATATATATATGTGTGTGTGTGTGTGTGTGTGTGTGTGTGTGTGTGTGTGTGTGTGTGTGTGTGTGTGTGTGTGTGTGTGTGTGTGTGTGTGTGTAACTGGATCGCCATTCTTGCGGCTGCTCAGGCACTAGCGCCAGAGTTTCCCTTAGTAATTTTTGTAGGAAACTGTGCGGCCTTCGGGCCCCAGGCAACTTCCGGCCCCGTTACTCTTCGCTGTCGACTTTGCCGAGGGAAAAAAGAAAAAGTTTCCCTACACCCGAATGCAGAACCTAACTTTCCTTGTTTTTCTCTTTACGCGCCCCGTGCCTCAAGCTCGCGCATCTGGAATTGCTAGCATGTTGACGTCAATATAATATTTGTAGAACTGCCATTGCATGACAGAGCAGATGTTGAAGCAGCGCGTCCTGACATTATCAATCTTGCGGGCTGAACGCAGAGGGCTAATCTAGTACCGCAACTCTACGAGGCCTCTCTTTCTAAACTTCGAAAGTATAGCACACCTCCAGGGAGTTTCTCTCAGCAGAGGACACCTCAACCGCGTTTCCCTCCCCCTGTGCAGCGCGGTTGAGGTGTCTTCTGCTGAGAGATAGTTACTGCGCTGCACTTTACCCCAACCTTTCCTTCCCAACATCAAGAATCTCCTTCTCTCTCTCTCTCTCTCTCTCTCTCTCCAGGGAGTTTGAGCCTGTCCGTAAGACCCAGTGCAGTCCATGGAATACAAAAACAGTGGAGACGCAGAAGTGCGCAGCAGCGGTGGTGGCGCCATCTACTGACGCTGACACCTATCGCACATACAATTTCAGTGACCATGTTATACATATCTGCTGGTGCAAAGGCGTTGGCAGTGATAGTCATTAATGTATAACGGACTTCCTTCTCCTCTGGGAAAACAAAGCTGCAAGAAAAACGTTTCTTATACGTCGTAGTTGAATGAAGCCTCACAAGGGGGTGGTACGTTGATGCCGCCGTTAGGGCGCCTCGTATGCCGCTCAAGTTACCATGGGTATAATTTGCAGTGCGTGGGTTTTCTCTATCTTTATGGAGAACTTTTTGCGCTTCCGGTATTCTGGTATAGGCATGAGCGTAATACCGGGTTACCGGACGCTGGTGGCGACATGTTGTGACGCTTCGTCTAACCGCAGTGTTTTGGGCACGTTCTCGGAAAATCCCGTGTACTGCCCTTGATTTCCTCGGTTGTTGAAGGACTGAATTGACTGGCTGTCTACAAGCCTGCTAGGCGAAAGCGCCACGGTTTCGCGTATGTGCGAGTAAGATGTCGCACAGCAAGTTGTCCCCTGACAGAAGAGTGACACGCGCAAATTTTTGCCTTAGTGGCCTTAGTGAACCGACAGCTCGCTATGCGGCGATTTACTGGGAGCGGAGCAAGGTGTTTTAACCATAGTTGTAATACCCGTGCTTAAAAAATCTTCGTGCTAGGGGCCCATCTGGCCACTTCGCGGTCAAGCGCTCCCGCGTTGCGTCTCGTAGGCGTGAACAGCGACGTGTACGCAGACAAGTTCGGAAGGAGGATGATGTGGTACTCTTCCCTTTGTATCGGGCCTGTATGAATGTCACGCCCTAGCAGTACTGATACGCGTCCTTCGGGTGGGCGCCCTCTGCCGTAAACATGCAGTGAATCATCTGATTGCGCCTGTTTCGTGGTTGTTTCGAGTGAAGGGTATATCTGACTCGGGCTTGTCATTGCGACCGTGTATGTGTCTGTGCAGGATGTAGCGCACGCACACACACACACACACACACACACACACACACACACACACACACACACACACACACACACACACACACACACACACACACACACACACACACACACACACACACACACACACACACACACACACACACACACACACACACACACAGGAACGTTATAGCTTGTTCGGTGAGCGCGCCAGTGCTGAAGGACGGGGTGGCAGGTGGCCACGTAAATGCTCCATGTCACAGCGCCGCTGGTTAAACATGTACCTTGTGTGTGTGTGTGTGTGTGTGTGTGTGTGTGTGTGTGTGTGTGTGTGTGTGTGTGTGTGTGTGTGTGTGTGTGTGTGTGTGTGTGTGTGTGTGTGTGTGTGTTGACTGAGAGCGAGAGAACGGCCGAGGAGAGGCAGAGATGGCGTCTCGTGTTCGCACATTGGCGACGAGGAGTTACGGAGTCGCCATCTGTCGGAAGCGCCTCCCTTGCGTAGTATGAGGGATCACGCGGCGCGCTCCTCATAGGTTTGGCTTACGGTGCTCAATAAAAACACCACGCGGCAGCCTTCCTGGACATTTATGTCAGTACTATCGAAACGAGGGAAGTTTCTGAGTTCCGATATAATAATCTTGGGCAAACTTTTGAAAGCACAGAATCGTTTACAGACGCTATCTCTTTACCGAATACCTACAGTGAACGCCACTGTGCGTCGTCGCCGCGATGGAGTCTCCCGAACCGGCTTCTTGCGTGAAAGGCAGCCAAACGCTAAGCGTAAACTATGTGTATGTTCTTACAGTGGACTATCTGTATAACCAAAAGGGGCATAACAGAATGGAACCTCAATCCAGCGATCGCACGGGTTCGCAGCGACCGACTGCGCCTCTGCATGCATGTCCGCGCATAATGTTTTTCGCTCTGAGCGCGTTTTCGCACCATGCCGTGAGATTTAGGCCGCAGTATATAAGCATTTCACAGTACACTAGCAACCATTGTTGCGTGGACGCTATCAGAACTGTTCAAAAATAATTTTGTTGTAGAGACTTCTACGCCTACGGCGACTGTGATGTGCCGTCGCTACGATTCAATATTTTTTTGTCTTCTGAATTCTTGGACATTTCAATATTATTTCTCAAGTTGCGTCGCACTGTATGTTTATCGGTCTTCTCAGCGTGCGATTTCCCTCTGCTTGTTTTTCGTAATCCAGTGTACTAATTCATAATTCACAAACATGACCATATGCCGTGCCTTTTTTTAATGTGCGTCTTACCGTTCCCTTTTCATTCCAGTGAACTTGCCAGTATCTAGCATCAACAAGTTCCTAGACCAAACCGTCATGACATTAGCCGTGCAGCGGGCGCGGGCGAGCGTCTCAGTGCGCGTTTTCTGCGACTCACCGAACATCGCGCAGCCCTGTCGCCGTAGCAGAAATGCTCCTTGCGTCTGTGCTTGTTGCATACCCGAAGTGTAGCCGATGGCTGTCTGCCGATTCTAAGTTTCGCCAGCCAGCCTTCACGCAGCTCCTTGCCCTGCGGCTACGTGTGAATAAGGCTGACACCGGGCTCCGTTGCGTACGTCCGGCACTGCGGCACCAAGGAATAGCCTACCATGCTACACGCCTCCAAAGGCAGCCACTACCTATTATAGTACTTTCAAATGTTGTCAAGCAGACACTGAAGGCGGTAAAGCCTCGCCACTTAATCAGAACCGCGGTGCAAGTGGAACTTGTTCGTTTTCAGCTCGCTTCGGCACATCCGAAGCAGCCGATGCGACCGCTGTGTCCACGTGATCCCTCATGCCACGTCACGCCGACGGTGGCGCCAGGTTTTCCAGTGGTGGAGCTCGCCCCCAGTAGGGCGCCTCGCAACGGCGGCGTCTGTAAGAGCAGTTTATGCCTCGTGTATGAGTTGATCTTTCACGTAGAGGCGTCCCACCAGCCCGCGGCGCTTCGTGTAAACAGTCGCGCGTTTATTTTAGCTTTGCGCTTTCCGTCCGCTCAACTTTTCAGCAGTTTGCCTGCGAAGCAACCCGTGCGACGGACGTGTGTCGCAGCACAGAGTCGAGTTAATAGTCAACTCTTAGTTTCCTATTTCTGACCCGAATGTTTTAGTAGCTTGATCGTCTCTCACATGTTGCGTCACAAATTTACGCTCGAGCATCAAACTGCGATATAATAGCATGGGACACATGCATACGCCGCAGAGTCCATACGCCGTCCGGTGCTGCGAAAATATTGCTGCCCCAACAGTCGTGAACTTGTTGGGTATATGTTTGACGGTTTAGTTCTACGTCAGATCGCACGCAGACTCGAGCAGGTGTCCCATGCCTAATCTTACGCCCGTGATGTTTGTGCCCCCGCATATTTCCAGAAACTATTTTGGAGCTGGCCTCATGAGTTTATAGGCTCATCGGAAAGAACTTGCTATCGAGTTCCGTTGCATACAGTGACCTGCCTGCGAATCTTGTAAACACGCACGCAAAGGTATACCTACAGATGTGCGTTAAGCAGCCTCTACATAGCACCGGTTAAAGCCCCTCCATCCACGCGCCACCGCCGCTTTCTGGTCGACGGAAACGTATATGGAGGGACTTTAGCACCGGTTACAGGTGCTCTAGACAACGTTATCATTTACGTGTTAAGCAGTACCCTTAGGTTTTATATATATATATATATATATGATTTTCATAGCTTTAATCACAGCTTTGAAGGGTTTTTCTACATCGTTAGCTGTCAAATGGCGAATTTAGATGTTTTGTCCATCGGCTGACGTGTTCGAGGTCGATAGGGTGCCTCGATGTCCTTCTCCTCACCCGCCGCTCCGAAGCGGCGGACGTGTTTTACATCGAGAAATCTGTAGATGCGTTTCGTTTAAACATTTGCTAAAAGAATGTCAAACAAGATATTGCAGCGAAGATTGCTGGAGTTTTGATAAAAGTACGTGCACTTAAGTGGTAGGAGTTCATAATATCTCGCGTGTGACGAGGATTTCCTCCTAAAGGTCGAAAAATCGACAAAGTGCCGTTCGGGGAGTAGTGCTTCCATGGAGTTCTAAGGAACGATAAAATATAACGGCCTGAAACTTATCACAGTCATAGGGTGGTCCCTCTAGATGCTCGTGGTTGTTTCGAAATGTCGCTAGAACAGTTGGTGAAACGTTCTGCGGGGGTTAGCGCTGAAAGAATTTGTGCGTTGGATCTCGCGGCAGTGGAGCGCTGCATGATCGTTGTGTGAAGTAAAAACGTTTGCTGAAAGTCTGATTATACCTGTGTATACACTTCTTAACAAAACTACCAGAAATTTCGGTTGCATTGTGATGCGCTTTTGTGATGACTGCTTGATAACTTTCTAATTAATTCTTGATTAGTGCATTTGTGGTGCATTCTTGATGACCGCGTTTCGGAGAGACCTAGAACCACTGAACGCAGTAGAGTAGTTACTGCATAGAACGGCAGATGTCGTTTTCTTTTCTTTAAGAAATAACTATTTTTTTCCTTTTTACAGTAGGAGACAAATTAAACCAAAACATGACACAACATAGCACTTCAACGTACACATTCGTATACGTGCAAATTAAACTTGGCACGGGACATGCATACACTATATTTCCACACAAACACTGCTTGAGAGAGAGAGAGAGAGAGAGAGAGAGAGAGAGAGAGAGAGAGAGATGGAAGTCAACCAGACGATCGTTTGGTTTGCTACCCTACACTGGGAGTAAGGGAAAGGTGGAAGAGGAAGAGAATAGAGCACTGAGTGCACGTGGGAGGTTGCGCAGGGACACTATAAGCGCCCTCTCAAACCGGTACACTTTAAGTGCACTGTACTAGTGCACGAATCGCTTTGTGTGCCTGCAGTGACGGATGTGGCCTCGCGGTCCTAGTATCTTGGACTCGGAGAACGGTCTCTAGTCCGGTCCGTTTAACATTGTCCGGAGATAGAGGAGGCGTTGTACGTCGTAGTGAGGACAGATACTCAATAGGTGCTCGATGGTTCCGCGCACCTACAGGAGTCGCACATCAGGCTCCCGGTCATTGCCAAAGCGCTGTTTGAATTGGCCACACAAACACATCTGCTGAGTTGCATATACATGTTGTTTTTGACCACCAGCATGCATGTGGTGCCGGTGAGAGCGTCTCTTTTCTACGTAAATAAGCAGTAATTCTCGACAGAATGCTTGTTACAATAGTTGAGCTAGTAGGCACGTAAACAGCACACATACCTGTTGTTATAAAACCGCGATATGTGCACGCATTTCAATTTGCGACCCCTAATTATTAGCACAGTCGCGACGAAGACCTAAGCCTCTGCAAGAGCTTTTGTTTCTAAGCAGTCGCGGATGGATGGCGCTTCAAGAAACGACCGCTGGCGTTTGCAAGATGCACACTGTTGAGATCGTTTCAAAATTGTCTTGCCTAATTTCGTACTGAAATGATCAGTCGACTGCACGTCGTTTGCCGTACGCGGGCAGCCGTTAGATGGCTCTATTTGCTCGCGAACGGCAGAGGACGAGTCCTCGACAGAAGCCATCGCGCCAGAAGAGCGCTCACTCTGTCATATCGCCGGCAGCGTGCACGGCCGCAGGTCGTTCGGCGGCGCCGACATTGTCGCTAAGCCTTTTACGGTTTGATTCGAAGCCATATAAAGCTCACGGCGCTTCGCAACGGACCACCGACTGTCACCAGCCGTAATATATTGTTACCGTTGTTGCCACTATACCAACTGCTGCCAATAATTTCACACAAAGAAAAATGCGCCGATATTCGCCGCACTCGATGCCTGCACAGTTGAGCCGGTTTACCGTGCACCGTATATATGGTCAGAACGTTAGATTGCCGTGCACTAAGTATCGGAACTCTCGTTGGTGTTTGACTCTTTGACACAGGACATCGTTTTTTATTTTTTTTTTCCATGAAGATATACAATTTACGCACCACCTTATCGAGCGAAAATTATTTTACAAGTCGATGTTTGGGTCGCCTGTGGGTGGTAGCGCGCGTGGGCTTGTCTCGCTGTGCATGGGCGACCACGGACGCTGGTTTTCGAATTGAAGATGCCCCGTATCGTGGCTCCCTATCTGGCTAGAGTTCTGACACTGGGGCTAGCTTATCGCTCAGTCTATTCGCTTGCGCCCACCTACGTCAGCAGAGCCGCGATTCCCGATTGGTCGCTCGTTGCAGTGAGGTTAATGTGCATGCGACGTCGTCGTATACAAGCGTATATGCAGGTGTGCACGCGCGGCAGTAAATATTAGTGAATGGAAAGGTACAAACCGGAATCGCCTTTAGTCACAAGGCAATCTTTACAATTCATGCATTTTCGTGGGAAACTACAACAACAAAAGCTCGCCATCCTGCCATTTGGCGCAGATGTTAACAGCGATGGCGCGGTTAGAATACTTACGCGTAATAAAGAAATAATTTATCTGCGGTCCGCCGACCACGAAAATCGCGGCAGTTGCATTTGAAGCGAAAATCTTAAACTCGGCTTTATCAAATAAATTATAAAAAAATTTACGTTTTCTTTTAATACATGTTAGAACACTGCATGGATGGGTTAGAGCATATGCCCATCATCTGTTTATATATCAGTAAACGCTATGTAAACCTCTGTACATATAATCAAAAAATCCTGCTGTGTATTCTCTTTCGAATGGCTGCTGTAAACTTGATGTTAAAAGTCATTAGCTGTTGAGTTTATGATAACACTCTGATGCATAATCAAAAACATATCAAGATGTAGCTAGAAATTCAAGAACCAATTTTGTAGGGGTACACACACACCGTGCGTGCGCTTGAGGACGCCTCTGTAGTGGCGCGAGTTAGGCTAGAGTCTCTTAGAATATTCCAGTACACTCTAGACGTAGGTTGCCTTCATGCTTCGCCTTATATGAAATTAAGCGTCTCCCTACGCGTAAGGAGCAGCGAGATGCACAGTGGCGTAGCAACAGAGGGGGCCGGGGGGCTGTGGGCCCCGGGTGCAAGGGGCCAGTGAGGGGCGGGGGGTGTCATATACGTCTGAAGACGCCCCTCTTTCCGCCGGCTACACCCGGCGGAGTGAGGGGGTGACAGAAGACCTATGGGCCCCGGGTGCCAGACGACCTAGCTACGCCACTGGAGATGCATGGTCCAGATGTGCCGTAGCAACATGGACTAGCGGATCTCTGGCGCATTGGTCGTGCCTGGCCCGGGCTTGCAGGGACCTCAAGGTTTCGTTTCTCTCTCTCTCATTTCTACCCATAGTTCTGACACCGAAAACCTAAACCCGATGAGCGAACAGGCAACGTCCGGTGTGAAAGCGGCGTCCAGGACAATGTTTGCTGTTGAGCGGTACCCTTGCAAGCTTTTGGAAAATCATTGCAATTTGCTGGAGATCGCTAAGGTCGGAGAAGGTTTCGTTGGGTTGAAGGGAAAGGGGATGGCGGGCGGGCTTAACAGTTACGGTATACATATGTAAAGGTTGCAAACGTTCTCGTCAGTGATGTTAAAACTGTAGCTAATGTTTGCTATTTCGTAACGCAGTTACGCTAAAACGGTGACGTGGAAACGTATCGGTTTGCAGTACGGACCGTTTGTGTGTCTGTGGGTGACCAGGCATGAGGCCTCTTTGCAGCTACATAAAATATAAAAAAATACTTAATGACTAGACTGCTCAAAACACTAATGACAAGATCACGAGCACACCGCACAGTTTGTCATGTAGGCTTCCGCCGCGAAGCCGAAAACTAAACTTAGATTATTCATTTTGTTTCTGCATGCCTTCGAAAACTTTGGCGTTGTTTCACTGCTGATAACTTGCCATGATTTCTTTTAGCAGACGTAGAACAGTATAACAAAACTTGAACTGTCAGTTGTTGCTAAATATTTGGTTAGTTTCAAATATTCAAAAATGCCTAATAGTTCTTTTTCCAATACGAATAGCATGTAATATTTGAATGGCATTCGAAACCTATTTGTCTACCCTTAATAATAATCAGACTCGCGCAGGCCCCTCTGGTCACCGTCTGTTTTCAGGCATCATGAAACTAACTTACATTCAGTTCTACGTCTTTATATTATCCTGAGGGAACAAAAACTACCTCGAAAGAAAAAAAAAAGCGGGGGGGGGGGGCACTGCCGGGGATTTGGTAACTACTTTTTTTCCATACCTTCGTTTCTTCTGCTTATGATATCATACAGTGGAAAAAAAAAAGTAGGAAATATGATGTATCTCTTTCATTAACTACAGTAAGACGCCGCTCCTAACAAAGAGAAAATGTTGGTAATAGAGAGTTTTATAATGGGTCCCCAAACGTTTTAGGGCCCCAAAGAAATATCGTCGAAGCCACTGCGCATGCGCGAGACGCAAACTGCGTTTGGGTTTCGCGCTGGGAACGCTATTTCACCGATTTAGCGGGAGCCCAAATAGCGGCCCCAAAAGCTTTGCGTCGGCAAACTTGGCGGCACCCTACGATGCGACGGCTCTAACCTAGCACTAAACTGGGTTCGATTCGTGGTAACGCGTGAAGTTCGCAAGCTAGGAGAAGTGACTGCGGTTATCGTTTTCTCTCAACTAGCGTGTGTTATGAATATTGATTCATTAGACGCCGCTGATTCCGAATTCGATTGCGCATTTTATGGCTCGTAGGCCTAACACGACTAAGCTTGGCTGGTGAAGGCACGTAAAGTTGGTTTGCTTAAAACTAAGCGCAACTAATTGTTTGCTGCTTACAGAATAACTTCTAAATTATAGTTAAACGCGAATACACGCAAGTCAAAATTACTATTCCTATCATAAAATGGTATATTTTAATTCTTTCTAATAGTTTTTCTTTGACGCCGTGGCGATGTCAGCGCAAGACGCTATCCGCGAACGAAAAGCCCTATTCTAAGACTCTTTACTCCTGCGTGCCCCAACGCTAACACCCGCAAAGCTCTTTGGGGACCCTATTCTAAAACTCTCTTATGTCGACATGCACAACTGCTCGTGTATAGGGAAACAAAATAACTGAAACCATAAAAATTCACGGGCGCCTTCTAGAAACTTATGTCACGGATCGAATGGATGTTTTCAATTGGGGGCAGGCTGCCACTAACGTCACAAAACTACCGGCTCCTACAAACACAGACAATGGATTGCGGTTTCGCAAGGAATGATGCTTGAAACCTGCGTTCCGTACATTAAAAAAAGAAAAAAGATATATTCGAAGCAGCCACACAGCGGCGTGAACATGTGTTCATGCTGTCGCAATCTTTTCTGTGATCGAGCATAAGTGCGCGAAACGTCATTCATAGCGGCAGCTCCTTTTTGATGCAGCCGTGTTTGAACTTGATATATGCATCGGAGTAGAAAGCAGCCATGGGAGTGACGCATGCAGACCTTACTGCAACAATATCTTCCCGTGTAGCCGAACGTTAATGTTAACGAATGCCGACCAAAAACATTTAAAAGACACGAAGTCGTTTCGGTCCCCATACGTGGCTTTGTTCACAATCTGTAGATTTAATGTTTTTGGTCGACGTCCGTTGTACGATTGACTATGAGCAATCCCGACCAGACGAGTTTGACTCTTGATTTCATTAAATACTTTTAGACACACAGAAAAAAAGTTGGAAGACGATTTAACCTCTAGTCGAAGTCGACGAAAGACACTATCGTGTTAGGCGAGTTGGGATGAGAGTCGGGTTTATGTACCGTCTCAGTTATTGTGAGAGCCGCACAACGTTCAAGCTCCCCCTGTTTTCGCTTTGCATGTTAGCGTGTTACGTAGCCATTTCAAGCCCACCAACGTCGCCGTCCCCGTCCGCGAAATATAGTATTGTTATGCTGGCATTTCAGCCCTGCTTTAGTGCTGTACATCAAATAATTTGCGCGATTGTCGCGCCAGCCGCACATCCGTTCTGGCAGTCAGTGCACTCTGTGTAGCATGTTATGTGGCGACGTTTCTCTGAATCTTATCTGAATGGGCGACGTTTCGTACCGCCGAAGTGTTTCTTTCGATGATAACATCGACCAGTAGCTGTCGAACGTAATGCTGTAGGTGCGTCTGAGGTTAACACTAAGCGTCGTCATAATTGCTTAATAGTGCACACCTGCCAACTCCCCCGAATTTTTCGTGAGGTTTACGAATTCGCGCGCGTTCCACGACTCTATGAATGTTTCGACTAAGTCCTGTTTGCGAAAAGGTTTCGCTCGTCGGCGTCCGACCGTACACTTCCAAGTCATTTGATGGTGAAAGGACACTAGGATGCTCACTAGGACGCTCATTAGTACGTGCTTCGAGCAACTTTATTCAGACAAGCTTCTGAAGCAGGCGATAACGGCAACAGCGAGGTCGGTGGATGAAGTCGCAGTGCGTTGCTTGTCACTTTGTGCTGTTCCAGGTTCGCTGCTTCTTCATCGTTAATACAGTATACGTACGCATCTCTCGAAAGGGGTAACCCCCCCCCCTCCTTCTTGTGTAGGGTCGGCGTTATTTTCTCCTATCTTAACGTCTGTGGTTGGCCGGTGTGTTAGTGCGGACCTGTCACCTCCTGCCATTTGTGGCACGAGATAGCAAGCTGAAGCCGCGACCGGGCCGGTGGGCTAGACCTGCCGGTCCCGACGTGGGAATAGCCGGGTGCGCGACGAGTTCGCGTCCTCGCCGGACCTACAATAAAGTTTATTCACTCACTCACTCAAGTGCCATGCCGGCAACCCAACATCTTAAGAGAGCGCGCGCGCGTTGGATTAGCTGTGCGGTTGTAGCTAGCACATCGCGGCGCAGCCTTCCCTGTTCGTCGCGTTATCTGTTCCACTGAGTAGAGCTACACTGCAATATTATGCATGCCGTCAGGACTTTCGTTGCCTGTCATTCTTCAAAGTGCGGCTCGAGTGTTCGCAGTTTGTCGCTTCCGTCCTCGGTCTATGCTTGCTAGAAATGAGTGGAGTAGGTTTTGCGTTTCGCCTACCGTCACATAGATCGCATGCGGGGAGGCGGAATGTTCTTCCTTTTGTGGCATGGTTATCTTTAGCCGCCCAGATCGACCGAACAAATGGACTGGCTCGGTGCCTGGGGTTTTCTTTCACTGTCTTCTGCTTTCATGTCCGGACTATTCTTAATTAGCGAACGTCACTCGCTATATAGTAATTGGAACCGAAGCTAAATGACGCGCAGCGACTCCGTGAAAGAACGCCGTGGTTCCCCTTTGCGCAGGAAGGATCGCGTTTTGCGCTCGTGCATAGGCGAGATAAGCCAAAAGAGGGGAAGTGTTTTGCGAGCGAGCGGAGTTTTCTTCTGTTTGCCTCTTTTTTTTTTTTTTTCCCCGACTCGCCGCCGGCACCTCCGCCTTACGTCACGATACGTGCGGCTGTTTCGCCGCTGCACATACGTACTACGGGTCGGCTGCAATGAGCGCCGAAGCCACGGCAGCCGTGCGCGTCTGTGTGTCTGCAGCCCGCGCACGCAGCGACTGCTCTGGACGTTTTTCTGCGGAACGCTTCTCCGACCCGCCGCCTGGCATGATACGGAGACGAGAAAAAAAAAGCAGGCAGGCAGCAGCAATAATAATGAGGGTTGGGCTGCCGCGGTATCTCTCAAGATGGCTCCTTTCTTCTATCCGGGCGGGCTGGTCGGTCGGTCGGGTCTCCCTTTGCAGCCAGCTAGCTCCCAGTATTCGATCACTCCAGTGGCGCCGTGTGTATGGACGCCGCCGCTGGACGGACGAGGGAGGCGACGTTAGCGTTAGGTGGCTTCCTCGCTCGCTCTGTTTTGCTTGCGTATTCTTTTCCTTATTTTATTTTCCTTCTCTCGCTCGCTTCTTTGTTTCGTTTCCCATCGTTCGCGTCGTTCTTTCTCCCACGCTCAGGCTGTCGCTCGCTGGTTCGCGCCGCTTCTTTCTCTCCCGTTCTGTCCCTCCGGTTGGGTTGGCTCGGCGAAACGGTGCGCCGGCGGCAGAGAGGAGTCGTGCGCTTTGGAATGCGCCGTGAAACGAACGAGCGAAGTGGATGCGTAGAGGCCGGGCTCGTCGTCTTTGCCCAGTGATAATAGTCCCTTCCTGGCAGCCCCGTGGTCGCCGCTGCGGCTGCTCGGCGTTCCCGTCGTCGCCTACTGCCCAGGCGGTGGCGGAGCTTCGTGCCGTAGCGGCGGCGGTGTTTGTGCGTGTGTGCTCGCCGTTGTTGGAGTGTCGTCATGTCGGGTCGCCTGTTGTGACGCGTGGCTCAGCGTGTGCTGCTCCTGCCATCATGGCGGCCGCTCCCGTGGGGCTTCGTTTCGGTGGAGGAAGGCACGTTGTGCTTTTTCTTAGTACGCTTTTTCTTCATTTGTTTCTGTGTGTGTTGCTTTCCAGCTGCGTGGTGGCCTCTTCTCTCTGCTCACCCTTTCCTTCTCTCCCTGTCATTCCTCATCGTGTACGCTCTCCCCCTCCCCCGACTCTTTCGCTCAATCTGGAAGGCGTGAGGGTATAGCATAGCGCTAGCGGCCTCCTTTGCCACTTTTCCCCCTTGCAGTCTTCTTTCTTTTCACTCGCTGACTGTCGCAGCTACCATTCTTGTTTCGAGGCGCCTGACGGCCGCTGAAAAAAAAAAAAAAAAAGCTGGGGGGGGGGGGTGCGCACGTCACGCTTTCCATGGTGTTGTGAACTCCAGCCATCGGGGTACGATGCACTTCTGGCTAGGGTGACCATTAGTGACCACGCAGGGGCGGTGCCTGTAGAATCGCTTCTGCCGAAGCGGAGAGGCTTTGGTTTAAAAACGGCGCGACTGACGTCACATCGGTGGATATGGCGGCGGCGGCGGGCACCTTGGAGTACGATGACTTTTGTTTTACTATGTTCACTGCGAACGTCGATTGAGGCGCAGAATTTTACATCTTTCGATAATCACCGGTTGACTGGATTTCACGAGTGAATAAAGACGCGCATGTTTGTTTCGAGGGCGGTTCTATATTTGGAGGGCTAAGGTCACGTCACTTATTGAGGGCCCCCTGTCCCTCATTTAGGGGTTAACCAATGCATGTGGGGAGCGCTTCGGTTTTCGTCGACTTCAAGACACGTGCAGTGCAATATCGCTGTTCTTATCACGTAGTTCGTTCTGAAGTTAGGAGCGGTAGACGTAAATGATAAAAAGAAAATGCGAAGGGATCTTTGTGGGTGACCTTGGTACCGTCGCATGATCTGTTTGTGACATTGGACGGACGGAAATGTACCAAAAATCATCCAAGTTACCGTCGGGCGGCGTCCGCTGCGGTGGAAGGGGAAAAAAGAAACGCCTCCACAGTACCCAAGTTGCAGAACGGCGTTCCTTTTCTTTTGTTTCTACCGTGCGTCTCATCGTCGTTCTATGTACGAGGTTCTATAAAAGGCTTGTTTTATTATTTTTTGGACGTCGTTTGGAAGGATGTTGAAATGGGTTTACGTGAAACCTAAGAGCCCTCGGAAAGCCTTCCTCGTCGACGAAATAGTTGGGGAAAAGTCGGGCGCGCGTGTGCAACGCTGTAAATGGTGCCCGTATATCACACTCGGCACTGTCACTTTGTTTCTCGAGTTATGGGCTGAATGTATGTGTTACTCTCAGGGGGCCTGCTATCGGAGCGGAGCCATTAAAAAAAATAATAAAGATGAACGCGTAACCCGTGAGCTGCTCTCCGATATGGCGTCGTCCGGGTGTTGTCCCTGCCTCGGCCGCTGAGGATGCTGCTGCGTGGAGGCATGGCAGCCTCGCCGTAATGGGAGCGGCTGCTCGCAGGCCAGTGCCTCCCGCCTGCTCTTTTTCGTCGCTTCTCAAATCGATCCGCCATGGCCCTTGCAATGCCTCGGTCTCGAAATATGAAGCCGGCCGTGGAAACTTTTTCTTCCCTTTCAGTTGCATTTCTTTGTCGGCAATCATTGCAGCTGCACACTTGCGACGCGAGAAAATGCGCAAAGTGCGGTAAACGCCCTTTAGAATATGCTTCTTTCTAGTGTGTGTGTGTACACGACCGAGGCGGTTTCATTGAGCAGGCAGGATTGTCTAACCTTGTCAGACCTTTCACTTTTGCCCAATGCCACGTTTAATGAACGGCATCCTCCCTACTTTCATTGTGCAGGTGGGAGCCTGAGACAATGGACAACATCCATAGTCTGGACCCACGAAAACAAGAATTGCTGGAGGCTAGGTTTCTGGGGAATCGGGTGAGTCACTGTCCAGCTTCCAACTGATATCTGTTTCCAGTGTACTTCCGCTATTCTTGCCATCTAAATTTCTCACACTGGCCATAAGTTCGACAAATTTGGACTGGTCTTCTTCCATTGGAGCTCGTGCTTTGTTTCCAAAACATTTTTTCAAAACATCTGCTATTACTGCCCTGTGTGTTCACTGGGAAGCTCCTGTTCACTGGCCCCGTGTGGATGATGACCTTGCCTCATGGTGCAGCAACTGTGCAACAACCTGGGTCCGGGCGGTGCCTACCTGGGTCAGACATCACAGTCCTCTTCTGGTGGTGCGATGGCAGTGGCGGCGGCAGCCGCGGGAGTAAGCGGGCCCCTGGCGGGTGTGCCGGCTTCCCAGCTGCTGGTCCACGTGTCCTCCTCGGGCAGCTCAAACAACACCAACCACAACCAGGACTCAAACATGAGCAACACCAGTCTTGGATCACAGCACTCCGACAAGGAACTTGAGGTGTGCCACCAAGCGCGTTGGTGTGACCCATACACGCATTGTGCTGTCTTCTGTGATTGCAGGAATACACATTTGCTGTGCCCCACATAAGCCTTGCCATTGGATTTCTGTGAAAGTGAGAGGCTTGGTATATACAGTGAAATCATACTGGCTGGTTGTAGCAACTATGGCGTGCTGCTCCATGCTGTGAGAAGGCAAATGAGGGAACACAGTGGGAGGGAGGTGATGTAGGAGCTTTTTTATATTTTCACGGCCACACTCTTCACCATAGTGAAAATCTGCGTCCCAATATGAGCAATCCGCCTTTTTTATTTTCCTGTGATGCCCTCTGTCGCACACCAATGAAAACGTTTTGGAAAAGTGGCGGGGCTTTCGCCGGTTCATTTCTGTACGTGCATTGTCCACGTTGAGTGCACGTCGGTTGTGCGTTTGCTGGATCGCGAATCATTATTTATGGCTTCTTCAGAGCAGCATGTCGTTCCTGGAGGCCATGTAGCACTCGCTGACTACTGGGTGAGCAGGCCTGAATGCGCTTCTGTGCAAAACTGTGCAGCCAATATAGGCATGCTGAGTTCTGTTTGTCGATACGCATGTCTTGTAGTTTGTTGTCGCTGATTTTTGCACTTGGAGCTCACTTTTAGTGCTCTTTCTACACTTTATTTAGACAGTTCGCATATTCAAGAAGTCTTCGAAGTTTAGCAAAGCTTGCACATGTTTGCACTGACACTTACAGCCACATATCGTTGTTAAATATTGGAGATGATATGAAATAGCGTCAAAACATAGCAAAACATACATATCTGCCCACATGTGCCATGTTTTTCCACCCTGAGGCAAGTCAATATGAGTGGCCGAAACAATAGCAACTGTGATCCAGGTAGAGTTATTACAGGCTGTTAATTTATTACTGATTCTCGCTTTTCTTTAGCCCTTTCATACTTACAATTTGCGTGTGCCATAAAGCATTATTAGAGTAAACGTTGCTCACGTAAGTGCTACCTTATTAGCAAAGTTGTTCCCTTGCGAAAACATGGATGCCATAGCTGACACCGTTGGTAACTGAGCGAGGCGGTTGTTGATGCTGCTGTTTACAGAATGCACTGTCTCATGCTTCCCGTTGGACGCAGAGGTAAACACTGCATCTCTGAAATTAAGTAACGTGTCAGCATAACAACATGTACAGGCCCTCCTATCTACGTAGAAATTGCGACCGGCAGTCTATGGGTATGGTGACGTACAGATGTTGGTACAGCGCTGTGCCGCTTATTGTGTACACGCCATGCAAAGTGAAGTGTAGTTGATTTCAAGTGGATAACGCCTGAACTGAACTATAAAAGCAGTTCCCATCCTCTTAACTGCTTATATTTCAGTTTCCACCGGTATACTTATAGTGGGCGCACGAACTCAATGACACCAGGCTTAACCTTTGCTGGACAGGACCAACATTGGCTCAAACTTCATGTGCACAGCTTGAGAAGGTTGAAGCTTGTGCATTTCTACTTGGTTGGCATGTTTGACTCTTTTTGAGCCCGATTAATTATACATACAAGTGAAGATGCTTTCGTTATCGCATTGTCGGTTCGATAGCCAATCGCACGAGATTCGTTCAAATGATGGACGGCACGCTGATTTTGTCAGTGCCGTCAACACGAAAGCTCGTCGCAGTACGACAACCCGCGCTCGTCAGTTGCATCGTTGTCAGCCTGGTCTAATAAAGTAGTTTCAGTGGCGCACAATAGTCGGTCAATCGTTGGCGTCAGTGTCCTGTCAGTCTCGTATCGACCCAGTGTTACTGCACCTTAAACGAGTATGTGAAGTCAGCTCCCGCCACCTGCAAGAGAGGGCCAATGCTGCAAGAAGATTTCAGCAGCAATGTGATGTTTTTTAGTGTCGCTCAAGTGTAACACACAGGTTCTTCCTTAAATTCGATAGCTGTCAATGCAAGCTGGCAACTACATGGTTCACGGTGCAGGTCGGACAAGGCCCTGAACGCTTTCTGTTTCAAAGTGGAGTTACTATTACGCTATGCACATTTTGAGCACTGCACCGACGTCGAGCGACCAGTGGAGTTTCAACGCGGTACATGGCACAAGTGTTTACAGTAGTGCGCGTCCGAGTTTTTATTTATTTTTATTTTTTTTTAAAGGAAGACTTTATGGCATGCGGCCATGCGCATGACCCTTCTAAAACATTTTGCGACTAATCTGCTAGGGCGGGGCACAGGCGCCATCGCACCTTGAGAAAGGTATATTCTGGTTACTAAGTGGAACTGAAATTAAGAACAGCATTGGAACAAGAAATCTTGAGAGCAACTGTTGCTTGCTCCTCTGCTATTTTCAGACTCCAATGTGCCATATTTAGCTAATCTTTGTTTGTTATAGTGAACATATCTTGAGGCAGTACTCAGGGTTGTAGTGACAGTAAACTACCGTCCATTAGCTATGCAGCAAAAAAAAAAGAAAAGAGAAAGAAAAGGGGAAAGAAAACACGCACACCATGCATACACGTGAATTTTGGGAAGTGTTGAGAAATAAAAAGTGTCATGAAATACTATTCTGTAACTTTACGACACTAAACACAAGTGCACACTTAGAGCTAGCACATCAAGAAGCGCTGACAGTTCACAGTGAGAGAGGATCCTTATGCAATTGTTTTATGTTACCGTGCATGAGAGTTCGCATGAAATGCAGCAACTATTCAAACGTAGCATTAGTGTCTGGTAAATTCGCCTTTTACTAACTAACACCTTATCCCGAAAAGAAAGCAAAAATGTTATTTCTTTTTATATGATTTATAAAGTGTGCATTTGGTAATAAGGAAACAATCTGAATAAACCAATAAATGATAAATGTGTCTTGTAGTCGAGCAGAAAGCAGAATTTTATATTTATTTTCAAAGGTATTTGCAAGATTTCACGTAAAGGCTTCTCTGCCAAGACCATTCATAAGCTAGCACTGAACTTTGTTTTCCAGTAATCAAAAGCCCACAAGTGAACCCTAATTGTGCAAATGCCTCCCATTGGTTTTCATCCTCTGTAGAGGCACCAAGGGGTTCATAATCAGAGTTGGGGTAAAATAATAACAAATGCAGGCTTGGAGAGCATTGAATGGGATGATCGCTGGAATGCAGAAGCAAACACAAGAAATTCAAATGTGTTGCTTCACTATCACTGATCACAAGCTCATTTATCCTTATTCTCAACTGGAAGAATTCTGGAGAATTGTACATTTGGCTCTGACTTTGTGTTACAACCGCAGATGATTTCGCAATGATGGTTGTTGCCAGTCTATTTCTTCCTTCTATAGCACTCTTAATGACAACTTATAAGCACCCTACAGAGCCCTCATGGGGCAAACAATACAAACAATAACACCTTAACACAGTAAAACATCAATTAGTGCAGAAAGATGCAAATTAACCCAATAACTTATTATGATACATTATAAAAGCAAGGGAGTAACAATAGCATCCAAAGATGAAAAAACAAAAATGAAAACAGCAAAAAGAAATATCAATTTTAACTCAACAGCAGTAGTGCACTGGAGAATAAAAAAACAGTTGAGAAAGGATCGTTTTCATGTGAAAAAAAATAAAGAAAATAAATATGGGACATATCGGCAACAGTACTTGGGCAAGGGCAATGGTGAAAGTGACAAATGCAAAATATCAGATTTTGGAGAATAAATATTTTGTAAGACTATCGCAAAACTTTTCGTGATGTTGCACTGATGCAAGGTTATCCTTGAGGTCATTCCATAAACGGATAGCCTGTGGAAGAGCCGATAACCTAAAGGCATCAGTATCACTGTACATACGCGCTAAGCTAAAGTTGTCATGCAGTTTGCGGGGAGTTCGATCAGCCAGATTATGGTGTACAAAAGACCTCAAACTGGTGTGAATGAATTTGTGGAGTGGTGATAAAAAAGCAATGTCAAGGTGAGTAATCAATGGCTCAAGTGAAAGATGTTGTTTAATTCGTGATATGCTGGATGGGTATTTGTGATCATGTATTATGAACTGACTGGCTCTGTTCTGAAGGGCTTCTAACATGTTGAGGTAGTGTTGATACGGGGACCAAATTGAGGAGGTGAAGTCAAGTTGAGGATGAATTAAAGCGAGATAAGCCAGTTTGCATAGAGTGGAGGGAGAATTATGTAGGATTGTGCCATAGATAACCTAATGACCTTTGATGCGTGAGCACAGATGGAAGTATTATATGTAGACCAAGAAAGGTTCGGGGTTTGTGCCTGGGTACTTGTGCTGCTTTGTACATTCCACAATGTTATCACTTTATATAGGCCGCTATAATTATGAAGTTTATAGCTAAAGGCTACTAGTTTGCACTTACTAGTTTGCATAAGTAAACCTGTAGATCAGGGGCACGATCGGAGATAGGTGTGCAAAACTTGCCTTTAGTTTGCATTCAGTTTCACCGCACGTGATTGGCCTATAGGTCACACTGACGGGCATGGCTGACGACGTCGGCGCTGCCTAGGCTAGTTGCCTGATGCGAAACTGAACGCAAACTGAGTGCTTGTTTTGAACAACTATCTTCATTCACGCCCCAGTGCTGCTTGTTTGTCTCTGGTAATGAACAAACGCTTTTATGGTATGAACAAGCCCAGCACATCAACTGTAGACAAATGATTATTCCAATCCACTAATCTCCTCTCCAACAGTGCTTTGGGATCTGAAAAAATGATGCGAGCTTGGTAGTGAGTCTTTCACATATGCTTCCTATAGTACTTGTGACACTGCTCTGTGTGTAGATTGCTGAATATGAGCTTGTGCCACGTACTAGTCATAATAGCATGCATGCAGCTAGTCATGGTTCTGTGGAAGAAAGCTTCAAAAATCCTCTGTGTGCCTTTAGGTATTCATAGGCACATGCTGATTTCGTCTTTAATGACGTTTTAATGTACTATTACCCCTAACATTATAACCATAGTACTTTATCTTTGGAAATCATTGTTCGTTGTTATTTCAGAGCCTTTTAATATTAGTTTATCTCTGGCTAGGCCCTCTTGATATACCATCCTGAATCTGGTCGAAATATGTGTTTGACTTTGTGACAACAATATTCTGTGACCTGATTTCTTATTTGTTAGGTGTCTGATTTAATTCTTGCGCCATCACTTCCAAACTTATAAATATATATCTGACTATATCATTCTTTTCTAAAAGGTTTGAGTGCTTTTTGTTCCTGAACTGTTGGTTGGCCTTTTTGTACATCACTCGGCTGTGCCTAGTCTCTTTAACACTTTTTGTTGTGCAGTTTTCTTCGACTGCACAACAAAAAGTGTTAAAGAGACTAGGCACACAGGAGTGATGTATGATTCAATTAGCAACGTGGAAGTTGCAGTTGCTGCAGTGGTCCTGTCCTTGTGACTTCCAGCACAGTAGCCATGGTAGAAAGCCTCGGAGACAGCTTTAGACATGGCAGCTTTGTCTAAATGCGTCTGAGGGCCCATCCAAAAGCATGAAGCTGTGGTGTTCTTCGCAGTGCGTGAAGCTGGACCATCAAACCATCAAGTTGCATTCCTAATGGGCAATTTTCGTATTGACCTCTGCAGCCTCAGACACCAGAAAAGCACCTTCGGACACCTCCCCAGTCAGAGCGAAAAAGGAAACGGATGAAAGAAGATGCTGCTACAGCTGCAGGTACGAGAACTCAATTGAGTCCTTGCGTGCACTCTGTTGATTTTGCTGCTGGAAAAGTAGGAAAGCCTCGTGTAAATGCCTTTTGTCAGCATGCCTTTTGGAGCTTAATTTAGTTGATGAAATTGGACACAGTGCTGTTTTTTTCTGTGAAGGACTAGAAAACTTGCCATTAATATAGCCGCAAGCTTTTTATGCATTTACTAATTGTTTATTGACTGCATTCTGCTAATAGTTTCTCAACTACATTAAAGGGGCATTTAGGTGGAAGCAGAATGCAAGAACGCTTGTGTCCTGAAATTTCACTGCATGTTAAAAAAATTCCAGGCCGTGAAAAACAATCCAGATCACCTCGCAATGACCAGTAATGGCTTAATTGTCGGTATTAGATGCAAAAGCCTATCAAATATTATTTTTATTATAACTCATCACTTGTGAGCAGTTGGACACATCTTGTGGTGTCATGCACATTGCACCTTGATTTTTTTTAGGTTTTTTGCCTTACAACAGAGTAATAAAAAGCTTAGCTTAATTACATACCTCTGTATGGCTCGTTTATGTGAGACTTAATCAATCTGTCATTGCTCGAGATTCAGAGAGCAATGGCTTATGTAGTGTATACATTGAGTGCTATCACAAAACAATGATGCCTTACTGTTACATTCTTATTTGAAGGAACAGCAAAGCCCTGCAAAAGTTATTTGTCATGAATCTCTCAGTCTTTCTTGGGCAGGACACTGCAAATCTCCATTTGTAGCACTGCGACATCTTTTTTCCCGACATACTTGATGCTATCAAAAAGTTGGAGGTCATATCCAACAGTGCAGTCGCTATATTATAGCAGCCAGTTTGACAAACATGTGCGCTGCGCTGTAAACAGATGCTTATTGTATGTCTGGAGATAAACCTCACCTCAAAGTTAGCCAAGGTGAAACTCTGTGGGGTGCTTTTATTTATTACAGTATGCTCATTAGTGCCATATATTAATGTTTTACTAAAATGAGTCATGCATTGATCACCCACTGGCCCCATTATCACTAGCGTTGTTGCTATCTGCCTATGTAGGAGTCTGTCAGATAAGCAGATTGCCTGTTCTTCTTCCTCCCCAGTAAAAGGAGCTCGAACAACATGTCCTGACAACCCAAAGAAAATAAATGAATACTTTAAGGTAAGTAGGCACTTATTTTTCTGTCTTTTACTTAGCCTAAGACATGTCGTGAAG
Organism: Dermacentor albipictus; assembly: GCF_038994185.2. Taxonomy (NCBI): domain Eukaryota; kingdom Metazoa; phylum Arthropoda; class Arachnida; order Ixodida; family Ixodidae; genus Dermacentor; species Dermacentor albipictus. The sequence continues at coordinate 374,981,156 of NC_091821.1, forward strand.
AATGAAAAATGAGATCCCAAGATTAACTGCAAAGATTGAACTTGCGATGTTAATGCTCCCTTGCACTTTTGTGAGACTGATATTATGAAGTTTTTCTGTGCCCGAATTTGAACTGGCAACAAATTTCCTTTTGTTGAGCATTGATAGCTGAACACGAGTGGCATCCGTGGATCTGGTGGTGACATACTTTTTGGGAAGATGTCTATTCTAGTGTTTCAGGCAATGATAAGGTGTAAAACCTCTCTGATTTACATTCTTTGTGCCTGCTGCCACAACTACCAGCAGTTTGAACTGTTCGGTATATTTTGTCTGCTGTTGAAGTCGTTTCTGAGGAGCCTATTGTCCTGTGAGCTAGTACCGCAAAAGATCCCTCTCACAAGCACCATTTCGTTGCATAAGCATTAAGCATGTTGTGGACTCGCAGTACTGACATATACAGAGTCACTGTGCTTTAGATGATGTAAAACAGGGCTGCACAACATGCTAACTGTGGGCAATATGCAGTTCGTGGCAGAGTTCAATCTTTGTTTTAGTACTGATGTCTGCTGTTCAAGCATGTCCATGTGATTGGGAGAAGGTCACTTTTGTTGCGAAGCATGATATAATCTCGAAGCACTGTGTGGACATATGACAGCTGGTGGAATCAGCCACAGAAAAAGAGATACTGTGTTAAAAAGAAAAGAAAAAAATGTGGCCTTCCTTGCTTCAAAAGAAGGTGTTGAGATAGTCTAGCAACCTTTCTGTCAAGCTACATTGACATTGGCGTAGCAGTTTCCCGTCATGATTTTCATGCCACTGATATGGTCACTCTATCGAGACTAGAAGAAAAGCAAATTCCAGTGCATGCTGATGATTGTACATACTTATCACACTTTCCTTATCTGCACTTATTAGTGCAAAACTGCACTTATCACATTGCTGCTTCAATGTTGGGAACATGATGCATTTTCCAATTAGTCCTAAATTCTTTCCTGGTGGCTTAAAGCACAGGTTGGTAATGCTGTTGAAAAATTTCAGGGGTGATTTCAAAAGTGATTCAAGGAATTTGTAGTTGAAGAAGTGAGCTACGATTTGCTTCACAGTGCTTTTTCTGTGCCACTGGAAAAACTGGAACCCAAAAGTTCATCGGCCTACAGTGTCCACTGGAACTGGAAAGGCATGTATCAGCAGCGGCCATGGTTACAGGTTCACGAGAACCTTGGCAAGAGCAGGCGCAGGAACAGGGACACAACAAACCGTTCTTTCTTTTCGTAGCGCATACTTCTTTGAGCGGACCACTTTGATGACTCTGAGCAATACAACCAACATGACATGTGCTGAGCAGGGTAGCTTGTGTAATGACACGAAATAACCACAAACCGTCCGAATATGAAGTGTGCAATGATGGTCACTAGCATTGGCTCACACAGCTCTCACAAAAATTGTCTTTGGCCCAATCAGTGTTTTGAGTTGTGCAGCCCTGCTGGAAAGATTTGAGGCATGCTTGAAGCAACCCATGCAAACTAATCCAGGCAGTTGTATGTAAATCCTAACTTAAAAAGAATTGATATGATAGAACTTAAGAATTGATATGGACGAAGGTGTTCTTTGGTGCACTGTTCAAGTTAACACAATCCACTTTATATGCACATGATAGGGAAAAGCTCCAGCCTAGCCACTTACGAGTCAAGGCACTGACAAGAATAAAGATATGGTTCTTGTTGCTCAGCCAAATTTTATAATTAGTACACGAGAGAGTACTTGCAGTTGGCATGTTTATTATCAGGAGTCTGATGCAGGGTTTTGGTTTCTTTTTTTTTTTCCTTTTTTTTTTTCTCTTTCTCTCCTTGCCTTGCACTCAGAACCAGGGGCATAGCCCCAGCCGCTTTGGAGGGGCCAGGTCGCCTGTCCCTCAGGGCTACTGCCTGGTACGTGCCGTTGTGCCCGTCATGTCACTGCCAGTTCTGCTTCTATGCTCTCATCTCATCGTCTTGCCATAGGCAGCACCTTATTGTTTTGACATTATTAGTTTCTTGGTTGGATCATTTCGCACTTGGCCACCATCAGTGTGCTCCGCTCTGCCCATTTCTGAGTGTTAGAAAACACCACCACCAGACCTCACGCCGCAATCTTGTCGTTCATCTTCTTAAGTTTCGTGAAAGCTCTGGGTTCTTCTGTGCCATGTGCATTTTGCCTCCTCACCTGCCCTCCTTCTTTGTTTTTTGGTGGGCGTTGATCATCATTCTGTGGGTTAGAGGACTGTTGTGATGACTGTGCGACCTCCACATGACATCAAAGCTTTTTGGAAATTAAACCCAAATGTGTGATCGAATTTGCAAATTAAACTGCATTTCATTTTCGATGTGACTCAGGGGAGCATGTCTCATATTAAATTAATGATTTCTTCCCTGTTAGTTGCATCAAGCTCACCTTAACTGCCGAGCATGCATATATTTTCCGCTTGCTCAGCAGGGGCTGTATTTCACTATTCTATTCCTGTTATTTCCTCTGTATAATGCCGATCCATGTAAATGCGGTGCATGCCAGGGACTAGAACGTTGAGAGTGACCTCTGTCTCCTATCCTAGCAATAAATAGTAAAGCAGTGTTAAAACGAATGTGTCTACAGTCGCCGACCGTTTATTCGGACCTCACGGGGACTGCGGAAACGTCCGAATAAACAGGTGCCCAGGTGAAAAGCAGGTGAAAAAAAAAAAAACCCGGAAATTCTTTATTTTCAAACCGGAAATCCTTTATTTTCACACACTTATTCGGGCTGGGCCGTAGCCTTGAAGAAATCGTGAATGCGCCGTTGCATGCTGTTCCGTTTACGCGCAATCAGATAAGCCTGAATTTCGGAGAGGGTCGTACGGTCACTATAGGCGGCTGAAAGCACAGTCACTGCTTATACACGCCCCGCGTGCGACGGCAGCGTAGCACATGGTGCGTCGTCTTCGACTCAAGAGTCATTGTCCAGCAGTGCAGCAGAAACCTGACGAATGATCTCGCCGTCGTCGAGTTCTGCGCATGTCAGTTCAGCAGTGTCAGCACCTGTGAAACTGTCAAATGAGACGGTGTCCGGAATCGCAATGCAACCACTGCGTAGGTCTCGGCAGAACATTTTCCGCGTCAGTAGGTAGCACATCGGAAGGCGACAAATCTTAGGCCTCCCGGCACTTGCTTGCCAGCATTCCCCAGTGCAGTCTGCGCGGGCACTGTCAGCGCCATTAGACACTTGACGCAATGTTTCCGTGTGCCGCGTTGGATCACCGGAACCTCGACACAGCACACAAAGCAAACACCACCATGCCGACACCAGTCGCACAAACGAAAAACGTGGCCTACTCGCAGCGTCGTGCGCGAAGAAACGAATCGGCTGCTGGATTGTCTTGACATGGCTTACTATGCCGAAACTGAAACAGCTGTAGAGCCACGAACCAGGCAGAAACGATGATGATGAGCGGGGATTTGCAGTAGCGCCACTTCGTGGGACAGCAAGGAGGCCTCGTTCAAAACAAAAATGGCACTCAGCAACTCGAACCATGCGCCACCGGTCAGAGTCGGTGCTTGGTGCTCTCGATCGAGTTGGCTCAAGGAGTGTCCGAAAAATCAGACGAGAGGTTGCAAGGTGCCCGAACTTTTGGCAGTTGTTATGCATTATGGTCTATGAGGAGAATGGCGGTGCCGTGAAGCAGACCGAATAATCGACCATGTCCGAATTTTTGGAGTCCGGAAAATCAGTTGGCGACTGTACTCCTCCTTGTATCCAGACACATTGCCTTCACGTTTTGCAAAAGCTGTGCTGTTGTAGCAGGTGGCTTATGTTGTTTTTGTAATTGCTTCTCATCGTTGATTGATAACCGATGTACGCAAGACTGTTGCACACGAGACTCATTAGGCCTCAGCTTACTGTTGTGGAGGGCCGGGGTCAGCAATTTTCTGGAGAAGTGGGCGAAGTAACCAAAAAGCAAGCACATGGGGAGTGGAATGGGGGCATTTAACGGAAGAACAAAGCACTGATGACGACTAATATTGGCATACAAACGCAACAGTATGTTCATTTTGAGTTCAATTTATTAATGAAAGATGCATATCCAATCTTCATGGTTAAATATTGGGAACATTTAAAAGCTGTTACATGATCTCAAGTCTACTGGGACACAGGAGTTCATGGTGATGCATGGTGTGTGGGAGCCTTTTCTAGGTGTGCTTTGGTATGCATGACATTGCCTTGCAAGCTGGATAGTGGACTTGAACTGGCATGCAAGTCACCAGTTGCCGACTCCTGCTGTAGGAGAGGATATCATTTCTGTCACCACTTATAATTTGTTAATTACTCTGCTCTAGTGCTTCTGCCATCAGATACATTACGGCTGCTCTTTGCTGGCCGATGCAGCACTCTCATTGTGCCATTTGGTTCCAGGGTGGCAGTCCACTCATTGGATCCTCGCTGACGTCTGCACTCAACAATGTTGATTATGCGGGGCTCATGGCACCACCTCAGAGGCCTGCTCAAACGATGATGCGGCAGGTCCAGACAGATCTTACCATCAACAAGATCAAAGAGCTGGAGAGCAAATCGGCCATGGACCTGGAAATGAGGGACAACCGGATAGATGAACTCCAAAGAGTAAGTTGGTGCAGCGTTGTAGGCCTTCTCCTTCCTTTCAAGTCTTGGTCACATAATTTGCTGAGACCACAATTAAAGCCACTGAAAATCTGGTAAGGCCCATGTAATAACTGCTCATTTTTCACATTAGAAGGTCAGAGTCAAGATTTAAACCAAAGTGCAAGAAGCTAAGGTCTGTAATCACAAAGAAGTTCGTACGATAAATCTATTGGTAAGGATTGGCTCTGGCCAATCATCATAGCAGGGATGTAAGTGCTGCGCCCAATGTGCCATTCTGTGCCAAATGTTGGAGCTGCACCAACCTGCTCCGAAACACAAATTTAGAACAAAGTAAATAAATTGAGTGGGATGTGAGCATCCCTTAGCAACCACACAGCCATAGCCGTGTTGGTGCCATTCTGGACAATGTCTATTTTTTTTTTTTAGATCTTTTTTTGCCCTTCCCTCCCCCCCAAAAATGTGGTGCGTCATGTCACATTATGATTGGTACAAAGTATGCGGTATGTGTTGCTCAATGATTGGTAGAAACGGGGTGCACGCCACACTGTGATTTGTAGACACGTTTTTCTCACGGTCAACAGTAGGCTTGAAGAAATCGTAAATGCGCCATTGCACGCTGTTCCGTTTACGCGCAATCAAGTAAGCCTGAATCTCTGAGAGGGTCGTACGGTCACTATAGGCGGCTGAAAGTACAGTCACTGCTTGCGCATGCTCCGCATGCGACGGCAGCATAGCACATGGTGCGTCATCTTCCGACTCTGTCATCATCCGGCGATGCAGCAGAAACCTGACGAATGATCTCGCCGTCATCGAGTTCTGTGCATGTCAGTGCAGCAGTGTGAGCACCTGTGAAACTGGCAAATGAGACGGTGTCAGTAGGGTGCACATCGGAAGGCGAAAAATCCTAGGCCTCCTGGCACCCGCTTGCTGGCATTCCCCAGCGCAGTCTGCGCGGGCACTGTCGGTGCCATTAGACACTTGACGCAGTGTTTCCTTATGCTGGTTGCATCGCCGCAACCTCGACACAGCGCACAAAGCAAACATCACCACGCCGTCACGCCGATACCAGGCGCACAAACAAAGAATGTGGCCTGCTCGCAGCGTCATGCACGAATAAACAAACAAATCAGCTGCTGGATTGTCTTGACACGGCTTTCTGAGCTGAGACCGTAACTGCTGTAGCCACGAACCAGGCAGAAACAATAATTATGAGCGGGGTTTTGCAGTAGCGCCACTTCGTGGGGCACAAGGAGGCTCCCTCCAAAAAAAAAATGGCGTTCAGCAAGTCGAACCATTCACCGGTCAGAGTGGGTGCATGGTGCTCTCGATCGAGTTGGCTCAAGGAGTTTCGGAAAAATCAGACGAGAGGTTGCAAGGTGTCCGAACTTTCGGCAGTTGTTATACATTATGGTCTATGGGAAGAATGGTGGTGCCGCGAAGCAGACCAAATAATCGAGCATATATGAATTTTTGGAGTCCAAAAAATCAGTCGGCGACTGTATTTAGGTGTAGTTGGCTTTTAGTAGCCTAGTTTATCGATATGGTGTGAATGTAGAAGTTGTGAAAGATGCCAAGAAATCACTGATAACAAAATTTAAAGGACCTATAAGCCATGCACTTTTTTTTTTTTTTTTTGAGAAAGATAACTTCTGCAAAAGAGAGGGGGAGGAGAGAAAGCGTCACAATGTGTTCCTGTGCCCGGAACTTCAGTGGTCTCAAATGTAAACCTCGTCAACTATGGGCCTAGTTCATTTTACTGCGAATCAGCAGCTGCGCTGTTTTGCTGATGAGTCAGTTACTTTTGGCTCATATCTTCAGTCCGGATCAAACACGAAGCCGTGGCTTGAATGTGCGTTAGAAGTGCAGCATAGTAGATGACAAGATTTATGCCATGATTAGATTTTGCAGGCACCCATCTTAAAGAAGAGACCACGCAAAAGTTAAGTTGCTTTAATTGCTGTTATCAGCCATTTCTTGACATTGATCAGAATCATTGCAATTGCACATTATCGATTAGTAAATAATAAAGCTTTGCTGATTAAACCAGAATATAATTAGGTCATTTTTGCCAAAAGCACTTATGACTAGCGTTAGCAACAGCACTAACATAAAGTGAGCGCTGTTCCCGTAAAACCCTGAATTATTTATTTCTTGGCTGTATTTGGTTGGCACACGTATTGTGTAAGTTAATACTATTCTGGAAAGACAAAGAGCACTTTTTCTTAATCTGCATGTATTTCGCTCATGTTGAGCTTTATCAAGCTGCTCCAAAACACGTTTGTTCTGCTTCAGACATGCTCAAAAATGTCAAATCTGCTCTCAGAGCTGCTCCAGAACACCCTTGGCCACTTTCATCCCTGTAATAGCAACATTTTATTACCAAAGATAGCTGGCCAATTACAAACAGCTCTTACATACTGTGGGTGTGTGCAGAAGCCTTGCAGAGCTTATCTCATTTAGTGCGCTGGTGCCCCATTACTGCACCATTAAATTGTCGAAGTTCCTGTGTCAACATTTTTTAAAACCATTTGCATCCTAGAATCATGGTTATGTGTTTCATTATGTGTTGTTTAAACAAAGGCGATGTTGTGGCATCGTTTAGTGGTTTCTTTGTCTTGGAATGTACAGCTAACTGTCGTTACAACGGGCCATGATAATCCGACAGAAATTGTCCGTTTTATCCGAAGTCTGTAATATCCGAAATGCCTCACTTCCGGAACTTTGGTCGCGGTGTGTAAAAACGTTATCGCAAAGCGCGATTGATGAACGTTCAAGGTAAAAAACAAGCAAAAAAAAGGTCAGTTTTCCCCAAAAGGCGAAGCATCCATTGGGATAACAAATTACTAGACAACTATGTGAAGTAAGGATTGTAGTGTTATCGGCCATATAAAGTTGTAAACATCAGCTTACTAACTAAATTAACTAGCACAGTGCCACGCGCGCACATGTATACATGAACACATCTTGCTCAATGACTGTGGAAAGTCGCTGTCAAAACGTTGGAGTGAGGAAGCGCGGCAGCAACAGCGAGCGAATTGACCTTCGTACTGTCTCTCGCTTCATTGTGAACTAAACTTCTAAAGGACAGTGCATATGAAGGTACCGGCACTGGGCATACTTTGTCCACATCGCAGATCGCTTTCAAGATACGGTGCTCGCGCAGGCACGTACTTTGTCCACATTGGAGATCGTTTTCAAAATACGGCACTCGCACATGCACATACTTTGTCCACATTGCAGATTGTTTTCAAGATATGGCACCTGCACGGCCGCGCCATTAACAGCAGCCGCCAGGGCAGAACCCCCACCCCGGGTGTGAAAATCTTTATTGAAATGCCGTCCAGTGGCTCGACTTTTTAAGCCAAGGAAGGCCGCGCCTCGCACGCGAAAGCCAGGGTGCTTCCGCCCCGATTTCCTCCCTTCCTCGCGCGCACGATATTCAGCCACGATCGTTGGCTGACCCTTGCAAGTCGGTTACCAGCTCATGTCCATTTAAATTGAATAGCGTTAAGGAGCCCGTGTCGCAGAAAATCTGGCGTCGGAAGTCGTTGCAGCAAAAATATTTTCGAACCACGCATACGCAGGCCCTCCATGTGATGGAAGTAATTTACTGAACTAATTGAATTTCTCAGGCTAAAATACGTGGAAAAATCGTAAACTACGACTTGCACAAAACCTACAAACATGATAGCTCTTGGATTGTAATTTCTCTATATGAGGAAACATAGTTCTGTTGCGCGAAAACAAGGAAACCCCTTTTCCAGCATTTTTACAATTCACAGACCAGCCGCGGCGTCCGCCATTTGCGTGCGCCGGCACTCGTGTGTCTTGGGAGCCACGGAGTGGCGCACCCGGTTCCTTGCAATACCTTCAGCTGACGCTCACCTCCGCTGCATTACGGCTTGCGCAAGAGGCTGCGTTTCTACTACAAAGCCCATCTTCATGCATAGCGTTTGATACACCCAATTTTGACAAAAAAATGGAGCTAATTTCGCCCTCTGTAGCCGAAAGTCCATTGTAGCACGGTCCATTAAAAGTGAACTTTGTTGCCCTAATAAAATAGGTAGAGCAAACTTAAGGTTGAAATATGGTCAATTATATCCGAAAGCTTGTTGTACGCAGGTCCATTGTAATGAGCGTAGACTTTCTTTTGTTATTGGCTACCAAATTGCCAGGCATTCCATCAAGCTGAATTGACCTGAACTATACAGATCAATATTTCTTTGCAACGTCTGTTCCAGCATCACTGTGGATGCTGTGTTGTGCTGGAAAGTTGTGCACACAGTTATTTAGTGCCTTGAGTTACCATTGCACATTAACTCTGCTTTGTGGCTCTTGTCTAAATTTCGAGAACGAGAAAGTAATTTTTATTAAGCAACTGTAGATGATGCCTCTTGGTGTTCGTGTGTAGCCTGTACTGACTCATAATTATTGTGCACTCTCTTTTGCAGGGTAGTGAAGAGCTGCGGCGGCAAATTCAGGGACAGCAGAAACTAATACAGAAGCAAGAGGAGCAACTCCTCAAGTGTATAGATGTTACAAAGCAACTCCTTATAGAAAAGGTGATTTTCACTGTTTGATGTGGCTTATGCTTGCCCGCCATACTTTGCGGGCACATGCTTTGTGCATTATGAATATTGACAACCACACGTTGCCTTCTTATAGTTTACCTGGGCTGCAGGGCTCAATTACTATGAAGCCCTAATTTAATGACCTTGCATGCAGTTAGTTGGTAGCAGGTACTTTTTTAGTTTTCACCTGTTCTGAGATGTCGTCCAACAACTTTTGGCAGTTATCTTCAGAAAAAATGAAATTAGTACCAACCCAATCCTTTCTTTCCTAGCAACATAAATCACTCTTAATGTACACACTGTGTGTGTGCATGTTCTCATGCATACATGTAATTTATATTGCTCTGCTGTCTAAAATAAGGGAGTCTAATAACGTTCACAATCTTAAGCAATGCCTGCTGGTTGGCTAAAAAAAAGAAATGCTGGGTTAGCAAGATTTTTTTTGATGAGAGGCATTGTTTGCCCTTGTGACATGACTGTAACAAGGAAAAATCTCTGGTTTGTTTTGCAGTCGGCAATGGAAAAGAAACAATCTCGGCAGAAGTGCATGCAGAACAGGCTAAGGCTAGGGCAATTTGTGACGCAGCGGCAAGGGGCATCATTTGTTGAAAACTGGGTAGACGGCTACGCTTTCAACGATCTTTTGAGGTGAGTGTTGTTTATTGAATATTCAAGACTACGAAATCTCCTGAAGAAAGCGCCGAAGGATGCAAACCTAAATTAAAGCATGTGATTTGCCTACCTACTTCCATTCTACTTACATTCTGTGTTGGCAGCTAGGCCTTGTTAGCTGGAGAAACAAATGACAGCTCGAAAAATGGAAATTTCAAATTAATATACCGTCTTTTAACCTTGCAGATGGTTGTACAGGCTTTCGTAACATTGTGGTTTTGATGTTAGACAACCTTATCGAAATGAAGAACTCAATTCCCTGCTGCAGCTAAATTGTCTGCAGAAAGTGGCTCAGTGCTATTTTGTTTAAATGATATGGCGCGACAAAAAAAAAAAAACGACACGAACGTGAGAGAAGACGACACACCAAGCACTTGGTTTGCGCTTGGTGTGTCGCGCCATATTATTTAAGCAATGGATTACCAACTTGCCAGGAATGCTGCTCTCAGTGCTATTTTTCTTTCATTCCATTTTGTATCTGACATTAGCCTTTATTACCACAATTTTTTTTTTTTTTTCACCTGTGTTGCTGCATGGCATAATGTGGAAATTATGTGTAAGCAAGGAGGGCCAATTTATGCAGATATTGTAACAGTGATTTACGAAGTGTAATGTCCATGAACATTCACTCAGTCTTGTTGGTCAGTTAACTTCACATCCCTCAGTACATTCTATTGCGGACATTCTTTGTCCCAGGGCATCTGCAAAGTAGAAGATGGGCATCCGCTGATGTTGCAGCAGTGGATTGGCTTGTATTTTTGCCGTATTGCCTCCACAATATGCACTCTGTGACCCTGTTCTGCTACTGGCAAGGGTGCGAGCTGTTGTTGTTTTTTTTGCTGATCCCTGCAGGAAGCAGGAGCAGATTACGTCAGAACGGGAAGAAATTGAACGGCAACGAAAGTTGCTCTGCAAGAAGAAGCCCTTGACAGGGCAGCCTAAAGGCAAGGGGGCAGGGGCATCCAATAATGGGGCTGGTGCAGCCTCCAGTGCGCTTGCCAATGGAGAGTTTGTGAAGCCAGAGTCTCCGAAAGACCTCGCGCTGCTACGGCTGACCTGGTACGAGTACTATGAGCAGGAGGAAATCCTGAAGCTGCGCCAGGTGTCGCTGAAAAAGGAGGACACCGATCTGCAGCTTGAGCTGGAGAAACTGGAGCGAGAGCGGAACCTGCACATTAGGGAGCTCAAGCGCATACACAATGAGGACCAGTCCAGGTACAGATGATGTTGCCAGAACACTGCTTGGCCTTGTGCTCTAATGCAGGTGTCATGCAACTGCTCATTGTTCTGGAGATATATTGTGAACAGTAGTATTCTGATAGCACCGTTTCAAGTTTCTGCATTACAGTTGTGTGCCGTTTTCTGAGCCGAAGACACTAGTAGGAACATGAAAATGGGTACAGGGCGGGGACATGTTAGGCGGCGCACATTGGCTACCAGTGAAACTTTTTGTCAAAATTCTTTGCACCCAAGATGCTTAGAAGTATGAATGAATGAATACAGCTATTATTACCATAAAGCTGGCTCTGTGGCATAAGTAAAAGTATAAAACAAAATAAGCTAACAGTTTGACAGAAACGCATCAGACATGGTGTATCAACTGTGGTTTTATATCATAGTATACATTATGGCACTGTGACTTTAGCTTTTCATTTCATTTATTTTAGGTCCAGGCCTTTACAGCATTACAGGGGGGAGCAGGCACAAGTCCAATATAAAATAAATTTATGTTTTCACAGGATTGGGGAATCAAAAAAAGCTATTTGCTGTCTTGAACTCTCTGAGCAGTGAGGTGTGAATCGAACAGGGCTTTTTGTGTCACTGCTTCATTCTTTTTCGCCTGATCTAGGGTGTGTGGTTAATTTCATGCTGACCTTGAGCACGCCTTTTCAGGTTTAACAACCATCCAGTCCTAAACGAGAGGTATCTGCTACTAATCTTGTTGGGTAAAGGCGGCTTCAGTGAAGTACACAAGGCAAGCATATTTTCACACACATTGATTCCTCGTTTGCGTTTGTACTTTTTTGCTTTGGTGAATTCAATGTGCCATCTTTTCTCATTTGAAGGCATTTGATCTTAAGGAGCAGAGGTATGTGGCCTGCAAAATTCATCAGCTAAACAAAGACTGGAAGGATGACAAGAAAGCAAACTACATCAAGTAAGTAACTTCGGGATCACCTTAGGCATCATCGTGCATTGGCTGGAGTGAGAATACTCTTTATGAGAGTATCAGTTTTGTGTGCTGAAACATATGGTAAGTCTGCAGAAAGTTCATTTCTTTGTGCTTTTTCTTTTTGCAGGCATGCATTAAGAGAGTACAACATTCACAAGTCCTTAGACCATCCCAGGGTTGTAAAGCTTTATGATGTCTTCGAAATAGACCCTAATTCGTAAGTATCTTTCAGCATTAAAATAATGGCTCTTCTTTTTATCACCTTAACGCACTTGCATTTATCGAAGGTGTAGTAGGTGTAGCGATTTGTGCCCTCTGGTTTTTCTTTCTTTCTTTCTTTTCTGCCATTCAGGTTATCATCTTGTGGGGGGTAAGCTGTCATTACGTGTGTATTCAAATCTTGCTTTAAAGTGTCATGGTGTCTTTTTCCATAAGTCAAGCTAGAAAGTCAATGCTAGCATGTTGGCTGCTATGGCTGCCAACTGCAGCTTATTGCTTTTCTTCTTGCACTGCGTCTATACAAGGCCCATATCTAAAGCTTAGACAGCTTGATATTGCTCTCTATATAATCATTGTCTCATTTTTATTTCAAATTTTTTTTACAAAACAGTTGCATATCTCTCCCCTTTCCCTTTCCTCCGTTTCTTTTTACGCAAATTTCATCGCCGTGATATACCTTCTTATTTTTCCTCCTTTAGCAGAAGCTGCTTGATGCTTGAGACTGCACAAAATCTTTACTGCATTACGACCTTCAGCTATAGGAGGGTAGCATTTCATTGCAAACCCTTACTTTGCCAAAGAAGCGTTTCAATTACTTGTAAAGACTTGGTTTGCCACTGAATAATTATAAACTAGAGCCATCAATTGGCTCATATCGTGTGATTGAAGTTTGCTCATTTGCACAGGTGCACTTGGGAGTAAAAAAAATGTGCGAGCAAGGAATGTTTCTGCATTTGTGCCCCAGAAATATGCCATCATGTATCATTATTGTGTGTAGCAAATGTGAACAACTTGTTCTTAGGGCATGCTCTTGTATGAAATCACGGCCACTATGATTAGTGTTTGCTGTTAAGCCTGGTTAATAATTATTTTGAGACTTTCCTTTTTGCACACGGGAATTTAGTCAAAGCTACCAGTTGTCTTCTTTCATGTGGAGTGTCGACTTGTATTCATATTGCTTAGAATGAAACTTTGCTTTACCCTTTGTGGGCCAGAATTTTTCACAATAACCATGCCCCCGTGGTAAATGTTTTTGTGGCAGTTTCCAGTAGCAGTGAATGATTGGAAACTCATGAATACAGAAAAAAATGTATTGCAAGTAATAGTGTGCTTTACTTGCATGAACAGTATACACACAAATACGTTATACAGTAAAAAGTAGAGAAAAAGGTCAAGCAAAATTTATGGTTATCAATTTGTTGTCCTAAAAACACATATACTTGGGAAAATAAGCATGTTAAAAATGAGTCAAGAAAATACGTTTGAGCGGTTACCGCGAGAAGAGGCACCGCAAATGAAGGCAAAGAAAACAAAAACGTTATCAGTAGCTCCGAATTTCGACTGCGCAGAGCTATATCTAGGTTATCGGAAAGATGACAGTGGCAGCCATAAAAAGAATGACAGCATCTCCATCATGCACACATTGAAGGTAGTAGACGAGCATGCAAGCGCGAGCCAGTGCCCGCAGGTGAACAGGTCTAGCTGTGGGCCCCGGCGAGCGGAAATACACTTTCAAATTACTTAGGGCATCTCTATAGAGATGCCAGCACCTCTCAGCAACCATTGATGTCTAATACGCATGAAATATCAATCATATGATCAGCCCTGTACGTGTTCATCAAAAACCATGCGGTAAGAATCAGCGGCGCCGTTTATGTATGGCAAAAACCTTCAAAGAGTTATTGATGTTACATGGCTGTAGGGTTTGAACATGCAAATTATCTAAAGGAGTGGTGTTGGGATAAAGAAATGATAAAGGGTCTATCATACAACCCACAGAGAATGTATAAATTGGGCTTGTAAATGCAGGTTGTGCGTGCTTCATGACTGAGGCATTTGTTATGTAAATTACGGGTAGTAAGGCATAAGCCAGAAGAATCCAGACAATGTAACCAGTATTATTCCATCAAGAATGAGTGATGTGCTCGTAAATGCAGGTGGTGTCTATTTGTTACCTGTGGCACTTTGATGTAAATACATATAGTAGTAAGGCACAAGCAGAAGAATCCAGGGAATGCCATGAACATTCTTGCAGTAGTCTTCGTTTGTACCTTTCTCAGGCAGTGCATTTTCAACCCTTAACAACAGCACTTTCAATTTACATCTTTTCAATAAAGGGGAGCTTCTAGCTGCTGGAAGTTATGTGGTTGGCATAACTTGGACTGCTTTTTTCCTGATGTAGTGCAGATAGCCATTGTATGCAGAAAAAAGCAACCCCATGCGACATGTGATTTAAGTAAATGATGAAAATATGTGTACAGGCAGGACTGTGTGTACCCTCCCTTCAACCACTTTTTTCAGCTATTGTTCCTTAGGCTCGTCAATTTACTGATTCCAGTTGCCTCATTGAGTGCTTTCCTTGCCTCTTTGCATCTCACTCTGTGCGTGTGCATTTTCTTTCTGCAGATTAGCGTCTCTTGCACAGGGGACCTCTCACATTATGTCATCTGCTTTGTGTCGTTTGAGCAGCTTCTGCACAGTGCTGGAGTACTGTGATGGGCACGACCTGGACTTCTACCTCAAGCAGCACAAGTGCATCCCAGAACGAGAGGCACGCTGCATCGTCATGCAGGTGGTGCATGCCCTCAAGTACCTCAATGAAATCAAGCCTCCCATCATACACTACGACCTCAAACCAGGTGATTGATTGCTGTACCCTTTCCTGAAGCAACTAAATTGGATGCTTTGTGTTGGGACCTTGGTAAGAGTAAAAGTCCCCCCCCTTTTTTTTTTTCGAATACTCGTAAGACCGAGTGTCGCTTCAATATAGTTGGTTCTGTGAGTGGTTGCTGGCAGAGATTGGTCATTTTTTTTCTGCATTCAAAGCTTAACAATTTAGCAGTTTATAACCCTTTTACAATAAGTTCTAATCAAGTAATGGAATTCTTGAATGACAACACTCGTAAGAGCTTCACTGCATTTTCGTTGGCCATAAAGGACTTATGCTTTATTCCATCTCGTGTAAAGAGCACTAATCATCTGTGTGGAGAATTCAATTGACAATTACAGTATCATTACACGCCAGCATGAAGTAGGTTTGGCTTCTAGCCAATTTTTAGAGCTACTGTTGTTTTAATTTCCCTCAATGTTCACCCCTTTGTGCGCTTATACTCTTGCGCAGAGAGCAGGAATTTGTATTGGTTCTTGCATCGTGCCTCTTTTGAGCGACATAGCATCTGAAAGGTTTTGGTGTAGTAAAAGTTTTTCGTTATGTCGATAATTAGTGTTATTAAACTGTGACAATGAATGTTCTGCTTTGGCCACATTTGCTGGTTGTTCAGTGTTTCATTATTGCCTCCAGCCTCTTGTACTGACGCATGAAACGCCTGCTAATGGGACCATTAGGGCCGTAAAAGTTATCCTCCATAAAAAAAAAAAAAAAGAAGACTGTCATGATGTTGTGAACCTAGTGGAAATAAGCTCATTCTGCCATACACATCAGCGCACTTTAGTATAAAAATGCAAGGCATTGTTCATTTGTTTTGAAAACACCCTTTAGAAGTTTGCCTGCAAGTGGCTCAAAGAAGCTTTGACAATCAAGTTTTGCGTCCTATGGATGCTGGTTATCCTATGCACCTACTTTCCGCTGTGGCATGCCACTTGTTAAAGAAATGCAAAGATGACAGTCAAGATGTAAATAGCCAGGCAAAGAGGCAGGAAAAAGTAAACGACCATTGTGCTGTATGTTAACCAGATTAACCACTATCTAGGTAATTAATGTTGCTAAAAGTGTTGGCATGCATGAGTGAATGTACTGTTACTCACATGGCACATAGATATGACAAAAAGCACCGAAATACGTTTGTAACTTGCATGGAAGGAGTAGCATAATGTTTACTGCAGTCTTGCAGAAAAGAGTTTAGGCCTTATTGGCAGATGCCGTACCTGAAGATTAAGGGCAAACCATAATGACGTCAGCAAACCTGTCATATCAAGTCATTGCTCAACCTGTAGATGTACATGTAAACCTTTGTCTGATGATGAGAGAGATTATAGAAGCCAATTAAAATAACATAGGTGATTGTTTCTTGAGCTGTCCATCTGTCTCATGGTCAAAAAAGAAAAGGAAAATTTGTTATTTTTTATATAGCGAAGAGTGACACGTGGTTTTGCTGGGTTGTACTTACTGTTCATGATCTAGTGTTTCCTTCACGTTGCCTGATAATATAATTTAAGTCAGGTACAAGCCATTACTTGTTAGTAGTGCTGCGTCTCCATCTGTCCTGTGTTTTTCGCTTGTGATACACTGTACGTGATAGGTCACCACCGTTTTGCTCATGCCTTCACTCTTTTGCTACTGTTACTCTCCTGTGACTGGCGCAGCATGGCCTAAGTCGCTTTTGCGGCATTAAACCCGAATTAACTAACTCTTTTGCTATTCACTAGTATCAAGGCCGAAGCTGCTGGTGTTTTCTCGTCACTTTGGCTACTGAGCTTGCTCTCTCTTTTATGTGTTTTGTCCCTATACATGAAATCTTGGTGGTAATGTCAACTTGAATGTTTGTTTCATAATTATTGTGTATCTTGCAACATTGCTTAAAGGTAGTAGTACAGGCACAACATCTTTTTCTTTAATGGATAGCCATTGACTGATTAACTTTAAGCTATGAAGCCTCTCAATACCTGCAACAAACAGATTGATACATCATATCTTAAAGTGGCTAGTTCAATGTGCATGTCAAGGGCAGCACAACTTTAGACTTGAAGCTAGCATTCTTTTTACCTACCAGAAAACCCTGGGATAGTCTAGTGTCATTGCAAACGACTGATGTGCACTCTGCTCAGCGCGGTGCTGTAGTCACAGGCCATACTGGCATGTCCAAAAGCTGAGCGCATAGGAACATGATAGGGCTGCTCTTTGCTTGAGAGAAGTGACAGCAGAAGACTTGGGAGAGGGCTTAGAACAGAATTGAGAAGAAAAGCATGGCAGGTCTGTCAGTGTGCATCCGTCTCACACTGACATGGTCATTGTGTAGCTTGTGATGACTGCACTGACTGACACATATGTCAGGGGCTTGTGATACTGCGACTACCTCCTCTAATTTTCATGTTTCAAGAAAGCCTGCTTCAAGCCTGAAGCAAGCTTTCAGGGTCTTTTTTTTTCTTCCCCCCCTACCCCCCCCCCCCCTTGCTATATGCGACCGCCCAGAGTAGATTTTTTATTGCAGATTCCAATTCTTCCGAGGACCTATTCCGAAAAAAATTTACCATAATTTTTCTTGGGCGACTGTAAAGTGAGAAAAAAATCATTTGCGTTGGTATATATGTACTCTTTATTCGTGAATAACAACAATAAAATAAGGAAATAAACTTATAAGAATTAAAATTTTGATGCATTGTTATAGTTCAAGGCTTAGAATATGCGCACACGAGAATATTTCGCCAGTCTCAAATGTTCCTGCTCTTACACTAATATTTACGTTCATAGTGTAATGGAACTGCGTAGGTGAGTGCACTCAAGAAAACTGTGTAGTTGTGTGCCCGTCAAAAAAGCAAAACGGGTGACAAACTTCCGTTAATCTTCATCTTATCGCCAACCAGAAGCAATTAGGTATGGTAAGTCTCCCCCCCCCCCCTGAAAAAGAAAAGAAAAGGGAACGCATGCACGGCAGCATCCTTCTTATGCCCACTTCTGTGAGCACTAAACAAGTGAGAAATAGGCGGCCGCCCTTTGAGCGATTAGTTATGAAATAGCCATCAGTTTCACGAGTGCAAGAAGACAAAACCGCCAGTGGAATAAAACCCAAACTGCCGCCCACCCGTGTGCGCGCCAATGCGCGAGCAGTAATATGTAGACACGCCCCAGCAAACTAGCTCTAAAACTAACCATGCAACGAAAACAGAGAGATGGAGGCACGAGAAAAAAATTCCCTCTATTCCCACATAAGTGGCATCACATGGCGGGGGGGCGGGGGGGGGGGGGGGGGAATTGGGGCGCTTTATAAACGTACTTACGGCACCGTAAATATACGGCATCGACCATTTTGGATTTGTTTGCGGCGCCGTATATTTACGTCATTGATCCTGAAAGGGTTCAAAGAAGACATATTAATGATTTGTTGCTTATTCAAAGAAGTGCAGTGTAAGCAGGCAGTGGTAAATGACCCCAAGCTGAAGCAGACTTTCAGTGTCATGCAAGGAAAGCTGACGAGGAGCACACAGTGGCAGGAGCCCAAAACGCAGTAGTGCAGCTTAAAGAGTTGCTGCTTGTGTCCAAGTGGTGCATATAATAAGTGCCAAATTGCCACAGGATGTGCAGAACACACAGTACATGATATAGAGTTGTAAAGCATTTTATTTTTTTATGTTGTTTAGGTCTTGTGCTGTCACCAGTACCACGTACATGGTGTTTTTGGAAAATGTCTACAGTTATAGTGATACAATGATGTCTTCTTTTTTTTTTTTAAATAAAGGTTTGATGTTCGGCTTGTAGGGCATGAATTAAAAGTGCTAGAGTGCAATACGCAGTGGTTAGAACATGAAATTGGCTTCAAGAAAGCTACACGAGTACGAGGATGTGTCTGTTTTTCATTGGTGGTGTTCTTGCACCCCATCATTTATGGTACATTGAACGATTTGTGTGCAGGCAACATCCTCTTGGGAAGCGGTAGCCTAAGTGGAGAAATCAAGATCACAGACTTTGGTCTTAGCAAGATCATGGATGATGACAACTACAGCCCTGAATATGGAATGGACCTAACTTCACAGGGTGCTGGTACCTATTGGTACTTGCCACCTGAGTGTTTTGTAGTGGGCAAGACACCACCCAAAATCTCTTCCAAAGTTGATGTCTGGAGTGTGGGTGTCATCTTCTATCAGTGCCTCTATGGCAAAAAGGTTGGTGTCTTTTTTTTTCCAACGAATTCTCTCAGGCTGCTTGTTGCCCCTACTTCATCACTATCATATGGCGAGTGTAACTGTCGTTGCATCTGTGATGTTCATGTTGGCAGTTGTACATGTAGGAATTCAGGTAGTGCTATATCCAACTTCTAGCTTCACCGTAAGGCTCCCTCGTTTTCTGTGCTGGATATATAATACTAATCTTCTCCCCCTGTCAGAATATCATGTAGTACTTTGCTATGCTGGGGTTGTGTACAAATTCAACACACAAATTTAGTAATAAACTATCGTTTTCCCACATCTCCCAGCTGGATAGCTATATCATGTCTGTAACAGCACTGCGGTACATACTGACCTAACCACATTTATGATGCATACACATTTGCCCTGTTAGCCTTGGCGCTCTTCGGCCGCTTCTAGCCCTTGCGCCTATAAACTCGCAATCATGATCATCATGCCCGGCCTGCACCATGATGTTGCAACGCATACACATTTGCCCTGCCTGCACCGTGGTGCTGGTAGATGTCATCACTTTTCCAATGTGCCTGGGTTCAAGGCAGCCTTGACCAAAATGCCAAGGCCAGCTGTATTGTGGCCTTTGATATCAAATTAGGCAGGGAGGAGCAGGGTATTCTAGTGCAACTGCGTCTCCTCGGCCATGCTCCTATGATAACTTACCTACCTCTTCATCACAAAAGGCAAGGGCTAGATTGAGATGGTTGAAAAATTGCATGCTTTCAACTATAGTTACTCTTGTAATTGTTATCATTACCAGCATTCCTTGCAGCAGCAGTAGTGGTGTTGTGAAACTCGTCCCGCCATGAGACTGGTCTATCCCTATGTGCGTGAGATTTGTAGCTTATTATTATTGCAGGATATGTAGGACTTTAATTTGTTTCACACCTGTGAAACAAATAATTGTATTGTCAAAATTATTGTATTGTCACACTTTAATATCACGCTTTCACGCTTTGATACTTTAAAGCATGGATGAATGAAACATGCGGTGAGTGTTGCATCTGCAACGCATTATCACGCTATAGTGCCTGTGGCTATCGGAAGAACAAGCCACTGTCAGCCACGCACTCGGACATTGTTAACGTTAACAGCCAGAGGTCCGCACAGGTTGGCTTTTGGTATGTAGCTATGCCTGGGCAGTGCAACGTAACGCAAACAAAAGAAGAGAGACAAAGAAAATAGATGGGATGTGCAGTGTCTAGACATACATGTCCTATTTTCTTTCTCTCTTATTTTGTCAGTGTCATGTAGCACTGTTCAGGCATAGCTATGAATCTGTGCCAGTTTGCCCACCTTTCAGTCACTGCGGTGTATAGCAATATGAGGCAGTGAAATGGCTGGTAAGTATGCCTTGGTCCATTTCCTGCCGTGTAGTCAAGCCTTTCGAATGGGAAAAACAACCGTCTCTCTTAAACCACGTTGTCTTGCTACTGTCGTGACACAATTACCAGTTTGAGCCTGTGAAGAGATACGACACTTATACTATCAGCCTAAATTCAATATCTAGAAATTCCGAGAACACTTCTAAGGTGCCGTGTTCATCTGCATTTGTAACAGTAGCCTAATTCATACTTCAAAACATACACCTGGGACTATTCCATGCTTAAAGAAAGGCTGCAGAGTGCTTGCGTGTTTCGCTTTCATGTAATTACGTGTGGCAGGTGTTCTGATGATAAACAAGAAGAAAGGGGGTTAACCGAGGGGCCCGATTTTTATTAGTCATATCATGAAAAGCCTTGAAACCCTGACACCAAGGACGACATAGAGGAAATTACTTGTGCTTAATAAATGAAATAAAGAAACGATAAATTAATGGAAATGAAAGTGGATGAAAAGCAACTTGCTGCAGCTGGCGAACGATCCCACTACCTTTGCATTACGCGTGCCTCCAGTTGTCATTACGTCTCGAATCCGGCAACATTGATGCCTTCAGGTAGCATGTGTGGGTTGATTGACCGGTTGCCTTCACCCAAAAAGATAACATTATCGGGATGCCTGTGACAGAAAGGATGTTCCACATCTGCCGCCATGGTTTGCGAGTAGTGGCGCTGGCTAACATTCCAGAGTTCTACTAGGAAACATAAATACCCAAGAAAGTGGATAGGGAAACGGTGCCGGGGTAGCTCAATTGCAAGAGCATTGCATGCGTAATGCGAAGGTTGTGGGATCGTTCCCCACCTGCGGCAAGTTGTTGTTTTTTTTTTTTTCATCCACTTTCATTTCCATTAATTTAATGTTCCTTTATTTCATTTATTAAGCACAAGTAATTTTCCCAATGTTGTCCTTGGTGTCGGTGTTTGTTGGCTTCTTATGATAGGCGTTTGATAAGTTATTTTTTGTTTGTGTTTCAATTTGTGCTGATAGTACCTATGCTTACAGTCCCCTGAGTTGACGTTAAAATGTCTTCAAACTGTCTTTATTGACTTGCAGCCTTTTGGGCACAACCAGTCCCAGGCAACAATACTGGAAGAAAACACAATCCTGAAAGCAACGGATGTGGAGTTTCCTGCAAAGCCTGCTGTCAGTAATGAGGCTAAGGTGAGATGTTGTATCATGGCATGTGTTACATACAAGCCTTGGTAACTTGGTAACCTTGGTAACCTTAGTTTTGTTACTTGCCCACTCCAACTGGCCAGCCGGCAAACAGTGAAGGTGACTTACTACAGTATTTGCGAAATTTGGCTACTGTATCTTGTTCAGCATAGGTAGAGGCAAGATTTTAAGATAAGCACGTCCAGGCTTACTCCTGAACATGAGTAAAACACATTAGTGCACTAGCATGCATACTTGAAAGCATGAGATATCATTTGTGGTTCATAAGCATTCTCTCTAGATGCCAATATGCTAACATATTTCGGTAAACCGTCACTGCCACGTGGGGACCATTCCACTTTGTAACATTTTCACTGTAAGCACATCACACCACCTGCGTGCACTGCATGTGTCGTACAGCACTATTTCCATTGTGCTGTGTGAGAAACTTGCCTAAGTGCAGACCTAGCTGAATGAATGTTGGTGTTTAAGTAAATAACTAACCAAAAGTGAAAATTAATCTTTCCAGTGCAGCTGGCACATTTCTCAATAATCTGTGACAATGCTGGCTGCTGTTTTTATAATAACCACTGGCTGGTTTCCACTTAAATTTTGCATACAGGTTATCATTTTGCTTATCAAAGCATTACATTCCTGTTTCATTCATAATAAAGCAAAAGTGCGCATTGTCTGCAGCTATTAAAGAATGGCTGTGTCGCTGAACTATCTGGTAGTGCCATCTGCCAATGCTGTGTTGAAAGACACGCTCCACCCTAGGGGTAACAGATGGTGCCATGGTTCCGTTGCAGTAACATTGTTTCCTAAGTGGCGACGTACCCCATGCACTTTGGCTTTATTGTAAATGAAGCAGGCCTGTAATGCTTGTAAACTTAGTATTCAACTGTACCCACTAAATCTGGGCAGAAATCAGCAAGTTATTTACCTAGAAGAGTCAGGTATACCTAGCGCTCTTATTTATGCAACATTCGGGAGTAACATTTGCCCAGCTTTCAGAAATTATTTTCTTGAAGCAGTGCACTTGAAATAAAGTTTTCTTGAAATGGTGCAGTTGTGGGTAACATATCCTAAAAGAGTTCTGTTTCTTTTCTCCTGTTTGCAGCATTTCATCCGCCGCTGCTTGCAGTACCGCAAGGAAGACCGCATTGACGTGTTCAGCTTGTCCAATGAGGAGTACCTGAAACCGAACTATTCAAAACATGGGCGGCAGGCCAGTGCTTCAGACAAGTCGTAGCCACCGCTGGGGGCCTAACGAACACCTTTGAAACTAGCTCGAACTGAGATAGAGCATATAAAAAAAAGAAGCACAGCGGGAACACATTGGGCAAGTGCGTTGCCATCACCACCGTCACCACCACCAGACGAGAGCAAAACCAAAACAGCGACGGTTGTGCACTGCTCCTGGAGCAGCCCCCCCGGCAGTTTGTTGTTGCTGTTGTTCCGGGGGAAGAGCACTACCTGCCTGCGTGACCAGGCAGAGACGGTGTGTGTTCCTTGTCACGGCAGTGAGGCGAATGACGCGAGACATGTGCTGCAGCCACGGAAGAATGTTTGACACTGTATATTAGCGGAGGAAGGGAACATGTGGACAGGACTGGTGACAGCGTGTCCTTGCTTCCTCCCTCCCAACACCGCTTCCCTCTGGCATCGTATTCTCTCTCGCTGCTTGTGTGCTCGCTCGCCCGGCGCTACCTACGTCGGTGATGTGTGTGCGTGCATGTGTGTGAATAGGCGTGTATCAATGGGGGGATTTGCCTCCTCTTTCTGTACAACTTCTCCTCCCCCCCCCCCACGTGTCTAATCTCCCTTCTCTCTTTTTTCTCCCATCTTCGCTGTCATGAGATACATGCTGCCAGCTACTCGCATTGACTGTGAGTTGTGCCGAGTAAGATTGATAGACCGACCATTCCACTGTGCTTAGTGGGATATCTGCTGACCCCCACCCTCCCAACCCCCTCCCTCGACTTCTGTTAACTGTTGGCACTTCAACAATTGTCTCTTTCTGCCCGAGTGTCCTGCCCCCTTTTTTTTTCTCCTATAGCCGATGACCTAGCAGAACTTACTACAGTGCCCTTACTGCTGTAAAGGAATGGCTAGCAAGTTTGGAGAAGAGCATCTACTAAAGATATTGTTCCCTGTAAATGCGCTTTTTTTTTCCCCCGTTTTTGACAACCAAGGCACATAGCAGAAAAATTATCTTGTGGTTGGTAATTAATGCAAATAATTACATGTAGGCAAACAGCAAAACAAGGAATACGACAATATCCCACTTGTTTTGAGAGATGGCTGCATTATCCTTCTGGTGTCATCAGATGAACCCAGTCTCTTGACAAGTCGGTCATTTCATCGCATGATTTCTTGGTGTTGCCAGTTCATCAGTAGTAGCATCATGTGTCGTTCATATGTAGCGATAATTCATTACTAAAGTGTGTTTTCTCTTTTTCTATTCGTGTGCAGACAATGAAGTGTTCAAAAATCAAAAAGAAAAATGTGGCCTTAACACGCTGTGTTATTCCATTGCACAGAGCTATGCCTTTTATTAGACCTCAAATGTAAAGCATTTTCTGTTATGTGTCTACCTGTTCCTTTTTCTTTTGTTCCTTGCTGCAATGTCTTGCTCAGTGTGCTTTGCACTTTGTTTTTAAAAAGCAGGATCAACATTACAGAAGTTGAAAACCAGTGTCAGTGTCGGTCTTGCAAAGACGCCACAATTACCTTCATTGTAACTTGCCAGACACACAGCGCCCTGTGCTGAGATTAAGATAAGCCCCCTTCTTGAACAAATCTTAGGTAGTGTAGGGTCTCTGTTGTACGCATGTTATTATTATTTTTTTTTTCTTCATGAGAATGACCCATAAGGAATTTCGACATGGGGGTTCGCTTCTATCATGACTGTGGAGGCACGTGAAATGCCTCCTTCCAATATTTTTTTGTTCCCCTATTTTCTAGCATCTAGAATGCTGGCACTTCTGTGTGGAACCTTGCAGTGCCCTGTTGGCTGAACATGCTGTTTGCAAACCGCGTACTAGTGGCCCATCCCACGAGCTCCTTAAATTTTTTTTTTTAGGAAGTTCTGCGAGTGTGTAATTGTGGGTGTGAAAAGTGTTGTAAATGTGTTCTGTTCTCTCTGTAGCACTTCTCTATTCTTTTCCTTCTTTAGTTTTGCATGTACAGGAATCTAGTGAGGGCTGGTGGACACATTAGTTTTTATGTGTTTCTTGAGAGAATGACACGTTAAAAGACGTTGCATAGCAGGGGAACTTATTCTTTGTGCATTCAAAGATTCGCACCCTTATTGCAGAAGTCTTACCTGTTCTTTTTTTCTTCCCTCGCACGGGGATCAATGCAAACTTGTTGGTTAAATCTATTCGACAGACTAGAATGCCTCTTCTTGTTTGAAGGGGCTGTATCCTTTTAGCGATTTACATTTTTTAAAGAAACTTTTCACCTGTCTCTCTCTGTTTTTTTGTGATGAGTCAACTCGGGGAGCACACTTTCTAGTCAAGCCCCTCTGTCTTTTATTCCCCCCCCCTCCCCCCCTCATGCCCTCTACACACTAGTAGTTGATATCTACACAATATGAACAGAGGCACATCTTGCCCATGTCTGTACTACTACTCTGTGATGACTTACTATACTGCCGGTAGAAAGGTCTCGGCACAAGCTGTAATGCTGTCGAGGTTACGGAGCTCTTGGGATGGACTGGCCAGAGAGTGTGTGGATCATGACCATCATCATCACTACCAGTATCATCAGCTGCCTTCACCTTCCTCCTTTTTGTTCTGCCAAGTTGCAGCAGAGGAAACAAAGAGACTTTCTGTTAATAGTTTGTTTTCATTCTTTCCCCCCTGCTCTCCAGTGTGAGTGCTGCATCACAGGCAGGCTCGTGGGAGTTGCAGAAACATGTTAGTTCTCCTTCAGTGTCTGATGTTGTGCATTGTGCACGGATGAGAGAGAGAGAGAGAAAGAAAAAAAGGGGGGGATGAAGAAAGTGCTTCATTAAGAAGTGTGTACAAAGCGGTGTGTGTGTGTGCGTGCATGTGTGTGCAAGCTGTTCCCACCTACTCTTCCTCCTGTGTCCCTTTCCGATTTGGGCTTGTTGGTACATAACAGAGACATTTTTAAAGAAAAAAGTGAAACAAGCAGGGCCGGACAAATGGACTGCTTAGTGTTGCTGCTTTGACTGCTTGAAGACTGATGGCTGCCACTGCTGTCACCATCGTGATGATGCCAAGGGCATGCCAAGTGTTTTTGTTGGGAGTGGAAGGACTTTAGCCAACACAGAAGCAACCATCTCCAAAATTCGTCTGTGGGGATGTTTCTGTGTTTATTTATTTTTAAGTTTTGCCCAGTAAAAACAAGGAAAAAAAAAAGAAAGATGCTGAACCAATGAGTGTGCTCTTCTCTTCTTGTGGTCATTTGAGAATATGCTCTGCCCACTACGGTTTCCCCCCCCCCCCTTGCATAATGTGTAATGTTTGCAAAATTTTCTGGCTAGGCATGCAAAGGTGAGTCTGTTGTTTCCAGACTGTTTGGCTGGAAAATGTGTGCTTGTGATGGCAGAAGGCAACTTTCAGTAAATGAGTACATTAGTCCCATTATTTATGCGAACGCATTACATGTCCCATGAAGCAGGAAAGCCTGGGTCGTCTGCAATGAGTGTTACCAAAGATCATTATCAGTGATGTCATCAGTGTTTCGTATGACGTCAATAGTAATACAGAAAGAGCAAGCTAGAGTGCGGTGACGTAAGGTGGAGTAAAGTGAATGAAGGTGAATTAAAGTGGATTAAGGTTTGTCCAAGTTAGAACAAGGTGGATTAAGGTTAAGTTGTGAAGGACGCCCGACAATGTACGACGTTTCTTATGGGTGTAACCAATTAATCGGAGAAGTCTTTATGCTTACGCATTCAAATTGCGCAAGGATACGCAAGTGACATTTTCAGGGGGCAAGCATCTTTTCATCATCTTTTCCATTTTTTATTTTTCCCTGCAAAGCTCAGTTTGTTTAAGCACGATACTTGAGCACAACTACTTTTGCAAGCACCCTGCACTGTGTAGCCTTGAGCACAAAGATGCAATCCAGTGCTCCAATTTGGCCCCACTAAGATATTTAAAAAAAAAGCAACATGAGGCAAGTCTTTAATTTTGCTTTTGTAGAGATGCAATTGTGTGTAGAAACCCTTGTGCAGATTAGATAATTGCGCACAAGGTTTTACACTAGAAGCCAAAATTTAAGGCCTGCTGCTGAACTTCCAGTCTACAAATTTTGTTTAGAAGTCCTGGACAAGTTGACACACTGCAGGCTATTCTATAGGTTAGGATTTATTTGCTTAAGGTTGCACTATGCAAATGCTGCTAGTTTCAGCTGTTTTGAGGCTTTAAGCCTTTTTTTTTTTTTCTTTGCCACCTGCATTGGGTAACCTTGTAGGGTTCATGTTTGGGATATGTGTGTGGGTGGCTGTGCAATGATTGGCAACAAAATAGTCCCTCAGTTCATGTTGTTCCCCTTTTTACTCGTCGTCAAATGCCAACTGGGTGCTTACATTGCCTAAAGGCAGCATCCAAGTGTGTTGCCAAGCCTGGATGCATTCATTCAGATGCACAAATAGCAGATTAAACTTTGGCAGCAAAAACTAGTTTGGAACTACCTTAGCTGCTTAAGCAACTTGCGCGAACAAGAAATCATGATGCCAATTCCACTTGGGAAAAACGACCCTCTCCACAGCAATTTTTCTACGGCTGTGATTTAAATCGGCATGGCCATATCCATTCAATGCACAGAAAGACTCCACTTCTGCGATATGAAATGCATTCATCACCTAAGCAATGTGTCCCATGCGAATGATGTATCGGTGCAGTCCAAAGTCTTCCTAAGAAAACAGCCCTGTGCCAGAACTGTTCTGTTGAGAGAAGGGGGGAGGGGACTGGCTGTTCTGCTGCACATGCGGATTCCACTTTTACCATACAGATTTACTAGCCTCCATATTCAATTTAAGTGTAAATATAAAGGCACCTCTTTCTTTTGCTTTTCTTTGTTTTATTCCCCCTTCCCCTTGCATTTTAGGCAAATTGCATGGTTTTTTTTCAAGTCCACAAATTTTGCCCTGAACACAGACGCACAAGAAACAGTAGTGGGCGTTTCAACTACATAATACACTTCATGAAATTGCCTTACCATAAAGCTGTTCAGATCATGAAACAATGTGCACAAGTGTTAATGAAATTTGGATGTTTTCGCTGGCAAAAGTGCATGTACAGGCGAAGTTTTTGTACAAAGCACAATACACCCGACCACAAGTTTTGAAAACAGAGAATTGGAAAAAAAAAAAAAGTTAAACCATTCAATTTCTTCGCTACTTCACCACTTGACCTGGAATTCAGACGAGCAACGTGCTCACTGCTGGGAAGTATTTACCACCTTTCCGAGAACGAATGCGCGGTCTGGTCAGGCAAATTTTCTCTCAACTCTGCCTCCAAAAACTTGGTGGCTGAGGATACGTATCCAAGGCCCGGCATGGTTCTACTGCAATGCTGTAGTTGACTATACAGGGTGTCTCAGTTAACTTTAGCCAGAGTTAAAAAATGTGTGAATGCCACGTAGCTGAACAGAACCACGCAATGCATGCAACATTGCCGTGCGACTGGCCGCTCGAGGCATTTTACATGTATCCACAGGCTTCTTTCATGCTCGGAAAAACGCTTTTATGTAGCATGTATTGAGCAACAGAAAGTTGTATTGGTTGTTTTTCATGTAGTCCTACAATTTTATCATTGACACTTTTCATCTAACTATAATATTTAGGCAGTTAAGACTAATTATTTAATTAGGCAGAATTAAAAAAACTAATAAGTATCTGCAAGCGACGGCAAACAACATTACCTTAGTTCTGTCCAGCTTTGTGGCATTTACATATTTTTAAACTCTGGCTAATGTTAGCTGGGACACCTCAATATATGCTTACATTGGAAACGAATTGAAATGGGCGAGCGCAAGAACGTGAAAATTGGGTTTTATCGAATTGTGGGCCTCTTGTGTAAAGGTGAAGTATGCTGTCGTGCGGTAACAGCCACACATTCAGTGTCGTTACTAGCATATAATCTTGTACAGAAGTGGTGGGTAACCTTTTATACTGACAAACAGGAACAAACTGGTCTTCCAGCCGGTACAATGGAGACTGATTAAGATACGCTCTGAATACCTGGCTCGGGACTTCTTGCATGGTCATTCAGTGCGTGGGCACACTCTTGAAAATGGAATAATGTCAAGTCGGGGGGTCACAGGTTCCCAAGCACCAAGATGGACCGCTTTTTCTTAGAGTACACTTTGAAGAGAACTGCACCGAAGAGGCCATACACAGATAACCAGCTCAGCAATGGAGCCCACTCGATCCAGGTGTGCCGGTTTATGGTCGCTGCATGTGGTAAGCAATGGCATGTAAGCTGTTTGTCCTTAAAGACACCAGAAGTATAGTGAAAATGTGTAAAGCAAGTGGTATAAATTAAGACGTAAAATGTTTTTTTAAAGAATGCACGCTGTGCTTATTGGTGCACATGATGTGAACCAGGTGACCTGGCGTAAAATTCTGACGAGCATTGCTTGACACAGCCCTACTTTTTAATGCACCTTGTGAACCAGATGAAGAGTAGCAGCCTTTGTTATGTTCACAGATAAACGGAGCTAAACACAGAACGAGCTGGCCATAGGGGTTTATTTGTAAGTTGCCTTCAAAGTGGTGTAGTATCAAATACTGTTGGCTTTGGATATACCTTATTAAATTTGTTTTTTCTATATACTGGTCAACCAATCACAAAGCCTACTGATAAAGCGCACTTGTATTTCAGAGAGAAAGCAATAAGTAGAAGTAAAACATGAAGGGATACATTGAATGACAGTTTCTGCTATAGTTCACTATGTAGCACCCTTTAGCAATGCACTTGTGTTCTGTATGCTATCTTTTTTTTGGTTTTCCATTGCTCCTGGAAAGCACTACCGTCATGTTTCTATGTGTATGTTGTGATGTGTTGTGCATGATATAACGGTCAATTACTACAGCAAGAAAATACTAGATGGGCAAATCGAAGTATTCAGTAGTCAACAAAAGGATATTTATTTATTAGCATACCCTCAAGACCCAGAGGGGGTTACAGAGGGGGTGGGTACAATGCAAATACAAAACAAAATGAAAGGAATTTACAGGAAAAAACATTAATTTGCAGCTACGCCAGTAAGTGTTCAGTAACTGCAGGCCTGAACAACGCTTGGTCCTCAGTGGCAGCGATGGAGGGGGGAAGGTGATTCCTCCCTCTACTTGTCTTCGGAAGAAAAAATTGTAAAAAGAGATTAGTGCAGCACAAAGGGGCGGCTACATTATTTGGGTAGTCAAAATGTGATGAAAAGCAAGCAGGTTCTGAGATGAATTCCTGTCGAAGTACTTGATTATGAAAGAAAATTTTATGAAAAAGCAAAAGACTGGAAATCATTCTTCTCATTACCAGGTCTGGAAGGTGAAGAGTGGATTTCATCAAGGTGACACTGGCAGTACGAGCAAAATTATTGAGTATAAGTCGAGCTGAAGAGCTCTGGACTGATTCTAAGGTGTCAACTAGCATTGATTGAGCTGAATCCCATATGGCTGAAGCATACTCGAGCTTTGGACGGATGAATGTTTGATATAGCTGTAGTTTAAGGTGTGCTAGTGCTTGGCGAAAGTTTCGGCGAAGGTAACCAAGAGTACGACAAGCATGGTTAGTAATGTAGTTGATGTGAGAGTGCCATGCTAAATCATTCGATATGTAAACACCAAGGTATTTGTAAGTACTAACCTGCTCTAATTTAGTCCCGTTCAAGGTGTAGGTAAAAAGTTCAGAAGTGTTGGAAAAATGCGACATTGCCATACATTTACATTTATTTACGTTAAGGGTCATTAGCCAAGTATTACACCAGTCGGAGACACGATAAAGGTCAGCTTGAAGAAGGTAGTTGTCGTTTTCGTTAGTTATTCTACGGTACATGACAAAGTCATCTGCAAACAGTTTTATGGATTACTTGATGTTACGCGGAAGGTCATTGATATGTATTAAAAAGAGCAAAGGACCTAAAACTGGGCTTTGCAGAACGCCAGACTTAACTGCACAGGGATGTGAGGAACAATCATTATTAGCTGTTACGTACCGAGTGCGGTTAGTCAGAAAGCACTCTATCCATTTGAGAATATTGGGGTCGATGTTCAGTGTGCTGAGCTTCAGTAGTAATAGTTGGTGTGACACTTTATCAAAGGCTTTTGCGAAGTCTAGAAACATACAATCAACTGGAATTCTATTATCTATCGCTAAGATGACATCATGCGTAAAAGACGGAAGCCGAGTTTCTCATGAGTGGTGGTTACGAAAGCCGTGCTGGATCCTGCTGAAGAATGAGTTGGTTTCAAGAAATGTTATAAGGTTATAATAGATTACATGCGCAAGCATCTTACAGGGGATACTTGTTAAAGAAATTGGTTGGTAGTTTAAGGCAGTGTGTTGGTTACCGGATTTAAAGACGGGAATCAGCTTCCAATCAGGTGGCAAAGTAGAGCACTGGAGAGACTGTATAAAAATGTGTGACAAAATTATTGAAGAGTACATGTCAGTGTTTTTCAGAAATTTTGCATTTATCTCGTCAGTGCCACAGGCAGACAACAGCCTAAGTTTCTGGATTAAGTTAATGACTCCTTCAAATTCAATCACGAGAAAATCCATTGGAAAAAACCTGCTGTCACATAGCTGCGGCACCGAAATTGCTTGTGAATCGGAAAAACATTGTGAAAAAATGTTGTTAATGGAACAGCATTCTTCGTTGCGCAGTGCACGCCCATCGGTATCAGTAAGTGTGATTAAAGTGTCTTTCATTGGTTTAACAGTTTTCCAAAACCTTGATCAGTCAGTAGACAATAGCGAGGGAAGCATAATGCTGAGATAGTCACTCCTGGTGTTTGTACTAGAAGAGCGATGTGCTAGAAGAGCGATATGTGGAAAGAGCTTCGTGATAAGTGTGTCAACGAAAAACACTGCTGCAGAGCTTTGCAGAATGGAAGAGGCATTTTTCTTATTAAGAAGCCTTTCTAGGTTTGTTGTAAACCATGGCACTTGCTGCTTTTTGGATATAGCTTGTAGTGGTACATGCCTGTTGATCAATGAAGCGACTTCGTCTCTAAAGAGGCTTCAATTCTGCTCAACTGACCTGTCAGAAAAGCCAGGCATATAATTATCGATGAACTGTTCCAGTTCCTTATTTATTGCTGCATAGTCCCCTTTCTTGTAGTTTCTTATTGTCTTGGTTATAGTAGTTCAGGGTGAAATGTCGACGTGTAGGGTAAATGCAAGACAGCAATGGTCACTAAGACCAGGAAAATAAGTCAGTGAGTGCACTAAGTTTGGTGTCGTGGTCAGGATCAAATCCAACACGTTAGCAGACGTAAGGCCTACTTTTGTTGGTTTGGTGACCAGTTGAGTGAAATTGAAATCTGAACCTAAATTAACGAATAATTTATTCTCGACGGTCATTTCAGTGTTTGTAGGGCAGGTACCTGACCAATCAATTTTAGGAAAGTTAAAGTCTCTTAAGAGAAACAAAGGAGCACGTGGGAATTGTAGAACTAATGAGTTCAACATGTCGTGCAATAATTTGCAAAAGTCAGGTGTGACGTTGAGCGGCCTGTAGCACACACAAAAAAAAGCGCTTTGATGACATAAAGGGATGTTCGCGCATATGAGCTCTAAGGAAGAATTCAGTGGTATCAATGTGATGATACGTTATTGCTGCAGCAATTGTATGGACACTCCAAGTGAATTTCTGCCGTCGGCATTGCTGTGAAGTTCCGTATATATTTAGGTATATGTATGCTACTTGCCATGTCATCCTATGTGACATGCGGTATATGCGGTTTATATTGCCACACCATTCTTTCACTAAATTTGCTCATACCAAGTCTTGCATTCTTCACAAAATTATTCCTCAGAATTTTGAGAATGGCAGCCCACAAACAAATGTCATGAAACCAAACACCGACAGGGTTTGGTTTTCTATCTTCTTCTCTTCTTAACTATCTTCTATCTTAACTCTTCTCAGACTTAAATATTAAAAGTGCAAAACAATAACAGAGCTCAAACCTGAAACTGATGTAATTTTATTGGCATGGCTGTTCACTACCTCCAGTATCGGCCCAGGAAGTGGTGGTAAAGTCGCTAAGAAAGATGGCTTTAACTAATAAACAAATAAAATAGTACAATGGCAGGATTCAAACAGAGAACCCCTAGCACGACAGCTCGTTTTTATTTAGCCAGCTTATGTTCACTTCAATTCATACTGCCACTACAGCTACGAGCCTTACACTTTGTGTAATAGCCTGGCGTGTTGTTATCGCATTCATTGCTTCACCCTTATGGCGAAACTATGATATTTTTGTGCTTTCTTTGTCGGAAGCTTTAGTTGTGGCATGACGGATGGGTTCATCTGTTCATTAGGGTACACAATAATGAAGCATCTTATTTTGTCAGAGGTCCTCTTCCAAAATAATTGGCCACAGCATGAATGCAACATGTACATTCTGGGAAACAAATAATTAGTTGCTTATTCACACATACAAATGTATAGTATAAAGAAACACACCATGATGTCTTTGACATGTGTTGAATTAAGTCTATAGTGAAAACCATGAGCTATGTAGTAGTTGTGGTGCTAGTGACCTTGATCTTCAGAGAATTATATTTTGTATCACTTTGGTGCATCAGCAGTCCAGCTTAGATACCACGTTCTCATTTTTAATGTGCCATACATCTGCAAGATAAATTGAATGACTGAATCTATTATCTCAAAGACACAGGTGCACTATGATCGAAGGCAACCGTACTGATGGGTTGTGGATTAATTTTTGACTAGCTGGGATTCTTTTATGTACATGAGTGTTCTATGATTCTGTGTTGATCAAAATGCAGATTCTATGACCAAGAATTGAACCAGGAACCTAGTGCTCAGTCATAGCCACTGAGACACCATTGCAGGTGGACAAAACATACACTCTCTAATACTCTGTGCTTGAGCCCTACTTCGCATCTTAATATCTTAATTGTTTTCCTAATGTCAGAGCATGTGAACAGTGGAACAATGGAGGCATCATGATATGCATAGCTTCTAGCGAGAATCTTCAGTAACTGACATAAACTAGCAACAACTGGTGGACTTTGCTAGAACAAAAGCTCCTTTAGGTTTGTGCATGTTGCTGAGCATGTGTACAGGAGAATTAGGGCAAAGCGCAGATAGTGAAGCTTTTTACTTGTGTGAATGTATGTATATTAGAGATAATACAGGTTTAAAAAGTCATTCTTTTACAATCTAGATTTGCACATTTGTGGAATCAAGGCTTTACTGTCAGGATCTATGACTTGCAATGCCACCATCACTTGGTGGGCCTTCTGAAATGTAGCTAGAAGCTGTCTTCACCACCTGTGCCATGTCCTCCTGCCTTTGAGCGAGCCTAGCCTCTCCACTCCAAAGCCTTCTGACTTTGCTGTTTCTTTATTTACAGGTTTTCTGCAGCGCCAAGATTACAGCAAAATAAGTTGGCCAGTGCATGCACATGCTATTTCAATGGTGGGACAACAAAACATGAAAGTGAGATCTACAGGGAGCAGTTAACACCTGTACATTTTTTAGATAGTTGTTGAGAAACACAAGTTAAGGGTGTGGTTGCAGTTCAGTGACAAAGACAATAAAAGAGTCGCTGTTGAGTTCTATATTACATGCGACAAAAGTGAATTCCACTCAGAGAAGTGTATTGGAGGAAAAAGGGCTTCCTATAATTAGGGTAGTGATGCACACTATTGTCCTGTAATTTGTGCTTGTGACCTCTCCTGGCCGACATGTAGTACGGTGGACTCAGATACCTGCCCTTCTAAATTTTAGTTGGGTTTTGGTGAGTAGAGTGAAAGATTAAAGCTGCGTTGGGGCCAGTTGGTTATACAGTACACTGTTAAATATAAATGTGCTGTTTTGCACAAAACTAAGAATGACACAGGATGTGACAGGTTCCACACATGATGGTGAGTGTCCCGTCCAATTTTTAAAGTTGTTTGTTTTGTGAAAAACAGTGCATTTATCCAAAGCAGAGTGCAAGAGATCGGCAGTGATCTAATGCAAGAACATAAATTTGGTTAAAATCAAGAGTTCGATGAAAACTCATCAGGTCGGGATTGCTCATACAAGGGTAAAACGGACGCAGTTCAAAAACAACCTTGTTCGCTAGAATAGCAGCTTGGGCTTGTTGGTTTTCCATCCTGCTAGTAACAGCGCAAAATGTAGACGAGACGAGACAAGAAGACACCACAAGCGCTTACTTTCAACAACGTTTATTCCGAAAGAAACACGGCTTCTTATAACCATTGCCCACACGTGTCGCAGTCACGTGATCACACATCATGTGAAACATGGACTTTTTCTTTTTTGCACTCAAGATAGTGGTTGCACGTGCAAAAGCTCAAGTTCATTTTTTGTCAGTAACAAGGACGGCGTGCTAACGCATTGGTTACGAAGTCTGGTAATCTCGGCTGCATGACCAATGCATTAGCACGCCGTCCTTGTTACTGACAAAAAAAGAACTTGAGCTTTTGCACGTG
Source organism: Dermacentor albipictus (assembly GCF_038994185.2). Lineage (NCBI taxonomy): Eukaryota > Metazoa > Arthropoda > Arachnida > Ixodida > Ixodidae > Dermacentor > Dermacentor albipictus. Next base: position 375,016,459 of record NC_091821.1, read on the forward strand.
CAACCACTATCTTAGGTGCAAAAAAGAAAAAGTCCATGTTTCACATGATGTGCGATCACGTGACTGCGGCACGTGTGGGCAATGGTTATAAGAAGCCATGTTTCTTTCGGAATAAACATTGTTGAAAGTCAGCGCTTGTGGTTTTCTTCTTGTCTCATCTCTTGTCTACATTTTGCACTGTTACTAGCAGGAACCTTGTTCGTTGTGAATAAGCCCCCCCCCCCCCCCTCGTATGGGAGCAGAAATGTCTTGGTTTCATTTTTTTATGTTTTTGGTTGGCATCCATTTTACCCTTGACTAATTTTGGTTACACAGACTCCCTGGGATATTGTTTGCATATAAATCGAATTGTACGATTTTGCAGTCTTTCTAAGCTATCAATAATAACATAAGTGAACATTCCACACAACATTAGCATATTGCAAATGAGGTTGCACATGTGGCTGATAGGCTGATAGCTTCAAATGCGAGGTAGTTGCATATGGAATGGCCACTTAATGAGATTATAAGCACTAGCTCTGATATAGACCCTTTCCTCCTCTCTGTGGCAGTAGTGTGTTCAGGACCCCAGACAACTTCCTGTCCTGCATTTTTGGCAATCAAGTTAGCCAATAAAGAAAGAAGTATTTTGTTGCATAGTACACTGTAGGCACATATTCTTGATGTGTTCAGATAAAAAGAATGTGCACCGTGCGTCGAGCTCATGGATAGACTTTTTTGTAGTACTTCGCAATAAAATTCAATTGTCGAACACTCCAACTTTAGAGCAGTGCCAGCTGGAGAGTTCTATAAAATCAAAGGCTATTGTAACTTGTGTTCTTCCAGAGGGCTTAGCTTAAAGTCTTGTAGGAACTCTATTTGTAATCATAAAAAGGATCTATAGCTTCTCTAGACGGGTACTGACATGATATTTCGACTATTCGTTTTTTATGTTAAATAATGGTCCTAGACCTCTAAACGCTAGAAGAATAGTGACAAGCCTCAGAGCACCATTAATAATTTAATGTAGTAGCTTTTCTACTGCCGGTTTACATTTAGTTTCCCAGGAGGATACTGTGTTGTAATGTCACGACACAGTATGGGGTCAAGTTCCGGGAGCAAGACATCGCAACCTTTTTACACTCACTCTGACTCGCTCAGTTGTTCTGCTGCATTGGCCCTCACGAGTCGCAGCGTACAAGTCAAAACGTAATTCTGTTAATGGAAACTGAAACATAAACCCTTTTCCAGCATTTCTACCATTCATAGAGCGGCACGCTGCGCTTGGTTCCTTGCAACAACACCATGCAGATGGTGCTCACGTCCGTGTATCCGCAGCCCACGCAAGAGGCCGCGTTTCTACCAGAAGGCTCACCTGCTCACCGCAAGCATTTTCTGGGAAGTGTGAGAAGCAGTCATGGATCTTTGAATGCTATCACCTTCCACTCTTACGAGGCGAAGCTTAAGCGTTCTCCAAATTTTTTGTCATGGCTGCCACTTATTGTTCAGTAAAACTACACAGTTGTCTGCGAACAACTGAAGGTTGAGTGACATTTCCAACGCAGTATCATTTATAAAAATTATGGGTTGGTGACTATTCAAAGTTTTGACTATTATTCAAATATCTTGCACTAACTATTCGTTATCAGAAAGGAGCTATTCTGTACTTACGAATATTCTAACATTACCCAATATTTTGCAACAACCGACCGTTAAAGTATTGTTACTGTTCTCTGTTTGCTAAATAAAGTATGACAGATTATCGGAAGTGAAACAACAAATGTTTTTAAAGCAATGCAGAAACAAAATGTGAATGCAAGCCTTGTTTTAGGTTTTGTGGCAAAAGCCTACATGACAACTTGTGATTTTTAGATATTGTATTCTGTCATTTAGTGTTTTTGGCAATCTAGTCATGTAGCAGTTTTATTTTTTACTTTACAACCAGTCACATTTTCCTTGTAACAGGCCTTTTTACATGTGTCTATGGTGCACAAGTCCTTCAACAGCTTTTCTTTTTTCAGTTCTACTTCTGATCATTTCTCAGTGACTACTTATTTATTTGTTTCTTGTTTTTTTGAAAGTTAGTCATACTGCAGCCATTCATTCATGAAGTTCACTAATGATAAATTGTATTTAGTGATCTTGATAAGTGATCTTGTATTTAAAGCTAATCTAATATATTTGATATAGTTAGCAGTTTTATTTACATTGGTCAGGACAGGCATGGTACCTAATTATATCAGAATAAATATTCCTCTCGTAAATATATGCATCTACATTTGACTGTTTGATATTAGATACTGACTATTTGTATTCGATTCGTATTTTAAGAATTAAAACTAGCAAGGAACCTAATGCTAGCTAATCCTTGCAGGACTTCAGAACTCGCTCTGACATAGATATTTTACTACCCAAGACGACACACTGTTCACATTCACTAAGGCAATTTATTCAATATAACTTTCATAGTTTTGCTTGTACATAGTGTCCTCATTTTATATTTTAATAATTCATGTGAAGCTAAGTTGGATGCTTTTAGAAGTCGAGAAGTATTGTGTCCACCATAAACCCGGTATTACGCTGCACTTATGAAGTCGTGCTAGAGTTCAAGGCGTCGAGGTGAGCAAGAAACACCCTTCTAAAGCCATATTGGTTCGTAAGGACAAAGTTATTGGTTTCCAAATATTTGGAGATGCCACTGCATGTACAGCCGCGGCCACGTCTGTGTAGAGCGTGCGAGCACACGGCCTTGCTCTGCGGGGCAACACCGTGCGGCAGTTGCAGGATGACGCACTGTGCCCAGGAGCATGCGCAGCCTAATATACATGCAGAACTGCATTGCACAAGTGCCAACATTGAAACGGGCAGTTGTTTAACCGAATATGTACCCTTCCTCAGGGCGCTCTGGGTATCGCCATGCTAAAAGATTACGCATTTCAGCTGATAACACGCACCCGACTCTATCGCTCTTTGGGACATTGTGCGCTCCATAATAGCAATTGCGCGTTGCTCATCCGCTGTGAGTCGGGGAGCCATTGCGAATAAATTCTGCAAAAAGGTTTGACTTCTATGTCTAATATAGGCAGCACGCATGCGATGCTGTCATTTCATTGGCCGATAACATTATCTAGGATTGGTGAAGACATAGTTTTTCATATCACGTGCCCTGACAGAATCGCACACGCTATCACTCACATGTGCAATTCCCTTGTCATCGTGTGTAGTAAGATGGTGCCCTCAGGTAATGCGCACAACCGGCAAAACACGTGCGCTTACCAGCATAATTTATGCAGCGTGTGCCGACCTGCATGTCTATTAGGCCGTGCATGCTCCTGGGCACTGTGTGTCAGATCCCGCAACTGCCGCACGGTGTCGTCCCGCGGGGCAAGGCCGTCTGCTCGCGCGCTCTACACAGGCGTGGCCACAGCTGTACATGATATGCCTGAATACCTTACATGAAATTAAGCACAACGAAATAGGCCTATAGTTAACTACAAGAGATTTCAATCCACTTTTGGGCACTGGAACAGCAAAGTTACTTTCAGTCCTATGGAAGCACTCCTGTTTCAAGAGCTTTGTAAAATGTACATACAAAAGAGCAACCATTTTGACAGCTATGGTGATATTAAATCTGCCTATTTTGCTTACATCTGTCGAAGTATTTCTTGGTACTCTAACTGGTGCGATCATCGCAAGAGCTAGTGTGGCTTCAATGTGGCACGTAAAACTATTAAGGAGTGTCGTGTAGTGGTTCTTCGCAGAAAATAACTTAAAGCAACTATTAAAACATTTGTCTTTGTCTTCATCCTGACAAATGTAGTTGTTGTAGTGAAGAATAGTATGCTTGTTTCTTTATTACGTTTATTGAAAATGTGCTCCCAGAATGTTTTCTTGTATTGTATTTGATCCATTTTACCAGCTCAGGAAAGAAAACCTCCTTGGCACTGACTGTGGCATTCGTCAGTGCCGTGCCTTATTTGTGTAGCCTGTGCTCAAGTTCACTACTCCATGCCTTTTTTGTGCTTTCTGCACGCACGAGATGTGTTTTATACCTTTTGAACCATGTCATTCATGAAAGGTTTGTCAGCTGTGATTTCTGAAACATGGGTAAATGAAATATGCTTACCTATAAGTGACAATATGATAGCTTTGGAAAGTTGACCAGAGTGAATATACGCCTTGCTGGCATCACCTAGTGACATAGCTTTCAGTCCTGGCTCAGATACGCACATAATTTTTGGCATAACTATCTATTGAGTACAAGTACAGCATTCCTTTGTCGCATCTAGCAGGAGCCAACACTGGAAGGGTGAGTGTAATGGTGGCCACATTGTGGTCTCATATTCCGGACATTTCTTGCATGATTACACACCGTAATTAACAAATCAACAAGCTTGTTACACCATGTTGCTTCATTGACACATTACCATGTGCAGCAATCGCATTGAAAAATTTGGCTCTGCCCAGTCAGTCTTTCTAGCCATCTAGTTAATCATGGAGGTCACTGATCTGTGCCACTATGGCATCATCATTAATACTTTCATCCTTGCTACTCATAATGCGCTCATACCAGTTTAAAATGCTCAAAACAATGTTAGCTGAACACGTGCAGTTCACAAGAAGCATATGCCCAGATATTACTGTGAGAGTTCTTGTGCATTATTCACAAACTTTTTTTGCTGACCACACTGAGCTACCTTGTAGTCTCTTTCACAGTTGACTGTACCATATCTTAATTCACAAGGCTTGCAGTATGAAACGGCTTACCTACATGTGCTATGCAATGGCACACTTATAAGTGAACCATTGTTCAGTTAACCACTAACTACAGATTAGTTTTTATAACGAAAATAGTTATTTCAAAGTACTTTCAGTTTGGCTGTAGGAGAGCAATTTTTCATGAGGTAGAATAACACATACAACAACCTGCTTTTCTCTTTGCATTCAAGGCATGGCTGTGGTGTGATAGGTACAATGCTACCTTCACATTCACAGGGTCCACAGTTCAATCCTAGTTACCATTATACTTTCTTTAACATCCTTAGTTAGTCATTGTAATGTATGTAGGTAAAATAGATATTCAGGGAAGCCAGGCAAAGAATGCATTTGTGTCAATTCTTTGCTGTCAACAGTGAAAAATTATCTCACCACAGTCTTCTGGTTCATCAGTTCCATCACCACAGTGATCTATTCCATCACAATATAGGGCCTTGGAAATGCAAACCTTTGATTCTACGCAGAGAAACATGTCATTGGGACTGCACCGATTTTCTGAAGCATAAGAGAAAAGTTGTAAAACAGCTGTAAGTTTTCTTGGCAGCTAGAAGCTCTCTTGTGACTTTATAAAAGCTATAGAATTTAACACACACAGAGAGAGAGAGACGAACATACCGATGGATAGACAGACAGACAGAGTCGCAGCTATCATGCTTAAGCTCTGAAAAAGGAGGGCTATTTTAATATGGACAAAATCAAGTAGATATTGTTCATGGCCGAATTGAGAAGCTACCAGTGATTCTTTTGTTTAAAACATTCAATTAGTAATTATAATTAATTATAACTAATAATGAGAAATACCACATGACTAAGTACGCAACCACACAAAAAAGCAGCACCCTTGAACAGGCTCACTGGGTTCACAGAAAAAAGAAAAGGAAAAAGTTAGTGAGAGAACTATGACTTTATCTGTAATTCCCTGCTTGAGACAGCAAGTCAACTGGGTGCTGGTACAGAACAAATGCTGATAGCTGTCGGCATGCCATGGAACGGGTGTACGACTGTACCCTCAGCTATCTTCGCATTGCAATACCTTCTTGCAGCCCCAGAGAGACCCTTCCAGTGAGCTTGTCTGAGAGCACTGCTTTTGTGGTGCAGGTCGGCACATGGTCACGTGGTAAACAGTCAAACCTAACTATAATGATGCCGTGTCCGGCATGAAAATATATATTGTTATATATATGTATCCGATATTCATCATAACCATAGATTCATTACACAGCGCTATAGGCAAAAAATATTTCAGATTTACTTTGTTACATATGCATGTTCATTGTATTAACGTTCAACTTATTCTATATTTCCTGGACTTTGTTATTCAGCCCCCAAAAAAGCGCACAAATAGTACCTTACTGAAAACATCCCAGTTCACTGTTTTTTATTATGGTAAGACTTTTATAATTGTAAAAATTAATAGAGCAATTTATGAGTTATATAATTCATTATATTTAACTAATTGAATGTAATCAACAACAAAAAAAATCTTGATGACAGCTATAGCTGCTGAGTTCTACTGCAAATTAGATGTACTTCGTGTAAAGTGATGTCTTCTTTTAAGGGTAAGTGCACCTCAGAGATCCACTTTTGTTAATAATAAAGCTAGCTGAATGAAATTTATAAAGAATATAGAGTTCAATCTCGTATTTTCAAATATTTTTTTAGTTCTTCAATATCTTATCTGGTTATTTTTCTGTAACCTCTTAAATTTGGAACAGTATGGTTGCTTGTCAAAGTTTCAGCTTCATACCAGGCATATAGGGAAGTGTTATAAAACAGCATATATTGCTCCTCGTGGACAACTAATTGCAAATGTGGACGCGGCAGAGTATGCAAACAGACAGATTACGTCAATAGTTAGTACGAGTCTAGAGGGTGACTCCAGAGTTAGTGGCACTGTAAAAACAGGAAAGGCGGCGGTGACAGAGGAGGCTGCCTTAGTACTGGACAGACGGACGGATGTTATGAGCGTCCCTTTTGGAACGGGGCAGTGGGTTGTGCCACCAAGCTCTTGCTATTATACTGCCTAATGTCCTACCTAAGTTAAACAATAAAAAAATAAAAAAGAACGTTATGAACTTTCACACCCAAATTTTCTGATCCCCTATTGCTAACTGTGCTTTTGTACGTCTCCGTTTTTTGTCGTTTCCCTACTTTTCATCCAACAATCCTGCAATCACCTCTTACTAATGCCTATTGCGGACATGTTTACTTTTCCACTGCTCCCGCTGAACCCAAGGGCTTCAAGGAGGCCAGTGGCGCCTAAATCGACCGCTGGGTAGACGGTTTGCATAAAGCCCCTCAATCTCCCAAAGTAGCGCCATTCACTTCCCTCCTCCTCCGCTCGGCGCGGCCTCGACGGTGGCGCCGCCGGCAGTGGGCCTGCCGTAGCAGACGACGGCTAACACGCTACGGGAGGAAATCCGCGGAAAAGTTCGTTCGAGTCCTGCGGAGCAGTTTTTTCAATCTAGATCTTGCTTTGTCAGTCGGTAACTGGCCTTAAGAATGTCGTGTCGGATTTGCGGAAGAAATAGAGAAAAGCACCATTATTCAAGGCGTATTTAAGGCGTAAAGCGCGCGCACGTTGAAAGTTCGTGTTGCTGAAACACGACACAAGCACGCGGTGTGCTCAGACACGCGAGTAATTACCAGAGTTTCAGGTTTTGACAGCGCGAAAGTATGTGCACGTGGTTTCGTAGGTTAATTTACGTACCCGCAGGATGCTTTTGTTCGGCCGGCGCGTGAGAGATTCCGACTGTCTGCGGTCAGCAATGCCTGGCAGCAGGGCCGTTTCTGTTCCGCGCCTTTTACAGATGTACGTAGCTCATGCACAGGTTGTGGTGGCCATGAGCAACGTTTTCACACATAGGCGGTATAGATAATTTTAACAACTTACCAGCATATGAAATCGTTATTTATTTATTACAGTGCAAATGGTTAGAATTTGATAGAAAAGAAAGAAGGAACTTGATGGGACAACTGGAAAGAGGTTCAGAAAATAATTATCCCCCTCCCTCATTGGCACCAGCAACACTTTTGTTGAAGTGCTAATTTTATCTCTGTATACTACGTGCGTCTGTATTCTTTTACGTTGTAAGTTTTCACAAGGAAGCAGTGTTGCGTTAACTGGAACAGTCAAGGCACACAAGACAGAAGAAAAGTTGATTCTTGGGTTTTACATCCCAACACCACGATCTCATAAGGCACGCCATAATGGGGGCTCTGGATTAATTTTTTTTGCAGCTGGGGTTCTTTAACGCACCCCCAATGCACTGGACACGGGCCCGTTTTGACACGGGCGTCAAAATAAGAGGTTGGAGGAGCCGTGTCACTTAACAAAGCCGCGCGTTCTTTGCCACTTGCTCGAAGTCAGCCCGCCCGATCTTGTGAATCCACACTTTTCTTCGTTTTGCGTTGCGCCCGGCGGATGGTAAAACAAAAATGGCTGTGGCTTAGGTAAGGTTAAGCCCAGGATGCGAAGCATACTAGCCTTTATTTTAGTTGTTGAACCACTGTTTAGCCTGGTGAACTGCTGTTGCTTGGCTATATTTGGTTCGGCTAGACGAAGAAACAACTCATGCATTACTTCTTCGCCTTCAAGAGTGGAACGCGACAGCGTTCCCGTCGACCCGCCAAGGGGTGTAAGACAATGGGCTACAGGGCAGCGACTACGCGCCCCGCATTGGACGCGGTGAGCGTCGAGCAAAGCAGCGTTCGGCGCGGCAACGAAATGTGCGCCTGAGCAAGAGACGCACGCCTTAGAAACAGCGCGTTTCTAAGGCAACACCGCATTCACTAGAGGCGCTTTTGTACCGCTTTGAAGCGTTATACTCGTGGCTCAGTGGTAGCGTCTCCGTCCCACACTCCGGAGACCCTGGTTCGATTCCCACCCAGCCCGTCTTGCAAGAGTTGAGCCAAAGCCACTTCTCCTCTGTCGTGACGTCACGGTGTCACGTGATTTCATGGTCACCGCCGCGCCTGAGGAGCTGGGTTGAGCCCTCGTAATATGCTTCGCATAAAAGCTTTTTGCCGTCACTGGGTCTGTTGTGGCAACCGTAGGCGCAGCAGCACGGCATCGCAATTAAGCACTCGGCCCTAACACATTGTATAAAACTACCGAGCTCCTTCAAACCGCCTGCCGTACTTCGTCGCGGAGGCCCAAGAATGGGGGTCGCAGGCCCAAGATTGGGGGTCGCAGCGCGCTGGAAAGAAAAGATATACAAAAGCGCGGCGCCTGCTCTGCGCCGGAAAAAAAATATATACAAAAGCGCGGGGCCCGCTTTCACGTGACACAGATTGGCCAATGGGGGAGCGGAGGAGGCTGGGGCGACAGGAGGAGTGGAGGAGGAAGCGCCTGGGTGAGCGGGGTGGCGGAAAGATCTAAGAATGGCGCTACTTTTGGAAAATTGAGGGGCTTTAGGTTTGCAAAATAGTGAGCGCCGCCTATCGTACAACAAACGAAGCTTCAGTGGTCTGGGTGCGAGAGTGGACTGAAGCAATTTGAGCACCGATACATGACACAACTAGCCGCATTATCACAAAAAGAGAGCAATCACATTCGCGCCTCCTCTGTGTTGGTTGTTCATCTGCTTTTTGCATCTAACCATGGAGAGGGCACTAATGACAGCCGTGTTCACGCATCTGCAGCAGTATTTTTGCAAACCGTCCATAATGGAGGCTAACATCGTAGTCAGCGACTCCAAGACAGCCATCAAGAACTATGTCAAAGGAAGAATCTCGCCGGAAGCTCTGAGAATTTCAAACAACTTTCATGAAGATTGAGACGTTCACATTATATGGGTACCCTCACACTCCTTCCTTCCTGGGAACAAAATAGCGCACAACCTGGCTCAAGAACTGACGAGCCAAGCAGGTGACATGCAAATACTGGGAACGGAGAGAGACCGGCTGACCAGCTTTAACGAGATCACCAAACACTATAAATTGGGAAGGGCCAATTTCCCCCCAGCACACTCCTCGCTAAGTAGATGGCAAGGGATGATATGGCGCCTCTTACAAACAGATAAATATCCGAACCTGGTGGCCTACCACCGCTACTACCCGGACCTTTACACGGATAGATGTAGATTCTGTAACGAAAGGGTGGACCTACAACATATGGTTTGGGCTTCTCCTCGCGCACCCACACAGTATAAAATACACAAGGCGAGAGAGCAGTGGGAGACCGCGATGCTCAGCTGTGCACCGGAAGATGCAACTTAAGGCAATCCAGCAGGCCAAAGATGCCACCAAGGCCCAAGGGCTTGAGGCCGTCATCTAGGTAGAGAGGCCTAGGTCTCAAATCTGTTCTCCTAAAATAAGGTTAATTTCTCCTTTCATACTTAAAGGGGCCCTGACACACTTTTTGAACATAGTAAGAAAACGTTGCCAATATGTTAACGAGGCTCCTGTGAACATGTGAGCCAACTAGTATTGCACTGTATGCAGCAGGGGACTTACAATCTTGTGTAAAAAGCAGTGAAAGATTGCTTGCTCTCTCTCCTTTGCAATGCCATCACGCAGCGTCATTGCAAGCAGGGGAGCCCACAACAGCTATTGGCTGATTTCATGATCACGAGAACATTCTCAGTAATATAATTATTGCTCATTTGAGTTGAAATGAAAAAAATATGTGTGTGCAATTTTAAAAAGATAGAAAAGCCATTTCATTTTTGCACTGCCGGTCTACACAAGCAATTGCGCGTTGCTGCATCTGCTGTGCTAGGCCTCGAAGATTAAAAATGTAGCATAGATACCTCGGCCGCCATGAGCTGTCTCACCACAGACATGCAACATTTTGGCAGAGCCAGAGGTGCCTCCTTTGCACCCCTTGCCATCTCCCCTGTGTAGCTTAATTCAAGCATGCTAGTGGAAATGAAAGGAGAGATAAAGCTACTTATCAGTCTGGTAACTAAGTCTAACTTCGTTTGTGCTTGAAGGATTCAAAATATTTTTGTGTTAGGAGATTCATGAGCCAATGTAATTTAATAGTGATGCCATTATATGTTTAGTTAGAGAAGTGTTTCAGTGCCTCACTAAATAAAACATATTTAATCTTATTGTGAATATCAATGAGTCGTTTCCATAAGCACATGATTAAAATTCTGAAAATTTACAGCAAGACCTAGATACTTGCATTCTACATATCCTTGTGCATATGCATACAGAATTTGGCTGAGATTGAGTCACATTATGTTAAACAATTCTGATGTACAAGCAGTGAGAACAGCCTAAAATGGTAAAAGGATAAATACAAAATTGGAAAGTTCTAAACATACTTTTTACTATTTGAGACGGTCAATTTGCGTAAAATAATGCCGAAATGTAGGCCGGTATTTGCAACAGTTCAGAACTTCAACATTCTCCTGCTGCGTAGGTGGTACCTTCATAACCCTTGCGAGCCTTCTCCTCCAGGCAGGCTTTCTATGCTGCACTGTTATCGAGATTTCGCTTCAGCTGTCTGTTTTCCAGACATTTTTCCAATTCTTCCTCTGGTCTGTGTGGTTGCTCAGAGCAAATTGTCTCTTTAGTTGAAAGTATGCCCGGCTGCTGTAGAACCTCCTTGAAGCCTTTGTCGAAACAAAGTTACATGGCTATATAGAAGTGGCAATCTCTACAACAGTGCATGAATTCAGCTGAGCACCGGTGAAATTTGAAGAATGAACTAGTGCCAGCTCAGTCAGGGCTAGTGCTTGCTTGTTCTTACACCAGTAAAGCTGGTGTACTATCTGTACAAAACTTATGGTTGTGATCTTCATCAGTCGAGCATGAATGGAAAGACAAGGCCCATACAGCTACCATGCCTCAATTAGAATATTTTTTCAAAATCTTCAGGATTGAGAAACACCTTGGCTTTTTTACACATGAAAATAGAATGATGAAGCTCAATTTTGCAACCAAAATCAAAAAATATATAATCCACGTCTCCCCTTAAAGCTTGGTGCATCATAGTTGGAACACCCTGTATATTGACAAGAGAGAATATAAAATGTGCAGATCTGGTGATGACGTATGGTTGTGTTATGGTGAAAGGGCCAGATGTGGCTAAAGAGTCTTAGAATGAAGTGAAGATCTACCAACAATACCTGAAGGGCCTGCTTCTACTTAAACGCATGTGCATGCCCTTATAAGCATGTCACTTATCCATGATAAAAAGCACGAACCCAACATTTCTGCAGGTTCATTGTTCTTGTACAGAGTTAATGTTTCTTAGAAAGAATAAATTGATACAAACAGGCTCATATTCTTGCAAGTACTTGAAAAGAATTGGGAACTTCACTTGCCTCCTCTGACACCGTTCACAAAAAATGTTTTTAATGTATATGACATCCAACTAAGACCTACCACTTAGATAGGTTAAGGTGGTCAGTCAGTTTAACTAGCCATTTCATCTTGCCTAGGAAAAACATCTGCACTGGCTATAGTTTACATATAAAATGTGCGCTTGGTTCATGCAGTTAATTCTGCCATTTCAGACATGTCTATCTGAATATGCATATTTATTGTATAGGCAGCAGCTGTTTCCTGATCAGTACACAAAATATGCTGTCTTCCCTTACAACTCTAAAAAAAAAAAAGTTACTATGTACAAGTTATCCATGCATGACTATACATTTCAGATTGCTTGCAATTTTATAAAAACATCACCTAAATACATGTCACTTTGCTTGAAAACTTAACCACCATTTTGATCCTTCAATGCAGAGTTGCAGTATGCCATAACATCATTCATGCTATTGCGCTGCTAGAAGAGTCAGTTAATGTACTAATAATAATTTGTGATGTCCATCCTCATGGAGGACAAGAAGTACTGTCTGATCACGTAGCTTGCGATCTGCTTTCGCAAGCACTGTAGATGCTGCTCTTTGAGAACAATAGATAACCTTGGCTGCTCCTTGACTGGTTGTATGTAGCAGCTTGGCAGTAGCGAACACAATAGCTTACATATCTACAGCCCTCATAGTTTACATGTAGCATTCTTGGCAATTCCGCCCAAGGTTCCATACACACCTGTTCACATGGCTTTTTCTTTTTTGCTGTGTCAACTTGTAAAAATGATTTAATCAGGCATGCCTTTCTCACCATGTGGAGCATTTAAAACTGCACTGATATAATGGGAACCTTCAGTCAAATATATGCCTTCTGTCTATTACTCCCTCACCCCCCCCCCCTCCATCTTTTTTTCTTTTTTTCACTTTGTACTATAAGTAACAATTGTCAAGCATTGGTAGGACAATCCAGAAAAATTAACCACAAAAGGAATGAAGGAAAGCAGTTGTGTGCAGTTCACTATATTTCAAAGCAACACCAAAACATGGTTGTAGCACTTCTAAGGGAGGCCATTGAAAACATGAGAAGTCATTAAGATTGCCATCTATCCAGTTTTCTATACTGCCAGAGTTGGCTTTTGCTGGTTGCCTTCAGACCAGTATATAATTTACTGGTTACACTTCCCCACATCAACAGCTGAAAAAGTTATGTCATGAGGACATAGGCAGAGTGAATTACAAGCTTGAGTTATTTCTTAGCTTTCAAGCTTATGGTTCGGTAAATGTGCAGGATAAACATTTTACTTGTTAGAATTTTCCAAGTCACTATCACTACATGCCACATATGATATGTTATATATGCTACTCTATACCTCTGTGCTGTTTAAAGAGAAATTACAGAGAATCCTATTAAGACAAATTCAAAGGGACTGTTAAAATTTGTTCATCTTAACCAAAGTGATCTAAATAAATCCAAATCTGCTATTCCCGGTGTGGCCAAATATCCATGACACAAAGTAACAAAGAAAGCAGTACTAAAACCAAAAGGCAGACATAAAAAGTGATTACGTGACATAGATTGCATGACACAATGAATTGCTTTATGCACACTTATATCAGTGTCATATGGGGCAGTTTTGATTGCTATCAAGTTTCATCTGGATTGAATTTATCAATTTTGATTGGCTTCATTGTGCAAGCTGTAGAAATTGATCTCATATCGCAATCGAAAATGCCTCGTGTGACACCGGTATTACTTAATCCATTGAGCAATTGTTGCTAACCAGTACAATGAAAATATTTGTGCTATCATAAAAGCCAATACAGCCAAACCTCAATATAACAAACACAGATATAGTGAATTGTCGAATACAACAAAGTAAATCTAAAATGGTTCTTGCCAGTATCAGTATGCAATGGATACATGCATATAACAAATATTGCATGTAATAAAAGTACTTTTATATCACTTGTGACTCTGTTATAACAAGGTTTGACTATATTTTACCCAGCTTTCTCAAAAATCAGCTGGTGCACTCATGTTTGAAAAAAAAAAGAAGGAACACTAAGAAGAGCATTAAATGTGTGATGCTGGTTTTTGTGGCTCCTGCATGGGCAGTGTCCTTGCCTAATTATCAGGATACACAGGCACATATATCAACGGCTTCTTCAATTATGATTTACATTGTGTCAGCCCTGCAGCTTTCCTCATCATCATTGACGCTGCAAGTTATGTCCACAGAAACAACATTTGCTTCACAGTTAGCTACAGGAGCCACCTCCTCCGAGTCTGACAATTGATCTGGGCCTGTCACTGAGCTGAGTATCAGGCATCAGTGGCAGCTGCAGAAGTTCATCTTGTTAAGCAGAGTTTTTTGCAATGGATACATGGGAAACCAACCAAACACTCACACATTGTTCCCCAAATCCAAAAATTCAGTTTAACGGGGTTCAAGCTTAATGAGAATTCACAGTGTGTCAAGAGTATTGAATTTCCAATTTGTATAAAGCTTATCACAATTTTGTTTTCATTCTGATCGAATGTATTTGCCTTGCATTTGTATTGGTTTCTTGTCCTGTACAGATATGTGCATGTAATATGAATTAATATTGTGGATAGCTTTCCTTGTTGCCACTACTGCTGGCTACTGGCCCCCTGGCCTCTGTCAAGCTGTATGTTTACAGCTTTCTTGCCAGGGGAGCCTTCAAAATGAGTTTTTATGTGTTGTGAATAATTGTGAATCGTTGAATCTAAATTTTGAATTCGAATTCTTGACAGCAATGTATCTAGCACTCACATTTGCTTCTTTCCAACATTCCTGATTGCCACCTTTTCATTGAAACAAAGGTGGCAAATTGAGAAGTTAAAGTGAATTCAATAGAAGTATGCCGCCACATCGGTTTATATAGTATTAGGCATATTCCTATCTTAAACCAAATGGTATTGTGTATGTAAGCATATCACTGATTGAAGGCTGTCCTGAGTATTAAGCTATACAATGAGTAATTTCAGTTGTGTTCATTCATCATAATACTTAAAACATTTAGAATTGCTTTCCTTGGTTCTGGGATCCTCAATAGCACATTAAAAAGACAGGTACAGACATAGAAATGACGACACATGGCACCGCGTGTTGTAGCCATTATAGCCATTGCAGATTAATATTACTTGCAATCCAAACACTTACGTTTACCGGGCATGCACAACATGTAGCGGTAAATGTGCATTGGACTGAAAGTCCTAGATAATTCTAAATACATCTTTTACGTTAGCCATATATGATCGAAAATGTGACTTGCTGTTGACATTTATTTTCTTATGGGCAGAGCTAGAATTTAAAGACACTTACTGCTGACATAACCAGTGAATAATATGTTGAGGCCAGTGTAGTTTCCACTTGGAGTTAACTTCGAGGTCACCACTACCAGCGTGATCCTGTTTTCTCGCATGGCAACAAAGCGAGATCCAATGGCACGAGATGTGCACAGTGGAGCCAGCAAGACCCTTTCATTGTCAGTCAGCTGTGAAGTTAATAATATCAAATATGTAATGGCATTTGATATGAATGCAACAAAAAACCTAATACATGTACATTCGTTTCGTGGCTGCTATTAGTAGACTTCATTAGCACACACTGTCTTTTGTATTTCTTTTCTGAGGATTTGCTCAAATTGTGAGCACGTTTATTAATAAATGTTGCATGAAGATCACATATATTGCGGGCATGCGCGACTCCCTCATGTTCCTTGGTATGTTGTTTTCTCGCATAGCTCCCGTCTCCTGTAATCCGGCTTCGGCGCGT
The DNA here is from genome assembly GCF_038994185.2 of Dermacentor albipictus. Lineage (NCBI taxonomy): Eukaryota > Metazoa > Arthropoda > Arachnida > Ixodida > Ixodidae > Dermacentor > Dermacentor albipictus. The sequence goes on from NC_091821.1 coordinate 375,032,282, forward strand.
GGCTTTAGTGCGACGGTCGGTATGTTTCTAGGGTAGTACGAGAGATGGCGCGAGCGTTGCTTTGCTAACGCCATCTAACGGCGGGGTTACTTGGGCTCAAAAAGGAGAAGGCTCTTCCTCTCTTTGGCTCGGCTTCGGCTAGCGGCGCGGACGTTCTGCGCGTGTGCCGATCCATGCTTCTGCGAGATCGTCTCGCGAGGCCTACCCCGGAATGGACGAACACGATCGTTTGAACGCTCCACCGCTTGCGTGACCGTATGCGCGAACGACCGGGCGTTGGTGTCCAGCATGGGGGCGAACATATTTGCTCGTTATCCGGTCGCGGTGGTCGAGTCGCACTTCCGCAATTTGTCACGTGCCCTTCCGTATATTTTGTGGATAGCAACTCGGCTAGCAGGCATTAGTCTATGAAAAGTGCAATAAATGCTCTTGTGATTGTTTGCACTACTCTGTTGTCGTTCCTTTGTCCCAAGAGCGTTGGTGAGAACCCCACAATATTCATAATTTCACCTAATATACTGGAGTCGGCTTTGACAGTTGTGTCACATATTAAAAAGATATCATCAGCCATTTGGTCTTGCAGAGCCTTACCAGCTTTCAAAAGTGTGCCAATGAGCACAATTGTGTCCTTGCCTCAAGATGTGCAAGGAGGCGGGAAAACTACTTGCCCTTTTCCTTGCCTCACTCCACGTTTCTTGTACTGCTCCTCCCTCCATGGAGATAAAACAAATGGCTCTATGTCGCACTACTTTACAGTTCATTTCTTCGACATATGCATGCCTGCAGTATACTAGTTGCGTGGCCCCTTTACAAAACTACACACTCTATTCACCAAACGGCTCAACAGGGCTTGTCATGCATACCAGTTACATTTGAGTACTTAAGTGCAGCACTGGAACTACATTAGGAAGCATCTTAATTTTAGAGTGCTTCCTTTAAGTAACATCTTAATCGACACTCCTGCGACAGAAACCACATTTTTTGACATTTACCTGATACTTTAACGGAATGATCGATAGGGCTGGTCAGCATGTCATGGTGGAAAGCAGACTTAACATGACAGGGGCACAGAAAGAACCACAAGGACCGTGCTCTGTCAATGTTGTTCTTGCTATGTTGTTATGGTTTATTCTGTGTCCTGCATTGTGCTGCTAAATCTGCTTTTTACCAATCTTATACATTTTACTTAGACAATCAGCTTTTGTTGGAAGAGCATCATTGATAAGTACAAGTACTTGGGGGTTGTTTTCACCCATAATCTCTCGTGGTGGCGAGGGTGGCAACACATTAATTTGGTCTGTAAGAAAGCACTCAGGAAATTTGGTTACTTACAACGGACACTTAAGGGAGGCACCCAAACACACTAAACTGTTATATTATATAAGGCCCTGACAAACCCAATATCAAAGTATGGTCGTGTTGTTCGGTGCCCCCATAAAAAACACAAAATTAATCTGTTCAAAGAATGGCAGTTCGTTTTATCTTTCCCCACCAAGACTGCGGCTTTTCTCCGTCCAGCTTGCTAAATTAACAGCTCTCTCCTAATGTCGAGATAATGAGTAATCAAAAACCTTGAAGAATAGTCATTGTTACAGTTGTCTATGAAACGCCTTTTCAGCATTTGGCATGAAATTGTCAACTGGGACTCACCACGTACAAAAACATTACAGCTATATTTGCATCAACATATTCAAAATCAGCTTCTTTCCCCGCTCATCTGCCACTTGATAAGCTTGCACCCACACTTATAGATATGAAGTTGAGCAGGATGCGTTGTTGGGCAAATTGGTTCATTGTAATTGGGAACATTGGTTGCGCTTACTAGACAATCTGTCTTCTTTCATGTGATTGTCTAGTAAGCGCAACCAATGTTCCCAATTACTTATAGATATGTAACTATGTTTTTGGGTGTCTGATTTCTTGTTGCTGTTGTTTGCTTGACTTTTGCTCGATTTAAGTTTATGATGTACCTTCTTTCCTCTTTGTTGTTCTTGTATAACCACTCCTATTCCTGCAATAGCTCTGCACACGCTGTAGTATGTAAATATAAATAAATAAATTGATAAATTTAGGCCCACTTGCACTTTCTTTCAATACAGTATACACTTTTCATGTAAAACCTAGTTTTGGCATGAAATGTTGCACACATTTCTGTGACTTCATATTCTTTTTCTCAACTTCTATATTAAATGAACAATCCTGATGTCTTTTGTAAACACAGCATTTTTATTCTCACTAAGCTATACTGAATTAAATTTTAGCTACCACTGCTATTTTAATTTTGATGCAGGAATAATTTATAGGCTAAAGTTGGTTACCTAACTGCATAAACTTTATGAGTTCTTTTTACTATGAAGTTGAGGGCAAGGCTGATATATTTGGTCCAATTCCACTAAAGACCCTGTACTTTCAACTACCTGTCACCCACCGGCCGTGGTTGCTTAATGGCTATGGTGTTGGGCTGCTGAGCACGAGGTCGCAGGATCGAATCCCGGCTATGGCGGCCGCATTTCGATGGGGGCGAAATGCAAAAACACCTGTGTAGTACTTAGATTTCGGTGCACGTTAAAGAACTCCAGGTGGTCGAAATTTCCGAAGTCTTCCACTACGGCATGCCTCATGATCAGAAAGTTGTTTTGGCACGTAAAACCCTATAATTTAATTTTTTACTTGCCACCCCTGTTTGAGCTCAGTCCATTTTATTTCATGAAAATGCATGCGCCATAGATAAGCAGAGGCACGTTAGCAGTTCACAAAATAAGAAAACATCAGAGCTGGTAGCAGGTTATCAGTGTACAGGTTAAAAGAGACATAGAAGTAACCAAAAAACTTACTTCCGTACTTATCAAACCAAAGACATGTGGAAATGATGTGACTGTAATGAAGCAAGTTGAAGGCTGCCAACCAATGGCACTGACACTATGTATCAAAGCACACTCGTAAAAGAGTTGTACATTATATGTAAGAACTGACAGACTAATGACAGGTTTGAGATCTGCATTATGAAGATGTGTCTATAAGAAGTCTGCAATGTAAATGATTAATCAGTAATGCAAGGTAATCACTTATTTGCATCATACAAGAGTAACCATGTATCCAATATGTGTGGCGCAACTATATATATATATTGCAGCCATATTCATATTGTAAATATCTGCACAGTTTGAAGATAACAGGACATATATAAGCTGCAATAAGCCTTCTAGATCTTGCAGTGTGTCATTCAATGCTGCTTTGCCTGTAAGAAACTTTACAGAATGCATCACTGTCTTTTTATTATGCAGTTGATTTTCATTAATTTCATCCTAGTGGACACACAAATCTGGTTAAAGTTATTCAAACATAAGAACCTTCCAGGTAGTGCGACCATAGTCAAAAGACCATGATACTGAATTAATGAAAGCCTATGGCTCGTATTTTCTTTTTGCTGTAAGGTTCATAAGAGGAATAAGTTGACAATTAGGGCTATAAGTACCTTCATGTAGTCAAGGCATCGTGTTGCATCCCAGCGCATGTTGAGCATACGCACAACAAAAAGCAAGCCATCTGCCCATGGTGCGCTAACAGTGAGATAGCAGTGAGAGTCTCCTGGGTACGGAGGGTGTCTGCTGAGGGTCAGCTCAACTGCAGAGTTTCTCTTGCTGTCAGACAGTTCTAGCGAGTGTTGGCCATCTTGACACTGCTCCAGCAGGAGGTCTGCAGTTAAACAAAGCCATATGAAAATGGCAGTCTTCACCTTAACCCTTTAAAGACATTAAAGGAGAATATTAAGGTGAGTTAGATTGACAAACGATTCATCTAGAAATATATCTGTGTGCTAATATACGACTTCATTAGCTTCATTCAGCCTGTTATATGTCCACTGCAAGACGAAGACCACTCCCTGCGATCTCCAATTACCCCAGTCCTGCGCCTACTGATTCCAACTAGCACCCAAGCATTTCCTAATTTCATTGCTACACCTTGTCTTCTGCTGTCCTGGACTGCATTTCTCTTCTCTTGGTACCCATTCTGCAACCCTAATGGCCCAACGGTTATCTAACCGGTGCATTACAGGACCTGCCCTGCTCCATTTTTTTCTCTTAATGTGAATTAGTATATTGGCTATACCCATTTGCTCTCTGATCCAAACCGCTCTCGTTCTGCTTCTTAACGTTATGCCTAGCAGTCTTTTTTCCATTGCTCTTTGCACGGTCCTTAACTTGTTCTCAAGTTTCTTTGTCAGCCTCCAAATCTCTGCCCCATATGTCAGCACTGGTAAAATGCACCGATTGTACATGTTACGTTTCAGTGATAATGGTAAGCTTCCAGTGAGGAGCTGACAATGTCTGCCGTATGCAATCCAACTTATTTTTATTCTTCTGTAAATTTCGTTCTCATGACCAGGGTTCCCTGTGATTAATTGACGTAGGTAAACATACTCCTTCACAGACTCTAGAGGCTGAATGGCGATCCTGAACTCTTGTTCCTTTGCCAGGCGATTCATCATTATCTTTGTCTTCTGCACATTAATATTCAACCCCACTCTAACACTCTCTCTGTTAAGGTCCTCAAACATTTGTTGTAATTCATGTTCATTGTTGCTGAATAGAACAATGTCATTGGCAAACCAAAGGTTGCTGAGATATTCGCCATCGATCCTTACTCATAAGCCTTCCCAGTTTAATAGCTTGAATACTTCTTCCAAGCACACAGTGAATAGCATTGGAGAGATTGTGTCTCCTGTCTGACCCCTTTCTTTATAGGTACATTCATATTTTTCTTGTGGAGAATTAAGGTAGCTGTAGAACCTCCGTAGATATTTTCCAAGGTATTTACGTAAGCAGTCTGTACTCCTTGATTACGTAATGCCTCTATGACTGCTGGTATGTCTACTGAATCAAATGCCTTTTTTGTAATCTATGAAAGCCATATAGAGAGGCTTACTGAACTCTGCAGATTTCTCGACGAGCTGATCAATGAGATGGATGTGATCCACTGTAGAGCATCCCTTCCTGAAGCTAGCCTGTTCCCTTGGTTGACTAAAGTCCAGTGTTGCCATTATTCTATTGTACATTATTTTGGTAAATATTTTATATATAGTACTGGGAGTAAGCTAATTGGCCCATAATTTTTCAATTTTTTAACGTCTCCCTTTTTATGGATTAGTATAACGTTTGCATTCTTCGAGTTTTCTGGGACCCTTGCGGTCGATAGACACTTTGTATAAAGAGCTGCCAGTTTTCCAATCATTATGCCTCCTCCATTTTTGATTAAATTGACTGTTATTCCATCTTATCCTGCTGCTCTTCCTCATTTCTGACCTCATCGCATCTGCAGGCTTGGAGTGACGCCTGACACCTGCAAAAGATGCCGAGAGCGAGTGGGGCGCTATACTAATCCAGCTACAACCAAATTAGGAAGGCCCACTAAGCTTCAACAAAGACACTCCCTCACCAGAACAGGAATTGGCCTCCCTGGTGCAGTATTCGGCCACTGCCTCCTAAATGATTCCGACAATGTATGACTTAGTTGCATAGAAAATTGTAATCGAAAGTCCCGCTGCTGCTCCTCAATTTGAATGAAAGGGACAAGTGGACCTAATACCCACGTGACCTCCTTTTCTGCCTCTCTCTGTGAAACAACCAGTGCTGACGTCATACGAATACGTGGCACCACTCTGATTTTTTGTTTTTGTCATTTTATCCCTTACAAAAGATTTGTACTCGCTACGAATGACGAATTAGATATTACAGAAGCATGATCTTTCAATCTAGCCCAACTTAATATGTTCCTTAAGTGTCACTCTAACTATCAACCATGAGCTGTATTCGTCCAGGCCACAGCTTCTTCTGTCTTGCTTGCCAGAGATGAGCCATGCTCGACAACTCAGTTCATGCTGTGCACTCGAGTTTCGACCCTTGAATGTATTCTTCTGTGTTTTCCATTCCTTTTGCTATCATCTGTTCAGATAATTACATTTGAGCTTTAAATGCATGTTGAAGAAAAGCATCCTTTTTAAAATAGGTGTTTTTCATTAACATTTCGAGTGAATGTAGGATGTAAATTACGCACACAATATATTTTTTGAGTATGGATATAATGTGGCAGAATTTGCTAGAATAAAGGAAGTGTGGAAATTTTGTACAATTTTTTAGAAAATATATGGGAGCTAAAGAATTAAGGTACAATAACCTTCTGATGTATACGCTGTTCAGCAGTAAAATTATGTGAAACTGCACTAAAACATGACCATGCACCTATATGTCTGCTAGCAGCTCTGTATATGTCAATTTTACCATAATGCATGACTGCATCAAAATGATTGATTTGTTATTTGTCTCAAATTGTGAACATTGTACACCATGCACCAATTAAAACGATTGCAGTGAACATGCTCTCCAGGTGAGACTGGATAGTATTGCCCAATTGCTGTCTGTGTCTTTTAAGAGCGTGCTAAGCAAATCATTATTCATAGATCTAATCAGTCGCACAGACTGGTCACCAGCATTAGCAACATTAAATCCAGAAATTGTTTACCAGAAGTTTTCGAACATTATAGATAGCGCCCTCGCTGCAAACACTAAATTAAATGCTTACAGACAAGTTTTCGACTGTATATAATCCTTGGATAACCACTAGCCTATTGAACTGTCTGCCAAAAAAAGATAACCTTTATAAAAAAAAAAACGATGAGTCAGCCATTCAACATTAGTTTATGTAATCGCTATAGGACATATTCTAACATTTTAGGGAGGTTTCTCAAGGACACTAAGAAGAATTATTACAAGAACAAGATTAAAAGTGCTGGCAATAATCGGAAACAGCAGTGGAATGTAATCATTTCTTTTCTCGGCAGTACTACGTGTAATATCCTTATAACGACGATTCAGTGGTTATAAGGATATTATTGAATGCATTAAATGCATTCAATAATTCATTTTCTGTACAGGAAGTCGACCCTTTTAAACCTGTAAATTCGTCATGCCCTCATTTGCCTCACACCTTCTTTCTTTATCTTGTCTCACCTGAAGAAATATACATTGTGATCCATAACATGGAAGACACGAGTGCAGGACAAGAGGGCTTTCACTCCTTTCACATTAACCTAGCCCATTTAACCTGCGACACATTTTCAGACATCATCAACCTAATATTTTAAGCTGGTATTTTTCCAGCCGCATTAAAAAAAAACAAGCTAATTCCTGTTTTTAAGAAAAGTGACAAATTCCTCACCTCGAACTATCGTCCCATTGCCATACTTTCCTTCTTCAGCAAAGTTATTAAAAAAATTGTGGTTACTCGTTTGACTAATTATTTGGAAAATTGGAAAAATTTCACATTGTTTCTCCAACTCAATTTGGTTTTCAGCCAGGCTTTTCTACTGAGCTAGCGTCAATATCTTTAACAGACAACATCAAAACTGCAATAGATGCTGGTACTTTTGTTGCTGCATTATTCATTGACCTTTCAAAGGCATTAGATTCTACTGTTCATTGCATATTGTTTCAGAAGCTAGAATCGATTGGAATAACCAACCGAGCTTTAACTTTACTCCGCAGTTACTTACAAGATTGAGAATGATCAGTATACATACCTAGTACTTACTCATTACCTGAAGTAACTAATATTCGTGTGCCATGAGGCTCTGTTCTTGGTCCTCCCTTGTTCTTATTCTATATCAATGACCTTCCATTATGCCTAAGCTCATCCAATTGTATACTCTATGCTGATGACACTACCATACTAAGTGCAGGTAAATATACAGATTTATTTTTATCCAAAATTAACAAAGACGCCACCAATGTATTGAATTGGTGCCGAAGTAATGAGCTAAGTATTAACACTAACAAGTCTCATTTTATTATCTTTTCTTTGCACAATAGGTACATTTCTGGCACTCCATCGATTCACACTGGTAATGACATAATATTTGCTTCTGACACTACTGCCCTTCTTGGAGTAAAACTGGGCATCTGAAATTTACTGTGCATATAAACTCACTAATGAAGAAGTCAGTATGCAGCACTAGAATCCTACTAAAGGCTAGGTCAAACTTCGATATTAAGACCCTGCTATCACTTTTTTATGCATTTATTCACAGTAATTTTAATTACTGTATATCTACATGGGGTAAGACTTATCCCTCGCATTTTCCCCCATTACAGCACATTCAAGATCAGCTAGGCTATACATATCATGACATTTAACAATCCCACAGCTAATGCTTCATTGCTGCTTCGTGATCACAACGTAACACCACTGGATAACTCCCTCAGCATTTTATTTTACAAATTCGTCAATGGAAAACTCCCAATAACCCTTATTAACCCAGATCAGTTCCGTCATGTTGCTTCTATGAGATTCGCTTCACAGAATAACTTCTTGTTGCCTAAACCAAGAACTAATTACGGAAAATTCACCACTAATTTTGCCTCAACTTCACTATAGAATGCCTATACTCACTAAGCTTAAAGAATATTCTACCACTATATATATTTGCTGACTGACAGAATGAAAATAAAGATTGATTGAATAAATTTGAGTTGTGGACGTTCTTGCAATATGTGTAAAGTTGACTTCTTATACATTTTATGTTTCTTTCTTTTTTCATACCTATGTTTCATTATTTATTACGTATTTATGCTCTTACTTTAATCATGTATGCAACAAGTAATATCTTATTTTCCTGTTGTAAGTATTAACAGGAGGTCTCACCCTTACAGTCTTTGACTATATGAGACCTCCTTCTGTATATACTTCATGCCTAAATGTACTTAATTATATTAATATGCAATAAATTTAAAAAAGAAAAACATCAGACTCAAGAAAAAACAATATAATAGTACAAGCTGAACTGCACAGTTGAATCAATATTAGTATATAAGTTATTAAGCATTTTTTAAACTTATGAAGCATATTTCTTTTCGTTTTTCTTCGTCAACCGCTTATGATTGACCGATTCTGATCATAATTAGATAAAGTGCATCACTCAGGCCATTAACAAAGTGCAATAAATAAATAAATAATAAAATAAAATATTTTATTTACCCCGGCCTGTTCAAACTGTGAAATAGTTTCACCATGAGAATAGATTAAAAAAAAATTATTCTCAAACAATGTTCATTGCATTTCAAGATAAGTACATTACCTTATGAAATAAAAATTCAGAATGAAAAAAAAAACATGCTAAATGCAATGTCTGTGGAGCGCTCTGGCGGTCGTGTAAAATGAGAGTGAAGCTGTGTTACACAGGCAAATTACTTTAGTATCGTTATTCTGGCTACGATGAAACACTGTAGAAGTGCGCGCTTAATATTATTGTAGTTACGTTGTTAAACGACCTTTCAATTTTTTGTCGGAGCACTCGGAAACGACCATCCGATTGGACTACTAAATTTATGTTGGCGTTATCGTAGCTCTTCACTTCAAATCACTTCAATTCACCTGCACTTCAAATGGATAAAATGTGACTACCAAGGCGAACTTAAACCTCTGATCAAAAGCAAACGCCAAAGGTCGATCGGATACTGGCTTGGCGGTTCGATCCTACTCAGGCGTACTTGTAGTTACCTAATTTTTTCTCGAAAGCCTAAACGAGAGTCTGATTCCGATTTAGCGGCAATGAGTCTCAATCCACTAAATGCACTCCCGTCGATAAGCGCACAAAAGGGTTAGATGCAAGCGTCTTACACGAAAGCTGGGCGTCTGTGTCAACAAGGCAAGCTGCAAGAAACAAAATAAGCCTACGCCTCTGCATTCCGAAGGTCCGAGATGAATGCCATTTGGCGCGAAGTAGCGCGCAGCGCACGTACTTGTGGCGGGCAACATTTCAGATTCGCGCTTCAGCGCGGGTGTCAACTCTAGCACGCTCTAGCAGACGACATTTCTGACGCCGCCTATCGGCTGGGACCTGCTGGGAATGCATTAGACGAATTACAATATTTAACTGCAAGCCCTGGTTTAAGCTTTACTAGCTATAGGCGCGAAAAGAATAAAATTAGTGGTACCTTATCCCATTGCCGTATAGACACCAGTTTGTGGCCTCGTTTGCCTCCGTGTTGTTCTCTCCGCAGTCACCAGTTGTGCTTTGCGGGCAGTGTCCTACAGTAGTGTGCAGACGAGAAAATGTTATCGGCACGGGTCTCTGATCTGCGACCGTCAACAGCGTCAACTCCGCAGGCCGACCTTGAAGCGCAAGGTAGCTTTTCTTCCCATTGAATGGAGTGATGGCACTCTGCACTTGCTCTGCACGGGACTGTTTTGTTAACTCGTCGCGTCACATTTTGTGATGACGCGCGAAAAATAAGCATCTTGCAGTCGGTTCTGTGAACGAGAGGTGCGCGCCGTTTTCGATAATAAATGTAAAACGCGCCCTACTACTCACAGCTAAAAATGTTCTGGCAAGCAAACACAAATAGGCGCTGCTACATGACGGTGTGAGAAAATGTAAAAATTGCGCATGCGTCGTATGCGAGCCAAAGCCAGCCTCTGCTCCCGTTGCGTGTGGGAAATCGTGAGCCAGTGAGCCAGTCGTGTGAGGAAAAGCTCCCTGTTCGCTGCCGAGCTGCCGTCGTGAAGTTGTCGGTAGGTACCGATTTCTTGACACGCATCGTATTATGGGCCGCTGTATGAAGGTTTATGCGTCGCCGCGCTGAATTTGGAGTTTATCTGAAGGGAACACACGGGCTCCCTTGTAAACTTAGGCCTAGACTGCGTCGCATTTTTATTTTTTTGTGCGCCTGAAATTTTGTTTTTGTATTTTGGGAGCTTTCCCAAGTGGTGAATGTGTAGCGGCCCGACAAATTTCATTTTTATTCGAGGATACAAATATCTTCGTTGTAGAAAAGTGCAGTGAACGTATTTGAAATTGTGAAAGCATATAGGCAGACGTCGCTATCGACGCCAGAGCACCGCAGCTGACCAATCTGGTTTTAATCCCAGCGAGCTTTTTCTTTTTTTCATTTTCTGTCTCTTTTCTTTTACAGATAGGTTTATTTCCTCGGGAAGGATAGGTGAACCGATTTCTTTGTTGGTGCGTTTTCCCGCGATATGCTCGCAGCGTTTCGTTGAAGAGATGGTGACCTGCGCGGAATATTGTTTGGATCATGTATGTCCTAAGTGTACCCTCTGCGTTGCGTTGTGGAGACATGCGCTCGTTTCTCGTATCCAAGTCGCCCTTTCTGTCCGAGAAAATAGAAAGCAAACAAAAGCCTGCCTCCACAGCATCAGCTGCCACAGCGAGGCGAGTGAGTCGGTGTACCCGCTGTTAGTCATCTATTTGTTGCTGGGACAGTCTCGGAGGTGTCAAAGCTAGCTGCCTTGCCGCACGCAGCTGTGAGGAAAACGCAGTCAGGTAGACTCGCCATACATTGAAGTAAAGCGTGGTACGATCTTGTACGCGTTGTCCGACTGCTTGCCGTCGTTGTGTTCGCTACTTTACTCATTTCCGGTGCAGCTTTCTCTTGGGTCGGGGCCTTTCTTTCACGGCCAGCGCCTGCACGGACAACTTGAAACTGACGAAGGTTTCGAATGCTTAACAGCAGTAGATATTATACTGCGCACGTTATAGAAGCGTTTCGCACAGTACGCACGCGGAGCCCTACGTGCCCCCTGTTTCATTGATTCTATTGTGCATCAAATGTTTAAATTATGTATTTATAGTGCCGTGTTTCTTCATCTGCGCATTTTCTCCAACAGATCGTCTTACTGGAAAGCTGTGTTACAGATGTGATTTGCGATAATGGTTACTCGTCTGTTGTGCTATGACAATCGAGTCTGCCCGCTTAAAGCAGCCTGTTTTTTAATACGCAAAGCTTGTTTGAAACTTGGGCGCCGTTATGACCTTATACGATTTTCTTTTATTGGAACCAACTTCATCTTTCAGGTTAGCTGTCCACCAAGTGAAGAGCAGTGTTGTTGGACATCGACCATTTTTCGAAGACACTGCCATGTAAAAGTGGCCAATGTGAGTGCAATCTGTACATTGTGGAGTAAACTTCTTCAGACAGTCGTTTCTTGTTCTTGTTTCACTGTTGGCAATCAATGAAAAAAAAAAAAGGAAATGGTGCAATTAAGCCACGTGCTTGGAATTTCTTATGTTATCCTTTCCAGCAAATCAATCAGGTCATAGTAATTCACACTTCTTTCGCATCTTTGCTATGAGGGACGTTCCAAAACTAAGTTTCAACATTTATTTTCACGCAGAAACTTTATTGCTAAAAAAGAAAAAAAAATACACCATAGCATCATGAACTATTATACACCTTGCACTATTTTTCCACGTAGACACCACTCACATTGAGACATTTCTAGTAGCATGCAATCAGTTTAAAGAAACCACTCGGGTAAAACTTTGTGCCTTGTGGTGCAAGGCCTGAGAAATGACCTCTTCACCATGCACAATCTGTAGGTGTTCGTGGATGACAAACACACTAGACCCACGTGCCCATTCATATGGGATAACAGCACACACTTCCGGCGACCACATTTTTGCAGCACACGTCTGTCTGCCATTGTGATTTGTACTCAAATAACCTCGGGCATGTCAACCTGCTGCTATTCTCTTTTGCGCTCTGTGCATGCGCCATTCCTCCTCCGCTGACGCTTCTTCCGTCGCTGAACCAGCAACTGGTGTGCGATTCTTATGGTGATTGTTTCACCGGGTGTACCATTTCCTCTTCCAAAAAAATGACGAAACTTGCTTTCGGAACATCCCTTGTACTAGCTACTAGCTGGCGAAATCTGCTCAATTAATAAAATAAAAAGTCATAATATATTTATAGCTAGGTCATCTTGGTGGTAACATTACTTTACTACTCGGTGTTGCACACTGGTATAAATTGGCCCCTGTGATAATGCCCAACTGCTTTTGCCAAAATAGATGTTCAGTAGTTTGGAGTACACAATCTCTCAGTGAAGACCGAATGCATGCATGTTGTCTTTGATGATGTTTGTAAAAAAAGCATCTTCATACGATCGAAGGGCAGTCAACAAGTATGTGTGAACTCAAATTTTAAACAGGCAGAACATCCTTACTACCGAGAAGTTATGCTTCAATAACTTGCTTTATTATTATTATTTTTTTTTTACTTTAGCTGTCACCAAGTTTGTGACCATTAGTTTATGTTGTTGCAGTTGATTCTGAACCAAGCACAGCTTATATGCTTGTTGATGCATAAAGTGCAAAGTGTACAGGAACTCTATCTGGCCAGCAGTACTTGTGTTGTTTCGAAACTCGTAAACGCGCACGCTGCTGTGGTGCACGAAGTACAGATATCTTTTTGCTTTGTTTGTGTTCCTTTATCTGCTGAAGCTCCTATCATTTCTTTGGGTTATCATTGGAGACAGGACGCATGGTTCTAGTTGAGTTTTTCTAGGAAACTTCAGTTAGGGCATGAGGAAGGTTAGCTTAGCAGTTTTTTTTTTGTCTCGCATGAGCTGGGGGAGATATAAGCACAGGAATAGGTCTTGATAATATATAGCTTGTTGCCTTTGCAAAGTGTTCTGGCAACTTCTCATGCTTTGTATGTTATCCTCACCGCCCCCTCAAGTATAAACACTTCTTTTGCCCTATTCTCCTTTGTAAGCACAAGTGCCTTGTGTCTGTGCAAAGCATACATGTGAATAATGTGGATTAACAGTGCAGCAACTGAACACTTTGTGTTGGTCACATTTCAGTATTTAACTTTTAATGTTAGTGCTATGGAAACTAGGTTGAATACAGTTACATCAGGGACCAAGTGTAATCGGGTGTTATCAACGTTTCTTGAGACTTGCGAAACACAGTTCTGTTCACAAGCTACAGCTGGCACTGCGCACAGTACTTACTGAAAGAAAACAAGTAAACAAAATGGCACATGCTATCAGTCTAAAGGCTAAGTAGTTAATATGACCAAGTGTAGGAAAGAAAATGCTGCAAGAAACTTAACTGGTATTTGGCAGGATAAATACAGGATGTAATAACGACAACTATTTGCTTTAAAAAGGCCATGACTGCACTGCAAGTGTGTTAGCAATGTTCTAGCAGCCCTGCTGTTGTTTAGCAGCAGTTCGTTTCACATGTAAATAATTCTGCTTTACTCTTCCGATTCACAAGTTTCTCATTTTTCTACTTAAGCATTGTGATATTTTTTCTACCACTCGCTTTATTCTACGCCTGCATTGGTTAAGGGCTTCCCTCTAAAAGTGTAAAGTTGCTTATAAATGCACGTGCTTTTTGCTGTGCAGAGCCTTTTGATAAACCCTGGTATGGTTTGCTGTGGGCGGATTGCCTATGGCCGACCAACCTAACAGCCAGACAGGGGGGTTAAAGAAGCCACAGCCTCTCGTCGGGACACGGTCTCCAATACAAACCAGGTAAGCCACATTGAATTGCTGCTTTGTAGTGTGGTCTGATGTGCCGTATAGTTTTAGCTACTGTGAGACATTGTTATCCTGTGCCATGCTTTTCTACACTGCTGCCAAACTTGTTCTTGCTTGAACATTTTAAAATTGATGCAGAAGGCTTGAGTGCACAGTCATACTAAAAATAATGTAAATGTAGGATAGGTAAGCATTTTAGAATGAGGCTCTGAAGTGCAAGTACAGTATACCTGTTTTGTTGAGTGTCTGCTTAATATAGTAAGTGAAGTTAGACAACCATGAGAACATGCAGTGTTTTGAAACATTGCTTTTAGTAGATCCTTGTAGCAGCCATGTGCCTCAGGAGGACATAGAGACAAGCTGTAAATGTGAGTGTAGAGTGCTCCGAGGTAGCTGCTTGCATGAATTGAGAGCAACACATGGTAGGTACCGTATTTAATCTCATAATGATCGCACATTTTTGTAAAAAAAATGGACGCAAATTCAGGGGTGCGATCATTACGCGCGTTAAATTTGCTGCAGGATGACAATAGGTCAAGCAGGCTGCTGCCACTGTACAATTGCGCTGTAATAGTGCGGGACAGCAAAACAAAATTGGCTGCCAATGGAGCAAGCCGAACGCAATTTTTTTCTTCTCACGAGTACACTACGTGCATTGAAACAGTTTCTTCCTTATCAGTAATAAGTAATATCGTTAATATAGGCAAGTTTGTGACAACAACGTAGCCATGTCCACTTTGAAGGGATAGAAACAGAGATGGGCATGCTTACCTGCCAGTGACATAGGAACACATGGCGCGCGTGCTGCGAAAACTGTGGCATTTGTCTTCACTACTATCCTAATATGGCATGTTTCCGCTAAAGGTGGGCGAATATCTTAGCTTTGTTACAAGCGTCGGCGTATGAATAGGGTACACTTCTAACGTATCAGTGTAAATGTGGCCACTATCGTTGCCGCTCGTGATTTGTTGCGTGCCCACGAGTGCAGACGAGAAGAATCGAAAGGCGCCTTTTTTGTTGTTGTTGTTGGCCAAAACCATTATGAAGTCAAGTAATAAAGCCAAGGCAAGTTTGGTTGTAGCTTTTTTTTTATCATGTAAGTGTGGAAGGGAATGAAATGGGGCATCTGCTTAAGGATCCTTGGTGCGTGCAGATCACATGGTATGTCTTCGAGTCATTCGCGTAGCATTTGACAGCATTCGACCAATGGTAAGCGCGATCATCATTAGCTTGACTTGGCACACGACATATCAATGCGACAAGCTCGGGGTGTGATCATTGCACGGGAAAGAAAAAAAAAACACATTTTGATGACAAAATTCAGGGGTTCGATCATTATGTGTGATCATTATGCGAGTAAATACGGTATTACACTGGTGCACTGAACGCAGAGTGGGGATATATGCGTAAAAAGCGAATAAGTTCATACAGGAGACAGTTGCATTATTTATCGGAAGCTCTTTCTTTGTGCATGGCACATGATTGCATGGTTTATGTTGGGCCATGTGGCCGTACATGCAGCTGCTTTGTTTTGGCTTGTAACATGTTGGTTTCAGTTGGACACTTGCATTGGAATATTGTCACTAAAGTACTTACGTCAACCCTCCGTGCCAGGTTTTTTTCTTCATTATTATAAAGTAAACACAACAATTTACTTTCATTTATTCAGGAGAAAAAAAAAAGTGACATGGATAATAACAAATGGCACTCTTAGTATGGTCCTCACATTCCTATCTTCGTTTTCCATAGCTTTGTTCCGACACACATGCTTCCACGACAGTGTCACTGTGTAAGGTAAAATATATATATATATATATATATATATATATATATATATATATATATATATATATATATATATATATATATATATATATATAGTATGCGCTGCTTTGAATGTGTGGCAGATGCCAGAAACATGCAACAGTGGTCCTTGCGCTATGGTGTGAATGTTTGAGTGGGGAATAGCTGTAGTAGCGGTGTGCAAAGTCTGAAAGCCATTTCTCGGATCAGCGGATGCATGCTCCACGTGGCGCAGCCATGCCCACAGTGGGGCACATTCTGCAGTGCACTAACAAAAACACAGATGGACAAACTCGGAAACATGAGAAAATATGCTTCTAGAAGTATACGACAGATGGTGAAACTACCTCGGAGCTCGCCAATTTTGTGTTACTGCATACATGCGACTCGAGAGAGTGCAGAACGTACTGGTACTTCGGTGGCACTGGAAGGCTTAGGTAATCTCAAAGCTGCTTCGCTTGTATTTGCCCACCGTACTAGATTTCATTTGGAATTGCCAACAATAAATGGAGGCAAATCATTTTGTAGCCATGCTGTGACTTACGCTTGGGACACGAATGGTACAAATAAAATTATTTGAATACGCTTTACAGTGTAATTATAGTCCAGTGTAGTACATGCACAAGTTCTTGTTGGCTGAACTATTCCCAAGTATGCTCCATAAATGTGGTCTTTCTGTAGCCTGCACTCACCATCAAGCACTTGTTTGGAAGCATCCATGTTGTGGGGTGTTCTCCTCCCGTCTCTTGGGACAAAGGAATGACTACACAGTAGTGCAAACAATCACAAGGGCATTTATTGCACCTTTCATCGATCAATGCCTGCTAGCCGAGTTGCTATCCACAAAACATGCCGATGGGCGAGCGACAAATCTAGAAGTCCGACTCACCGCGACCGTAAGCGAGCGAATATGTTCGCCCCATGCTGGATCCCAACGCCTGGTCGTTCGCGTGTAATGTCACGCGAATGGTGGCGCATTCCAAGGCAACCACGCGAGACGGTCTCGCAGAAGCATGGGTCGCCACGCGCGCGCGGGGCGTCCACGCCGTGCGCCGACCCGCCGGGAAAAGAGACCCCCTGTCCTCCCCTTCGCCCCCAAGTAACCCTGCCGTGAGGCGGCATTAGCAGCGCAACACTCGCGCCATCTCTCGCACTGGGCCTCAACCACATCGACCGCCGCGGGCATCACGCAGGCCACGCGGCGAAGCCGGATTACAGGAGACACGCCAGGAAAACAACATATCAGGGGATGCGTGAGAGTCGCGCATCCCCACAATGTATATTCATAAGATGTATGTAAGCATGTTCCTTCACACCCATAAACATAAAAGAAATTTAGGTGCACAGCACTATTTTATATTGTAATGCAAAAGATATCACCTGACTCTAGGCACTCCTGAAATGTAAACGAACACATAAGCAATACCACTTCTATAACACAGGGTGCTGTAATTCGGTAGTGTCACATTTGAATTGACCTCCTCAGCCATGTAGTATGGTTGTGTGTTCATAAGGCCTCCAAATTTATGTACGTTTCTGGAAACACAGTGCAAAATTTGCAGAAAAAAAATTGTATAGCTGTAGCATCAATATTTACAGTAGTAAACAAAAATAAATTTTGCGTGTTAGGTCGTACGAGTTACTGCTTAGAAAGTTTACACTGAGAAAGCAACACTATAGTGGCATCACCTGTTTGGTGCCACTACAATAACACCACGCTACGCCATCTAGCCACCTTAGCCATGCCGCATGCCAATTTGACATGAGTCAAAATAGCAATGTCGCTCGTGTACTTCAGTTGGCTACTGGCGCGGCTGT
Source organism: Dermacentor albipictus (assembly GCF_038994185.2). NCBI lineage: Eukaryota > Metazoa > Arthropoda > Arachnida > Ixodida > Ixodidae > Dermacentor > Dermacentor albipictus. The sequence continues at coordinate 375,050,246 of NC_091821.1, forward strand.
GGTACTGACTTTTCTAGATGGTGCTAGCTATGCACCATATTTATCAATTCCAATTCAAAACTGGTGCATTTTTTAAGATCTTCGAATCTAAGCTGACCATAGAGTTTGGCATATGATTATTTTGAAAAAACTATTGGCCTAGATTAGAATACATACAGTATTTAAAAAAGTTTAGTTATGGGGTCTTGCATGCCAAAACTATAATCTGATTATGAGGCACGCTGTCCTGAGGGACTCGGGAAATTTGGACCATCTGCGGTTCTTTAATGTGTACCTAAATCTAAGTACACGGGTGTTTTCGCATTTTGCCCCCATAGAAATACGGCTGCCGTGGCTGGGATACAATTCCGCAACCTCGTGCTTAGTAGCCGAACACCATAGCCACTAAGCAACCACAGTGGGTAAAATGGTAACTCTTGCTGAAAACTGCAAGTATATCTCAAAAACTGTAAGTAAGATGGAAAGTGCATGCATGCGCAGCAGGTATGGTGGGATGGGTCTGTTGGTCCCTTCTGTGGACCACGCATGGCTAGAATGACGAGGCAATCAGTAGTATCTTTAAAGTAGCCTTAATAGTCAGAGCTGACCCATGATGCTTAATTTGTATGAAGCTGTGATCCCAGAAGGTACAGGCAAGGGTACAAGCAGTAACAGTGGGTTTCACTACACTAGTATTGCGTTTTGTTTCACTAGGGTCAAACAGCAGTTAGTGCGTCAGCCTTTGCTGCTGATGAGATATACACCATCAAAACGAATTCAGGCTTATAATAGGTAAATATGTCTTGCGGAATATGTAAATCAGCACAATAGAGAAGTGACTACAGCAAAAGCATAATACACAGAGCACTGACGTTGAACTGATTTACTGGCACAGAATGCTTACACTCGTGTATTGTACAAGGTGGAAAATGGAAAACGCAAATGGTATAACCTTAAATGCGTGCGCAGAAAAGCAATTTGCCTACTAACAAAATTGAAGTGCTCACCTCTTGTTTTCTGACTCAGTCTATCAAATCTGCTTCAATTATTTCTCTAGTAAATTTATTCTTCACTCTATTCATAATGCTGCATTTGTCATACAAGGGAACACCACATCATGTGAGATGATAGGATAAGTTTTCTTCTTTGTACTTATAGATGTTTTACTTGTGCTCAGCTAATGTTTGATGACACACTTTCCAGTCTTAGAAGTTTGCGGGGACAACATGGCCACAATTAGTACATGACTGGGGTAGTTGGAGAACTATGGGAGAGGCCTTTGCCCTGCAGTGGGCGTAACCAGGATGATGAGGATGATGATTTCCAGTCTTGCTCACATACGTATACTTTCCCGCAAGTATGTGTGTTCCATGTCAAATAAATCGGCTGGAAGTCGGGGCTCATTGCATCTCCTTTCTGCATCCATCCCTTGTCTAATGTGCTGCGATTTGCCTGTTAGGGTGAAACGCATGCTCTGTGTTTTGGCAGGTCCCGCACACGCACCTTGGCTCACTGTGACAGCTGCCCAACAACCCACAACGGAATTGCATTGGACACTCAACAACCACCAGTGCACCCGCCACCACAGCAGCAGCAGCCGGATCAGCCGCCTAGCAGCGCGGTCAAGCGCAACCTTGACACTGACGACGCACCCCAGCAGCACAAGAAGCTCAAGGGTCACTTCAGGCCTTGCAGTAAGGGCATGTTTGGCACACTCAATGCCTTCCCATTTGCTGAGGTGCTGGTGCTGTAGATTGGTGCCTTGTGCAGGATCGTCCTACTGAAAAATAAAAAAAAGCCTGGATTTGGTTGCCAGTAACTCGCTGGCTTTGCTCCCTGGTTTGGGAGGGCTCCTTTGTACAGTGATCAAATATTAAGACCACATAAGCTAGCTCAGAGCCTGTGGTGTTCTGCTGCTGTTCAAGCTTTGTTTAGATGGAGGGTTCTTGGGAAGCCATATCATGTTTGGGAGCATACCAGGCACATCAATACTGCTCCATGTTTTTTGTAGTTTCACAATAAATGATTCTTCTGGTGCTTGGGCACTTCTTTACAGCTGCTCTTGTAGGCTGTGTCTGCAGTTAATGTGACAGTTTAGTTCAATGCCTACTTCCAAACCTATCACTTGCAAATCTGGTCTCACCTGATTGCTTCAGCAAATGCTGCCTTTACTACCTTTGCTGAAAAAAAGCATTTCTAAATGCTTTCTCGATTAAAGAACCTTGTGTCTCGTTACCTACATACTAAATGACCCCAGGTGATCATGTTCGACGGAATGTATGGCTGTTCTTGTGTGGGAGCCATTATGAATATGGCCTTCCCTTGCTGGACAAGTACTACGATAGTTCAGTGAGTGTAAACTAGTAGTTTACTGTTATTTAAAATTTTTTTCGCTTTTGCATACCTTCAAATGTGCAGCTAGTTAAAGTGCAGTTATGACCGTACATTTATGGTGCCAGAAAAAAATGTCTGGGGTGGTCTAATTGCATGTTCGTTCTTTCACACAGGGGGCCACGGGGGGGATCGGCCGGAGAAGAGTTGCGCCCTGGAGAGCGGGGCGGCGGGGGGCCGGGCCAGCAAAGGGGGCGGCGGGGCCCGGGGGGCAGCCAGCAGCGGCAAGGCGGCCACCACGGGGTCGTGTGCTAGCAGCAGTGGCAGCGGCAGTCGGCGGCGTTCGTGCCGAGGGGCCAAGCTGGCCGGGGGGGCACCCTCAGGAGGAGGCCCCATGGACCAAGGGGCTGCCTCCTCTTCCTCCAATCACCACCTGCCGCCACCCGATGCCCAGCCACCCGGTCAGTCTCTCTTTCCCAGAAGATAGCACAGTGGCTAGTTGTGGCATACTGCTGTTGAGCATGAGGTTGCGGGTTGTGTATCCTAACCAACAGGGTCACAATACAATGGGTTATATATACAATACAGGGTGTCCCAGCTAACTTGGACCAAGATTTAAAAAATACCAAAGAGCTCTAGAGGAATCATACCGACTGCATAGTAGCTGTAGTCGTATGTACTTCTGGCCAGTATTTTTTTCATCACAAAGTATTACCTAATTAATAACTTTTAATTAGTGAACTTTTTAATTATTGCTTGAATCGCAAGCATATAAATTACAAAGTTGTTGGGCACCTCAAATAACCTCCGAATCAAGCATTTGTTTAGTGCCCTACGAACAACTAGTACTACAAATCCGAGAGCTCCTTCATCGCCTCATTGAGCAAGGACACATTACATTTCAGTGGCTCCCTAGCTGCTTTGGCATAACGGGTAATGAACAGGCCGATCAAGCTGCTCGATCTGCTCATGAAGACAGCATGCAGGAGCCAATCCCATTGTCAATAACAGATGTAGCAACGTAACTTCAAGTGCTAGTGTATGATGCCTTACAATCGTTTTAGAACCAACCTAGCTTTCAGCACACAGATCTACATAGACTGAATGCCTGTCTGTGACTTCATCTTCCACCTAGACTATCCCCATCCCAGGCAATGGCTCTTTACCAATTGTGGCTTGGCGTCGTACTTAAGACGTTGTGTGCTTTCCGCATCAGATTGGAGCATAGTGCTGTGTGTGACCACTATGGTGACAAGAAAACTATCGAACATGTTCTTTGTCATTTTCCCCGATACAGCGCACACAGGCAGTCACTCGTGACCGTGCTGGCGCGTCCTGACGTCCACTTTCTGAAGTTGTACATTGGGGACCATTTCTTTACATGTGCTAACAAATTCATCCAGGAATGTTGTGTCACTGCTTTGGTTCATCCACAATTTCTTTGGCGTAGCGCAGGATCAGATTACAGTTGAACCCTGCAATAACGAAATCGCAGATAAAGAAAGGTACATAACGGAGGAACCATGTTTTAATAAAAAAATTCGTAATCTCGGTCTGCCATCCACGGCCTCGGAGGAGTTTTACCACTCGATCCTCACAACTCGGAATATGTTGCATCGCCATGGCGTCATCATGCGTTGCGAAGAATGACCGCACGGTGTCTAGTGTGTCAAGCACATCTCGCAGGCTCGCTTGCTTGGTCGCGGTTTCGTCGTCATCATAGTTGTCGTCAGTGCCGCATGTGCTCCTGACTATGGTGTCATCCATCATCCAGTTCCTCGTGGATAACCAAGTCACTGTTGACAGACAGGAAGTCATGTAGACCCAAGCCGTCCGGCACAGTTTCATCCACATACCGAAGCGCATCTGATGCCTTGCTCAGTGTGGAAAGTTCGCCCCGTGTAAGCAAACACACTTCCACCTTCTGCTGGTCGCTCAGTCTGACGATGCAGCTGATGCCTGCTGGTTATTATAGCCAGTGTGTTCGAAGCACTTCTTTGTCACGCTTGCTTTCGTTGTCATCCATGCTGCAGCAATCATCTCTAGGGCCATTAAAAGGTCCACCTCCGCTGTGCGTTTGTATTCGATGTTCAGCAGCATCCTCTGAGTAAACCTTGGATGGTAGACACAGTTCAAGCTTCTTCGACAGGGAGCTGCACGGTATCCCGAACTTCACAGTGATATCCACCTTTCTTTTTCGGTTGCAGCTTTCGCGATGATTTGAGATTTCTCTAATAGCGTGAGAAACTTGCGTTTCTTAACTGGAGGAGGCATTTCGCAAGGCCTATTTCTGTACACAATGACCAGGCACCAAGAAGACAGCGAGGGGTACGAAACAAGTCGCCTGGCCGCTTCTGCCAGATTTGCAGCCGGAGGCCAAGCGTTATTGTATGGTTGCCAGCAAAAACAAGTTATGCGCTACGACTAGCCTCTAAGCAAGCAACAACAGGTGGCAGCAAGCAAGTTTCTAAAGTGATTAAAAAACATGTTTTAGCACATTTTTGATCAGGATTTCACTTTTGATATGTTGAAATTATGCGAAGAAAACTCGCGACCCGCTACGGCAGAAATTTTTGTTGTTGCGAGGCTGCTGGTTGAAGATGTGTCGTTGTTGAGGGATATGATATACACGCACTCTTATGTACCTCTGCCGGGAACTCTGAAATATTTTGTTGTTGCGAGAATTTCATTGTTAAGGGCTTTCATTATCGCGGGGTTCGACTGTATTAACAAACTGCTTCTGGAACTTGTAAAGGATTTCTTGGCTGAGGCTGGACTGACATGCATGGCTCAACTTGTCTGGGACGTTTACTTATAAAAAAGTACAAAGCTTTAAAGGGACACTAAAAAGCAACATTGAATTCATTTAGTGTGGGGAAGTACTAAACTTTCAATTTTCATTGGGGGTCTGGTGGAAGAAGGTTGGCTATTAGTTGAGAAAGTGAAGGGCAGAGCTTCCTGTCTGGAATTTTGTTCCTAAGGCACAGTGTTGGTATGCTAGTATGACATCACTGATTTTGAGGTGCTTTCGTACGTTAGGGACAACTTTTGTTCAGAGAAGAGGTCTTAATGTGCTAAATCTTCAGTTACTTTAGAAAGCAGTGTAATTATCCTTGTTTACCTATAAACTATTTGACTGGTCCTGAACAGACGCTGTCCAAATACAGTCGAACCCGACTATATCGAATTATTCTATATGTCGAACAATTTCTGGACAAGGTATAGTTACAATGAGTATATATAGCAAAAATTTCGCTTACATCGAACAAAAATAGCAGCAACTTCTGATATATAGAACGTCAAGCGGCGAAAAAATGCCCCCAGAAGCTGGCTTACCCTCGCGGTGGTGGGGAAACCCGGCGGCACGGCTCCATCCAACCGCTCTCACTACCGTGACCACGCTGCGTTGAGCGAGCTATCGACACCCCCCCTGCAAAATATGATCCTGGCCCACCCGCACTGCTTGCTCAGACAGCCAATCAGAGGCTCTTGTGCACTCATCGTGCAAGATAGCGAAAGTACGAGTTGTCTCGCTGCTTTTCTGGTTCATTGTGTGTGCGTCTTGTGGGCCTTCTCCCGCATCGTTGCCATGATGAAGTAGCAGAATTCGCCTGTCATCGTGAAGCTCGAAATCATAAATCGGATCGAACGCGGTGACAAGTCGGATGTTTCCGCAGCGTGCAAGATTCCAAGTAGCACTCTCAGCACGATCTTGAAGAATAGGGGGGAGATTAGGGCTAAAGCGGCCAAACTCGCAACCTGGTGCCCGTGGCTCCCGACGCGTATGCACGACCGTGTATGAGTGGTTCATCCAGAATTGCTTCAGCCGTGCCAGCTTCCGTGTGCTCGGTGATGACTGTAAATTCTGATGAATGCAACGAAGCTGTTGCCGGTGTTGCCGAACTTTAGAGCGAGCATTCAGAATTTCCGGAAGCTGTTGGCGAATCAACGGTGGACGAGTTTGCGAGTGCAAATGATGGGGTCATGACCACGGCAGAGCCCGAAAATGAAGACTACATTGCCGACATTGTACCAAGCACAAGTGAAATTGGGCACAATGAGGAAAGCAATGACGGTCCTTTGCCCACGTCCTCCGAAGTGATCGGTGCGCTTGCACTAGTCCGGTGCTTCTGCGCGAATGCAGAAGGGGGCGGACTCAGCTGCTCCGACTCCTTAGACAATGTGGAGAAGCGCATGCGTCACAGGCAGCTAAATTGCCCAAGCAGAAGAAAATGGAGGACTATTCCACGCGAAATTAAGCTAATTCCATCAATAAAGTGATTTTATAAATGGTATGGGCTTTTATGACATCCTATTATTTAGCAGGCTTATATTAAATTATGCTCTATATCGAACTGATAGGCGTTTTTTGCAAGTTTGATATAGACGGGTTCGACTGTATTTAGATGTCTCAAGGAGCTAGCATTGGAACTTCAAGCCTGCCTTACGGTTTTGCATCTTTTCTGGCTTACCAAGACTGCCCACAGTAAGACTGGTGTTTCTGGCATTTCAGAAGTGTGATTTGCGAGTACGACTTAACATTCTACCTTAGTGTTTCTTTAAAGGAAGCAAAAGCTTTGTATGGCCTAGAGAGCAGGGGTCTCGAACATGTGGGCCACATGCGGCCAGCAAGAGTCCCAGATGCGTTACCCTACTAATTAGTGCACTCCCTCTTTCTCCTCCAACTGGGCTGCTACCCATTTCTCCTGACTTGCCCAACTCTTAGGGTTCCCTTACGTAATGAGGTAGACATAGAAGTTCTTGTGCCAGAAAAATACTAATATTGGCGATGGAATAACCAGCACACAGATATTTCAAAGTGATGATAGCACACTTACAAAATTAGGCTCCCCACCCTCCCCTCACACTCCCCACCCCTCAACATATAATAAAATGAGCGGGAGAGGCAAATGCCAAGGAAGACATGCACAAAAGGAAATCCTCACCTGCGCTTACGTAGCAGGCGGTTTTGCAAACTGTGCTTTCTTTGAATTGCATTGACCGCACTGACCTATCGGCAGGCAGGGTCAACTGCAGCGCCCTCTCCTATGTGCCAACTGGATGGCAAGAATTTCTGTGCGTTGCAGGCAAGCACTGCCAAAGGAGGTAGGGGCGGAGGGGGGGAGTAGAAAATGAACAAGAAAAGGGCACCACATGCCTAGTGGTGCGACCCTTGAGAAGCTGTGTGAAGTGGGTATGGCCCAGTGTCAGATAAACTACCTGTGCAGGTAGAACCCGCAGCAGTGTACAAGTAGCTATGGCATTCAGCTGTTGAGCTGAAGGTCGCGGCCACATTCCATCCCGGCGACACTGGCTGCATTTCGATAGGGGCAAAATGCAAGAATGTTCATCTGCATACTTAGATTTAAGGGCAGGTTACAGAACCCCAGGTGACGAAAACAAATCCGAAGTTTCCTGCTACTGTGTCTTATACTCGTACAGTGGCTTTGGCACATATCCCATAATATAATATTTATTTTTCAACTTAATTGTGTGTGCTTTAGTGTGACAGTCATTATTGCAAATCTGCGGTCTCGGATTTACATCTGACCTTGCACCATATACTTGACATAGTGCATTGATAGCTCCCCACAGGCCATTTTCTTGCTAATCAAGGCCCAAGTTGCCCAAGTTCTTTGTTAACTTAAATGTCCTATGCTGATAAGAGCTCCATTTGTACATGCAGCAACATGTTTGAAACTCTCGATGTACATCTTACCTTGTGTTGCAGGTTTGTATTCTTTGTGCAGGCATTATTTTAAGCACATAGAAGTAACAATGCATTTTTTTTTTCCTATAGCTGCGTCGTCAACATTTTTATTTGTAAAATGATTTCTGTAAAGCAGCAGAAAACAGAAGTTATTAGTGAGGTCTGTCTTTTGTTTTTCAGCTGCCAGTAGAGTTGGTAACAGTTCAGGCACTGCAGACAGCGAATCTGATGACAACGAGATGGGAAGATTGCAAGGTAAGTGCTAGTCCTCATCTTACTGGAATGTTGTGTGACTGGGCTTGAATCCTTTGGTAGAAAGCACCTGGGAAGCAGCGTACCATCGGAAATTGCAACACTTCATTGCTCGCCATGGCACCCTGAGTGCTTTGTGAGGTTTTATTATACTCCATTTTATACATAGCCGGCTATGCTGCGAAGACTAGAGACTTCCTTCACTGCTAACGTTCGCAACCAGAGAATAATGCAGTACATATGAAAGATGTAGGTACTATATAATCTCATTAATTTGATCCACATTAATTTGGAAAATTGGATGATTTGGACCTGCCTTCTGGTCCCGACAAGCGTATGCATTATTTAATGGTACCAAGTTTGTTAATTTGGACGTATCTGGCTGTGCATCGGTTAATCCAGGTGACGCCTGAACACACCATGTACACAGCGTCTCAAATGTGTGAGGCTAACGTGGCATTTCTGGCGCTAGCACCTAGGCAAAGTGAAGCGGTGAAGTTCATATTGTTGCTCTTAGATATCGGTGGAAACCATATAGCAATGACGAGAACGCTTTGTCGCTTTTTTGTGCTTAGTTTTGTCCAAGGCATCATGTTGGCTGTAGGCTTTCAAAACTGCATGGTTTCAGGACTGCATTGGTTGCAGGAAGCACTGCTTTCATTATGATTTCATTATGATCAAGGAAAGGATAAGTTATTCTACTAGGGCCTTTGCACTGGTACCAAACCCACCAGTGACATTGCGCATGATTGTTAGTTGTTGGCCAGCTCACTGGGAAAGAAATTATCTATACATAATTCTGCTGGTGTGCATGCATTTGTCTTGATAATGATTTGGTTCTGTGAGGTCATTTAGTATATATACCGTATTTACTCACATAATGATCGCACTCGTGTAATGATCGCACCCCTGAATTTTGTCATCAAAATTTGATTTTTTTTTTATTTCCCGTGTAGTGATCGCACCCCAAACTTGCTGCAGCGATATGTCGTGTGCCAAGTCTAGCTAATATTGATCGCACTTACCATCTGTCGAATGCTACGCGAACGACTCTTCAAGACAAACCAAGTGGTCTGCACGCACCAAACATTCTTAAGTAGATGCCTCATTTCATTACTTTCATCACTTTCCGCACTTCCATGACTAAAAAAAAAGCTGCAACCAAACTTGCCTTTATTATGTGTAGGCTTTTTAATGGTTGTGGTCAACAACAAGAAAGGTGCCTGGGCACGCAACAAATCGCGAGCGGCAACGATAGTAGCCACATTTACACTGATACGTTAAAGGTGCACCCTATTCATACGCCAATGCTTGTAACACAGCTAAGGGATTCACCCACCCTTAGCGGAAACGTGCCGTATTAGGATAGTAGTGAAGACAGATGCCGCAGTTTCCGCAGCATGTTGGCCATGTGTTTCGATGTCACTGGCAGCTTAGCACGCCCATCTGTTTCTGTCCTCTCAAAGTGGGCATGGCGACGTTATTGCCGCAGACTTGCCGATATTATCGATATCATTGATTACTGATACGGAAGAAACTGTTTCAATGCACGTAATGTACTCACGAGAAGAAAAAATAATCGCATTCGGCACATTCAGCTTGCTCCGCCGGCCACCATTTTTGTTTTGGTGTCCCGCAGCAAACGCGAGACGAAAAAAGTTTTTTTTCGTTTCGCGGGAAATTTAACCCGTGTAATGATCGCACCCCTGATTTTGTGTCAGTTTTTCTGACAAAAAAGTACGAGCATTATGCGGGTAAATACGGTATATATATATATATGTACACACACACACACGCACACACACACAGTCAACGACCGATTTTTCGGACCCTCTAGGGAATGTAAAAACATCCGAAAATTCAGGCAGTCCGAAAAAATGAATGCATGTAAAAAAAAAACGCCTTTTTTCTTTTTTTTCCTTGGATCTAGAGGTAAAGGGCGAAGTACCACGCTTCCGAAACCCTGCCAAAGCATCAATGAACGTGCTATAAAAAGAGGCGTTCAAAAACTCTATGCAGCCTACTGCTGGTTTATTATGTACATGTGCATTGTCGGGCAGCCAGTGTTATTGCTGCAGTGGCTTGAAGAACTTGTTGTTTGTTGTTTGGACGGCGTTCTGCTTGCATGCGATCATATTCGCTTCGATCAGCACTGTACTGTTCAGCACTGTTCGATGTCAGCTCTGTACACCGATGAAAGAGTAAACAGTGTTCGCGTCAACTCTGCGCTTGTAGGCAGCGCAGGCATTAGCTCCTCATTTTCAACTGCGAAGTCTTCTGAATCCCCAACAACCTGACGGACTATTCCCTCGTCAGTCAGTTCTGCGCAGAAGTTGAGCTCGTTGTCAGCGTCAACAAACTGTTCAAAAGTTATTTCTGTGGGTACGGTTCTGCTTTCCGCGCTTCGATGCCATTGGCGAGGACGACAAAGACGAAGTGGGGGCCATCGAAGGCAAGCGAAATCCTCAAGTTGCGAACAGTGGAGTTCGCTGACGATCGTCGCAGAGCACACTTGACACAACAGCACAACCACACCACGCTAGCCAAAACGTGGCCTGCGCAAACAAACGAAATAGTGTCGCTCCGGAAACTCCGCCGGAGGCGAAAGTGCGGCCATTTGCGGCAATGAACATAGCCAGCGTGGCCAGACCAAATCACTGTGTGACGGCTAGATTCGGCTAGTTGTGGTTCAAGGCGGTGATATGCTTCGGCTGCAAGTCGATTTCCTTCGCAAGGGCGCTGTGCGAGGAGCCAAAGGACCTTCCGTTGCGTCAAAAAGTCCGGAAAGTTGGACGGCGGGGGGTTCGAGCGTCTGAAACTTGAGATGTCCTTATACATTGATTCTATGGGGCTCGTGGCGGTGCCGCGAAGATGTCCAAAATATCAGGCATGCCTGAAAATTTGGGCGTCCGAAAATTCAATCGTTGACTGTACATGTATATATATGCACACGCACACACACACACACACACACACACACACACACACACACACACACACACACACACACACACACACACACACACACACACACACACACACACACAGGCGAATTCATGAGCATAAAGCATAAACACACAAGTAGAAAGAGACACTGCTTGCGTTTAGCACTAATGGATACTTAGGCCCCTCACCAGGCCCCATAGCAAATTTTGGTTATATGCTGGAAGTTGCTACGTGTCCTCTAGAGAGCATTTTGCCGTAAAAATTTCTCAAGTCGGCTCGTTAATAGCAGAGATATAAATATTTCAGTGTCGCGAACCTATGATTTCAGCAGGTGGGCTCCACTGCATAGTAAGACTCCCTCTCCACTCGTCCCATCTAGCCTTCGCAAGTGAAATTCATTCCCTGCATTCTCCCATGCCAGACCTCGAGGATTGCTTGACACATGCGTCACGGGCCCCGCCTTCACTTTTTTTCTCCTGACTTGTTTATTATTATTATTTTTTTTTCAATGCGCTTTTCCGCTGGCGGTGTTGCGCGCGAGCTGTTATCGTTTCGCGCAGCGCACGATTTTGCATGTTGTGCGCAAAAACACATGACTAGCGGTATAATTCAGTGCTTCACGAATACTGAGGCAGAACAAGCGAATCGTAGAGCATGGTCACGCGCTCGAACATGGTAGAAAATGGCATAGTTTCGGTACCTGCGCACGTGACTGCACGACCGCGGGAATAAGCAGACAAAACGGAAGTACATTTCTCTTGGTTAGGTTAGGTGTGGTTAGGTTAGGTGTAAAGTCAAACAAAAAACGCGCAGACATTCCGTTTGTGTGTTTTATTATTTCTCTAAACTTCAGTTCGTCAATTCAAGCAACAGATCACACAAATAACAAATGGTGCCTTGAATAATTCCCGAAGTCATGTGTCACCACGAGCGACACATGAACTTGAGTCTTGATCAGACTTGAGTACGTAGGCCCATGGATGTGAGTATGTTGTCCTCCGGCTTGGGGCGTTGCGGCCACGAGGAGAAAGAAAAACGGCGTTCGGTTTGAAATTTCAGATCTTTCCGTTGCGAATAGCGGTGTAATACTTCGCAGACACGATCGTTATCACGCAATGTATGCTCTGCGCTTGTCGGCTCAAAATGGCCTGACCTGGTAAGGGGCCCTTTAATGAGCAGGTCTGGCCCGGGCCGGGTTGAGTCTGGCCTTTTGGGTCAGCCCAGGCCCGTGCCGTGCTCTAGCTTGTTGCACTATTTCTGTACTGTGGTTTTCTTAGCCCATCTGATAATTTGGCATTTGGTAAATTTGGACATATTGTCCAGTCCTATGAAATCCGTATTAACAAGATAGTGTACATGTTATATAGTTTGGGGTAACATTAAGTGTTTTACCTTTATGTTGCAAAATGTGATGTAACTATATGGAAGACGTCACAGATCTGAACCTATTTACCAGCGAGCAAGCAGAGATGCACCAGAGCAACCCCGGCACACTGTTTGCGCTAATGGCCAAAACACATTTGAGTCTATGCAGGATATATCACATGCAGACATATTACTAGCTGTCTATACTGAACAACCGTAACATGCCCTTGGAAATCCCAAGCCAAATTATAGCATTGTTGTCTTTTGTGTAGCTCTGTTGTGTGATGTGTGTATTGTGTCAAACTCTCAATCACTAGCACATTTGATATACTAGTCAAATCTCATTACTACAAACCCCATATTAACAAATTTCTTAAATTTACGAATATTTTAAAAATCCCCGCCAGATTGCCTATATTTTCAATGTAAAAATATTTCAGAACTAAGAATTAATATACAGTGCATATTTCAGAATAATGCACATAATTTCATTTCCTCTTTATAACCGAGGAACATCAGTATTATGAATTCGGCTAAAAGTAACAGCGCCGCAACTCTCGCGTGAAACAGAAGCCGCAAGTGCACTATCATCACCATTTCACCGTAGCTATCATCATTACAGTGTCGAGTGCCAACTGCTTCACCACAAACTTCACCAAGAACTTCACCACAAAGGTTTGGCGATATTTGCGCGAGATCCAACGATGAATGCAGCTAGCGATGACCCCAAGAAGTGAAAGCTGTTTTCACTGCAGGACAAATTGGATGTAGTGAAGGAAATTGACGCAGGGAAAAAGCAAATCGACATCTGCAGACAGCGTGGAATTACCCCATCAACCATCGCGACCATTTTGAAAGACCGAGACAAGATTGTCCAGCTTCACTGGGAATCTCAATTCGCTGCTACAAGGAAATGGCTGCGACTGGGAAACTTTCAATCTGTGGGCCAAGCTGTTCTCATGTGGTTCACACATGCCAGACTGCAAAACGATCCTGTGTCTGGCTCACTGCTCCAAGAAAAAGCCCTCGAATTTGCTGATGCACTTGAAGTAACTGGGTGTGACAGCAGTGGGGTTTGGCTTTTTCGTTTCCGCCAAAGGAATGAAATAACTTGGCAGGTAGTCTCAGGCGAGGAAAAAGCTGCTGACTGAGAAGGCGCGGATTCTTGGTGCAATGATTGTTTTCTAGATGTGGCTGAATCGTACTCTGAAGACGATATTTTCAACGCGGATGAGACCGCATGTTTTTATCAGCTGCTGCCAGACCGGACGATGTACTTAAAGGGCAGCAACGCAGAGGAGGGAAGAAGTCGCATCTTCATGCGACAGTCCTGCTCTGCTGCAATGCAACAGGCACGAAGAAAATTAAAACTGCTCATCATCGGCAAGTACGTATGAAAAACGTCATGTTGTTACCGTGTGAGTACTGCGCCAACAAGCGAGCCCGGATGACTCGAGAACTCTTTTCCGAGTGGCTCATCAAACTCGGATGACCATATAAGGAGGGATGACCGAAGAATTCTATTCGTTGTCAACAACTGCTCTGCTTGCATGGTGAATGTTCGCTCGACGCATGTTTGCTTGGAGTTTCTGCCGCCAAACAACACATCCTTGATGCAACCCCCTAGACCAGGGTGTTATAAAAAGTGTGAAAGCAGAATTTCTTAAGCGCCTTGTGCAGCGGTTGATTATCAACCTTTGCCTAAAGCTGCTGACTGTAATCAATATTCGTCAGGCAGTGGAAATGCTCATAGGAGCTTGGTGGAACTTGAAGGCGTCCATTATTAGCAACTGCTAGCGAAAAGCAGGGCTTGTGAAAGCGCCTGTTTAGCTTGAAGATGACCTGGAGGTGACCAACAACAGCCCAGGAGACCCGCAACCTCGGTCCACAGAACTGCTGCCCGCCGTCTCTTTCTTCGATGACTACCGAATTTGCATGATTGTAGGTCGACTCGAATGTAAGTGGACCCCCCCTCCTCCCCATATGGCGTGTGACAGAAAAATAAAAAGAGCATACCTGGGGGCGCATTCGATAACGAAAATTTATTAGTAGCTGACACGGTCACTAGGCTACTTGTCTTCACTAGTGCTGCCATCGTCATCGCTGCTACTTTCCCACAGCACCTCATCGTCCAGTGAAATTCCATATTTGGCAAACAACCGCACCATGACATCTTGTTGAACAGCAGCCCACGCCAAATGCACCCAACCATACGTAGCCGTCAGGGAGGTTCTTTTGACAGGTCCGGTTGGCGTAAATTCGCGGTCTTCTGCCGCCAGCCACTCATTGTACTCATGGCGGAGCAGGCCCTTAAAAGGCGAAGATCCGGGCTTGTTTCATGACCATGTCACATTCCACGGGCAGGGACCGATCATGCATTTCAGCGACACATGCCGCAAGCTTGGCCTACAGCTCCAGAAAGCGTCCAGACTTCGGCACGTGGGAAATTCCTCACTTGCCGTCACAGGTGAAAATTTCACTTCGCTGCAGTCGCCACTCTCACACCACCCGTTCAGAAACACCGACCTTGCGACCCGCTGCACAGGGATTTGTTTCTTCGGCCTAAAGGATGGCAGCCCTCATGAACACTGCTGTGAACGAGGACTCATGATGGAGCACTCGTGATGACTGAGGAAGCATGGAAGTAGCACGTAGCCGGCAGTCAAATCAAACGCATCAAACCAATGCCTTTGGTTAAACTAAGAGCATAGAGAAAGCTAAGAGCTACAGGAAAAGAGAAACATGTGAACGGTGTCTGCTATTCCATGAAGTTCCGATACTCCCCACAAGAGTTGCTGTTCTGAGGGTGCCTCTGCGAATGGAACAGTGGCGCTTCCATCAGCTATCGATACCCCCCCATGAGTGTTTTGTGCACTGTAAACCTCTCAAAAATGTTGAAAAACCCTTCCGAAAAGCGAACATGCAGGATACCAAAAAGCTACGGGTAGGGCCATAGTGCAAACATAAAATTGTAACCATGTTGTAATTCCCGTTGGTTTTAGTTTCGATTGTAAGTCGATCCCCCCAATTCAGATTTCCAAATTAAAAAAAAAAAATAGGTCAAGTTGCAATTGTGTAAATACGGTACGTAGAGAGTGACAGCGCAGCACTAACGGTGGTGGACCTGACAATCGGAGGAGATTATTAACTGCGTTCGGATGTCTCCAGTGACGATGACAACCCGAAGGAAGACTACTGTGGGTCACTGAACACAGAAGATGAGATCGTGTCGAACATTGACCTTTTAGTGCACATGAACAAAGTCCATGCTTTCATAGCTCAGTGCAATCACATGCCCATTGAGGTATTGTGCAAAGTGGAAGATTAAAAAAATTATGGGGCTTTACGTGCCAAAACCACTTTTTGATTATGAGGCACGCCGTAGTGGAGGACTCCGGAAATTTCGACCACCTGAGGTTCTTTTACGTGCACCTAAATCTAAGTACACGGTTGTTTTCACATTTCGCGCTTATAGAAATGCAGCTATCGTTGCCGGGATTCAATCCCGAGACCTCGTGCTCAGCAGCTCAACACCAAAGCCACTGAGCAACCACGGCGGGTAAAGTGGAAGATGTAGATGCATTCCTAATCGGTCGTGCGTGCTGCACGTACCGGAAGAAAATCACTAATTTCTTCAAATAAAGCAGCTTTGAAGTGAGTGAAACGTTTTTATTGGAGAGTATGCTTGTCTGCACACACGTCTACTGCCAAGGTACGTCATTTTCATTCCTATGTTTGTCCACTGGCTTATAACCTCATGTGTTTCATTACGATATTTCTAAATAACAAATGAGTTTCGACGGTCCTGTGTGATTCTTTGTATCGAGATTTGACTGTATATTGAATAGTGCACTGTGCAACTCTCTCCAAATGCGCTTCTACTGCTAGCGAGCTGCAATGACTTCTCGCGCTGTCAAAAACATTCTATGCCGATGAAACTGCGCTATTTTGGAAAATGTTGCTAAGCAAGACATGCATCTGAAGAACAATGTGTGTCATGAGACAAAAATGAGCAAAGAGCATGTATGTTGAGCTCGCTAGAAAAAGAGTCCTTGTGCAAATTACGGCTATTCATTTCTGCCAAAAGCATATCACCATGCTGCTTGCAGGAACATTAAAGGATTCTGGGTGCAATACACATTCCATAAGGAAGTATCGACACAATCAATGTGTGGTCTTATGCCTGAGTTACTCTGGGCATGGGATGCTCAACTGCAGATGTTTGTGCTGCTGGATTTGTCTTCTTCTAGACTTTGTGTCACCGATAGTCGGAGCGCAATCAGGCTTGCCATATTTGGCTATTAATACCCAAATTGGGCTACTTTTTGTCGGACTTGGCGTCAGAATTTTCCTTTTGGCAATTTGGCTATTTTTGGGCTACATCTTGTGTAAAAGAAAAGTAAAAATAGTTAAGCACAAATGAAAAGCACGCTGGAATCAAAATGCAGACGACAGCAGGTTAAAGAAATTGAGCTTGTCTGCTACAAAATGAAAATTTGCAAGTTCTTTGTGAGCGAACACACATGCATGTCAGAAGATCCAAGGATCACGGCCTTTTGATAATTTTAATTAAGAAAGCTGGCCTCTGGAAGCACGTCTCCATCTGCGAACTAACGCTACCCGCGCACGCGCTCCAGCAAACATAGACTGTTGCTGTCTCCACATGTGAGCTTTCGGCGCCCCACGTTTTCAGCATCAGATGCTTCTAGCTCCCGTTGGCGGTGCACCGCGGGTGGCCTCGGCGGGAGGGTAAACACCGGGCTAAACCTAACCAAATTTGACGAATTTTCTGCCTGCCGCATGGCGCCTACACGGTAATTAGCTCGGACCCTTCCTGCCCAAATTGCCCCTACTCCAACGCCAACGTAGAACATATCCTCTTCCATTGCCCCACAGCCACCACAGCCATCCGTTCCCTACACAACTCCAAACCCTTCTCTGTCTTTGCTATCACTGCCCGTATCAAACGCCCCTGTCGAACGAGTGTTTAGCCAGGTCTCATTCATTGAAACCAGCCTTCGAAATAGAATGTTGAACGCGTCATTGGTAGCGCTCCTCCACGTGAAGTTTGGCCTGGCCAGGAACGGAGGCTGCTTCAAGGATTTTAAACCGGGCTGAGAATTTTATCTCATTTCTGCTCTAAGATTTTGTGCGGTCCAAGCAGTTTCACTTCGCAATAAGCTCGTGATGCTTTATCAAAGCATACTTTTTATGTCTATATATCGTACTAGATTTTGAAAAAACGGCCACATATTGTGTTAGACTTTGTCTTGCAATTTTTGTTTTGTTCAGTGCATTGTGTGGTGTTAAGGGGGACGCGGGTTTCGCATAGCGAAAAATGGCCAAAAAATGAGATTTTTTGTTAATCACATTTTCAGTTTCTATAACTCTTTTTCTATCTGATTCCGAAATATCATCCATATAAACAGCGCAGAAGTGCTCTAAACAATTCGTTTTATCAGCCAAGGTGGCGAAAGTCAAGAAAGAACAGCGTTTTTCAAGCCACAATATCTCTGAAACAGCGCAACCGAGCGCCGCCATCTTGGTCTCGTTGGAAAGCGCATTTCTCCGTCTTCAAATTTGCCGCTTCAGCTATTTCCTCCATACAGAAACAAGCCCACAAAAAGCAAATGATTGAAGGCCGTGCCGGAGTCTGCGATTGGCCGCGCCTGCCACGTGACTCCTGCGCGGTTCGCCGTTGGTCCGGCGCTCGCGTCGTCTGCTCTGTTTTTTGCACCTTGCCAGCCTGGAAGTCTATATTCGCCATAATCGTGACGTGTGAAAACGGGTGCTACGCGGACTGGCGGACATTGCGGTAGCGTGGACGATCCCTACGTTTGTGGATGTCGCAGACCCACGGCAAAGCATTCCGAGCACCAGCGATGCGGACATCGCAACCAAGACTCGCGCGCGGAATCCTCGGACATGCGGCTAGGCCTTTCAGCACTCGGTGTTTCGGAATTCGGGACCAAGCACATCGCGCATGCAATCCTCGTACTGCGGCTAAGTATTTTGCGCATAGGACTCTCCGACTCATCGATCAAGCACAACGCGCGCGGACATCTCAGCACCTCCCCTAAGCATGTTGTGCCTTGGCGCCTCTGACTGCACGGTTACGTACATCGAGCGTCGACTCCTCGAGCCCGCGTCTAGGCATTTCGCACGTCATCACCTCGGACTGCGCGAACAAGAGCATCGAGTGTTGACTCCTCGAGCCCGCGTCAAAGCATTTCACGCATGGGCACCTCGGACTGCACGAATAACCGCATCGAGTGTTGACACCTCGAGTCCGCGTCTAGGCATTTCACGCGTGGGCACCTCGGACTGCGCGAATAAGCACATCGAGTGTCGACTCCTCGGACTGCGCGGCTAGTGATTTCGCACGTCAGCACCTCAAACTGCGCAACTAAGCACGTCGAGCGTCGACTCCTTGTATCTGCGGCTAGGCATTTCACGCGTCGGCACCTCGGACCTGCAACCAAGCATATTGCGCGTTCACTCAATTATCATATTGTCACAATAGTTCGTAACAATATCTATCGTACCCCCCCTTCATAAAGAGAACCTCATCATGAGCTCTGTTCACTAGGCACCTTGAGCTGGCACAACATCTGGCTGCAGAAGTAATTGAGGCATCATACAAAAGTACAATTCTGGAAAGCACCTAGCAGCTGCATATCGATCACTGGCTCTCTGATCCTAAGTTCCACAGCCATTGTCAGGTGAAGATGACTTGGAAGGCTACTTACACTCAGATCCTTCATTCAGTAACATGGTCAATTCTACCAAATGAAAAAATGCCACACAGTCACACATTTAGTATGGCCATTATTACAAAACATTGAGCTTAGAAACGGTGCCATTTGTCTTGCTGTAGATTCACTTGAGCGAAAGCTACTTTTGTTTGAAACTTCAAATGCGTTTATTTCAGTTACAGATATTCTTGGGCTACTTGTTTTGCAGCTTTGTCTAGAGTCCACTTCCTGATTAATATTTTTTGTGATTTTTTTTATCTCTGCACTCTGCTTATCTGAATCTTTTCCAGCATCGAATTAACAGGTTTTTATTGTATTTTATACTTGCAATTATTGATATGTCAAACTATCTCGCAATCCTCTTCGAGTTTGACGTATCCATAATCAACGGTACTTCACATACTGGAAGCATAGAGGAACGCAAATAACACAAAACTTGACTTAACCTTACGTCTACAGGTTGTAGTTGTGATGTATGAAGCAGTTGTTTCACAGAAAGCATCACAGATAAAAAATGTACAGTGCAATGTGCGGAGTTACACTTTCATTGCCAGACTATTGCAAAGCTTGCCTGCTAAGTATGAAACAGTATGGAATGATTATTTGTTCGTATGTGTATCTTGTAATGCTTTAGATGAATGCTTTTTATTTCAAAAAAGAAGATATGTTTTGGCACTTTCCAACTCAGTACTGATGAATGCTCTGATGCTGCTCTGTTTTCAGCCCTGCTAGAAGCCAGGGGCTTGCCTCCTCACCTGTTTGGTGCCCTTGGTCCACGCATGCAGCACTTCCTGCACCGGTCTATCGGCAGCAGTGCCAGTGAGTTTTTGCACGTCTTGGGACAGCGTGCAAGTTTGCATGCTGGCTGGCTGTTCCGCATGAAAATTTCTAAGTAGCTTGAGAAGGCTTCCAGGCTCTGCAAATGTGGGCCACATGCTGGAATGATCACGTGTGGCATTGTGCAGCACTCTTGCCTTCCGTCACTCAACTTGACACCTTCCTTTGGTTTTTGATTATTGTGCACTTCACTGGCCACTGTGTCGGCACAATTGGCAACTTAGAGAAGCTGAAGAATGTTGGTTGGAGCGGCGTCCATGTTTAGATTCGTATGTAGGATTGTTTTTCTGATGCCATATTTATTCTACTCTAAGACGAGAGTGTTCTTCGTATTTGCGTTTCTTGATGTCTTATAGGTGAATACTGTGATTTGGTTAACTATAGAAGTGCCTCTGTGTATCCATCTTGTGATATTTTTTTTAGTTGTGTTGTCATACATTGGAAACATCTGCCTGTGTACACTATCATATCCAAAGACACATCCATCAATTGTAAAAATGTTATCTTTCAGTTTGTTTCTGTCACTTTGTGCCCTTGTCCATTCTTGTGGCAATGGAATACTGAAAGGACATTATCACCTCCTTTTCTTTCTTTCTTTTTTTTCATGTCAATTAAGTTCTAAACCTTTAAGCACAAGCACCAGAAAAATTAATGGAAAGCCATAGAGGGCAGTAAATAATGTAATATAATAGCTTTTCTACACCCAGCTCTGGTTTCGCTGTGTCGTATTACTGTGTCGTAATGTCACAATGCAGAAAGTGATCACGTGTGAGCAGGACATTGCGAGGTTTTGACACTCACTGCGTCCTACTCGGTCACCTCCGATGATGGGACTCGTGGGAGCCAATGCTGCAGTATATCAGGCGACTGAGCCAGCTTTTAAGCGAGTGTCAAAACGTCAGTCTCTTGTTCCTTGTGACCACCTTTTGCATGATGACGTCGCAACACATTAGAAACAAAGCCAAAACTGGCAATATAAAAGCTGTTGCATTAAATTATTTGGGGTGCCCTAAGTCTTGTGCACATTATCTCTAGGGTTTAGAGGTCCCAGACCTTCATTTAATGCAAAACGTTATGCCAGTAAACCTCTAAGCAGGCTTTATCGTGCCTACTTCTCTGTCTGCTTGGCATCTTAATGTGAATGAATCTACTATCCACACATGATGGCTCCAGTGGGAGGTGCATTCAAAATGCAAGCCCAACTAGAAAGGTTTTCATTAGCCTTGCTATAGCCATTGTGTTGAATTGGAACAAAGTATCAGTCTGTTGAACAGCACAGCTGCGTCATGCGAGTCAGTGTTGAGCTTATTTAGTGGAAAACTAGTGATGGTCACTTAGCTAATGCATTCCCTGGAAGGCTACTAAAGTGTCAAGTGGGTGCAAGGGTTTGTAGAGGAATGACACTTCCCTTCAGTGAATACGGTAGAAGCTTCTGGGAGGATTTGAAGCAAAGCTCAATTTTTGTTGTCCTGCAAGTATGCCATTGGGGCATATTGGCAATGCTGACCAAACTGCCATGTATCTTGACACTGCAACAGCCAGGACTCTGCACGGCGTCACTAGCTCGAAAGTCTGAATTCAGACAGCTGGGAATGAGAAAACATGACTGGTGATGCTGGAATGGATGGTGCATGACCACGAACTTCCACCCAACTTCATTATTTTGTTGCAAGACAATTTTGAAGTCATTCTCCAGTAATGCGATTATCTGCTGCCAGGAGAAAGGGTGGATACAAATCTTGTTGGTCCTATGCTTGGATCAGATGGTGTGATGCTGACAGTCAGGTGCCTTCCTTCACCCTCTGTCTATGCCAGTATATTTTGAACCCACTTACAGTAAGTACAGTTAAACCCACTTATAATAATATCAGTTTTAACAATGTGCCATAGTTATACGAATCTAGGCCAATAGTTTGTCCATTTTGTAATGATCATATACTAAAGTCAAGGGTCGGCTTAGATTCAAGGATTAAAAAAAAGACGTGTCAGTTTGTAATTGAAAAGGATAAACATAGTTAGTGCATAGCTTGTGCAATCTAGAAAAGTCAGTGTCGTAACCGCTAACAGCCACGCCAGTAGCCAGCCGAAGTGCACGAGCGACGTTGCCATTTTCACCTGCCATTTTGACCATTTTGATGCCCTTTAGCGCTTATCTTGTCCCACTACAATAATTGTGATCTGTCTTGCCCGCATTCCTTTTATTTATCGCTGCGAGCCTAGTACTTCCAAGTCACGAAGGACATGTGCATTAGTGGCATGACGTAGCATTTTCGACAGGGAAAGTAAAGTGCAGCTTTTTCAAACTAGGAAACGAAAGCAAGGCAGATGACGATTATTGTGGGACAAATATACACCCTAAAGGGCGTAATTGTTTCAAAAGTCTATCGGTATCGTGGCTATAAGTATTGGCATGTGGTGTGGCGTTATTGTAATGGCACCAAACAGGCGATGCCACAAATGAAAAGTTGTGCCAGCCACAGAGACACCATCAAGCTTTTAAGCCGGGCAGGACTTAAGCATCGATCCATGATCGATGAGGAAAACGTCCATCGTTGGATGGGGCAACCGGAGACACCTTTTGTCCATGCTGCAAGGAGGAGGTCATAGTGATAAGGAAGATAAGCATGCGATAACAGAGGAGCTGTTCACCGAGATTGCACCAAGTTTCAATGCGTACAAGCTGTGCCGCAGTGTGCATGCATGGGCACGCGGACACAAGCTTGCACGTGTCCACAAGCGTACAGGGCTACCAGCAATGATGACGTAGAGTGAGCTCAGCATGTTCATATTAAATAAATACTGTTTCGATTTTGTGAACACTGTCCTCATTTTTTTGTTCGTTGTGCATTTGAGGTAAGTTCTAAAAATTGTTTAAGGCTTCGGACATTTGGGGGTCGGCTTAGAATTGGGGCAGGCCTAGATTTAAGTAAATACACTATCAAGATATAGCAAGCAGCTATGGCACAATTAGCTTTTGCATGTGCTCTGTGGTAAAATAAACCGTGTACTAGAATGTTTCCATGCCGCATTGTTTGTTATAGCTACTGGATGTCTAATGAAAGGAAAAAAATTCCTATGTGCCGTACACACCATATTACCAACCTCATATACCCTTGCCAATGGAAAGAGCTGGCGAAAACAATAACCCACTTAGTCATTTTCGATGGGATATCTATTCTACAACCACTGGATGCCTGCCTAAACAGACTTTAAGGACAGGTTGCATACGCTACACACAGATTAAATCCAGGAAGATAGACGCTGACACCTTAAGGAGGATCAAGCAACCTTGTCCATTGCAAATTGCTGAGTGAATGTCTATTGCATGGTATCAAGTCTAGCATATCATTTTCTTGTTATGAGTGCTCCATGTCAAATGAATTTGATGGCATGGAAGATGACATTCTCTCAGGAGCTGACACTAAGAATAAAAGCTTCTGAGTACTCTGCCTCTGACCACGGTGAAGACTAGTGAAGGATCACATATTAAGAAAAGTGATAAGTGCTAGTCAACATGTCCAAAATAAACATACTTTTTGTTGCCTCCATTGACCTCTCGTTGCTTTCGTGTTAATACTTTTCCCACTGTATGTAATGAACAGTTCCCCTCTCGTTACAATTGTGGTCTCATTAGTAGGGGTATGCGCTTATTTGAAACTTTTGAATGGCTCAAATAGGGTCCTATTTGTTTCATTCTTCCAATCGAATAGTCAATATTCGTAAGTCCAAATGACTTTCTAATGCTTTTTGAATATTTCAAAACGTCAACTGAACCCAATTAAACATAAAATTTTAGCAAAAGTATGGTACCTCCACAGGCATAGTATGAACATAAAAGATGACAACTTGCATAGTAGAGTAGGCTACGTTGCTTATGTAGCTGTACTTTACAGGCTATACAGCGATCATTTGCGCTTACTGGAGAGTCCTCTGCATGTGAAGAAACTACTCATTTTCTCCTAATGCTCCATTTGTGCTTTTAGTAAAAAATGCTTGAGAGCATACTATGTAATGACGGATAGTTGCGAACTTTGAGAATACTAGAATGTGAACTTTGTTTCAGATTAATTGCAATAACGACTGTTCAGTTTATAAAAATATTCAATTCACTTCTGGCATTCAATTTCTATTCGATTTTCTCAGAAATTGCTATTTGCACAGCTCTACTCATTAGGTCCGAGTAAATGTGATGGTCTAGTCAATCCTTGGTGAAAGTTTCTATTAGCTGAAGTGATTGTAGTGGAACAAGGCAAGTAAAGGGCAGGCTATTCACTCAGGTATAATCATGGTTTGTTCCGATTTTACAGCCATAGTACCTTTGATATATGGATGGCCTTAACCGTGGTTAAACTTAGTATTCGTTGATTGCTTAACCATGGTGAAAACCAACTGCAGACTGCTGGAGTTCCATGGACATTCCTATCCATGGTTCATGGTGGCAATAATAGGGCATAGTTACAGTTTCAATTCACACTTGAATTCCGCCACACAATAATATTGTGTCCAGATCCAAAATTAAACCTAGTTTGTGACACAAGATGAGAGCGACATGTACAGTGAGACAACATGGCACGTGTAGGCGTGACACTTCCGGTACCTTGTCAGGCATTTTGCCGTCTTGGATATCAAAGTGGCTAGTGTTTCTGAGTGGAATGCTGAAGCAGAAGTACCTGCACTTTCGAAGTACAAACACTACATCGTATTCGTACAGCCTCCATCATCTTGACTGTTAGCGAAACCTCGGTTACTGTAAACAGAGGTTGCCATGGTCGGTTTACAGTCAACCGCAGTTAGTAGTCTAACCGTCGTTTCGCCTGCTATGTAACTGTGCTAGCCGCATTTAGCAATAACCATGCTTAAGGCCGCCTGTGTAAAAAGGTATATAACAATTCCCCAGTGAAAGTGCATTATAGACAAATGTTACTGTTACAATGTAAAAAAGAAAACACTTGTAATGGCTGTCTGTTCATTGTCTGAGACAGAGGCAGGTAGCTGTGTCATGTGAAAAAGTTCTGCAATTGCAGTTTGGTCTTTGTTGCTAATGTTTCCTTTTAATACTTGCTCTCAATTTTCCATGAAGTGTGCCTTTTTGTTATGTGTGTGAATGCCAAAGGCTTGAATCAATTTTGTTATTTACGTGGCCAGCACTTGTTGGATTGCTGCCCTTTCAACATGCCATTTTACAAGTGTTTCAAATGTGTTTAACCGATTTTGTTGCAGTAGTGGCTTTGATTTACTCGTTGGTGCCAATTCTGGGCATATGTTACATGCTGCCGTATGTGCTCAACATACCTTTATCATTTATGCTAATCAAGGCTCAGCCCATCATATACAATAAAAAGTATTTATGGTGGCCTAGTGGCACAGTTTACTTCCATTAATTTGACCCTGATGGGACTGACGAAATTGAAATTATCTGGTGGGCGAAATAAACATAATAAAAAAAAATAATTGCCATGACACAGCCGATTCATTTGGCAGTATTATGTGGCAGATATATTCACCAGATTCTAACACGCCCCCGAATCAAATGTGTGCCCACTTCCTTTCTGTCCAAAGTAGAAAAATAATGTAAATACGACCTTAACTCTTTCCCTACCATGGGGAAAATAGGTGATTTTGTAGGTTATGCCATTTTTTTTTCTGAAGGAACTACTGCAATCAATATTTTATGTAATACATAAGCAAAAGGCAGAATGAATGCACTTTTCATGCGTAAAATCTTATTAATGAGGTGTAGATTGTAAAAAGATATAAATTGCCAAAATCAAGATTGTGGGATTAAATTGAACAAAGTCTGTAAAGACGAACTTGCATCTACTAGGAAAATGATGCAACAAAAATTATATACAAAATATATTGCTGTCTAATTGGCACCATCTCCGAAAAAATTTTTAATTGAACAGGTATTGAGCGGAACATTGAGCGGCCGTTGATGTTCCGGGCTGGCTTGCATCGTCGTCGCTCTCATAGTCGAAGTCTAATGAAAAGGTAGCATCCTCAGACTCGCTCCTATAGGTACAGTCAGCCGCGAATTCAGCGGAATAGCGAGATGATCTTTCAAAGCGTGCGCGCCGCTCTGGGAGGTGGCCATTTTCGCTTTCTACTTTGACAATTGCCAAACTTCAAAATTCAAAAATAAGCACTTGGGGGAAAAAAGTGAACTGCTTAAGAAACAAAAGGATAGTCCTCCTCCTTCATGTCCAATTGCGCAGTGTGTTCGTGAGTGGCGCGGAAAGTCTCGAAGACGGCATTTCAAACCATAGTTAGTGGGCTAAAGATGCCCAATGGGCGGGCTTTGGAAAGAGGTAAGGCAAGGGTCCATTGTGTGCTGCACAGTGGCAATCAGTTTTCTTAAGTCAGCTTCACCAGATGGTTTTCAGTTGGTTTTGCCCCAATATAGCCATGTTGTCCCGTGAAGCACATAAGTGCCACGAACAGGAGACACTAAGTATGATTCAGTGTCCAATCTGACGTGCGGTGCTGCATGCTGTGTCATATGACAAATACAAATACACGGGATGCGCATCCGAACGAGGGAGTGGCGTGTAAGCTCCGCCTAGATCCAACAACCCAGCTTGTGTGCCGAGAAGGCTTCGTCTTCATCGAGAAACATAATTTAAAGAACTTTGTAAAACACTGCTTTGCTTTACGTGAACACTGTCAATAAAATTATGCATTTGCGAGCAACAAAACTCTTCACAATGGCACATGTTCTGCTGACGGCTCCTCTGACTGCCAGTGATAAGGCCGGTAGGCCTATCTCGGCAGCTGCCGCTACTAACGGCGCTTGCGTGGTTTTGGCACGTACAGCCCCACATTTCAATTAAAGTTTAATACTTCTGTAATGTTGCGATGTGCTATTTGAGGCAATGAATATGCTCAACCCTCTGAAAGGTTGTGAAGTACCATATTCACTTGCATAATGATCGCACTCTTTTGTAAAAAAAAATTATGCAAAATCAGGGGTGCAATCATTATGCGGGTTAAATTTCCCGCAAAAAGAAAAAAAAATTTTTTTTGTCGCGCACTTGCTGTGAGATGACAACAGGTCAACAAATAGGTGGCTGCCACTGTAACAGTGTGGGACTTCAAAACAAAAATGGCTGCTGGCGGAGCAAGCGGAGCACACCGAACGCGATTTTTTTTTCTTCTCGTGAGTATGTTACGCGCATTGAAGCAGTTTCTTCCGTATCAGTAATGAACAGTATTGTTACTATCGGCAAGTTTGTGGCAATAACATAGCCATGACCACTTGGAGGGGACAGAAACAGATGAACGCGCTTAGCTGCCAGTGACATAACCATATGGCGGCCACGCTGCAGAAACTGCGGCATTTGTCTTCGCTACTGTCCTAATACGGCACGTTTCCGCTAAGGTAGGCGAATTTCTTAGCTATGTTACAAGTGTCGTCGTATGAACAGGGCACACTTCTAACGTATCAGTGTAAGCGTACCTGCTATCGTTGCCGCTTGCGATTTGTTGCGTGCCCACGAGTGCGGATTTGAAGAATCGAAAGGTGCCTTTTTTTTGTTGTTGTTGTTGACTGCAACCATTATAAAGCCTACACATAATAAAGGCAAGTTCGGTTGTAGCGTTTTTTTTTTTTTCCATGGAAGTGTGGAAAGGAATGAAATGGGACATCTGCTTAAGAATGTTAGGTGCTTGCAAACCGCTTGGTATGTCTTCGAGTCGCTTGCGTAGCATTCGGCAAATGCCATGCGCGGTCATCATTAGCTAGACTTGGCACACGACGTATTGCTGTGGCAAGTTCAGGGTGCAATCATTACACAGGAAAGGAAAATCATTGAATTTTGACGACAAAATTCAGGGGTGCGATCATTACGCAAGTACGATCATCATGCAAGTAAACACAGTATTGCGTACACCAACGCCTCAAGCAAACATCTTCCCCGATGTGTTTTGTGTACTACTCGGACAAGGAGCAGTGGTGCATGCAAGGTAATGTTTAACATCAACTCGCCATTCTTGTGTTGGACTAAACGAGAAACGAAACATTCACCATCAACAAGACTGCTAATTATCGTCACTCAAAGCACACAGCGCAGAGAGCTTCACTTACTTTGATTCCCACAGTGCGTGGAATCCGCATAACTTTAAAAAGGAAGGCACTCTTTAGAATCAGTTAAATACCGTACAGTTGAACCCACTTATAACAATATTCAAGTACCATGAAACTTCCATTGTTATAAACGATAATTGTTATAACCGGGTTGCATCTAGAAATCAAAATAAAGAGATGGTAGAGTTGATATGAGAAAACTATACTGTCTGGGAGGCCAGAGTCCCTCGCCACCACCTTTCTCCATCCGGCTGCCGATTGTGTTCACTTGTTTAACTGGCTCCTAGGTGCTCCGATTGCGCATAACAATGTGGGGCTGTTGGCGTTCAAGAATGGCACTGCTATAAGTGCAAAGAGGAGTCACGGGCACAAGCAATATGCAAGCTCCGCCGAGGCATCGCTTTTGTGCCCCCAAAAGGGGCCTTCTAAAGAATACGAAAAGGTTGCTGCGGCAGCCTATCAGCTTAAGAAATCCATAAGAAATGCTGTGGCAAGATCGCCACAAGCGTCTCGCCACGTACTTCTCACTGGCTTGCATGAGAAAACCCTATGTCCGTCAGCCTTGCATGCTTTACGCGAAGCTTGCCGACATCCTGTTCCAAGTCATCCAGGTGCTCCACATCATGCAGTAGAAGGTTCCTCGCAAGAAAAAGCCCCGGAGGGACTGAATTATCTGCTGGGCCTCCTGTGAGGACAGTGTTGAAGCAACCTGCCCTACCACGTCACCACTGCCATCGTCACAGTTGCTATCTGATGCAAGCACATTCGCGACGATCGCCTCATCGGCTAGAAGCACTTAGTTTTCAAATATATAGCCGTGCATTTCCTTTCCACCAGCCACTTCTTGCATTGTCGATGATAAGCAGGCGGATCAGCCATCTTCTGTTTTGGCGGTGAGTCAAGCGAGGCTGAGAAACCACGTGGTCAGGAACAGTTTCGATGCAACCAACAAAGACGAACACGAGCGAATAAGCTGTTTGCAGAACTGCACTGAATGAGGAGCCAGCGAGCAATCTGGGAGCAGTCCAGTTGGCGTGGTCCATCCGCGTTTAGTAGGGTGACGCAGCATAGAGCTGTGGATGCAGCCCATTCATGTTTGGAGGGGTGGAAGGGCGATGGGAGAGAGATGCCTGGAGAAGGCTGGAAAATGAGCATGCGGCAGCTGTTCGGGCAGCGGACCATCGTGCAGCAGCTTGAATTTCTCGTTTTCTTTTTTTCTTTTCAAGGATTTCACATTGCACTACCTTTTGGCATAGACACCCTGCAGCCAGAGTTCATTATTATAACCGATAACGCGGCATCGGGCCATTGTAGTAAGCGGGTTATTTCACCATGGGGGGGAAAACACAAAACTTGATGGTACAGCTGCTTCTCATTGTTGTAACCTACATATTGTTAAAACTGGTATCTTCAAAAGTGGGTTGCACTGTAATCGTATATTGTGAGCTACCGTTATTGCTTGAAAAATCTTCCTAGTCCAGGTTGAAAATAGGCGTTTTCGACGAAGGATCTTTTTATGCATGTTCAACGCGTTCACTGTCCCTTAAAGTGCACCGAGAGAGACGCTGCCGCTAAGAGGGTCTCTAGAGGGGTCATCTTAGAGGTCAGGGTTGTGCTTGCT
The DNA here is from genome assembly GCF_038994185.2 of Dermacentor albipictus. Classification (NCBI taxonomy): domain Eukaryota; kingdom Metazoa; phylum Arthropoda; class Arachnida; order Ixodida; family Ixodidae; genus Dermacentor; species Dermacentor albipictus. Next base: position 375,080,125 of record NC_091821.1, read on the forward strand.
GAAACGAAAGTTTGGGCCTCTAGAAATGCGTAAACGCTGGCAAGGATTGAATTAACAGAAGTCCTAACTGTTGAGTTAGTTGGTATAGATTCATTGTGAGGGGTCGTAAGGCGGGCAGACATGGACACAATAGAAGAGAACCAGACAACAAAAATGCCGGAGTTTCTGTTGTCTGATTCTCTTCTCTTGTGTCCTTGTCTGCACGCCTTACCTTCTTTCACGTTGAATCCATGCCAGCCAGCTCAACTTTCTGTAGTGCTTAACCAAAGTCTACTGTAGAGGATAGCTGGTAAGGTGGAGGCAAGAGGATGTCAGTGCAAATCAATGTAGCAAATCGTTCTGCATTTCATTACTCAAGTGTCCATAGAATGCCATGTGTATTTAGCCTCAATATAGGGAAACATGTATACAGTTTCAGTGTAACGAAATTTCACTGTTGTTACTAAGGAAGGCTGAGGCAAGAAATAAAACAAATACTAGGTTCATTTGTGGTAAAATGGTTGACTTAGCTGTGTTTATTTGCGGATGCACCGTGCTCAGCAACCTGGCTGAGGGTTGCTGTAGCAGCAAAAGCCAACATCAGAAACGTACAGTGCTTCAGGGGAGTTTGCTGTTGGGCCAGTTCATACATGGTATTCAGGGCGGAAAGTAGCACAGAATACAGGACAAGAGAGTGAGAGAGACAGCATCTGTGGAACTTCAATGGCTTGTGCATGCGTTCGGGGCAGTGCATAGTGGCAAGTGTGATTTGCAGAAAACGGTGTGTTTATGTTGCATGAGCACATATGCACAGAGCAAAAGTGTGACAAGTAAATGGGTTGTTGGGATACGACGTTCGTGGCGGTGCCAGTACAACTGCTAAAACAATTGAAGGGGAGAACATACTATGCGATACGTCTGTGCACCGCATTGGTACCATGTTGTTCGCAGGTGAAGCTGTCGTCGAACAGAGGTTCGTACGTGCATTATGCATGAGGCTACCCGATTCAAAAACGTACTGATTGTTTTATACACAGTGTGAAATGTTGCAATTTATAACCCCTTTCCCCCTCCATACTTTTCAAGCAGTGCGAGAGTGACGAAAGGAGGTGCAAACATATGCTAAAGCCTGACATCCTCAGTGTTAATATATGTGCAACTTGCAATGCAGGCGCTGTCTGCAAAAATATTTATGCTGTACCAATTCGGCCACAGATGCATGTAGACTTCTTTCATGCCGCTTAGTGATTTTGAAATGATGAGTGTTTGTGTCACATAGCAACAATTTACTTAAAAGATAGAGAGCATATGGGTGCACTAGTTTCCAGTAGACCACAGATGCATAAAGGGAACAGAAAAATCTCTGTTGACTAAGCGTGTGCAAATGCTCTAATATCATTGAATCGAACAGAATAGTGAACAATCTAATAACTTGATTGCATTGTGACCACGGCGATAGCAGAGCCGTCAATTGCTTACAAGCACAAAATGTTCAAGCCATGTCTGACTGATCGATGAAGGCACCACTGTAGGTTAAATTAGGCATACAATTCCCAACTCCCTAGCGTTTAGGCCCGCAGCATTGCCAGAAACCCCCCCCCCCCCCTGTTTCTTTCGTCTCATAACTCTATTCCAAAGCGATGAAGGCTGAAGACTCCATTGGGAGCTGTCAAGGTCACCTGCTTTGCATGGGGCTCAGGCGGTACTACTCTCCATTCTGAATAGTTACCCGGGAGCGCTAGTTTTCGGGAGTCAAGGGACAAGCAGATGCGTCGAGCGGATGATACGCAACTCAGGGCCTCTCGGTAAGCACTGAAAACATTTCCCTTTATTTTTGTACACAAGTGTTAAGTGCTGTTCAAATTCAGCTAAAATATATTGGGTACCTAGGCGCATTCAAGACTGCGTGCACGCGTGAGATTCGGGAAACAAGAGGTTAGGACCACAGAGAATTGACACTATATCGTGCAACCTATGACGATCAGCAAAACCCGCAAAGGGCGGACAAATTAGTGGATCTGTTAGGTATGTAGGGCCCTCTGGACAGTACTTTTCGGCAACAAGGTAGCCTAGCTGCCTGCGGGATTATCTTACTGAGCTATGTCGAATGCTCGGTTGCGGTAGTCTGAAGTTCAAATGAGGTCAAAAGGGCCTTGCAAGACATGAAACAAGCAAGAGCGCCAGGAGAATATGCAATAACAGTCAAATTAATCAAAGATGGAGGAGACATAATGCTTGGAAAACTGGTGGCTCTTTGTATGAAGTGTCTATCGACTGCAAGGGTCCCAGAAAACTGCAATAATGCAAACACTATATTAATCCATTAAATAATGTTTAAACATTAAATTAATATTAATAATACTATATATAATATTATATAATTATTATATATTATATATATATATATTATATAATATAATTATATGATTATATATAATATATAATATAATAATAATAATATAATATTAAACATTAAATAATCTACAATACAATAAAGGCAACACTGGACTTTAGTTAACCAAGGGAACAGGCTGGCTTCAGGAAGGGATACTCTACGCTGGATCACATCCATGTCATTAATCAGGTTACCGAGAAATCTGCAGAATACAATAAGTCTCTCTCTATGGCTTTCATAAATTACGAAAAAGCATTTGATTCGCTAGAGATACCAGCAGTCATAGAGGCATTGTGTAATCAAGGAGTACAGACCGCTTACATAAATACCAGGGAAAATATCTACAGAGGTTCCACAGCCACCTTAATTCTACACAAGTAGGAAGATACTTATAAAGAAAGGGGTTAGACAAAGACACAATCTCTCCAATGCTATTCACTGCGTGCTTGGAAGAAGTGTTCAAGCTATTAAACTGGGAAGGTTTAGGAGTAAGGATCGACGGTGAATACCTCGGCAACCTTCAGTTTGCCGATGACATTGTTCGATTCAGCAACACTGCAGACGAGTTACAACGAATTATTGAGGACCTTAACAGAGAGAGTGTGAGAGTGGGGTTGAAGATTAATGTGCAGAAGACAATGATGAATAACTAGGCAAGGGAACAAGAGTTCAGGATCGCAAGTCAGCCTGTACAGTCTGCGAAGGAGTACGCTTACCTAAGTCAACTAATCACAGGGAACCCTGACTATGAGAATGAAATTCACAGAATAAAAATAAGTTGGATTGCACACGGCAGGCATCGTGAGCTTGACTTGTGAGCTTACCGTTATCATTGAAAAGGAAGGTATACAATCAGCGCATTTTACCGGTGTTGACATATGGGGCGGAGACTTGGAAACTTTCAAAGAAGCTTGAGAACAAGTTAAGGACCGCGCAAAGCGTGATGGAACGAAGAATGGTAGGCATAACATATAAGAGGCAGAAAGAGAGTGGTTTGGATCGGAGCGCGAGCGGTATAGACGATATTCTAATTGACATTAAGAGATTAAAAAATGGAGCCTGGCAGGTCATGTAATGCGCCGGATAGATAACCGTTTGACCATTAGGTTGACGGAATGGGTACCAAGGGAAGGGAAGCACAGTAGAGGACGGCAGATGACTAGGTGGTGCGACAAAATTGGGAAATTTGCTGGTGCTAGTTGGAATCAGTTGTCACAGGACAGGGGTAATTGGTGATCACAGGGAGAGGCCTTCGTCCTGCAGTGGACATAAAATAGGCGGATGATGATGATGATAATAATTTGATTTGTGAATTGAATACTTACTATCCGAATTTTCGAACATTCAGTACATTTGGTGGGGAGACCCGTGCAATGCTGCATGATGCATGCCCCAGGGAGCCAGCCACTCGTGCTTGATGCCTCGCAAGTGATCACCTCACTTTGGTGTTTCCGGTGCAAAAGGAATGCCGAGCACACTGGGGACTGGTAGTTCTGTGCCAGCTGGCACTGATAAGCTGCACGAAGGCATGCAGATTGCATTGGATGTGTACGCCGCGATGAACTTCGCCGCTTCAACAGTGGTCAATCTAACCCGTCCCCGTGATCTCGGAACTGATCAATGATGAGCCACCCATTCAATCATATTGTATGTGGAAGCTTTGCATGGACTTGCCATGACCCGCCCAATTTGAGAATCTTTGATAGGTGGCAAATCTTTCCGCACCTGACAGTGAAACGGCACCTGCTCTGCACTGTTGACCTGCGCAGCACCAACGATGGCCATGAACAAATCGGTGATCGAGTCATGTGATGCACAGTCCGCGCTTTTGTCTGTCGTGCAGATTACAACCTGCCTGCTGTAAAGATGGGAAAGTCCTATATATTGGAGAAAAACCTTCTATGCAATAGAAATCAAACCTTCTATGCAATAAAATATTGCCATAAAGTACAGGTCCACTGTTAAACTAAGAACTTCACTGGTATTCAGCACAGCATAATGCCACTTATTCATTAGTTCCAGAGGAAAAAAAAGCACTTGATTCTACTCGCATAAATTCTATTGATAAAAAGAAAATATTTTCCAGACCTTCAGACACTAGAACTCGGCTGTATTCAGTGCTGGCATACTAATTTGATGCCTCCTTTGATAAAAGTAAAGTGTTCTGTATAACATGATTTCTATGCACCTAAGTTCCTGATGGTTTGCTACATTTTTATGCAATGCTAGAAGACTCGAGCATGTGCAGCACCACATTTCCTTGCTCGAAATTTTAAGCCTTAAATTTTTTGAAAAATGTTCCACTATTCAATTCAAAATCTACTATTCAGTATTCACACACCGCTATTGTCAACCTCATCACTCTCCTTTGAACATGTCATGTTACACAGCAACAAGTTGCTTATTAAAAGTGAGAGCATGTTAGTTTTCTGTCATTCGGTTGTGGCCGTTACAGCTACGTAACACTGCACTGCCTTGCCTTTGGGATCGGCTCACTTTCCTTGTTTTCTTGTTTCCTCGCTGGAGTACAATAAATCCATCATCATACCATTGCCATCATCATCATGCGGTCGTCATTGTTGTGCTGTGGCTTTGCCGTTGTAGTCACGCATGTGCTTGCACGACACACGATGTCCGCACAAGACGAGCAATGTCACACCATCTGGTAAACACTTCGTGCACCCAAGTTCTGATAGATAGATGAAATTCCCACAATGTGAGGGGTCTGCATAATTCTTGAAATATTTTAACAAGTTTGTATGTGTGGCTTTTAGAGAAGTATATATGGTTTTAAATGTAGACAATTAGTGATGTAGCAAAATACAGTGGAGATTCTTACATCTTCATTATATCAAGGCCTTACTTTTAATAATAGCCAGAGCTTTTAGTCGCACAAATGACTAACAGCTTTTCTATGAGACTGAAGCAAGATCTTTCTCTGTGTGCAGGCAGCAGAGCACAGCAGCTTCTGGCAGGGCTGCAGTGTGGCGAGGAGGGTCAGCAGCTGCAGGCCACCATGGAGATGTGCCAGCTTTTGGTCATGGGCAACGAGGACACGCTAGCGGGATTCCCTGTCAAGCAGGTGGTGCCTGCCCTGACAGCTCTGCTGGCTCTTGAACACAACTTTGACCTCATGAACCACGCCTGCCGCGCGCTTACCTACATGATGGAGGCCTTGCCTCGCTCTTCAGCTGTTGTTGTTGACGCCTTGCCAGCGTTTCTTGAAAAGGTATGTCTCTTGAAAAAGCATACATCTTAATGAGAATAACTTGTAGGCCAGTTGGTTGTGGTAGTCCATACCGGTAGCATGAAGCTGTTAAAGCTTGGAACAGTTCAGCCACTTAGTACAAGACCTACCACCATGAATTTTCCCATTTCTTTTCCTTTGTTTTATTTTGTGTGTTAACATGTTTACACAGGCTGGCCTGTAACAGCTATTCTTTGTATTACACAATCAAGAGAGTGTATTGATAGATAACTTGCTGTAGTTGCTTAGTGGCTATGGTGTTGGTCTGCTAAGCACAAGGTCCTGGAATCGAATCCCAGCCATGGCGACCACATTTCGATGGGGGTGAAATGCAAAAACACCTGTGTACTTAGATTTAGGTGCACGTTAAAGAACATGAAATGGTCCAAATTTCCTCTGTCCCCCAGCGTGGCGTGACTCATAATCAAATCGTGGTTTTGGCACATAAAACCCCACAATTTAATTGTTAATTTAGTTGATACACAGGTTGTGTGACACGTAGGCTAGCCTCCTACCCGTGTTGAAGCTCATTGGCTACTCTGGAGGTCTTGCAATCATGTGCATTTTCTAAAAAACTTGTAGCAGACAAACCTTAGTCATAGGCTCTGATTACTGTGGAGTGATAGTTTTGACACACAAGGCACGTGTGTAGGCACTACTGCAGTACAGCTTGTGTAAAAGGCATACACAACATCTAAACATGGCATTTTTATGGGCAATGCAAGTTTATTTCTCACCTTATGCACTTCATTTCTTTGTTAATGCTAGCCTGAACTTCAGGCTTGGAGTTCATTGCATGGAGCAAGGGGCATCTGTGGTCGTCAATGTCTGCTATAAGTGGGAGATTGGCTGCAGGTTCAACTGATGGGTTGCAGTATCACTGCTATCAACCTTATCAAACTGTTAAGGTCCTTCCCGAGCATTCCAGCTCCCAGACATGTTAGTCATTTGTTCATTTGACCCTAGCAGGAACAGCAACAAAATTTATTGAATTATCCAGCGAGTAGAATTAAACAAGATGCAGAAAAAAAATGTCAAAGTACGCTGCTGATTGATTTGAAGGTACTTGTTGGATACTAACACGCCCCTGAATAAAGCACATGCCCAATTTCTATGCGTGCAAAGCAAAAAAATAATGTAGAAGCAACATTAAAGCTCCTAACAAAATAGAAATCTAATCCATGTACAATTCTTTAGCAAGAAACATGGCAAGGGTCGTGTTTGTTGCACAATGGAGGCCAATTTCCTAAAATCTGCTTCCGCGTGCGGTTTTTGAAGTCAGCTATGCCACGATAGAATTGTGTTATGTGGAAAAGCATACAGATGTCGCGAAGGTGGTTTTCGGTTTCATATCTGATTGCATTGCGCAGGCAATTTTTGGCCGTATTTTGTTGAGAAAAGGTGTGCGTTAAAATGCGCAAGTAAACACCGTAACCAGACATTGTGAATTCTGGTTATTGCTTGAAAATTTTCCTGTGGCAGGCAGAAAATGGGCATTTTCTACTGGAGATTTGATGTGTGTTGAATGCGTTCGTTGTCCCCAAGCTTCTTTATGGCAGATGCTGCCACCAAAGTGGTTACTGTAGGGGTCACCATAAGGGTCAGGCACGTTCTTGCTGACTGGTCTAGTTTGAATTATCTGGTGAAAGCCAATTTTAGGATCGAAATAACAAATGCTTTGGCCCATTGAAATGCATGGGCACCGTCTGGGACCTTCAGTCCGGAACTACTGTACCGAAAAATCAAATTAACCGGAGCCAAATTAATTAAAATCTACTATAGTTGCTTCAGCTGCACATTTTGCACTTCTATAGGTTTCGAGAATGTTAGCTTTTGTTGTAATATGATGTTTCTGTTGTAAGTGTAGAGGTGATCATCATCAGCAGCAGTAGCCAATATTTATCTCCACTACAGGACCAAGGCACCTCCCAGTGATCTCCAATTACCCATGTCTTACGCTTGTCGATTCCAGCTTGCACATGCAAATTTTAAAATTTCATTAGCCCACGTAATTTTCTACCGTCCTCGACTGCACTTCCCTTCCCTTGGCACCTATTCTGCAACTCTGATGGTCCACCAGTTATCTGCCCTAAGCATTTCTAACCATTGCTGACAGTGTGGGTTGAGTGTAAGATTGCTTGCTTTTCTTAATCGCTTGGTTGGTTCTATTTTGCATTCTCTCTTCCAGCTTCAAGTCATACAGTGCATGGATGTTGCTGAGCAATCCCTGACTGCCCTGGAGATGTTGTCTCGGCGGCATAGTAAAGCTATCCTGCATGCGGTAAGGAAGATATTGTACTTAGATTACTTAGATTTAGGTGCACGTTAAAGAACCCTAGGTGGTCAAAATTACTGGAGTCCTCCACTACGGCGTGCCTTATAATCAGAAAGTGGTTTTGGTATGTAAAACCCCATAACCTAATTTTTTTTAAATTTCAGCAGATTTGTTAATGTGAAAAATGCTCATGGTGCTAAAGAAATGTGCCCTGCAGCACATAGGTTTTATACTTGAATGACATGTGGCACACAGGCGCAGTGGTATGTTTTGCTTTGCAGTCTGTAGGTGTCTGTGCGTGTGAACATTCATGCACTTTAATTGCAAATGCTTTTGTGCCTACTCGTGATGCATGCAGACCTGGAAGAGAAACTTCGATGCAAGGCTACTCTGTTGAGTAACAGTACACATTCTTCAACAAAGCTAAGATTTGGAAATGGAAAATGAAAACTGGCTAATTTGCAGATTAATTCAAGTAAGGCTCGCTGTATTGCCAAGGTTGTACTGTGTCAGAGCTAATCGACGCATGCTCGAGGGCAAAACGAGTGCCTTTATTTTTCCTGTGCGGTGAATGCAGCGTGGGGTGTCGGCGTGCCTCACATACCTGGACTTCTTCTCCATGAGTGCTCAGCGGGCAGCACTGACGGTGGCTGCCAACTGCTGCCAGAGCCTGACAGCTGACGAGTTCCCACTGGTGGGGGACTCTGTAGCGCTGCTTAGTGGCCGCCTCTCACATGGGGACCGCAAGTCGGTTGAGTCGGCCTGTCTGGCACTGGCGCGCCTGGTCGACTGCTTGGCGGCTCAAGCACCTCTTCTCCAGGAGGTCGCTGCCCAGGGTCTGCTACCGGCTGCGCAGGGTCTCCTTGCTCTCTCGCCACCCCCAGTGTCATCGGCCACCTTTGTCATGGTTGTCCGTATGTTGGCTGTGCTCTGCGCTGCCTGCCCACATCTTGCGGTCCAGTTGCTAAACAACAGTAAGGCACCATTTATTTTAGGATGGAGAGGGATGAGGGTCTTTGACCGAAAATTCTTTATTGTTTGAGCTGTCCTGAAAGCTTCTGGGATTATACAGGATTGTTTGCCGATTTCGAGCGTGCTCTCTGCAAAATTACATGTAAAAGTCTAGCTTGCTCTTACGGTTCTTGGACGACTGCATATCAGTGTTTCCTACAGAAATTGTAGAGTGTAATAAGGGTCATTTTGTCATTTGAAATGTTCTGGAAGTGAAGTGAAGTGTTGAACATTCAGAGCTTGTCTTCAAACAGGCAGAAATACGTTGACAATGTTACTGTTCTTCAACTGATATTTCTAGTACATATTGTACCCTAGCTTTGCCCTGGCCCAGCCCCCAACTTCTAAGCAGAAATATAAATGATCAAAATTCAAATGTACAGAAGCCAGGAAAAGCTTATAAAGAATTTCAAAAATGCAGCAGGAAAATATAGACATACTTTCTTTAGTGGCTGTTGACTAGGATTATCTGTGCAGTCAGATGAGCAGACAAGACAGGACAGCATGTGAGTGCATTCTAGAAGAGTTGATTGTTGGGCTAGTTGGTTGTCTATAATTGAACTTGTAACATAGCGCAATAAAAACCAGACTCAAGGAAAGTCGATGAAGGCAAACGCTACTTACAACTGTTTAATGTAAGGATAGAATTGTAAATATATGTCCTCTTGTCACGGATGCGCATAAGAAGCAAAAAGAACAGGCACATGCGTATCAAGGGCGGTTGCACAAGAAATCAAATTTAGCATGAAGTAATGAGATAGGAGGCTCACTTATACACCTCCCTCTGTTCTTGATAAAGAAGGTCTCCAGTGCTTGCGAGTGATTTGTTGTTTTGCTGCAGCAATCAGTTATTGTTCACATCACACAAGAGACTGGATCCAAAACATGGCATCCACAACTTGTTTCCGACTGCTGCAATCGCTTCTGGTGTATCCAGGCAACAAAAGCATAACTTTCGAGATCCATTTCTGTTAATCAGAAGTAACTGCTGCTGAGGCATGGATTTGGGCATCACTTACTGTGATAATTTTCTTTTTGACAAGGTCATGACTTGCAAAGCAGGCTCTTTGCATTCGAGTTTTTAGGTAAAGAAATAACTGAAGTGTCACATAATTCATCATGCCACAAGAGCAGTCAGGAAGTGGTGTGGTGGACCAGCTGATAGGTTTGCCATGCATTCTAAACCATTAGCATTCAAAAATACAGATGATAAATGGGCTTTGTCCCAAGAAAGGAATGCCAGTACTGCTGTATGTGGTTGTGCACAATTGTTGAGAATGAAGACTGAGCGAATGCTCTCTGTCAGAGGACGGTGAGCTGTGACAGAGCTTCCAGACTTCTCTGGAGCTTGCATTGGAATTCAGCAGTGGTTGTGGCTTTAACCTATTATTGTTCCCAAAACTAAGTGTACTATGTTGCCAATGGAGATAATAAAGGCAGATGCAAGTGCTTTTACAGTACTTCAAGGCACACACAAATAGGAACAACCACATGTTGCACCCCTGCAGTAGCTGTGTTGGCTAAGCATGATGATGAGGTTGCCACTTTGCCAAGTGCCACCCTCATAGCCGTGCTTGGTAGCCTGTCCACTATGACATGCTTGTGACCTTTGTTAGTTAAGTCGGGGGTGTTCTGCGAGGGTAGTGTGCTGAATTAATGCCACTCTTCTTAGTTCCAAGGTTCATGCTCTCTTTTTCCATTTACAGATATTGCTGAGACACTACGTTTTCTTCTCATGGGCAACTCGGATCCACTAGGAGATGACATAGAGGTAACCATTACATCAGTCACGTTTGTTTTCATCATATAGAAATAGAACCTCAAAAACTGTGATGTGCACTTCTTTTCAACTGAAGCAGTTCTGCGTATTTTTGCCTCCAATGTCTCAGCTTGTTCCAAGGAGTCCTCAAGAGCTGTACGAGATAACATCGCTGATAGCGTAAGTGATAGGCTGCTTTGATTCCTTTCATAATGTGTCCTGAGTACCCTGGGAAATGCAATGCTCACCGTTGTCAAAGTGAGCATGAAATGCACTACTGCAGCTTCAAATCTGTGTTAGCCAATGAGTGCACTTATTGTGAACACGTAACAGCAGTAACGAATTGCCACTCCAGTTTTTCCTCTTTTCGTGGGCTTCTTTTGCTTTGATTTTTACACAGCGAAATGAAGCACTGCAACTATATGAAGCTCGAATTTCTTTCCTTTACGACGGCTCCAAAATGGTGGTGTTGTGTCAAAGAAAGCCATGTGATCTACACCTCGCAACACCAGATTTTCTTCTTGATTTCTCTAAACCTTTATTTCAATATTTGCCACATGGTAACACCTCAAGATTGCGGGGTAAAAAAAAGGAAGTTTTGACCAGATAGACTATTCTAATTGTTGAGTCCCCCTCAAAGGGGTGGAGCAGTAAACTTGAACGGCGGGCACTATTTCCCTGCTGCCCACAATACACAGAACACTGTCGCCTTGGTTACATTCATGACTTGATTAACCTCTCATGTGTCAGTAAACTTAGCTGTGACAAAATGCTTGTTCTTTCTTAAAAGCATCCTATGTGAGCTGCTGGTATTGGGTGAAATGGGGTGCACTTCCTTTGCAGGGAGCTAATGCCAGTTCTGCCCCAGGATGGCATCTTCGTGGTGGACTCCCTTTTAGTGAAGCCAAATGCCCACCAAACTGATGCAGTGCTATGGAAGTGGAGGGATGATCGAGGGCTCTGGCATCCGTACTCTTCCATCGACTGCAAAATCATTGAGGCAAGTGCCATGGTATCTGGCTAAAATGTGACATTTAGAAATGATCTACCGTAAAAACCGGACTATAGGTCGGACCGGAATATAGGTCGATCCCCCAACTAACGAATTCTCAAAATGAAAAAAAAATCTTTTTCAATGGCAAAAGTACCGAAAGACATGACACCCTTACCTTGAAACAAATGCGACTCAGGGGGTTGCACAATGGTGACAGTATTTATTTAAATGCTGCTCGCATGTGCACCCGGCTAAGTTTTTAGCGGTAGCGCGCGACCATCGACACGCGTGCTTGTCAACACCTTATTAACGGCGCTGAGCAGTGAAACAAACGAGACACGCGCATGTGTATACACATGCCCTTACTTTCACTATTTCGCCGCTCCGTGCCGAGATGATAAGGTGCTGACAAACACGCGGGTCGATGGTCGCGCGATACTGTTAAAAATTCGTCGGGTGTACAGCACACAGAAGGGCACGAAGTGCGCAAGCGCTACTCCGAATCAGAGCAACGCCTTTGATCAGAGTCGGATGACGAGTGCTTCTCGCTGCCCAGTCCATAGGCGCGTGTGATCTCTACCGCTTTCAAACGGATGCATTCAGCAGTCACAGGCAGCGATCTTGAACGCAGCTCGCGGACGGACTCCGCAACCTTGCCTTCCAGTTCTGCAGTCCGCTGCGATCCGGCACGAAATGACGTTTTCTTTTGGTTGCTGCAAGTTGTAATACGTTGCTTTTGCCTCCGCCACTACCGAATGCTCTTTTCGGATACTTCCAAGTTCGCGCTGTGCCGCCAGGTTGCCGTGGGCTTCCGCGTACTCAATCGCCTTTTTCTTGAAGGCGACGGTGAATTGACGTCGGCTTCCGCTCCCGCTCATTTTGAAACAAAATGAAAGTGCAGCCTTTAATAACTTTGTGACAATGGAAACGGGAAATGTCGGCGCCACAGCGTCGCCACGCTGCTGCTGATGGCAATGGCGAAGGCGGCTGTTTACTTCAACCGCCCATTGTTGCAAGACCTCTGTAGTTTTTCTGCCAATGTCCGGTATATAAGTCGAGGGTCGACTTTTCGCGATGGTTTTTTGAAGAAAAGTTCGACCTATATTCTGGTTTTTACAGTAGGTGTTGTGGTATCAAGGCTTTTAAATTACACAGACCATGCGCGTCATTTATTTCACAGAAGTTACTACGTGACATACTGCAGACTAGGAAATCTATGGCTCGTCATTTCGTGTAATTGCTGGTGATTTGGCAGTGGATGAGGCAATTGTCAGCAAGGGCACTGTGAAAGCTGGCTTATAATTTCCTGGCACACGATTAGGAAACAAGCACTTGCATTTTTGTATTCCCGGCAAATGCCCATAGGACTCAATGCATTTTGTACGTTTCAACAATGAAATTCCACATCAACAAAATTTGCGAGAACCTAACCTTTGCAAATAACCTACTCCCACAAAGCTAGCAAGCTCCAATATGTGCTCAAATGTGTTTGCTTTGCACTAAAATTTTTTAAAGTACCACCTCATTACGCTCGTATTGGCGTCGCCATTTTTGTTTACTAAAACAACCATGCGGTGGAAGTGATCACGTGCACTGGAAACACGCCATGGCCTCCATCTTGCTTGTTGATTGCTGTTTGAAATGGGACACATGTTGCTACCAACATGTTATGATGGTTTTTGCAGACCTAGTGGTGTGCGTAATGTGCGGCTCAGTGAGAAAAGTGCAGCAAAAACAAAAAAATCCATATCCCACCAATGTGGACTTGTTTATTGCTCTTAAGGTCATTGCTGCAGTGTGAACTGCTGCCCATTTCGCTGTGATTGAGCGATTATCTGGGAATACGTGTCCCTTGCTTCAAGAATGCTGGTTTCGATGTGACCCGATAGGCATTGTGTGCGGATTTGCACCAGGGGGCCGTAATCTTGATCTGTTACCTTTGGGGATACAAGATGCAATCACTTTTGCACTCTGCACTGAATGTGTCGGCATCTACAGGCGACAGCGTCCACTGGGAAAACATTGCTGCGTGTGTGGAGTGCTGTTGCCCCGCATCTGGTGCCTAGTTACACAAGATTTCACAAATGTGATCGTATCTGCGAAAGCAATCAGCCGGGAATGCTGCTCCATGCCAGTGCCGCCACTGCTGATCGACGCATGGCGTGCATTTTTTGCTATCGGCAATGCGGTTCTGGTATATCCTCGAGTAAGGCTTGCTGTAAAGTAGGCTAATAGAATTTTTACAGTAAAGTTTCGTTCTGCAACGTAGTTCCTATATGTGCTGTCATTTTGCAACAACGAAATGCCTGCAAGAGCACTCCCCCCCCCCCCCCCCCCCCCCTATTTTGTTATTGTGAGGTTCAACTGTAGTATGCAGCCCAATCTTAGCACCAGGCATTTTTGCCATGTACAGTAAAAGCTCGTTAATTTGGATCCCATGGGACCGGGAAAAATGTCCAAATTATTCTAATGCCAAATAAACGAATGAACAGGAAAAACATTAATATCAAGTTGTAGAAGCATAAATAAACATATCTTCATGAAACTTTGCGGTTCCTCATAGATCGGTGGTGTGAACATACCCTGAAAGTTTCATCTGGATATCTTTAAAAATAAGAAAGTTCGGTCTCCAGGGTAGCCTCCCCCTTTAACTCTTCTAAGTGGGAACAGCCCACAAATTGTAGGAAGAGCTCAGGCAAATGTCCTCCAATATCATAAGCGCCTCCGTGACTTCTCGTGAAGTGCGATGAGGTCGTGGCTGCACCTCCTCGCATGACTCTTCGTCTGAATCATGGTCTTCCCGGGTGCCTGTGACATCATTAATAATTTCTTCATCGGTCAGGAGACCAGTCGCGGCGACACGATCATCAATCGCGATGTAGTCCTGAAGGATCGCATCTGTGGAAAGGACAGCATCGAAGGTCGGCCAGTCATCATCGGTGGGCTCGGCTGAGACCTCACCGGCTACTGCTGCATGCTCGGGCCTCACAAAACCGCTGTGCCGAAAACAGTTTGCGATGACTTGCGGAGGAGTATTTTTCCACACGTGGGTGATGATGTGCACTGCGCCGAGTAAGTCCACTTCATACAGTTTTCCAACTTCTGAGCATAAGATCATTCGCTGTAGAAGGTACTTTAGGCACTTCAACTTCACATGGTGAATGATACCCTGGTCCATCGGCTGAAGGGCACATATAGTGTTGTGCAGCAAAAAAACTACCTTGACGCTCTTCAGTTCGCCTGTACAGTTATGTGCACTGCAGTTGTCAACAACCATAATTATCTTGCGGTCCTTAGAAGTGAAGTGCCGGTCTAACCGCTGCAGCTAGCCTCGAAAAATCTGAGGTCACCCAAGCCTTCCTGTTTGCTCTGAACTCGACAGGAAGGCCTTTGATGTTTTTAAAGCAACATGTCTTATGTCTTGGCGGCAAGAAGCACAGTTATCCTTTGCTTGCTCTTCTTGCCACCAATGCACGGGTCCCCTCTGAAAGTCACCGTCTTGTCGGGCAGAGCTCTGAAAAATAGAGCGGTTTCGTCTGCATTGAACAAGTCACTTGGTTCATATGCAGCGATGTGCTCAAGCAGCTTCCCATTTTTTCACAGGGTGGTCACGCTTTTGTCAATGCTGGCCTTTTCATTGCACCCAGTTCTGAAGATGAGTTCGTGTCTCTCCCGAAACCTCGCAAACCACCCTTTGGAAGCTCTGAACGATTCAATGTTCATCATTGCAGTGCACTTCTCACCTTAGGCCATGATGAAAGGTCCACTCAAAGGCAGATGTGCATTGCGACAGTCAGTAACCCGCTGGAGCAAAGCTTCTTCGAGCTGGGGATGAGCTGCGGTTCGCAACCACTTTCTTGATGCATAAAACTTCTTGCTTTCAAAGGCTTGAATCTGTTGTTCATTTTTCAAGTATGTTCCCAACATGTTCCGCTTCATGTTGTACTTGGTAATAACGTGCTGTTGCGATTCGCCGTTCTTCAAAGCCTGCAAAATTTCCACCTTAGTCGCCGATTTCTTGGCTTCATACTTCTGCCACTTTGCCGGCATTGCCATCACTGTAGCCGCATGGTGGTGGTGGCATGTAAAACACAGTCACAGCGAAAAAAGAAAACTCCGCAAGAAGAGAGGATGCTGACTCGACAACACAAGGGAAAATGGCCTCGAAGATGCAGTGGAGCGAAGGAAGAAGACACAGACGTTCGGTGACGCTGTGATCGCCCCCATTAATTGACGACGATGGCAATGCTTCTCAGGTTTCGGTTTCACTCCAGCGGTGCCAGCACTGCTTTACCACTTTTTCGTGTAGCGGCAGCTGTCAGCATTTGTCCGAATTAAGCAATGCGGGGCCAAATTTTGACGAATTAACTACGGTTTGATCCCATAGACTAACATGCACTTTGACCGGGTCTAATAGAGCCGTCTGAGTTATCGGAATTTCGGAATTAACAGGTGTCGAATTAATGAGCTTTTACTGTATGTGGAGGTAGAAGTATTGGGTTGCACACCGTAACTTTCTTACTCTGTTTCTTAAGCTGCAGTAATAGTTGGCTGCGGTTTGTGGCATGCAGTTATATATAGTGGCATGTGTACTGCCATTCTTGCTCTTTAACAATGCCGTGGTGTTATACTTGATTTTTGTCTGCATTTAGCATTTCATCAAGATCTCCATGCTGTGTGAGATAGTTGTAGCTTAGTAGCTTTTATTTATGTATCTGACCCCAAGGTTTATACACGTAAAGAGTCAAACTAATCTAATCTATTTAACATTTTTGAGGTGGAGATCTATTTTGTTTGTGTTTGCTGGCGATAGCTTCTGTAAAAATTTGCAAGCATCCACGTACAACAAAGAATGTTCGCGTGTTGTTTTGTGCTTCACTATAGTGGTGTTTTAATCCAACAAAACACTTTGTCAGTGCCTAGAAAGTCCTTGAGAACCCTTGATTTTTTCTGCAAAAGCTGCTGTGAACCCTGTTTAGGAAAGCCGTGCAAATCTCCTCCTGCCTTGCACAGGCGGCCCACCAGTCAGGCGAGGATGAAATCAGCCTTTCCACGATGGGCAAGACCTACACGCTCGACTTCAACCTTATGCAGCAGATCAATGAGGATACTGGCACTGCAAGGCCTGTGCAGAGGGTCACCAATCAGGGCATGGCCCAGAGTGAGTCTGGCACATTTGGCTGAACATAGCCTCTATTTTGCATCACTTCCAAGGAAAAGTGAATGTATTCGTTGCTTGAGTAAATACGGTATATTCTGTCATGTTTTGACCAAACTACTGGGGTTATAATAAATAGATTATATAGATTAGAATGTATGGTATATATAGATCAGAAGAGAAACGTAAACGCACCTGAAAGCTTATAATTAGGGGTGCATGTATACTTGAATATGATTAAATCGAATAGTGAAAGTTTGAATAATTCGGTTCACGAGTCAAATACAGTTAATCCTCGACATGACGAACTTCAGTATAACGAAATGATCAATATAATGAAGTATTTAACTTTTCATAACTTCTTGTCCGCAGAACACCATGTATATTTAGAATCTCAATATAGCGAAGTGGGTTTGTATGCGTTTTCAACATAACGGAATTTCACTGCCGCTGCATAGGAATGTTGAGACAATAAAACTTCGGCAGACGCAGATGGACAAATGATTGAATTACATAGCGCTGCTTGCAAACGCACCTCTCAAACTGTGCAAGTGTGATGAGCGAAAGGGGAGGTGGAGCCGCAACGTGTTTCATATGAGCTCCAAGTGCGATAAGATCCTATTGGGCCCCACGCACTGTGCGCTTTAGCTGCTAGTGAAAGTGTGTGAAGGTGAGACAAGAAAGATGGTGGCTTCATTAGTGCCGCCTTCCCAAGCGAGCAATGGGAAAGAGGGAAGGAGAGTGAGCTCGCAGTAACGCGATCAAGCGCACGAGAGAGGTCGGATTAGGGGGTAAGTTGGCGCGCCTCTCAATTTCTAGCGCTGCGCAAAGCTGTAAGCGCGGCTAACTGAGCACATACGCAGCTGCACACCCTGCTTTAGAGGTAACCTGCCGCATGTGCTAAGAGTGGGCATGCGGAGAGGGCGTGGCACTGTGTAAACTCTCTTACCGTGCATGTAAGCTGTATTCCCAAGTCTCGATGACTGCTCCCTGCTGCCAGCGCTTTTTCTGATAGTGTGATCCCAGTGTGGGCGATGCTATCAGCTGCAGGGGCAGAGTGCACGCGAAAGTATGGCTGGCTTCACTTAATTTGTACTGCCGATGGGAAGATATCATCCACGTGCCTGGCATGAAGCTGTATCATTCGTAGCAGACTCCTAAAGTTATCATAGTGAATTGCTTTCTCATTCAGATTTGCTTTTTTCGATTACCTGATAAATAAGAGAATTCTGTGGCCCCTTTCCGTGTAAGCCTGCTGTTTGTGGGCGCTGGGTATGCATGGAACACTGATCAGGTCACATGATGCGTGCAGATTTGCCTTATGATATTTCACCTGCCGTAAACTTTGCATAGTCCTTCTGTATGTTGGTGAAAATCTGGAAAGCCAAACTTTCTGTGCAATAAATAACATTACTGCAAAAAATGCAGGTCCACTAGTAAACTGATATCCAGCACAACAGAATGTCACAAGTTCATTAGTTATCAAAAATTCATTAGTTCCAGAGGAAAGAAGCACTAGGTTCTATTCAACAGAAATTCTTTTGATAAAAAAAAAATATATATCATCCAGGCCTTCATATACTAGAACTGAACTGTAATTTGGTGCCTTTATTAAGAGTAGGCCATACTGATAACTTGCTACTTTCTTGTTATGCAATGTTAGGAGACACCCGAGCATGTGGGTCACCATATTTGCCTGCCCAACATTTGTAAGCAGTAAATTTTGTGAAAAATTTTCCAATATTCTATATTCGATTCAAAATCTACTATGCTCCGTTTCATGCATAGCGTGCAACAGGCTGGAACCTATGGAAGTAGGCTTCAGAAAAAAAGAAATAAAAAAGCTAGAATGTATCATTTCGCGTGTTATGTGGCTGAGTGGCACAAGGCACGCGCATGGAGGTTGCAGGCTAGGTAGCACCTGGGTTCGAATCTCAGTATGGCCAAGTTTTTCTCCCCCCCCCTCCCCTCTTTTTTTCCATTATTCTTTAAAAATAAGAATCGTAGAGCAAAAAATTTTTCTGTGGTTGCCTGCATTACAACACTTGCCAACATCCTCTAAGCTCTGTAAATGTAAGTGATGAATTTTGTACGTATTGACAAAAGTATATATTTCAGCATTGTTGAAAATGAGCACACAAGTTTATTTTTCAGCAATATTCAGTAGAACCCAACAAGTGCTAATACGATGACATAGAAAGGACATAACCGACGGGATGTAGCGCTTTCTTCTCTGTCCTACCCGCACTCTCAGTTTCATGAGGCATTGTTCTATATCAAAGCAACTTTCACTCAGCAGTTTTCACGTAAGATAAGCAATGCAAGCATTCCCCGGGTTATCATTTTCCAGAAGCCTACAAGCACTGCTACACAGTTATGATACGAGACACACGGGTTTGGGTGTACAAACATTTGAGGATACCAGGCATGGTATATTTTTTTAATGGGGCCTAGTAAGGGGCCCTTCAAACAATCTCTTCTATACCGCTCATTGCTGAGCTAAACTCATCAGGACAGTCACTTGACCCACCAGTGCTAATAATGACCGGCTCGATTTGATTAACTATAATTACATCCCGTTCCCAGGACTTTGTTAGGTTACTGATGCCAGTGCATCTGGTAAGAGCTGTTCAATGTGCGCCAAAGTAAACTCCTTGTTTCTCATGGCTACGTGGCCTTTCATGACCCCCCATACATTCTCGATTGGGTTAAATTCACAGTGGTATGGAGGCAGTCTTAACACTTCATGACTGTATTTAGCAGCAATATTGTCTATATTGTCTATATGGTACGCAGCGCCAGCGTAGGGCACACTCACTCTCTTTGAAAGTTCCAACAATTCGGCACGAAACATATCTGAGCTCCAAGTAATTCCCCTCCTTGTAAGCCACGCTTGGATGTCACCTTTTCGCGTCGACACTGTGGGCACTTTTTCTAGAGTGACATTGCGATGCAGCGCATTATCCATAACAATGACGCTACTGGTGGGGATGTTGGGCAACAGTTTAGTCGTAAACCAGTGTTTGAAGTATGTGCCATCCATATGCAAATGGTAGTCCACATTATTGCCTTTCTTGGCCTTGAAAAAGTCTGCTACACCGTTAATAAATCCAGTGTCACTGCTTCCTGCATGCACAAGGATGGGGCTGCTGTACATTTTGTTAGGCCCCTTAGGAAGGCCTTAGATGGTGCCACTGTGCTGTCTTGCCATACCTGCTGCTCAGTATGGCCGTCATTTACCCACTATTCATCCAGGTAAATGATTGTCCTGTGGAAAAGTGGGATAAAAATATGTCTCTATAGCGCACCTGATGTCTTGTTCACGACGACAAAACGCCTGAAACTACTCAGGGACAGCTTGCATGCTGGCGTCTTTCGCTCATGAGCACGTTCGAACAGTGCGGTTGTGGAAGGCGGTACGGCGCTGTTGTAGCTTCAACTTCATAGCCACAAAAACTGGTCCCTGTGCCAGTGCGCAAACAGCAAATAAAACACAAACTAAAGCACAGGCTGCTGGATTGCAGCCATTAAAGTGCGTATTGTTTTCTATTTCCAAGCACCAAGAATACACGGCAAAAGAACTCAATGTGCAAGTCACAAAATTATTAAGTATGCGTAGCTACTATGAACCGCGTACTTGCCCTGCTTCCAGAATTCCTTGGTGGCTCTCAAGTACCTCCGACGCCAGGTGATTATGTCGTCACGCTCGATGAGCGCCAGCTTTCGTTTTTCAAAAGTGAAGCTGATGTCATGCAACAGTCTCCATAATGTTGTCTTCGTTAACTGCTGTGAAGATTTTATCAAAAATTTGAATTTCTTTTTCAGCGTACATGCCACGTACTTAAGACGAACAGCGTGTAGTGTAAAGCTATCATGCTTGATGAAACGAGAGCTTGTTAGAGGGACTTTGCGAGGTCTCTTCTTCGGCTAAGCCAGTCGGCCTGAGAGACACTCTGTCATGTACTTAGCGACAGTGCGAGTGGACGCTCCAGTATCAGCACTCACAATATCACGAACTTCGCGGACTGTCTTCGGGAAGCGTGCCCTTGTCACTGTGTAGACATTGGCGATAAGTTGCTTGCATTGCCTCGAAAACTTCGCTGGAGATATCTTCAAAAACAAACGACGAGGCGATGCGCTTCCAGCTGAAGCCGGAGACACCATCTTCTTTGTGTCGGCTGTTCGGACGGGACAAAACCTGGCACGAACTAAGAAGGATATTTAAAGTACTATGACGCTTTCAATACTGGAGCTTTAAGCATGCACAAATCTTGTCTGTTAACAAAACAGTAAATAAATGCTAATATTATATTTGTGTTTACAGTATCCTTATTTTATTGCATTTCAGCAGTGTTGTGCGCTACTTTTCTTGTCGCAAGTATAGCGCCGTATTAGCTCCCCAGCTTTGGCAGCGTTGCACGCTGTGTATGAAACGGAGTTCACTTATAATACACTAATTAGCATGGCTGACAGCATAGTTTTCCTGCAAAGATATAGAAACCAGGCATCTGCAACTGGAAATTACTTGATGTCACGAGCAGATCTCTGCAACTGCGTGAATGAAATGTTTGTTTCGTTACATCACAGTGCTCTCTGGGGGCGCTTCGGCAACTGCTACAGGGGCGTCATCGTCTTCTCCTTCGTCTTCCTCCTCTTCGCCATCCCAAAGTGGCGGAGGGGCTGCTGCTACGGCAGCTGATCCACGTGCCATGTGGCTTCGCGAACAGAGCCACGCTGGGGGTCGAGCTTTTCTGGGAGCCCTGTTTGGGGCTCTACACGAGGTGTACAGCAGTTCGGCAGGACCTGCCGTGCGGCATCGCTGCCTGCGAGCACTGCTGCGCATGGTGCACTGTGCTCCTGCACCTCTTCTGGCAGAGGTGTGTTGAGAAGGAGCTGCTTGTGTGCATCTCATTGCTCCCTAAAAAAAAATTCCACACTAACAGAATTTTGTTCATTTGTGCCTTGGTTTATGCACCAACTTTCTTATCCTTAGTCTTTTTCATTTTGACAGTGCATTCCTTTTTCCAAGACCATCGTTTTTCTTGAGAACATATGCTACCGTAGCGCCTCTACGCTGTACAGCCTATTGCTTGGAAACATTTTTTGGGACATTCGTGTTTAATATCTCGTGCAACATTTCTTGATGCAAATATATAAGCCATTGTGTAAAAATAGCCGAACTTCGATATATGAAACACGGATATACTGAATTATTGCGTATATTGAACACTTTCTATATCACCTGGAAGATTGCATGCATTTTAAAATCTTTTATTTCGAACGGGGTCGGACGTAAAATTGATACAGTGAAACCTTGTGAAACCATAGTTGGGCTGAGCTTGGAAAAAGTACGTACTAAATGATATCATGAGAAGCGAACAAATAAGGACACCAAGGAAACATATGGGGAAATTACATGCACAGTGGAATCCTGGTTATACATCCCCGGTTTTGCGACGACCCAGGTTTTACAAAGGATTAGCGCAGTCCCTGCGAAGTCCCCATAGAAGCAATGCATTAAAAAACCAGGTTATTCGACACAATTTTACGCCTGACCCGTATTATACAACGACGTGACGGCGGACAAAAGAAAAGTCTGATCATTCGTTTCTCTCTCCCCAACCAGTCGCCGTCTGCGACGCTCGCTGCTCTGAAATAGTGCCTTTTCTTCTCCACAATCACTTTCTCCGTCTCTTCTCGGCGGTGTCGCATTGAGGAAGCGTTTCTCTTTCCAGTTTCCCAGCAGCAGATCACCGACAAGGTAGCACGAAGAGGCCTAGGTTTATCGCACATGTTCTCCGTCGTAATCCTAGTGACCAGCGTTCAGCGGAGGTTTTCACTTGTGTAAAGCAATGCGACGCACAATGTTCAGAAAGCGGGCAGTTCTGTCGCTTGGCGATAAGCTGAATATTATTGAGGAAGTGGAAAAGTGGCATGGAGCCACGAAAGCCAGCATTGCCCGTGACCTTAAAGGGGGACACTGCCATATAAATAATCTTCTTTATTTTCCCATATATACTAGTCAAACTTGTTGGTGTTATTGATAATTTTGCACCGATTTCAAATGTGTACTTAGTTTTGGGTTAGCTCAATTAGTTATTAAGGTAATTAACATTTAATTCCCTTTGATTGCGGCCTCAATTAAAAATAAATGGCTCAATAAAAATAATTTGTAAGGCATGGTTAGATAGCATAAGGAGTAAGGATTGAAGTTTAGCAAACACTTTTTTGATGTGACCATTAATAGTTACATTACAGCCCATCGAATGTAAGCCCACAAAATGTACCAAAATAATTAATTTCTGAAATGAAAGGTGAGAAATCCACTTGCTATCTTTCATAGAGTACACATAAGACTTTATTCAGCAAAAAGAATTTCAGTTCTAACTGTTCTAGGTGTTGTGATACTGAGGCCTCAATATTGCATGGAGCCAAAAATTTATGTTTTGAGAAAAACGTAAAAAACAAACAGCACAAAATTTCATGAAAATTAACAAATGGTTTGCACCTATTTATACATGTACATTCCTAATAACCACCAGGAATGTAGTCTAATTGCCTGCTGCGGTTTTAATGTCGTCTCTTCAGTGCCTCTTGAACACTGTCAGCCAAGGAATGACTCGCTTCTTCATCACTTCTTCGGCTGCACGAATTGCTGCAGGGGTCAATTTTTTTTTCACGTAGTTCTGCCACACCTTGTTATGGAGACCGCGGTTGGAAGTGTTCATCACCGAAAAAATATCATTAAGTGCTGTTTGCTGGTTCCCAGTGCACTGCATAGCATGCGCTGCCAAAATATTTGCAACCAACAGGTTCACTGTCTGATCGCCGCTTACTCACGGTGTGTTCCACGCGGACGCGATGTCTTCGCAGTTGAAACATGAAAGCGTAAGTTTCACAGCGAGGCCGTATTTTCGCTCACCTTTCTTGAACTCAACGTTGGCGCTATCACTTGCTGTGCACTTTGTAAACGTCAAAAGCTGGTTTTTCAGATCCAAATTGACGATCGTGAATGCCGATCTTTCATGCAGTTCTCGTCAGTCTGCCGGTCTCGTCAAGTGCAGTTGACCACGCCGCCGTCACGGTTAAAACAATCCGATTTCCGCTTTGTCGCTGCCATTGACGAGAGTTCCAGGAGCTTTTTGTCGGTCCGAATCCTGTGTTCTGCTTCACATCGGAAGGCTGCAGCATCACCGTGTCACGGCGGATGCGGCCGCTGTCGGCTTCTGGAGCTCGTGCACACGCTGGACCCACGTCATTGTCGCTAACTTCCACTTGATGTAGCCTCTACATCGCCCTCGCCGCATCTTGGGGAAATGCGGCGACCTTTAACATTACCAACCATCGATTTCTCCCGCTTTTTGCCGAATTTGTTCAGCATATGAAACTTTCTTGTTGACCCGGTCATTGTTCCATCTCTCAGTCGCTGCACGCAGTTTTTCAAAATGACGTCTCAGCATGACGGTGGTGCGCAGGCCGGTTTGCTTAGCAGACAACATCAGCCAGCTCCGCCAATCAGGTGGCAGTCTTCTCACGTGGGCTCGTTCAGCCACTAGGAAACAAATAATGTGCTTTTCTTTATTGATTTATTTTGCACCTTCCAATGATTGAAACTGAGCGACGGCGGCGGGAAACTTAAGGGGGGACGCGGGGATCAGATCGCGAAAATCGCAAAAAACATCGATTTTTGGCAACGACGCGTTTCGGTATCTGCAATGCCTAATCTACATTGTATCAAAATGGTTTGACTGAAAACGCACTAAAAGTGCCCGAAAAAAATTAATTTATCAGTGCGTAGGGCGAGAAAACAGCTTTAAATCGCGTAAAATCACCGCGGTTCACGGATCCCTAACTTGTCTTTCCCGCCACCGAACGCCGCCATCTTGGTATCGTACGAAAGCTCGAAGTTTCGCCATTCCGTTTCTGAATTCTTCGGTCGTCGCCATCTTGTAACAAACGCACAAGCACAAAAGACGCGCGGGTCTGCTAGAGGCGGTCACACGGGCCCTGCGATAAAAGCGGGCCTCCGATTGGTTGCCGTACTGAAAGGCGTCTCGCCATTGGTTGCTGCTGCAGACGCGGGCAAGCTGGCAACCACAGCGGACCGCAGTTGTCTGCTTTGAAAACCACGCCGGCGTCTTTCTTCGCTTGACACTCGCAGAATTCGGATTTATGAAAACTCCCAGGTCAGTAATGGATCGTCGCTCGTTCAAAAAGAACTTTTAAGTGAAGCATGCCTTCGGAAAACGGAAACGCAAACCTCCTACGGCGAGAAAAAGACGGCGGCCAGCGGGAGGAGCGGAGAACCCGACTGAACACGTGGATAACGTGCCGCGTTATCTTGCACCGCGCGATTCCAGCAGCGAAGCCGACAATCGCCCTGTGACATCGACACTGATAACCAAGCCACCGGAAGATGTGCCAACGGGGGCTCTGCGTACGACGCGCGCGAGTCGGCAGCCGAGATAGGGTTGTTGGAGGCGACGCGGGTCGAAGGTCTCCATCGCCGGCAGAGACGGTGTGCGTTTCCGATGCATCGTGCGACAGGGACACGCAGCCTGCGAGTGAGCCCCAACCGTGGACAAGCTACATACTGTAAGGTGACTCAAGGCTCACCAGACGAATCGTCGCACGATTCAGACGCGCCTCGAGCCGCGTTTTGTGTTGGCGGTGACTGCAGAAGCGCAGGCATGCAGCGTTCGCGACTCCCTTCGCGCAGTGTCCGCGACTTAGCGGAAGCAGCAATGCCAAGAACAAATTTCGGCCCCTTGTGACTGTGAGTTCATTATTATGCCTGTTTCCGCGATGAACTCTTTGATCGCTAAAACTGTGCCCAAGATGCCAACAGCGTTCTGTGGGTACACTGCGATACCAGGCTCGGTCTGGCAGTGAAAATGGTGGTCATGCACTACTCCAGACGGCGCAAGAAAAGGATAAAGAACGCCTGAAGAAGGCATCCAAAGCCCACCAAACAATGAGGCAAAGGTGTAAGAAGATGCCTGACAACAATGATTCAAAATATTACAGCCCTGGTGCCTTTTAATAAATTTGCAGTGCTTTTAAAACTTTGCAGCCAGTTTTCTCAATTGCATGTTTTTTGTCAATCACCTCGCTTGTGGAAAGCGTAGCACAACAATGGCTGGACCGATTTTGACCCAGTTTGTTTTTCTGTGATCCACAAGCTGTGCTGTACATAAAGACAGTCTTGAAATGTTTCTTTATCTTTCCATTATTTAATTATTTCACAATTACTACATGGCTCCATGCAGTGAAGCACAGTCATGTGCATGTTATGTTGAGCAAAAAATTGTTAGTGCACAAAAAAAAAAATCGAACACTGTCTTGATGTAGATTAGACATCTGGGCAAACATGCAAGGTATTCCCAGCTCCCTATCACGTTTCATTACTGTGCCAGGCTTTCCACAAGCAAGGAACTTGTAAATTCTTATAAAACAAACTAATTAAGATATCCTAATGAAATTTTAGATTTGTCACTTTATTGCAATGTGCAGTGTGTGTGCCAAATTTCAGCCCTTTCTGTGAAGAAACAAAAAAGTTAAATCTGATCCTCGCCTCCCCCCTTAAGCAGGAAGGTAGCTCTTACAAACGAGACCGAGATGGCGGTGACAGGCAGCGTGAAACGGCAGCTGCGCAATGGGAAGGAAGGGCCGTTTTGGGGTTCATTTTGGCTGGAATTCATCGGGAACTCATTCCGCAAATTATTTCGCCTGAACTACTGATTCTAGAGACGCGAAACTTGGCAGATAGGTAGAAAAATAGTTGATTTCTAAAATAACACTTCCAAAATCTAGATTTTTTTCGCTATTTTTTGGTTTTCAAGGCCCGTGTCCCCTCTTAAGATACCCGAATCTTCGCTTAAGATGATCCTGGCAAACAAAGCGGTGATATTGCAGAATGCTAACAAGTTCGGGCTCAAGCGTAAAGTGGCAAAATGACAGCATGAGAGGTTAGAAAAAAGTTATCATCAAAGTGGCTGCATCAAGCACGGAGCTCTGCGATCAACGTTGGTGGTGCCATTCTAAAAGAAAAGGCGGACCTTGTGGCATTGCGTCTGGGCATTGACGACTTTCAGGCATCAAACGGGTGGCTGGCTCACTTTAAAAAACGTAACAGGGTTGTGTACAGTTGCTCCTGTGGAGAAAGCACTTCCGTGGACCTTTCGACGGTGAACGAGTGGGTGGAGTCGTTGCCGGAGATGATTGCTGCATACAAGCCCTGCGACGTTTTCAACACTGATGAGAGCGATATTTTTTACCATATGCAGCTTGAGCAAACCTTTGCATTTAAGGGTGACAGCTGTCACGGTGGCAAGCGAAGTAAAGAGCGTGTGACGGCACTATTCTGTGCTAACAAGGACGGTTCCGAGAGGCTGCCCATGCTCATTGTTGGAAAGTGCCTGTGCCTACAACGTTCGCTGAGGCGCTGTGGCACATAGACGGCATCCGGAACTTCATCTGTTCATGCGTCGCCACAGAGAACCTCCTTTTGGATGTTGCCCAACTCGAGCAAAGGCTCTTGGTTCACAGATCAAACAAGGTCCAAAAGAAACTTACCCGACTTTTTTTAAAGTTTGCGCCGGCTGGTGGGGGTCGCAGCAGTGGGCAGGAGAGTGCCGTAAAGGTTCGTTTGAATAAAGCGTGATTGGTACCTGTACTGCAGCATTAATTCTTATTGCATTTACTTTTTTGGTAATTTGGGCTTCCAAGCTCTGCAGAGTATTTTAGTAGTTTACATTGAAGTTCCTCGTAAATCCGTCGCGCGAAATAAGTAGTATCTTCATAGGCATAATTTTTGTTCGGATTTTACGACGCCCGCATTTTACGACGCTTTTTCGCGGTCCTTAGAAAGTCATGTAATAGGGGTTCCACTGTACTTGGGATCGTTCCCCACCTGCGGCAAATAGTTTTTTCATACACTTTTATTACCCTTAATTTATCGTTTCTTTAGTTCAGTCAGTAAGTACAAGTAATTTCTCCTATGTTTTCCTTGGTGTCTTTATTGGCTTCTCATATGATTAACAAAAATCGGGCCCCTCGGTTAACCCTCTTTTTTTCTCGTTCTTGCATAACGAGGATCTCGAATCCGGCAACATTGATGCCTTCAAGTTGCATTTGCGGGTTTGACCAGTTGCCTTCACCCAGAAAGACCACGTATTAGTGACGCCTGCCGCAGAAAGGATGTTCCACATTCGCCGCTAAGGTTTGCGAGTGGTGGTGCTGGCTAACACTCCCAGGGTTCTACTAGGAATCGTAAATACCCAAGAAAGTGGATGGGGAAACGGAAAAACTTGGTGCAAAGCTCTGAAGAATGAAGAGCACCATCTAAGTCGCGATGGACGGACAATCTGTTCGCGACCACTTCACTGCCTAAAAGCTAATTTGGATGTGCATGCGGTATTGAAAAGCATTTCTCAGATGAAGGCGTGCATCATGGCTGCGCTGCGCAAGGAATTTGTGTTTTCGCCGCTGTGAGTGCTGATCAGTCATGAGATGACGAGAATTGCTGCTTCTGCCGTGCCTTTGTGGAAAATAGAAGCAGGATTTGCTGATTCATCCGGTAAATAAAAGCGTGTTGGCATAGTAAGCATTTGTTTGTTTTCTTGATAACCTCCATAATTTGACATTCTGTACATTTTTACATTTTTCTTCGGTCTCGTGGAATAAGAATTAACGAGATTCTACCATATGAGATCTGACTTAATTTGACATGAAATTGGCAACTGGTGGATGTGCGCTCATGATTTAGTTCACATAGTATCGTTTATTTTTAATATTCTGGGTATTCAACTAGGATAGTTAGTGCTATGCAAGTATATACATAAAACGTTGGTGCAATCCCGTTACATATGGTTACCCGGCGCCAACAATCACGATCAAGAACACACAAGATTACTCTGTTGAGTTATGCTTATTTCTTACTGGTTCATACATTCCTGGAAAACACAATATTTTGGCATGAATGTTCAGTGCATTGCTAAACTGCGATTGTAGGATACGTTTTCCCACCACTAGGTCGTACGTAAACAAAAAATATGCGAGGCGCATACGATTTTGAACAATATCTTCCTGCCGAGGCCTCTTAACCACAATACTGCTCCCGTAAAAGTGCCAGCGCATGCTCAGTTTCTTATCCCAGTACCAGCAAATCCCCTCTTGGGTCGTCGCAGGCCTCACACACAGCTATCACTGCCAACCCTATTGTAGTAGGCGCTCACTACGGTGAAGGGGCCTGTCGTAATAGTCTATACACAATTTGCCAGGTTCCCTTACTGGATAGTTGCTAAATTTAGGGGGCCTTTTTTTATTCCATCGCAGGTTATGTGTGCAGAGTGTTGCTAGTTAGTGGATGGGGGGACCTGTCTCACTGGGGCACTCATTAACAATGTAACAATGTGGCATCTACCTAAGGCCGCCACCCTCCTCATTGGCACGTGTCTCAGCTGTAGCTACGCAAGACGTAGTGCCTTTGGAAGCCTACTGCACACTTTTAGTAGGCGATAATCCAAACAAACCACCATTTCCTGTTGCAGGGGGTGTGATGCGAGCATCGCGTTCCATTCGGGTGATATCTGCCCACTAGCTCGATTTCGTTTCGCTTTCCCGTGGGTCTCGGAACACTAAGCAAAGAAGCGCATCTCAGGTGGCCGAAGCCCCATCAGCTGGATGCGCGTCAGCCTCTCCTGCTTCTTGCCCCCAACGATTCACACAACACTTTTAATTACATAGATATCAAGTACGGTTGAGTCTGTCAAATTTTTAAATTTGAATCGTACATTTTCCCAGTTAATACGTATTTGCTTGTTGTTTTGCAACACTTATGAACGAGGTTTTACTGTATTTATTTGCAACACCTTTAGCACAGTAGCACAATTTATAGGAGGGGGTGAATCTCATGTCAAGTACAGTTAAACCTCAATATAACGAACTTCAGTATGTGGAAGTTCTCGATATGGCGAAGTATATAACTTTTCATAACCTGTTGTCCATATGTTGTATATGTATTTAGAACCTTAATATAACAAAGTGTGTTTGTGCGTGATTTCAATATAACGAAATTTCACTGCTGCCGCAGAGGAATGAATAGACAACAAATGGAAACTTCTGTGTACGCAGATGGTCAAATGATTTAATCACCAGCGGCTGCTTGCAAATGCACCTCTCAAATTGCGCACTGCCCGACTAGAGCATCTGCGGAAGTGGAGCCGCATCATGTTCTGTATAAAACACTAGTGCAATAAGATCCAATCGTGCCCCACGCACGATTGTGCTTTAGGTGGTAGTGAAAGTGTGCAAGGGTGAGACAAGAAAGACGGTGCTTTCACGAGTGTCGCCTTCCCAAGCAAGCAAAGGGAAAGAGGAAAGGGGAGGGAGCTCGCGGTAACGCGATCAAGCGGGCGCGGAGTGGGGGCAGAGTGAAGGGCAAGTTGGCGTGGCACGTCTCGGCCATGGCTGCACATGGCTGTAAGCGCAGCGGAGCGCATACACAGCCCTGCAAGCTGCTTTAGAGGTAATTTTTCATGTGCGCAAAGAGTGGGCGTGCCAAGGCAGCTTGGTACCATGTAAAAGCTCTCCTACTGAGCATTTACTAGGGGAGGTTTCATAATCTCAAATTTCATAATCTCAAATTTCATAATCTCACCTGTTGGAGTGAGAGACGGGCAATGCTATTGGCCACAAGGGTGGAGGGCACTTGAAGGCGTGGCTGGCTTCGTTTAATTCGTAGCGCCGAGAAGGTATCATTGACATACGTAGCATGAAACTATCATTCGTCGCCAACTCCCAAATTTATCAAAGTGAATTGTTTTATTATTCAAATTTGCTTTTCTTGATTGCCTGATAATTAGGAAAATTCTGCGGCCCCTTTCCGTGTAAGAAACATAGATCGGCGTCTGTAGTTAATTGCATAAAAGGTCAAATTTCAATACAACATTTCGATATAACGAAGCAAATTGCCGATTTTACCGACTGTTATATTAAGGCTTCACTGTACCTGTTCCCTCCTTTCGGTTGACATGTATGGTGGTAATTTTCTTTCGTTTGTTTGAATAAATTCTAGGTGCTGCGGTCCCAACTGGTTGCCTCACACCTGGCAGCCATGCTGTCTTCTCAAGACCTCCACGTTGTGGTGGGTGCACTACAGATGGCTGACATTCTGATGCAAAAGCTCCCTGAGGTGAGCAAGCATGACCACTGGTTACAGTCGCCGACAGATTTTCTTGGATGAGTGATTTGCCTTACCTGCTCGATTATGTAGACTTCCCTGTGGCTCAGCTGCCTACTCTATACAGTGAAACCTCGTTAAACCGTAGCCGGCCGGAGCTCGGAAAAAGTACGTACTAAACGGTAGTACTGTTTAAGCGAAATAGCATGAGATCGCCTACACCTGTCGAAAACGGAACTCAGAGAGAGTGCGATGAAAGGGGAAAAAAACATGCAGTATTTATTCACTTCGCGGGATGTAAGTGTTATTTTCGTTTGATATCGCGGCGGCCTAGCACGACGACAGCGGACTCAAACTTACTGAAGCTGCGTGCCAGCTTCTCAGCCAGCCCCCCTCCTCTCGGCAAACACTCGCACGGCAGATTCCTTGTTGGCGTTACGTATTCTCCGTGCACGCGCACAGTAGTGCTGCATAAGTCCCGGGGCGCCTTTTTCATTGCCAGGTGCCGGAGTTCGGAAAACTTTTCGTTTGGAATGGTTACGTTATCGCGCCCTTGTTCTCCTTGCGACGATCGCATTCATGAGGCTGACGTAACGCGCAGCTTCTGCCACTGTCGGGCCTGAATAGCCCGTGCTGTCACTTTCCGTGTCGTCCTCATCACTGTCGCTAGTTGACACTTCGGCAACAACAGCGGCAACGAGTGAAAAGTCGAACCTCGTAGCCGACATCTCTTCGCAGTCGCAGCAGCGCTGCCGAGCAACTTCGCATTCCAAATGCCACACACTGTAGTCAACAGCAGATCCATGTCGCGGGCCAGCGCCGACTTCTTCGTGTTACATTCGGTAGCACAGACGATGTCTAATTTTTCTTCTATGCTGAGCACCCGGCGTCTTTTTTATCCTAGCTTCGGCATGATGAGAGTCCTCGCTTGCACGATGCTACAACGCTCTCTGGCACGGCGTTACAGTGAACTAGAAGCAATTCAGTGCAACGAGCGGAGGGGGCTGCGCCTTGCGGCGTGTGTCACCCGCGGTGGCACCCGAAGCGGTGGCGCTGCCGTCGACCACTCTTGAAGGCGACAGGTCTGGGCACGCAATACCATTGCATTTCAGCGGTGTGTTTTGGTGGTGGCTTTTTGCTCTGTGCGGTTGTGCGTCGCAAGCGTTCTCTTGTGAATGCGGCCACTTGCATCAATGAGTGCAAAGCAACGTCTCAACTATTGCTACGCCCCAGGGTGTAGCACAGGATACGCCCGAACTAACAGTGCGAAGAAGCTATCGTTATTCAAGGCGCCTGCAGACCCGGAACGGAGGTGCACGTGGGAGAGAAACCTACATAGAGCCGACAAGCCGCTAACCACAGACTGCGCGGTATGTGAGCTGCATTTTGAGCAGCGCTTCATTGTTCGGGACTATGTGCACCGTATAAATGGGGAGGAAGTTCGCATCCCACGCGGTACGCCTACGCTTACTCCGGACGCAGTCCCCACAATTTTGCCAAATCTGCCAGCTTACCTGAGCAAGCAGCCTACTCCCAAGAGGAACGAAAGAAAAAGGAAAGGCGATGACGAAGTCCCACCACGAAAAAAGGCACGAGGGCAGCTTGCAGAGACGACAGAGGTTGACGAACCTACGGGTGCGACGGTTGACAACGAAGTCTGTGTGGCCGCGACTGTCGCTGCGGTGACGAAAATAAAAGTGCCTGGGAAGCGCTGGACGCTACATGAACTTCACGACGCAGACGGAGTATGTTTTACTTCATGTTCCCTCGACTCGCTCTCAGGTGAGGTGAATGTGGAAAAGGCCGTGTTCTTCACTGCAAACAGTGCCGGTGCTATGAACTCGAAGACGTTCGTGCTGGGTAAGCAGGTGGCTGGCGCGTCAGTGGCAACTATTCAAGATGCTATAACCACTCTGCTGGAAGCGCATGATATGCACCTCTGCAAAGGCGCAGCGTCACGGAATGAAAGCTGCCTAACTACCAGCTTAACAATGAGATTGCAAGGCCAAATTAGGCGCGAGGCAAGAGCAGCTTATAGTACTAACTGCCTAGGCAAGACAACAAAAGAAGGAACAGCTTGCGTCGTTTGCAAGTATCTTTAACATTCGAGCATCTTTGAAGGAAGTTGTCTGCAAGAAGCCCCATCCTGTTGAGAGCAGTCGGTTCTTAAATTTTCTCTCTGATTTTCCTCACCTAGTAAAAAACGTGCGAAACAGGCTTCTCACCACGACTTTTGACACCCCTGATGGTGCAGTTTCAATGCAGTTTCCAAGAGAAGCTCTCAAACTGGATAGCAATGCTGTCACTATGAAAGCAATGCCTGGAATAACCAGCGTCCACGTATTCCCCAACAATTTCGAAAAAATGCGGGCAAGTTATGCATTCCAGTTGTTTGGGCATGGTCCTTTGAGGGCATTCTTTCTTTACCGTACTCATTTGGAAAGGAGCTGTGGTAAAATTGAAGCGACAGAGAAGTTCTTCATGAGAATGAAGTCACTGATTGCTGTGATGACTGCAAGGTACGCAGCCGAAGATCTCCGACTCCATTCTGCAGGTGAAGAAACCATTAAGGAAATGCTATGTTTCCTGGACGTCTGGGAGCGCCATGCTGATAAGAAGAAATTTCTGAGCGAGTCCACTGCAGAAGGCTTAAGAGTTACTCTAACAAGTACTCTTGAGCTTCTTCGCTATTTGCATCACCAAGTTGGCTTTAGCTACTTGTTGACATCCCGGCTGAGCCAGGATAAAGTGGAAAACTTTTTTGGAATCGTTAGACTCTCATCTGGCTGCAACTCACACCCAACGCCACAGCAGTTTCTGCTAACTGTTAACTGTCTCTCTTTTTATAACTTGGCGCACAGTGTTGCAGGCGGGAATGCAGAGGGAGATGTCATCAGTTCTCTTCTTGATGTTGGGGACCGGGAAGGAACTTCAAAGCAACAGCTGATTGACCAGATGAAGCTTTGCACAGAAAAACAAGCAGTACCTTCAAGTTCACATGGCAGTGAAGCAGTGGAACACGAGTACAATGTCCAGAGGAGCGACTCAAGGCTTATATATTACATTTCCGGATACGTGGCCAAAAAGTGTGTGCTGCCCACCAAATGCTGTGCGTGTAATGACAGCCTCTTACTTCCAACAGAAGAAGGGCGCCGCTTGCATGCTGCAGAATTTGTGCGCCATAATGATGAAGGAGGTTTACTCTACCCCTCGGTGGAACTGTTCCGCTTTATAACAAGGCTTGAAGACATTTTCACTAATTGCTTTAGTGCACAAAAAGTTCATCGGGAAAGCGTAATGGACATCCTGCATATGATTCATTGCGCCGCTCCCTTGAAGGTGGGATGCAGAGATCATGCAGAAAGCCTGACTCCTCGCATAGTCAGCTTTTATGTCACCACACGGCTCCATTTTTTTATCAAAGGCTTGAATAAAGCACATATGCTGTCAAAAAGAAAGGCAGCACAGCACCTGAAGCTAAGCAGACTGACTTAGCCCAATTTCTAAGCTGCTTGTTAAGTACATAAAGCTCTCGGGATGATTCTTGCGCTATTACAGAGCGCCTGGAATAAAATCGTATGGGACAGAGAAATCAGTTTCGAAGTCGTTCTCCCTTTTTTTCTGCGCGTCAGATTTCGTCTTGTGCAGCACATACTTTAAAAATGAAGTGCTTTCTCGTGTAGCCTTAATTTGACGGATATCTGTGCATGCGCACCCTAGCAGACACTGTAAGGTGTCTTTTGCGATCGCGAACATCATGCGAATATTTGGTCCCGCAAATGACAATTGCTTCGCAAAATTTGGTACTCGCAAATTATTCCGGTAGTGCCATCTAGTCCGAGTTGACGACTAAGCGTGAAAAAAGAAATTGCAGCGCATCGACTGTCCTTCGTCTGCTACTGGCTTTGCTCAGTAAGACACGCCCAAAATCTTACGGCCACCTCAAACACCTCTACGCACATAAAGTACCCAAAAAATAATTGAAAACCCAAGCTGAATTGCGTTAAAACAGCGGCTGTGCATAACCAAACACGCTTTCTATTTTTGTGTGCCACGTACGCTTCAGAGGGGAACAGGACGAGCTTTCAAGAGCGGTCGATTGCAGCGCCGCCGCTGCAGGTGCCACCGCGCGCGTCAGCGGAGAGGCGCGGTCGTGCCACTGGAAAGTATTCTAGTACACTGTAACGGCGTCTATGCGGCGTCGAAATGATGTTGATGTTGATGCGGCTTCACGTGCAAACGCACAGGGCGCTTGGAGGCCGTTGTACCGATCTCTGAGGCTTGTTGTTCTGCCGGGCCGCCCGATGGAGACGACGCACCGCCGTGTTTGCGCGACAAAAAGTGGAAACGCTACGTTTTAACCGATGCGTACGCAATAAGCTGGTACGGTTTATGCGGATACAAAATACATTATGTTCAATGGCCGCTGAGTCGGGGAATTGACTTTACTACTTTTAAACCAAAACTACTGTTTAAGCGGGTACGGTTTAACGAGGTTTTACTGTAGAACCAATGTACAACGGTGACCAATATTTTGGATGCCATGCGATGTTGCCACATTTCATGCTGTTGTCTTGGCATGCTCCACTGTGCAGTGGTGGAGTTGAGCTTTTTCTATGGCCGTATATGGGCAGGTGTATCTAAAGAGGAATGCAAAGTGAAAACATGTAGCATTGGTTGAAGTTTGTATTTCTTTACGGTCAATTCAGCAAGTTTACCAGGATGAAAATTAGGGCCAATTGGTGTGCGTGTGCATGTGTGTGCGCGTGCATGCATGGGCCTTGCTTTGTCTTCCTTTCGAGCATGTGTATCGAACTGCTTTACCGTTAGCAACCTGCTCAAACAAAGTTTTATGAAAAG
Organism: Dermacentor albipictus; assembly: GCF_038994185.2. Lineage (NCBI taxonomy): Eukaryota > Metazoa > Arthropoda > Arachnida > Ixodida > Ixodidae > Dermacentor > Dermacentor albipictus. Next base: position 375,115,985 of record NC_091821.1, read on the forward strand.
GACCCTGAAACAATTTTGACAATATTCTACAAACATACTGAGTCGTTAGAGCAGGTCCTTCTGATCATTAATTGCCGCATCTTAGTGCTTTGCGTAAGGCATGTAATTTATTATAAGGTTCAAAAAATGTACATCGCTGCCGATCGCAGCACACTGCTCGGCGGAATTTTCAGCCACCCCTACCCATGGGACGTAAATCACCCAGTTGACGTCATGTGGGCGAGCTATCCGATTGGCTGCCCAGGGTGCCTCATCGATAATTTTTCCACTTTATGGTGAACAAATGATCTTCGTAATAGTTGGAATGTTAGTTAATTTGTTTCTGTAAAAACAGAGTAACAGAAAGAGAATGCACAAGAACAGTTTCTCACTACACTTAAGCACTTCCGGCACACAGCAAGTGTCGTCTGCTTGTGTTACATGCTCCATTTTGACGAGAGCTCTGCGGTCAGTCGGTCTGTCTTTTCGCGAGCACTGTGATTCAACTTTGTTGCGTTGTGGACTGCAAACGTAGCGACTGGCAATAGGTCAAGCTGTGACATCGTGTCCCTCTGCACGGCAGCAGACGAGCAAACTGGCTGCAGCGCATCGGACTGCCACTATCCAATTGGCGCCAGGATTTGCACGTTTGCGGCCGTCACTTTACACCGGAATATTACTGATGCAATAGCATTTCGCGAGTCCGGTATTAGGGTAAACGCAAGTGCCAGGCCCGTGTCCCCTTGCGTGTGTTTCACGGGATGAGCAGAAACGCAAATGTGAATAGTTTGCATGGTGCTGCCACCTGGTGGCACAGAGCTCAACCACACACAGTAGCAGTAACAAAATGTTTTCTTCTTTGCTGCTGGTGTAAATTTTTCACAGGAGTGTAATCATTAACACATTGTTTTTGTAATTGTTTAAAATGTTTTACACTTGGTTGTACAATATTAGCTCTTTGTTTGGCTGGTTAAGCTCTGCACCAACAGGTGGCTGGACTGTGATTACCGTTCAGGCAGCTCACGTACGTCTACGCTAAAGTTCCTTCATCAGCTTGAGTTTGTCTCCACTGTTCCGTTGAAACACCCAACTAGCCTGTGGTTACCGGAATACCAGACACGTTCAGCGCTGCGACAGAATGCTCGCAACACTCGCTGCTTCTATAGCTCTCGCTTGGGGTCGACTGCCAAGCAGCTGGCGGAGAGTTTGGAGAGGCTTCGTGCGCGCGCTCCTAGAGAACCGGAAGTCGACGACATGATGTGCCATCATGACGCAAAGCCAGTGAAGGCGGAGCTTAGCCCCGATCACTCGGCGAATGAGTTGAGGGGAAAATGCACGACTATGAAGGAGGGTAACTTGTAGTCGTCTGTGGCTCTCTTAATGTGAGACGTTTCACACAAATTGTGGTGCGAATGATTAACTTTGGATGTACCCTACGCGTCTACAAAATTTGTCCAAACCATTTCAGGGGCTTTTTAAAACTGTCAGGCGGGATCGGCAGCAACCTGGGTTAATGTTTTGTTTTGGAAGTGTTGCTGTAGGGCGCCAGACAGTTCTCGCACCTTTAGAACAATGGTGTCGTTCATTGTGTAACAGTGTTGTGCACCATTGTTCTCTGGCAGACTATTCTTTTTACCATGGGACTTTAGGGTTCAACATATTTACTCCGAGCTGCTGTGCCTCGTGGTAACTTGGTTGTGTAGATCAGAACCAGGAACCATCTGGCATTGTGTGAGCTTTCTAAAAGCAGAATACACAGAGCTTGTAGCGGGCAACAACCTTTTGCAGGGGCTGCGGGAAGTGGTTGAACAACCAACTGGCCATGATGACTCTTAGCCTGTACTTATCGCATGCATGCTGCCAGTGTTCACTCATTGTGACTTTCTCGTCAGCTGCCCCATCGCAAACTCTCCTTCAATCATTTGCTTTTTGTGTGCTTGCTTCTGTGTGGGGGAGGTAGCTGAAGTGGCAAATTTGAGGACGGAGAAATGTGCTTTCCGATGAGACTGAGATGGCGCTCGGTTGTGCCGTTCTAGAGGTATTGTCTTGAAAAATGCGGTTCTTCCATGATTTCTGCGAAATTTTTCGCCACCTTGGCTGATACATTAAATTTTTTAGAGCACTTTTACGTGGTTTTAAGCAATAATATTTCAGGATCAGATAGAAAAGGGGTTATAGAAACTGAAAATGTGATTTTCAGTAAATTGATTTTCTTGGCCACTTCACACAATGTGAAAGCTAGGTCCCCGCTTAAGTGCACTTGCTCTAAACGTAGGTCTGAGAGTAAAAAATTTCTGGTCTATAGCTTCCTCTGCAAATGTTTCCTTTCTTTGTGCAGGTGTTTGGGGTGCACTTTCGACGAGAGGGTGTCATGCACAGAGTGAAGCAGCTGGCTCAGGAAGAAGTGTCCACAGCTAGTGGTGATGGGTCATCTGGTGCAACCAAGTTTGCCGAGGACTCAACTCCTCTGGCCAGCTCTAGCCGCGACGGCCACACAGCTGCCACTATGCTCTGGGGCGCTCTGTCCTCCACCTCAGTTGGTCACCTTCCACCTATGAACAATGCTGGGGACAGTGACCACTTCAGTATGGGTGCAGCCAGTGCTCAGATGTGAGTGTATTGTGTTCACTTCAGCTACAGCACTAGATTCATTGACTAAAGTTCCTTCATCTTAAATACAAGTGCTTGGTGTCACACCTTGACAATAATTCATAGTTCTGTCGGTGTTATCGCATTAAATCGTTAACTGTTTCGCTCTCAAATGAATTACATTTAAACTCAAATTTTTTCATGACACATACACAGATTTGGAACACGCTGTTAATGTCATTGCTTAGCAGACATGTATTTTACAGTTGAACTTGGTTATACCAGTATTCAAGTGGCAAAAAAATTCCATTGTTATAAGTCATAATTGGTATAACCAGATTGCATGGAAGAAGCAGAGAGGACAAACATTGAAACATTTTAATTCGACAGAAACAAGTTCTGTTCAACCAACTTACAGCACTACTTGCCTTAACAATAGTCTGATGTAACAATGAGCAGGCACCTTGTATTTTTGTGTGTTCTATAGTAAATTTTCCTGCGTACTTCAAGGTTCCCATGCCACATTATGGGCTAAACAATTAAGTCTGGCTACTGGGTCTCTGGAATGCCAAGGAATGCGAAATCATTGAAAAGAAAAACATTTGAGCTGCTGCACCCATCTACATGATGCATCCGCTTGTGCGCCATATACAGCATGCCTTTGCTGCATCGCCAGCTTTGTGTGCCTCTCTCCGCTCTCCGATTTCTCTGATTTTTTAAAATTTCTTTTTCTGAGAGGCTGAAGGGAGACTGAAGAGAAGCATGAAAGGCATTCACGGAACACATGTGGGTGCGATGCATTGCATTTTTTTAAATGCGAAACATTTTCTTGTCTACTCACAACAGAAAAACTGTTTCTGACCTGATCTGGTCTCTAATAGAATGGTTCACACATTAAAAAAAAGGCTGTGGTTTGGCGGTGGTGCATATTGAATTGGGGACCACGCACTCAACAACTGAGTGTCCTATCATTAGGCTATCTGCATAGGCCTTGAATCTATGAATAAATATGAACCATAAGCATGAGTCTCTCGCAAAAATAAGATAAAAGTGCAGTTGCAGTGACATAGCACCTCATTGCAGTTTCTCGTAAAAAGTGCAGTGTACTTGTGTACCGTCAGGGCTGCATGTCGGGAACAAAGACATAGCAAGATTAGTTTGGGTGACATAGCGTCTTGTCGTGGATTTGCACTGCAGTTGCGCATAAAAAGGCTCTATTCGGGTTGCACTCGTTTGTGAAAGAGGGAGAGAGAGGTAGCAGGTACAGGGCGCAGTGACGTGGCATCTCATCACGGTTTCTCGTACCAGAAAGAATGTGGTTCGCTTGATGTAGCGTAGTGTTGCTTGCTTTGCACTGCATTGGCGCAGTATAGCTTGGAGTGTCGCACGTTTGCCTCGCAAGCCATCTTCCAAGGAAGTTCTGGAAAGGAAACATTGCCGTGCTGCAGCAGAATACAGCTGCAGTACCCGCCACCCAAGGAAGTAGATCAGGAGTGAAAATGTCATGCAGCAGTGGAATGCCGATACAAGGCCAGCAAGTGGCAGAATGCAGATGAAGCAAGTGCTACTCAAGAACAAAGTCTTCATGCAGTGAAAGGAAGATCCACACTGCAAAAGAAAGGAAGAAAAGCATCAAAGCCGCAATGGAGCCGCAATGGAAGAAGAATAAGAAAAATGTACACATAAATGAAAAGTTAACCCATTACTTTGCAGCTTCATGCTATTATTCAAAAATCCTTCGTGGATAATCACCTTAATTTGTTTTAGCAATCAGTTATTTAATTATCTTACAGCATTTTTCCTTCTGGCTTACACATCCAGTACTCGGATTTAATTAACAATAGCCAATCCAAGGGAACATTGTAGCGATTGGCGTTCGTCATATGTTGCTAAATCCAGTATTGCTATAAGTGGGTTCGACTGTATTTCTGCATATTGTTCTCGCCAAGATGATACATTGCCTGTTTTGATACATTCTGCCTTGTTTGTGCCTATCTTTGCTGTCTCGCTGTCCAACTTTGGGCCTGACAATGCATGCATTATTTGTCACAATTTAGGTTAGTAAGGGTTTATAGGTTACTGCATGTTAAGGCAGCCTGGTCCTGAAAGTGACAATTATTTTTCAACCAATATTGATGAATTTATGCATACTTGCTTAGTTCTTCATCCGAATTTTAAATATTTCGTTTTTTGTACAGGGCAATTATTTCACGAATTATCCAAAATAATTAAAAGCCACACTATTATTTTGGGCCTCCATTGTTAGAAAATGGCGAAATGAAAATTTAATTTTAAAGCATGTGTCAATAGCCCATAAGGTGAAGAATGCAATAATGCAAGCATTATTAAAAAGGAGGTCTATATAAATGCCATTTTAATACATAGAACTTCAGTTTTTGCATTGTGAGAACAGTACAGCAAGAATTAAAGAAAGACTTAAATTTTGAAGCCAGAACATCAAAATCTACATTGTACCACTTATCATACCAGCTGTCACTGCAAAAAAAACCATCTACTCTGGCCGCTGGACATATCAACGCTGGCAGATTGCGGAGAGTAAAAAATAATAATTGTAAGAAAATAGCATAAAACAACTTGGATAGGAGGAACATGGGTTTATCTTGTTAATTTTGTTATTTGTTGCCCAAAATATTGATCCTTGAAGCAAGATACTTTACAAATTAGTGCAAAAAGTTACAAATTCTAAACATCACAACTTTAAAGGGACACTAAAGGCAAATACTAAGTTGGTGTGGACTGTTTAAATAGCATTTCAGAAGCCTTGCAACGCTTGTTCGTGCCAAACACTTGTTTCGTGGGCAGTTCGTGTGTGGTAGCTACAGCGATTGTGGGAAAGGAGCGAGCCAACGTATCGTGGTGCATCCACCTCCTAGGTATCAAAACTGAAATTGGTTCAAGAAACAAAAGTTGTAGCAAATTCTTTAGGGCACTCTTACGACTTGCCAGTATTTTTTATAAGGCTTTATAAGGCTTATCAGCCACATAACAAGTCTATGTGGCTGATAACCAACCTTTTCTTTTTGAATTTTTCACTGTTGAATTTATTTTTGTTGCATTTTATTCATGCCTAACATGATGCTTTTTGTGTGAAAACTTGAAAAAAGAAAACAGGCAAAAGGAAAGGAAAGACGAGTGCGAAAGACGAGGCCAGTGCTTGTCTTTCCTTTTGCCTCTCTCTGTTATCTTTCTTTCGAGTATTTGCGCTAAAAAGCATCTTGTTAAGTAAACGCCAACTCGCCCAAGAAGAAGTCATCCTTAAGTTTATTCTTGCCTACATGAAGCTTGCTTTTTGAGGCCATATGCTATTATTGCAGTTAGTAATGCAGACAAGCATTCATCTGGAAAGAGTTATCCAATTTCGGGATCTAGAAGTTCAATTCACGCTGGACTTCAATAACTAGTTCACTGCAGTTCAGTGCTAGCCTTGTGCTCGTGCCGAACTAACCTGGCACCTGCTGCATGAGCCTAGCGTTAACGCTTCTGTAAGTACAGGGAGCGTTGTGGACTCGGTCTGCATGACATTTGCATTGGGTAATACAAACAGCTCCATACATATGCCGTGTTTCCCTGGTAGAACAAATAGCAAGGCACAAGAGGATGAGAAAGTGCAGGTGAATCTGATGGACTGTCGTTATTAGGAGGCACTCTGCAATGCTGCTCTTGTGCCCGTGCAGGCGGCTAAGTGACGTGCTGAAGCGCAAGCGGGCTGCCAAGCGGAGTAACGCCTCAAGCCGCAAGGTGCGCACGGAGGAGGGCCCCCGCAGTGGGGAAAATCCACCCCTGGGTCCCAGTGGCCGGCGATCCGTGCGCTCTGTGCGGGACAGCCCGTTCTCACTACCACCACCGCCGCCAGAAGGCACTGCCAGCCCGGCCAGCAGCACGTCCCTCTCTCCGAGTGGTGGCACGGCAGGGGGATCAGCTGGAAGTGCAACGACGACATCGCGAGGCGCTGGGGGTCGGTTGAGTTCCGCAGCAGCCCGCACCACATCGTTTCTGGCCAGCCTGAACCCAAGCCGTTGGGGTCGCTGGGCCAACCCACCACTTGTGGGACATCTCAGCAGCCAGGTGGGTACTCCAATAATGTGACTATGTTACCTAATTTGTATGTGTTTAGAAAGCAGACAATACTAAAAACGGGGGCAAACAGGGCAAAGCAGCACACCATCTCATGTCTTCTTTTGTCTGTTTTTTAGCACTGTTTGCTTCCAAAACGGGCGCTCTTATGGCACAGGCCAAGACAAAGCTAATCATCTGGCCCTAGTACCCCTGTCAAGCCGGCAAGTTAAGTGCACTTAGGGGGAGTGCACTTCGAGACCTTGAGTGACACTTTAGGCTACGCGGTGCTAAACAGGAAAACAGAGTGCACTAGCACAAAAAAAGGGGGGGGGGGGGACAGACTAAGACGATGTTTTTTTAAGATGTAGATTAAAATAAAAAAACTTCTAATAAGCGATTGCTTTATTTGTATTATAAATAAAAAAAATCGTAATCTATATTTATTCAACAAAAAACGAACATATTTTTATAATAAGAGTGTTGCAAGTCAAGGCCGGCCAAGACGAATGCCTAGCCAATACAGAACAAGATGGTGGCGTGCGACGAGGTGGCATTTGATCCTGCTTGAACAGAATATCAGCAAGTTATGCTCTGATTATTTTGTTAAAAGCTGTTGAACAGCTGGAATTAACTTCTGTGTCCTTTTTCTATGCATTACATTTTGTACCGTTGAAACCGCTGGCAGCGAGGCTACGTACTCGACCAGCAAAGTGCGTTCCGTGCAGGCACTCCAACCGGAGTGCACTCTTCTGCGAGTACTCAGCTTGCAACGTTTAGATTTGGTAAAGGGCACTTAAAACCGAGTGCACTCTCTGTTAGTGCACTTAACTTGCCCACTTGACCAGGGGTATGAGGCCATAAGTGTGAGCACTTAATGGGGGACATGGGTCGTAGAGCTAGCCTATGTTATTTCTTGACCAAATCGATGAAACTGCATATGCTCTGTCACGATCGATGACACGCCACACGTGGTCCCGAACTACCGCTTTATTTCCCGAACGCCAACCTTCCGCACCACACAACCACACTCCGAGTTCTCTCCCCGCACGCTCGCATGCTCACGCCGCTGTCCTCTCCGCACTCACGCCACCTGCTCGTCACTCAGTCAACTACCGTCGATCCTGCGCCTGGCCTCCGAGAACTGTGACTCCTCGTCGCGGGTCTTGCGCGTCACAACTCTCCCCCCCCTCGAATCGTGAAGCTGTGCTGGTAGGGAGGAGCCATGGCTCATGGTAGAGCATCAACTGATCAGCATGGGCAGTAGTTCGATGACGTCCTGTAGCAGGACCGCTCAAAACAAAGTTATTGTCACCTAATCGTTTGATTAAACAATAAGGTCCACTTCGCCGCGGTGCCAATTTCGCCGAAACGCCCTTGGCCGCATCACCCAAGGTATGGGAATCCAGGAGCACAAGGTCACCCTCTTTGATGGTTGTTGGCCGACGATGACGGTCGTAACAGGATTTCTGCACCTTCCAAGCAGCTGCCTGATGTGACCGAGCATACTGGAGGGCCTCTCCTACGCACCGCTGGAGTTCTGCAGCAAGTGCATGGTGTGCTGCTTTTGGAGGCTCTGTGTCCTCCTTGTCGCTTGTAGGTTCCCATGGGGTGCGCAACTCGCAGCCGTAACACAACAATGCTGGAGTATATCCGGTTACAACACTCTCGGCAGTACGCATGGCAAGGGCGATCTCAGGTATATGCCGGTCCCAGTCTTTGTGGTTAGAGCAGTATGCCCGTAGACACTGCTTAATTGTGCCATTGTGACGCTCTACCATTTGGCCAGCCGGCCGGTAAGGCACTGTGTGACGATCTTTGATGCCCCAGTGTTTCAAGAGGTTGCGCCATAGTGTGCTAACAAAGGGCTTGCCATTGTCACTGGTGATGGCCACAGGTGTGCCATGGCGGCAGAAGACTTGCACCATGCACTCCAGTATTTTTGCACTTGTTGCTGCTCGTAGAGGGAAAAGCTCTGGGAACTTTGTAAATTTGTCAATAACTACCAGCAAGTATTTGTGGCCCCGGGGTGTAAATGGCAAGGGCCCAATAATGTCAACACTGAGCTCTTCCATGGGTGATGTTGCCCACTGACTGCTCATGAGGCCCTCTGGTTTCTTGCGCCGAGCTTTTGTGCGCTGACAGACAGTACAGCATTGCACATACTTTGATATGTCTGCTCGCATGCCCAGCCAGACGAATCGTGCAGCCACACGCCTCAGAGTTTTGAAAAATCCAGCATGGCCTGCATGGCCTGCAGGATGGTCGTGGGCCACCTTCAGTGCCAGCTGCCGCAAGTGATTAGGTAACCACACTACCTTCTGGTTCCCTCTTTGCTGAACCAGCAATCCGCTTGGCTGCAGTTCCGTTGTTTCGGCCAGATCACGAAAGAGGCGATGATCAGGGTCCGAACTTGGGAGCTGAGTCCCTTGGACCACTGCCTTCAGCTTTAAGAGGCGGTCAACACGATCCTGTTCTTGTACCAGCTGTGTTGTGTCACTCAGCAGCGAAGAGTCAACCTCCGAGGCCACAGCTACTTCATCAAATGTAATTTTGCCTTCAGGTTCTGGAGCAGCAATGGGGAACAGCGTCTCATGTAGGTTGTCACTTGGGTTGTCTTCACACTGGAGAGGGGCTCTACTCAAGGCATCAGCGGGTATGTTTGCCAGCCCTCGTCTGTGCTTGATTCGGCAGTTGAAGCCCTGCAGCCGAAGAACCCAACGCTTGACCCTGGGTGAAGCTTGGTCGGTATTAAACATCCATGCCAGGGAGGAGTGGTCACAGTGTATCTCAAACTCCGTAAATTCAAGATATGCCCTGAACTTGTCCACTGCCCAGACTACTGCCAGGCATTCCCACTCCTGGACAGTATAATGGCTCTCGGCTGCTGTAAGTACTCTGCTAATGAAGGAAACGGGCTGCAGACCATCAGGGCCAGCCTGCAGTAGCACAGCTGCAATGCCAATGCCACTTGCATCTGTCTCCACCACAAAGGGTCGATTTAGATCTGGGAGGCTTATAACAGCATCCTGAGCTAAGGCCTGCTTGAGTGCAGTGAAAGCCTGTTCTTGGCACTGTGGGGTCTGATGTGGGACTCTCACACCGTACTCTTGGGACAAAGGAACGACAACACAGTAGTGCAAACAATCACAGGGCCATTTATTGCACCTTTCATACATCAATGCCTGCTAGCCGAGTTGCTATCCACAAAACATGCCGATGGGCGCGCGACAAATCTAGAAGTCCGACTCACCGCGTCCTTGCGAGCGAATATGTTCGCTCCATGCTGGATCCCAACGCCTGGTCGTTCGCGTGTATAGTCACGCGAATCGTGGCGCGTTCGAAGGCGGCCACGCGAGGCGGTCTCGCAGAAGCATGGGTGGCGCGCACGCGGGAGACGTCCCCGCCGTGCGTCGACCCGCCGGGAAAGAGCCGCGCTGCACGTGTCGCATGCCCGTCCCGCTCCCTGCCTCGAACCCAAGAGAGCAAGCGCCTTCCTTTCGGCGCCCAAGTAACCTCGCGGCGTTAGCCGCGCAACACTCGCGCCATCTCTCGGACTGCGTTTCAACCACATCGACCGCGCTGACGTCACGCAGGCCACGCGGCAAAGCGGGATTACCGGAGACGCGCTATGCGGGAAAAACACCAGGGGAGGCGCGAGGGTCGCGCATCCCCACAGCGCTCCTCCCACTGCCATGGCTCGTTCTTCTTCAAAAGGTTGGTCAGTGAATGTGTCGTCAGTGAAAAGTGAGGGATGAAGCTTCTGTAGTAGCCGGCAAGTCCCAGGAAGGCTTGCAGCTGCTTAACCGTACTGGGTCTTGGGTAATCCAGCACTGCACGCACCTTGTTCTCATCTAATCTGCACTGCCCAGGGGAGATGATGTGACCTAAAAACTTGAGGGACTGACGGCAGACCTGTACTTTATCTGGATTAATTGTAAGGCTAGCACCCTCAATGCGTTGTAGCACTTCCCTTACATGTTCAACATGTTTCTCCAGTGTCTCTGAGTATACAAGGACATCATCTAAATATGCCATAGCAAAGTGGTGATTGATTCCCTGCAGCACCTGGTCCATTAGGGTTTGAAAAGTTGCTGGACCGCCTGCCACCCCGAAGGGCATCCTCGTAAATTCAAATGTACCTTGATGGCAAATGAAGGCCGTTTTAGCTATGTCAGCCTTGCAAACAGGAATTTGGAAAAACCCTTGGGAGAGATCAAAGCTGGAAAACCGCATTGCTCGGCCCAACTGCGCTAGCAGCCAGTCTGTTCGAGGCATTGGGTAGGCAGGTACTCGGGTGCATGAGTTTAATGGACGGTAGTCCACAGCGAGCCGGTAGCCTCCAGACTTCTTTGCAACGAGCACTGGGGCGCTAGTCCGCGGGCTGGTGCTTCGTCTTATAAGGCCCTGTTGTAGGAGGTCATCCACACAGCCCTCAATGATCTTCTGCTTCTTCGCATTCACTGGACGTAGCTTGCATCTCACGGGCGCACTGTCCCCCGTGTCAATGCGGTGCTGAGCCAGGGTGGTACATCCCGCAACTGTAGTAAACAGATGGCTAAAGTCATCGAAAACTTTACTCATGCTTGGGTGTAGTTCCCTGGTGCCAGCCTGATGCATGTTCTCTATGCCTGGAACTACAAGCACTTCTTCAAAGAGGCTGTGCAAGTGGTACGACTCTCCATCTTCTATTGCAAGTGCTGTCGCTGGGTCCTTTTCGTACTTAGCAAATGGCACCATGCGCTGTGGATCGGTTCCAATCGTCCACCCCCAGCGATACATGTAAAGAGATGCCTGTTGCTGTTAAAAAATCTCTGCCCAGCACAATGTCCCGACACAAGTCTGGCACACACAGGAAGCGTTGATTGCGGCTGCTTGTGGCCCACTTTATTTTGCACTTGAGGGAAGTCGTTGACTGAGACCAACCTGTTGCCAGGCGGAGTGCTCGTTCCTGTGTCTTGGGTTTGGCGCCCGCCTCGACCGCTACCCTTGCCACCGGCAATCCAAGCAAGCTCACACTCGAGCCTGTGTCCAGTAGGGCCTGGAACGTCGTCCTCCCGATCTGCACTTCCAGGAGAGGCTCTTTGTTGCCGGCCAAGGCCGCTACTTGCAGCGCAGTCTCGTAGGTGCTTGCCGGTGTAGCACCTACCGTCCCTCGTTTCCCGTACACTGAGAGCGGATATGTCCGATCCCGTTGCATTGGTAGCAGCGGGGTGGGCCTCCACGCCGACCTGTAGGGCACTCGCGGGCCATGTGACCGACGCCTCCGCAGCGATGGCAGTTGAATCCTCTGTGGTCACCCGGCTGGTACCTTTGCTGCTGTGACGGCGTTGAGAGATGTGGCGTCCTTGTGGCGAATGCGGCCAATCCGTGCAATTGGTCTCGGTGGTAGGAGGGCTGTATCGCCACGGGGTGCAACGGCCAGGGGGATGCCGCCGGCGGATACTGGAACGGCGCGGCAGCCGCTGTGATCAACCCTCCGGGTTGTGTTCCGGCACGCTGGCCACGTTTATAGTCGATTGGAAGGCCAAGTCTCTCGAGACTTGGTCAGTCGGGGGTGGTGGTGGCTTGTACTGCATGCGCCTTCAGAAACGCTCCATGAGACCGTCAGCGGCCTTCGCCAACTCCGCGAGACTGCTGAACTGTCTTCCCTCCACCAAATCCTGGAGTTGCGGGTGCATCTGCCGCAGCACGCGGTCAACCTTTTCCGACTCGGGCACTTCGCCACCAATCCAGTCGTAGTAGGCCGCGATGGTATATATAAATTCCTTTAAATTTTCTTGGGGATGTTGCGTCCGGTGCTCCAGCTCTTGTTTCAAGCGGCGCTTCGCGTCAATGGAGGAGAATTCTGCAATAAACGCCGCAGTGAACTCCTCCCACGACGCAAACGAGTTCACGAATCGCCACCACAACTTCGCGCTACCTTCCAGCGCAGCAGGCACAATGTGCGTAAGCCTCTTGTCAGCTGCGACACCGCTGACCAAACAAAACGTTTCAAGCCGGTCCAAAAATTCCTCGGGGGACTGATGGTCGTTCAACCCCTTAAACCTTGGAGGCTGACCTGGCTGACCTCCTGTGGAGTGCGGAGCGCAGTCGCTCGCCGGTTGAACCGCCGCCGCCGTTGTCGTAGAACCCATAGGCACTGCCTCGGCCGCCATCAGTCTTTGTCTGACAGCTGCCGCGATTTGCTCGCGTTCCATGGTGGATCCGCTCGTCTGCCCCAGCACATGCTGTACCAATTGTTCGGGAACGTCCACTGTCTCCATGTCCACGTAGATCCCGGACGAGCCCCCACTTGTCACGATCAACGACACGCCACACGTGGTCCCAAACTACCGCTTTATTTCCCGAACGCCAACCTTCCGCACCAGTCAACCACACTCCGAGTTCTCCCTTTCGGCACTCTCTCCCCGCACGCTCGCATGCTCGCGCCGCTGTCCTCTCCGCACTCACGCCACCTGTTCGTCGCTCAGTCAACTACCGTCGATCCCGCGCCTTGCCTCCGAGAACCGTGGCTCCTCGTCGCGGGTCTTGCGCGTCACAGCTCATTCAGCTTTTGTGCCGATTCTAAATATCCAATTATATTTTGCATATACAAAGTAGTTGCCGAGATAATTAGTAGTAATTACGTTCTATTGTTTGCTGGAACAAATGAAGTTTAACTGCTAAAGGGAGAGTTGTAAACAACATATAGACGGATACTGCAATGCATAAGGGTAGCAACGCTGGAAACAGATTCGAAATTGAACAATTATTTGTCATTTTACTGCCCCTTGAAGTTTGGTGTTCACAGTATCAATAATACGAGCAAATGTAAATGCAAATAAAAGCAAATTTTGGAGTAGAAAAATTGGAAATCTGCTCTCAGTGTTGCTTTTCCAACACATTCAGCTTCATGCTGCAAAAAAAAAAGAAAGAAGAAAAGAAAAGGAAATAGCTCTAGCTACCCTGGATCCAAAGATACTGATGCAGCAAATAAGCAAAGTGACCCAAAACTATGTTTTGAGAAAAGTGAGAAAAACGTAAGACACTTTGCTCAGTGCTATACAGTAATAGCTAATTCCATATTTAGACTTGGAATTGACTAGTAAGCCCCAGGCATATAGTCCAACTGCTTGGCTGCACTGACGTGCCTCTTTTTCAAGGTCTGCTGCAGGTTTTCGGCTGATGAGCGCTTGCATGCTGATGCCACAGAATGACGGTAATCTTTTTCGGTCATGTGCTTCATACCGAGGGAGCTATGGTTCAGCCCTAGCTCTTTCAATATGTCTCCAGAGCTTTTTTCATTGCCTGCATTAAACTTCATAACTGCCTCAGCTACCACTGCTTCGGCACTGAACAATGAGGCATGTCGCTTTGTGGGTGCAAGTACCCATGTCATGGAGTGCAAGCACTCATTGCTGTTCTGCGTTTTTCACCGTAGTCAGTGCTGAAGCAACTTATCAGAAAGTCTCTGTTATACCGGAAGCAGGGCCTTACAGGCGTTAGGAGGCACGCCACAGGGATGTTTTGGCGCTGGCTCGCCCCTAGCCTCTGCAGCGTTTTCTGGCACCAAGAGTTGGGCCCTGTGGGTAAAAGGTGTGGTTGGCCACTGTATCATTGGAAGTGATGATGGTATAGGGCCATCATAGCCCTCTGCATGGCATCTACATCCTTGTGCGTCTTCAGGGCCCAGCTGTAACAGGAACTCAATTTATTAATGAGATCGCCCGTCAGCCGGCCTTTCCCACTGAGGCTGTCCGAGCTAGGGCTTTTGTACATGGCGACCAAGTTGTGCAGAGTAGTCCCTATCCGCTTCTTTACGGGGTTGACACAGTCCTCGTTCTCAATGGGAACGTAGCCATATACCTTGTCTTCTTGTAGAGCAAGGTATGTTGGCTGTCTCCATCCGATAGCATAGTTGTGTATCGGAGGTTGTGTCGCTCCAGGGACCTCCTGAACAAGATGAGTGCAACCTCTACTTTCATCTCGCCAGCTTTCTTTGCTGTATTATTGTGGCACAAATGGCTCTCCTTCCACTTTTTGTTAGAGGGGTCACCTTCCTTATGGCCCGATTCACACCCAGCACAGAAGTTACTCAGGACAACATAGTCCAAAACAAGGCCGCTGAAGAGCTCGGTAACGGTAACGGTGCCGCTGCCGATATGAGATGAATGACCCCGAGTCGTCCAGGACCCGTCGTAAGACACCGCGATGTTGCCCGGATAGTTTAAGTTTAGTTGCGCGTAGAGTTCGCTAACCTAACGTGCACACTTGCTTGTCAGTTTCTCGGCAGCGCGGGTAGCGGTGGGTGTCAACTTCCTCTTCACGTATGTTTGCCACCTTTTCGAATGCAGGCCGCGATGTGCTATGTTCATTGTTGCAAACACGTCATTTAGTGAAGTTTGCCTATGTTCTGTAGCTTGCACAGCGTGCGCTGCAAGCATATTCACGCTGAATGGATTTTTTTTTTTTTGGTCTCCATCGATGCGCGGCGAACTCCACCGCAACGTTCGCACGCTGCAGAGTGCGCACCCAAACAGCAGCTTGACGGCAAGGCCATAATCCAGCTCACCTCTGACGATTTTCACGCTGTGGTTGCAGATTTTGCAATTTGCAAACGTCGGCAAGCATTCACCGACTCCAAGCTCACAATTGTGAATGTCGTAGCATCAGGCGGGGGAGCCGCGGTATCAGCGCGTTCGGTGAGGAAGCTTTGTTTTCATTCCATCGCTGGAAGGGATGACATCTGCTGAAGTTTCATTGCTGCTTTTCCTTGGGTGTCTTGTAACTGCTAAGCTTGCAGAATTTGCACGTCGTGGTGCACACGGCCGCTGTCGACAGTGCTGCCGGTAGCCGACGGGTTCGCTGGGCCGGCGTCCGTTAGGCCTAGCGCGAGGAGCTTGGCCGGCTTGGCAATCGCATCACCAAACACGGCACGTCCGTCACCTTATGCATCCTCAGTCGTTGTGGGGCACTTCTTGAAGTTTTCGGCCAACGACCGCTTTATCCGTTTCCCAAATTTGTGCTTGCTGTGGAACTTCTTTGCTTTTCGAGCCATGACTGCTTGCTCCATTGGCGACAGCAAAACTAAATGGCACACGCGTGTGCGCTCTCCGGTGCCATGAAGCAGACGATGGAAAAGCCACTAGGCCAATCGGATGGCGCATTGCGTCAAGCAGCCAATACGAGCGCGTACTGGTACATTACGATGACGCATTTTTGCTAGCAAACCAATGAATAAGCGGAGTCTAGGGTGGCAGGAAAGACCGGGTGGCTGCTTTTTCAAATGAGACCAAGATGACCTCTGCGCGCCGTGAGAAAATGCGGTTTTAGAGTAGGTAAATTCTGGCTGAGGTCCTGCTCAAATATATTACGTAAATTAGTGTTGCAGAAGAAATACTGATCCATGAAACTAGAAACTTTGCAAATTTGTGCAGAAATAGTTCAAGATATCGAAAACATCATCTTCAAAAAATCTGTTTTTTCACGATGTTCGGCCTTTTAAGACCTGTGTCCCCCCTTTAACCTGCAGGGTTGTACTAGGAGGTTAGATTTACTCGGGTAGTACGGAGTGCAGCATTGTTGACACACTGAGTACAAAGCTGCCGTTTTTTCTCGGTTACTCTGCCGTTGAACATCGTTGTGGGGAAGGACCAAATGCTTTGGCTCTTCACACTATGTTGGCCACTTCCTTATTAATCCCAATTCTGACTCCCACTGTCTAACTACATTTGTCACCCTTGTGGGCATCTTTGTTTACTGAATTCCTGCATGTGAGAGAATTCCTGCAGCATGTGAGAGTGTGGTGCTCGACGACCTGAGGAACTAATTGCATAAAGGTTTACTGCATTATAACTTGACAGCAGCGGAATCTGAAAAATTGTGCAGTGTACTGTAATGCATAGAAAATTTTGGTCATTCTTGTACTTCCTCTAGGGGCGTGTGGCAGTGTTGTAAAGGTGTTTCAAAATTTCATTGGGAGCTGTTTTTTTATACGCTCAAGCCTGTATATATCGAACTCACAAAATAAGGGGGGCTGGGGAATATGTTTGATACAATGTGTAATTCGATATAGAACTTGTTAAACAATTTGACAACATGAAAGTGTATACAATTTGTAAAAGCACTTTATTGACAAAATTTACTTAATCACAGCTTACTGTGGCAAAGAATAGTCCCTAATCCTCTGGGAGAGCATGCATATAAATATCCACATTGTCCAAAGACTCTGAGCAGCTGAGGCTGCCAGCCTTCCATGTTTGTGCAGAAGTGCCAAAACAGGGCAAGCACTTGCATCAAGTTGGAGCAGGTGGGCGAATGATCCGAGTTGTACTTGTGTTGTGATTCACGACTGCCCAGTTGCAGCCAGACTGAACCACTTTTTCTGAGAGGGCGTTGGCGGCTCGCCCGGCTGCAGCGCAGGAAAGCCAACTTCTGGGGCAGCTTTGCACTGTTTTAAGTTTGACATATAGTCAGTGGCTATGCTTATTCAATGTAACACCTTTTCCTATATGTTCTCATTGAAACTTTACACTGTTTAGAAATTGTTCGATATAACGGGTAACTCAATGTAAATGGGTTCGAAATAGCTGGGCTTGATTGTACGAGGGCATACCCCTTTTTTAGGGCAGTGTATTTAATTTTCTTTACGAACCAAACTTGCCACCTTCAAAGTACTCTCCATTACGCTTTATATATTGGTCCAATCTGCGCTTGTGTTTTTCGAAACATGCCTTTAAACTCGTCTGTTTTGATAGCTGATAGCTCCTCTCTAGTTGTTTTCTTTCTTTCTTCACCTTTTATACGTTGTGAAATCACAATCCATCCATGTTCCTCTTCAGTCGAGGAAACAAAAGGAAGTCACACGGAGCAACTAAGGGGCATGGGGCAAGGAACTCGTGCTCTTTTTGGCCAAAGACTGGCGCACTGAGATGGCTGCAAGAGATAGTTCATTGTCGTCGTGGAAAAAGCAGTCCCTTGACGTTCACAAATCAGGCCTTTTTTTTTTGTTGCATGGCTGTTAAGCAATATTTTCAGTATGTCTAAATAGAAAGATTAACAGTCTCACCAGGTTGAGTGAACTCGGAATGCACTGTTCCCCTCGCATCAGAAAAACAAACGAGCATGGTCTTGATGTTTGACTTCACTTCACATGCTTTTTGTGGGCAAGGTGACAATGACTTGATTGATGTTTGGTTAGCGGTTGCAAGAATAGCATCATGTGTTGTCACCAGTAATGAATGACCTTGGAAATAGTCTGGGCTGCTTTGGAACTGGTCTTTCAAAGCACAGCACATTTGTACTTGAGCTTTCTGCTAGTCTATTCAGCCATTCGAGGCACATATTTCGCAGCAGCCCTTTTCATTTCCAAATCTTCTGCTAAAATTTGCTGAACTGAGCTCCAAGGTAGCCCAGATAATTTCCCCAGCTCTTCAAAGGTCTTTCGCCAGTCTTCAAGCACAAGTTTTTTTTTTTTTTTTACATGTTCGTGAAGTTGACGGATGTTGAGAATGAGATGTGTCATTAATTGACAATTCCTCTTTTTTGAACCAAGATAATTACTCATACGATTGAGTTTTTCCATACCACTGTTCTTGCGAGCAGTGTTTAGCATCTGAACAGTTTCTGCGGCATTTTTCCTGAGCAAGAAACATTTCACAGCCCCGCGCTCTTCACTTAAATCATCTGTCAGAAAAAGCAAGGAGCATGACTAACTGCTTTCACACACACACACACACACAAAAAAAATAATTGCGGTACCCAGAGAAACCCTTCCCGGGGGAAGCCAATGGGTGCAGTGAACTCGAAACAAGTTTCTTAACGCTCCTGCAGCGGGAGAAATGCAAAATGCATGCTACAGTAGCTCCGTCCAGCGCAGGTATATTCCAGCTTATTTTGGGTACCCCCTTGTATACGCTTCATACATTGTGGGGTATGGTTCCTGATGCCATTTCCTGTTGCTGCATTATCGTACTAAAGTGGCAATCACAATTGTACTTTTTTTTTTCATTGCCAGGAGTATCCCATGGAAGTGAAGTCCAGCATGGGTTCGTTTTCTGGAAATAAAGAAAAGATAAAGCTGTGGATTCATGATCAGGGTGAGTGTCTCGCATATTTGTGCATTTATGGTTTGCTGTGGGGTATTTGTCACAGCTTCCTTTGTTTGATAAAATTAGCCCTCAGAGATTTTATTGTACCAGTAGTTTGCAGAGTGACAACTTTCGTATGCATCAGCCTCATTCTTGCCTTGTATTTGTTGCAGCCAAGCGGTTTGATGACAGGCACTTTACATCTGACCAAGGAAGCTCTCATCCTGCTCTGAACACACTAAATCGTCTTCTAGCTTCTTTAGAGCACCTAGATACTTTGGTAAGAAAATGGTCATTTATTGTACGTACACTCAACAACCGATCTTACGGACATGCCAGACAAAGTTCATTTAACTTAAATTTAAATTAAGAATTTAATTGGGTGCCTTGCCGCCCCTCATCCTCCAGCTCCCGCTGGGAACTGCCAGGAACTCCGGGAACCGCCGCTGTAATTGCAACATGGCGGACACGGCTGGTTGCCCGGATGATCTTGTTTCGTTCTCGCAACGTACTCGGATGTTCTCGTTTGAGTGCCTGGATAACAGCTCTGGCTTTTTGCTCAAAGCCACTTGAATGTCGCTGCCAATGGGAGCTAAAAGCATTTCATGCTTAAATGTGTATCTGCTGACGTCCTACTCAGTTTCTGTTGCGTACAAATGATAAACCATGCAATTATATTTTTTAGTTGGAGCATAATGTAAAAAACTAAACGAAGTAAAAACAATTGGCACATCTTATGCAATATTCCAGAAGATAAATTGCGAGAGAAAGGGTTAAATGCTATTCGGATACTATTGATTTCTGTTAAGTGTCTTGTTCCATTGTGTGTGCAGCTGTGCGAAACTGATCCTATTGTCCTTGACTGTATATAGACAGACCAAGGACTTCAGGCTCTGCAGGAGATTCGTGCAGTGCTGCTGGAAGGGGATGTCTCATCATTTGAGGTCATCCACAGTGGCCTTGTGAGTCGCCTGCTCAGCTTCCTTACGACAGCCAATTGCCATCGGGATGACCGGTTACGCACCTTTCTCCAGGTTTTCCTGCACACCCCACAGGTCAGTCTCTGCATGAACCTCTTTTCATGCTTGATGTCGGCTTATGGTAGTGTTAGTGGGGTCCTCGAATACTTATCAAGCCACCATCTCTCTGTTCCAAGTTGAGTAGACTGATGGTTGGAAATTCTTCTAGCATAGGTCAAAGCAGCAATATTGAAATATTTAGTATATTTTATTCACTTGAACAACTCATAAAATTGCTGCCAATTGCATCATCGCCCAGTGGAGCTTACCAGAACCATCATTGACGTCGCAACTCGCTGCTTCCTGATTGGTTAAAAACTAAGTTGCAGGTAACCACTGCATCACATCAAAAATGTAATGAATTGAGAATTTATTTTGAATTTGTCTGCTGTAATCTTTATACTCATGTAAACAGGTATGATTGTAAATGAAATCACTGCAACCACAAAACTGGTTTGGGGCGCTGGCTGTCCTTTCACCTCGGGTATGGTGGCATACCTCTGGCCTCTGAGCACAAAAGCCTCTCCTTTTGCTTTTGTGTACTTGTGAGCAGCCTTGCTGCCTCGTTTTGCATGTTGTTCTTGTGGTGCAGGTTTCTTAGCTCAGTGCATTGTTGTTGCCACACCCTTTTTGTTCACGGTGCTGCACTGAACTAAAGCTGAACTGAACAAAAGAGATATTATGCAATCCCAGGTTGCCCAACCAGCTTCGTCAGCACACCAGAGTAACCAGAATCCGTGAACATAGAACATGTAGGCACTTAGAGTACAAACTTCTGCTACATAGGCACTTCGGGCTCTTAGGCACTTGAAAGGCGCTTCGGGCTGTGTACATCTATTGCTGCCATTCTTGTTGCATTTATCTCTCCAGTCGTCAATCTGCGCAACCCGTGACTGAAAAACGATGGCTTTAAAAGTGTTTGAGGGGCCCTTTAAAGGGTCGCTAAGGACGATGCTAAATCCAGCGCTCGTAGTGGCGCTTAAAACTCAAGTTCTGTTTTCTGCTATGATTAGTAGATTTAACTTTGTGTACTGACTGCAAGTTCTAGGTGAGCCGACAGTCGAGACATTCCAATCTGTGATTAGCATCTTTATTGTAGGGAGCCATCTTGTTTGTGAAGGCTGGTGATGGTTTAGTGAGCACTTTTTTTTTTCCTGTGCAATAAAAAGAATTAGCTTGAAAACGAAACACTGCCTTAAGCAATCGGGCATTGGGATGGTTTAATTCCTGAAAATGCTTTGTAGGGGCCTTTGAAAGCCTTTGAGAACTTGCAATTTTACCCAAAAGCTGCTGCAAAACCTATAGGTCAGTTATGACTGACAAAGGGTTATTTCAAAACTCTTATTTTCATTAATTTGGGAGGAAAAAGGTTATTTACTGGTGAAAATGAGGGCCAAAATTGTTTTCTAAATTTGTGCAGAGAGCTCAATGCGAGTAGGTGAATGCGACGTCGCAAATATCAAAGTAGTAATTGCGTATTCTTGCTATTTTGGTGGAGGAACTGTATTCTAGAAACTCGCTAATGTTTATTCTTTGTTTACTTAAAATGCAGTCTAGTAATATTTTACTGAAAAAAAAAAAGATGATTAAATGGACCTGAGTAGACTGCTCAAAATCCATGGCATTATAACTAGCTGATGTGGGAATTTTAGGGTGGCATTGTCACCCACTCATTTTTATCATTTCTCAATTTACAAACCTGCTCTGATGTTCAATTGCTGTTTAGCTTTTGCAGAAGCATAATTTACTAATACAGATTAATTTCACATTCCTCTTTTGTATCACTGTAACATTGCCAGTGTTATACAAACGGATACATGCATACTTAGCATTTGTGTCGAACTTAGCCAAACGCCTTTACAGCAAAATGACCTGCATAACGATGGATTTTATATGTTGCTACCGATTTCCTGTCCACCATGTGTGCTGCAAGTGTCTACAGTGAAGACCCCTACAATGAATTTGCCTCTCCATCAAAGGTGTATAGGCTACCTCAAGAGCTGATTTATTTTACAATGAACACACAAAGTGGTGTGCACATAGGAAGCCCCCATAGTGAGGGGGGGCACATCGCAGTAGTTGAAATGTCACAGCAAGCGTAAACCGTCGAAGCGTATTCCGTCGGAAGAAGTGTGCCGAAGAAAATCTGCAACTTCTTGGACTAAGTGTCCCTTGAATTCATGTTAAATAATGGTTTTACATTTAAGTGAATAAAATATTTATATATTACGTGCTTAGCTGGTTCAAATGGAAGTAGTACGAAGCCAGATCTTCACAACAGAGGGATTTGTATAACGAAAAATTTTGGAGGTCTCGTGCACTTCATTACAAGGCTTGGCTGTACAGGCTGTCGTATGAATTCAGACATTGTACGAGATCATAACATAATTTTTCGACTTTGTGCCGCACATAAATGTAGCTCTCCCTAAAATTTCACAAATGTCCGTGCACTACACCACTATTTTTGGAGCCAACTGCCTAGTGCTTATAACCTGCTTGGATGCAAAAAAAAATATATGGTCTTCAATTATTCTTTGGCCATATTGCACACCATTAGGGATTGCCAATTAAGATGTCAAGAACCATGTGCGGCTTACAACACAGTTTCTGGTAATTCGTGAGAAAAACCTTAGATTCATTGCCAAAAACTTTTGTGGACTTTTTCTCTCTCTCCTGACTTTTATCATTCACTTGCATACAATACAAATTTTCATTTCATCAAAGAAATTCACTCTAGAAAGGGTTAATAAATGCAGCTAGTGCTACTGTATGCTACTGCGCCTCCTACAAAAGATGGCCTGGTTGTGTGTACCTGTCTGCTGCAGTACAATCCGGATGTGGTGTATGACCACGTCATTCCATCTCCGGGCCCGCTGAGCGCCTTGGTGCAAAAGCTCAATGCCTGTGTGAGCCAGCTGGAACAGTTCCCAGTCAAGGTGAGGTTGAAAATGATGGCTGTTCTGCTTTTACTACGTAGATAGTAGAAACAAACTATTCTATTAAAAAGAAACTAGCCTGGTAGTTTTTGTCCCAAATGCTGCATTTATATGCATAACGCCGACTTTGCTATACAGTGAAACCTCGTTATAACGAACAGTTAAAAAGTCGGAAATTAGTTCGCTATATCCATAATTCGTAATATAAAATTTCGTAAAAAATACATGAAAGAGGAGCGAAATTCAATCAGAGAAGGCACAGCAACTCGAATGATGCTTACTTGGGTCACGTTCATTTATTTACGCACAAAGAACTGCGTTATCGCGGCCTGCTTCTTGGTGTTGATCGCATTCCCTATCACGCCCTGTTCCACAGTTTGCAAACACTCAACAAGGGCAAACCCACTGCCCGCAATAGCACTGCAGTGGCGGCGCAGTAAACTCTACACGTTGAATTATCTCGAGCTTAGTCTTTAACGTCACTGCCACTCTTTTTTTCACATTCATCGCCATCACGCACTACGCACACCCGCGCACCGCACTCGACACGACCACCGAAAGAGCCTCCATACAACGCTACGACGGCCCCGCCACTGCTAACACTAAAACGCAAAAGCAACATTCGATCACGCCGCTGCCGCCGCTGCTGAAGCGGCGCTGTCAGCGGTTGTGAGATGCGGACGATTTCTTTGGCTGTCAACTCTCGATGACGACGTGGCATCTGTGGCGCTGTCAGCGCCTGCGAGGTAGTCGTGAACGTTTGCTGCGCCGCACAACACACTTGTAGTGCAACGAAGCCTGCCGCCTGCTATTAAAGTGAGGTAGGGCTTGGCGTTGCGAAGTTCGTTATATCCGTTTTATGCCAAACCGCGTTCGCTATAGGAAGTTAAAAATACATGTGTTTGACAAAAATATTTCGGAAGAGTTCGATATATTCAATAATTCGTTATATGCGTGTTCGTTATATAGAGGTTTGACTGTATTTGTCTACATTTGACATTGCGATGAAAGTGCTAATCTTTGCACCAAATCGGCTTTTTGCTTGTCCAAAGATCAGTGTTGAAAAGTCAAATGATTGCTTCACCACTGTGCTTGTTAAGAAAGCGAAATCAACGCAGTTCTCTGCAACCCCCTTAGCATGAAAGGCGAGTGAAGCGGAACGTAAATGCTCTGATAAGAATGTCTAGTATCTGTTGCCTGAATATATGTGGGATCACTTGGTGTGTTTCCAATGCATCATTTCTCGTATTTTTCTTTTTTAATCGGGGGGTTACATGCCTGAAGAGGAGAGTTTACATCTTTGGTGAGGACAAACTGACCCACTGTCTGTTTTTGATATGTACAGGTCTTCTATTACTATTGCATCCCACTTTGTAAAAGGGTTTCAGACGTATATTCATCACCATTATCCAAGGTGTTATACCTTGTCTGCAAAGTAATTTATAGAAGGAAATTTCAGCAGGATGTAGTTGCCTATAGTTGAAACCCATTTTCAAAGTTTGGTAGAGGCGAACATTGTAGATTAACTTGTAGAAAAAAGAAAAAAAGAAAGGGAGCTTTGGGTAAGTGACGTGGCAGTTGTTATTATGATGAAATGCAGTTTTTTTCCGAGTGGAAAGCAGAAACAACAACGTTGTAGCAAGTAGTCTGGTGAAAGCGTGAGAATACTGTTTGCCTGAGCACATGATTGCACATTGCAAGAAAGGTTTCCAACAGAAATCATTGGCTTGGAACAGAAGAGAAGACACACAACACACCTGTGGACTAGCAACTTAATGTTTAAGGGGAGATGTGGGTTCCAAAACCAATTTTGTCAATTTTAGTGTGAACTGGATGATATTAAACAGTATTGTTGTTTTTTCTGCTGATTGCAAATATCTAATTAGATTTTGTATATCTGCATTAGAACAAATGATGAAGTTTTTAATACAGAAATTGTCAATTTCTTACGGGACTTTTCAAAAACTTAACTTTGTCAAAAGCAAAAACAAAGTATACGGCCAGAACACCAGAGAGTAGCTCTAGCGGGTGATGCTATCTTTATTGTTCTCAGTGCACTTATAATGAAAAAAAACAACCAGATGTAAACAGAATTGCAATATTTTTGCTAATTTTCATTTGTATTCAGTGGCAATGAAAATTTAGCCGACATTTAAGAAATAAATAGCATCACCGGCTAGATCCATTCGACATAAATATATTGATACCAAACATTTTGCTGGCACTTAAAGATCATATGAAGATCCCCCGTAAGGCAGTGTGTGGTGTCCAAAAAAATGAAGCTGAGAAAAACGAATTTGAACATTCAGTTCACTGTAACTTTGAATGGTCTAACAATATGGCAGTATGAATTGCATCACTATGTAGCCCCGTCTTTCAGCAACAAGTTCATGACATATATATGGCCATTGTGCAAAAATAACACTGAGATATTGGTTGCAACATCATGCATAGTCATTGAAAGCAATGCCAGAAAGCTAGTGCCACGAGCTTCACATTACTATTTTGGTTCCTTGTTGAACAGAAGGCACTGAACAGAAGGCACTGAACAGAAGGCACTGTTGAACAGAAGGCTGCTGATCGATGCATGTGGCACACTTTGTATTGTCGGCAATACAGATCCATATCCTCGAGCAAAGCTTGCCAAAGTAGGCTAATGAGATTTTGACAGCAAAGTTTCGTCCTGTGATGCATTACCTCTCTGTGCTGTCTCATTTCGGAACAACGAAATACTCGCTAAAGCGATTTTTTTTTTTCGTGTTCTCTGCCGATGTTATTGTGAGGTTCAACTGTATTCGATCCGTATTCGATTTTGTCTGAAAAATTACAATTTGCACACTCCCAATTAATTTGCATTTCTACTGATTTTGGGTTTGTTCGTAATACCACCATACCTAAGTATCTGAGAGAATAAGAATGTCAGTTTTCTTATTATATTGTTTTCTAAATAAAAAATATGGAAGGTGTTCATAGCAGTGCCAAAAGTGGGCCGCTCACTATGTTCACCGGTGATAAGTACAATGATCAGTCGAGCATAAGCTCATAGAACATGAGCTAGCCATCAGCCTGGACAGCGGTACACTGGGCTGCGACCATAATTCCTCCTCGAGATTAATAAAACGGTTATTGACCCCCAGCCACCAGCCACTTACAGGTTTCTGTTGTTTTCTGAATAGGTTTTCTTAGTAGGCGCAATATAGGTTTCTATTGCACAGGTTTCTAATATTCTATTTCTACATTCTAATCTGTTGCTAATCTATTGCCATGCGGAAAGTTTTGAGCATATATCAGGGCACTGTTTTACGGTATGTGCTTGTGTGCCTCACCTTTAATGCCTTCTTTCTTTCTCTTCGCCCCCTCCACTTTAAAGGTACATGACCTTCCTGGTGCTGTTGGAGGTGGCCGAGGCACTTCTGCACTCAAATTCTTCAACACCCATCAGCTCAAGGTACACACATTGAGTTGTGGCGTTCAGTCTTGAAGCACGATTCTGTGGCATTGAAATCATGTAGCAAAACACAGATTGGCAGTGAAGCTTTTGTCTTTGGCCTGGCTTGCATGTGTCAAATGCTGTGTCTGCAATTTGACTGCGTGTGTTTTGAGTTTGTAAACACATTTGTAAACACAGCTGCAAACAGAGCTTGTATATGCCTACAATGTATCAGTTCTATCTTTCGTTACCTCCCATAAAGTCTTGTATAGCTCATGCGCTATCTTTATGCATACGTAATGAAGCTCTAAGCTGATGTAAAGCAACAGCAGACAGAGGTGCTTTAATATGGAAACAATGTGAGCACATAACTGAATATGCTCCTACCACGTTTTATGAAAGGAAAGCTTTGCATATGCAGTCAATGTTCAACTTTTTTTAACTCCCTAGGGGCTGCAGAAACGTCAGAAAAATAGGGCAGTCTAAAAAAACGAATGCATGTGTTTAACTGCCCTCATGGGCTCAAATCGCCACAGCAATTTTCAAAAATTGTTTTAAAGACCTGCCAGTACAATTATTAGGTATCTCGGTGCTTATATTGTGATGGGTTCATGGTGCGTTCATGGACATTTTGTCCTCTGACAGTGGCTTTTTTGCATTCTTGGTATACTTCACCACTACTGTACTGCAGCAAAACT
This sequence comes from Dermacentor albipictus, assembly GCF_038994185.2. Classification (NCBI taxonomy): domain Eukaryota; kingdom Metazoa; phylum Arthropoda; class Arachnida; order Ixodida; family Ixodidae; genus Dermacentor; species Dermacentor albipictus. The sequence goes on from NC_091821.1 coordinate 375,142,781, forward strand.
TACCTTTGGGACCTGGCAATACGCAATGCTTTAGACTCTTGTTTTACTTTTCACACTTAAATGCCATCAGAGAGGATGATGAAGGCAGAGTTGGTGTTATTGCCGACAGCGATAAACTCTCAAATGAAAAACGTGGCACAGAACATGGAACAGTACTGAGCACCAAACAGCATCTCTATTTCTGAACGTTCACTTGCATTCTCCTGGTTGGCTGGCGCCGACGTTTCGTCAGCGGTCGTCAGCATGGCGAAATGGAAGTGCTACTTGTGAAGACTGCCTACTCAGTGATGTAGGAGGCAATGCGAATGTTCGAAAAGGGAGATGCTTGTGCGATCTCGCTCCAGGAAGCGTGGTAGTGAACATTGAAGCAGCTAGGCCTAACGATGGCACAAAATTACTACAACTGCCAGCAGATCGACGCACAAGATAGCTGGTGTGAGGCTGTGAGATAATGCTGTTTTGGACCTGCAGTTAAGGGGAAAAGTTTGAAAAACCATACAGTGAAGGGCTTCAGCGTCTGAAATTTTATATGGCCTTATACGTTGGGCTACGGGGTACGTAGCGATGCTGCGAAGGTGTCCGAATTATCAGGCATGTCAGAAAAACTTGGGCGCCTGTAAAAACTATCGTTGGCTGTATATACAAATTTAGTGGACCAGCTGTCATGCAAGATGCAGCCTATGCCATTATGTACCATTTGTAGTATAAGACCAGGGACACTGAAGCACATTCTGATCTTTGGTAAGGGAATACACTGCTATTGAAATGATGTTTATCGTTATGGTCATCAATATTCCAGTCTTGCTTTCAAATATTTCAAAAATTTCAAATATTTAATTTTTTTTGCTGTAGTGCAATTAGTCCCTATGATAATTAACATTTTGCTTCCATTGTTTAAGGCCACAATGGAAAATAAATGGCACATTTAAAAATTACTTGTAAGGTATGGTTATATAGCATGAAGAGTAAGGAATGAAGCATAGCAAGCACTTTTTCTAATCTAGCCATTAATAGATATCTTACAGCCCATTGAATACAAGCCCACAAGATGTGTCAACCATGTGGTCAGAGAATGTAGCAAAATAATTTATTTCCAAAGTGAAAACAAAGAATTTGGTTGCTCTACTTCCTAAAGTATACTTTAGGCTCCGTTGCGAGAAAATTAAAAAAAAAAGTTGCATTAAATATGAGGGGCATGTCATCCCGAACAACTAGTTTTGATATTCGCTCTAGACTAATGAAACTTTCAGGTCACATGCAATCTTGTGTGCTGCTTACAAATATGCAATTAGATATTTTTTTCCCAAATAAATAAAGAAAATAGTTTTAATTCCAGAAATTTGGGATGTGATTTGCAAAAGATGTGCAGCAACAAGATAGCTAATGGCAAGCAGGTATGTTCTGGATGCTCAAAGACTGCAAGTTAGCATATGGATGTTTTTATCTGTACTTTATTCAAAGTTATGAATTTATAATGTTGTAGCTTTACATATGTGAATTCTTGGTGATTTTTACAGGATTTCAAGATATTTCAGTGTCTTAAGACACTGTATCATATTTTTCGTGTACCCTCTGACTCGCCAGCATTCGGGGAAAGAAAAATGATGAGAATTGAATGAGTAGAAGGGGCACAGTGCATATTCCACAATTTTAGATTTTAAGATAGCTATACTTGAGAAAAACAAAAATCTAGAAAAACTGGGGAAATATTAATTTCAAGCTTCAAAGCTGGTAAATATTTACAATATAATTAAAAACACAAAATTCTTCCACTGATGTTGACATTAGGCACACGTATAGTCGCGTAACAGGATCTGGAATGCACCAACACGAACTGGCATACGTGCGAGGGGCATGGGAATAGACATCGGCGCATCGTCTGAGGTCTCCGCAGTACGCTACATGTGAAGACAAAGAACTGTGGTTACCTTCACTGCTGCGTTATTGCCAATACAGTACGAGATTGCACGACGCAGTGACATCTCCGATGCTATCTTATTAGCTCATCTCAACCTTGAGAGAACCGCCTTTTTTTTTTTTTTTTTCCCCCGGCGCAGGGAGCAGAGATGGGTTGCGCTTTGCTTTTCATAGATCCGTGCACGGTTTCAAAATTTCTTTTTTTTTCCATTTTTAAGGGAGGGTCGATAAGCCGCTTAGGTTTGCGATACGATTAAGAAACGAATTATCAACAGTTTAAGAAGCCAACCCACTCGCAGGCCTACAGAGAAGCACCGCGCTGGCGGCGACGGGGCACTAGTTGCCATAGCAACAGCCAGTTGGAAGGTGCTTCTCAGCATGCTGGCGCACTGAGCCAATAGGAGGGCCACGTGCATCGTGAGCTTCGTCAGACCGGCCCCTGATTGTTTTACATTTGTGCTTTTTCTATGCGACCATCGTCGGCCAGGATGGCCGACGATGGCGGAAAGGCGGAACTTAGAGCTTTCAAGCGATACCAAGATGGTGGAGCTCAGTGATGGGAAAGGCAAGAAATAGCTCCATGAACTCGGCTGTTTTTATGCGATTTTAAGCTCCTCTTTCGCTGTCCGCACTGACTGAATCTTTCTTTTTTTTCGAACACTTGGAGGACATTTTTGGGCAACTCTTTTTGATACGGTGCAGCTTAGGCATTATAGGGGCCGAAACAAGTAGTTCCCAAAAATCTTTTTTTTTTTCTTCTTTTTTAATGACTCGGGTCCCTCCATAAGTAGAATTGCCTGGGGACGGCCCGCCCCCACGCGCCCCTCCTCCTCTTCTTGAAGTTAGTATGCGGCCTGCCCAGCCCACCCGAAAAATGTTTCCGATTATGCCACTGTCTCCATTGTTCCTGTTAACTATGGGAATTAATGTGACGGCATGCTAGCAGCCTGAAATATAGCTGTGTATACTGAATGTACTAAGTCTTCAGTTGGTAAACTTGTTCAGGGGTGTTTCATCATGCCCAAGTGCAGATGAAATTTGTGTTATACTCACATCAACAACCATTTTGAACTGTCAAGTTTTTATTTCTGCTGCTGTAGCTGGGCTTTTGGCAGCAACAGTGTTCTTATGCATGTGCGCCTGTGCTTGTCCATGTTGCAGTGCAACCTTCAGAGGCATCCATCCTGTTCTAACCTGCGGCAGTGGCGAGGGGGACCTGTGAAAATAGATCCCTTGGCACTGGTCCAGGCCATTGAACGGTACCTGGTAATCCGGGGCTATGGGAGGATACGAGTGAGTCCTCTTTCTGATTTGTACGGGTTTTTCAATGCCTAATTAAACATGAATTGCCAGTGAAACGAAGTGGAAGGTGGCCATACTGTTCAGGACAAAACCAGCATATGTTGCGTTGCTTTTATTAAATATACCGTATTTGCTCGAATCTAGGCCGGCCTTAATTCAAGGCCTCAATAAGTTACCTCGAACGTAAGTTGAACAAAAAAACGAGGCCAGTGTTCACAAAATTAAGACAGCATTTATTGAATATGAGCATGCCGAGCTCATTCTACATCATCATCGCTGCTGTGCTCCGGTAAATGCCATCCTCGTTGCTGCTCGGGCAAAAACATCTGCCATTGCCCCCTCCAACAACAGATGCTTTTCTCTTCAATGCTGAAGTCCCGCCCAGCTTGGAACGTTTAACAATGCTTCTGTGGCTAGCACAACTTTTCGTGTGAAAGTGGCACTATAGTGGCATTGTCTACTTGGTGCAATTACAATAATGCCACACCGCACGTTGATACGACACAGGTCAAAATGGCGACGGCGCTCATGTATTTCAGTTGGCTACTGGTACGGCTAGTAGCGGCTGCGACACTGACTTTTCTAAATGGTGCTAGCGATGCGTCATATTTATCAATAGCCGTAGAGTTTGGTATGCGATAATTTGAAAAAACAAACAAACTATCAACCTAGATTCAAGTAAATACTGTAAGTTTTCAAGGTAACTCTTCCTATGCAAATGAGGGAGGGGGGAGGTAGCTTTACTAATACAAATGTGAATAATGCCCACCATTCACCATGTGCCTGGCTGGTTCTTTAGGATTTGGGAACCGCATACCACGTACGATAAAATTAAGGCCTGTGATAATGAAGCCTAACCAAATGGCCACTTGTTGTTTACATCACTTTTTTTTTTGCATTACATTGAGATTTTATGCATAAAGATAGCTGTACTTGGCATTTGACAGGTAAATGCCATTGCATTCATTGCATGGCATAGATTGTACATTGTCCCTGTGTTCTAGCAGTTAAAAAGCTTCAGAAGAAGGAAAGCCCCTTGTCCAATGGGGTAAAAGTAAAGTAAAATACTTTTGATGCCTGCTTGCTGCCTGAGTTGTGTATATAGGGAATATTATTTTCTTTCTTTGGGTGTAGCAGTGTTTGCACCGCTTGTGCGTTGCAGATTTTCAGCCACTTTCTTTGTCTACATAAGTCGAAATACGAATCCTTTTTGTTTAGCTAGAAGGCAATTCAACCACGCATAATGTTATTGGTCGGCATCCGTTTTACCCTTGACTATGAGCAATCCCAACCAGACGTGTTTTCGTTGCATTGTTGCATTGTTGCATTGTTTCCAGCTTTCTACTGCTTTATGGTCAGGTCCATTGACTCATTTTAGGATTTTGGGGGTGAGTTGTTTGCTGAAAAAGTAGGCACTTCATAAAATAGGATACAGGGTTCGCAACTGCTAATAACAATGGGTTTTGTGTTAATATTTTTATATCTGTACAGCCAAGCCCACCTATAATGATCCCAGTTATAAAAAAATGCTTGGTTATTACGAGGGTAGCACTTTGGTCATAATTTTAATATGGTCTATGGAAGTGTGTCTTGGATAGAACAAACATGCTGCTGCAGTGTGCTTTTTTATAGCAAATGTTAAAGTACCCCTCTTTCACATGAGAAGGTGCCATTCTTCTTACATGCTTGCTGTTTGGCGTCTTCCTTCATGGTGCCTGCCTGGCCTTGAATGCAAAAATACCTCTAGTTTTCGAGATGGCACCACCCTCCTTTACATGCCTGTTTGTATTGTGCTTTTCTGTACTGCGTGCAGTCCCTGGGCACAAGACAGTTGGAAAGCGAGGTGCACCAGATTTTTGCTTTTTCTCGTCATGGTGCAAGTCTGTGCTTTTGCCGCATTTGGCAAGTGGCAGATGACAGCCGTTTGTCATAGGCACTTGCCTGCTTTGAACAGTTTGGAAATCTCAGTTATTTTGTCAGAATTAAAAAAGTAAAGAAATCTGTGCGATGTTTTTGGAAACATTAAAAATTTCTTGTCATTATGATGGCTCATTCTTGCATGTCCACTTAGTTCAAACACTGGGCTGTAACGAATGCATGCTGCATGTCCACGATGTTCATTATGTGTGAGCTTGACTGTATACAATTTCTTTGCAAGTGTTTCTAAATCCCCTTTTCTCCTTTCTTTTAATTGCAGGATGAAGATGATGGTGGTAGTGATGAAGAGAATTCTGACGAGGACATTGATGATACCATGGTACGCTACGTTTTCAGGTTTTTCCTTTACTTCAGTCTCTCAACACTAGACCTTTGCTTTTCAGTGACTGTATTCCCTGCTAGGCTTGTGCACATATCTCTCTGTGCAGTATGGCAAGGCTGTTTACATTGTACTTTGTTTGACTTGTTCATTTATTTATTTGCTCATGCTAAGGGTTCATGTACAACTAGTTGCACCAAAGTGAGGCACATGGGGTGCACTTTACAAGAAGTTCCAGCTCAACTTTGCACATTCAGATGCTCGTGAAATGCTCCAGTGCAGTCATTAGTTAACTGCTGAACAAGTACGAATGAACTTTGTTGTATGGGAAAAACAAAAATAAATAATAACTTGAAAAATCTAGTGAACATAGTCAAACGTCTGAAAAGAATGTTCCTGGTTTACTCTGCACCAAAAGCATGTGTATCAGTTTTGTAAACTGCACCTCTTACCGTATTTACTCGAATCTAGGCTAGTCCCGATTCTAAGCCAATTCCCGAATGTCCAAAGCCAGAAAAAATAAAAAGAAACTTGCCTCGAATGTAAGCCGAACAAAAAAAGTGAGGACATCATTCACAAAATTAAAACAGTATTTAAGATGAACATGCCAAGCTCACTCTGCGTCGTCTTTGCTGCTAGACTTGCACGCTTGCGCAGACAGTCGGACAGTGCGGCACGGCTTGTATGCATCGAAACGCGGCGCGATCTTTGTAAACAGCACCTCTCCGTTATTGTGTGCTTATCTTCCTTATTGCCATCGTCTCATTGCAGCACACACAAAAGGTGCCTCCCATTGCCCCCTCCAACGACGGACGTTTTTCTCATTGATACTGAAGTCCCGCCCAGCTTGAACGTTTAACGATGCCTCTGTGGCTAGCACAACTTTTCATTTGTGGCATCGCCTGTTTGGTGCCCTTACGATAACGCTACGCTGCATGCCGATACTTAGTGACGATATCCTTACAACACAGGTGTCACGATCGATGATACGCCACACGTGGTCCCGAACTACCGCTTTATTTCCCGAACGCCAACCTTTCGCACCACATAACCACACTCCGAGTTCTCCCGTTTGGCACTCTCTCCCCGCACGCTCGCACGCTCTCGCCGCTGTCCTCTCCACACTCACGCCACCTGTTCGTCGCTCAGTCAACTACCGTCGATCCCGCGCCTGGCCCCCGAGAACCGTGGCTCCTCGTCGCGGGTCTTGGGCTCGCTTGTCGCGGGTCTTGCGCGTCACAACTCTCCCCCCCTCGAATCGTGAAGCTGTGCTGGTAGGGAGGAGCCATGGCTCATGGTAGAGCATCAACTGATCAGCATGGGCAGTAGTTCGATGACGTCCTGTAGCAGGATCACTCAAAACAAAGTTATTGTCACCTAATCGTTTGATTACACAATAAGGTCCACTTCGCCGCGGTGCCAATTTCGCCGAAACGCCCTTGGCCGCATCACTCAAGGTATGGGAATCCAGGAGCACAAGGTCACCCTCTTTGATGGTTGTTGGCCGACGATGACGGTCGTAACAGGATTTCTGCACCTTCCAAGCAGCTGCCTGATGTGACCGAGCATACTGGAGGGCCTCTCCAAGGCACCGCTGGAGTTCTGCAGCAAGTGCATGGTGTGCTGCTTTTGGAGGCTCTGTGTCCTCCTTGTCACTTGTAGGTTCCCATGGGGTGCGCAACTCGCGGCCGTAACACAACAATGCTGGAGTATATCCGGTGACAACACTATCGGCAGTACGCATGGCAAGGGCGATCTCAGGTATATGCCGGTCCCAGTCTTTGTGGTTGGAGCAGTATGCCCGTAGACACTGCTTAATTGTTCCATTGTGGCGCTCCACCATTTGGCCAGCCGGCCGGTAAGGCACTGTGTGACGATCTTTGATGCCCCAGTGTTTCAAAAGGTTGCGCCATAGTGTGCTAACAAAGGGCTTGCCATTGTCACTGGTGATGGCCACAGGTGTGCCATGGCGGCAGAAAACTTGCACCATGCACTCCAGTATTTTTGCGCTTGTTGCTGCTCGTAGAGGGAAAAGCTCTGGGAACTTCGTAAATTTGTCAATAACTACCAGCAAGTATTTGTGGCCCCGGGGTGTAGATGGCAAGGGCCCGATAATGTCAACACCGAGCTCTTCCATGGGTGATGTTGCCCACTGACTGCTCATGAGGCCCTCTGGTTTCTTGCGCCGAGCTTTTGTGCGCTGACAGACAGTACAGCATTGCACATACTTTGATATGTCTGCTCGCATGCCCAGCCAGACGAATCGTGCAGCCACACGCCTCAGAGTTTTGAAAAATCCAGCATGGCCTGCGGTGGGATGGTCGTGGGCCACCTTCAGTGCCAGCTGCCGCAAGTGATTAGGTAACCATGCTACCTTCTGGTTGCCTCTTTGCTGAACCAGCAATCCACTCGGCTGCAGTTCCGTTGTTTCGGCCAGATCACGAAAGAGGCGATGATCAGGGTCCGAACTTGGGAGCTGAGTCCCTTGGACCACTGCCTTCAGCTTTAAGAGGCGGTCATCACGAGCCTGTTCTTGTACCAGCTGTGTTGTGTCACTCAGCAGTGAAGAGTCAACCTCCGAGGCCACAGCTACTTCCTCAAATGTAATTTTGCCTTCAGGTTCTGGAGCAGCAATGGGGAACAGCGTCTCATGTAGGTTTTCACTTGGGTTGTCTTCACACTGGAGAGGGGCTCTACTCAAGGCATCAGCGGGTATGTTTGCCAGCCCTCGTCTGTGCTTGATTCGGCAGTTGAAGCCCTGCAGCCGAAGAACCCAACGCTTGACCCTGGGTGAAGCTTGGTCGGTATTAAACATCCATGCCAGGGAGGAGTGGTCACAGTGTATCTCAAACTCCGTAAATTCAAGATATGCCCTGAACTTGTCCACTGCCCAGACTACTGCCAGGCATTCCCACTCCTGGACAGTATAATGGCTCTCGGCTGCTGTAAGGACTCTGCTAATGAAGGAAACAGGCTGCAGACCATCAGGGCCAGCCTGCAGTAGCACAGCTGCAATGCCAATGCCACTTGCATCTGTCTCCACCACAAAGGGTCGATTTAGATCTGGGAGGCTTATAACAGCATCCTGAGCTAAGGCCTGCTTGAGTGCAGTGAAAGCCTGTTCTTGGCACTCCTCCCACTGCCATGGCTCGTTCTTCTTCAAAAGGTTGGTCAGTGAATGTGCCGTCAGTGAAAAGTGAGGGATGAAGTTTCTATAGTAGCCGGCAAGTCCCAGGAAGGCTTGCAGCTGCTTAACTGTACTGGGTCTTGGGTAGTCCAGCACTGCACGCACCTTGTCCTCATCTGGTCTGCACTGCCCAGGGGAGATGATGTGACCTAAAAACTTGAGGGACTGACGGCAGACCTGTACTTTATCTGGATTAATCGTAAGGCCAGCACCCTCAATGCGTTGTAGCACTTCCCTAACATGTTCAACATGTTTCTCCAGTGTCTCTGAGTATACAAGGACATCATCTAAAAATGCCATAGCAAAGTGGTGATTGATTCCCTGCAGCACCCGGTCCATTAGGGTTTGAAAAGTTGCTGGACCGCCTGCCACCCCGAAGGGCATCCTCGTAAATTCAAATGTACCTTGATGGCAAATGAAGGCCGTTTTAGCTATGTCAGCCTTGCAAACAGGAATTTGGAAAAACCCTTGGGAGAGATCAAAGCTGGAAAACCACATTGCTCGGCCCAACTGCGCTAGCAGCCAGTCTGTTCGAGGCATTGGGTAGGCAGGTACTCGGGTGCGTGCATTTAACGGACGGTAGTCCACAGCGAGCCGGTAGCCTCCAGACTTCTTTGCAACGAGCACAGGGGCGCTAGTCCACGGGCTGGTGCTTCGTCTTATAAGGCCCTGTTGTAGGAGGTCATCCACACAGCCCTCAATGATCTTCTGCTTCTTCGCATTCACTGGACGTAGCTTGCATCTCACGGGCGCACTGTCCCCCGTGTCAATGCGGTGCTGAGCCAGGGTGGTACATCCCGCAACTGTAGTAAACAGATGGCTAAAGTCATCGAGAACTTTACTCATGCTTGGGTGTAGTTCCCTGGTGCCAGCCTGATGCATGTTCTCTATGCCTGGAACTACAAGCACTTCTTCAAAGAGGCTGTGCAAGTGGTACGACTCTCCATCTTCTATGGCAAGTGCTGTCGCTGGGTCCTTTTCGCGCTTAGCAAATGGCACCATGCACTGTGGATCGGTTCCAATCGTCCACCCACCCAGCGATACATGTAAAGAGATGCCTGTTGCTGTTAAAAAATCTCTGCCCAGCACAATGTCCCGACACAAGTCTGGCACACACAGGAAGCGTTGATTGCGACTGCTTGTGGCCCACTTTATTTTGCATTTGAGGGAAGTCGTTGACTGAGACCAACCTGTTGCCAGGCGGAGTGCTTGTTCCAGTGTCTTTGGTTTGGCGCCCGCCTCGACCGCTACCCTTGCCGCCGGCAATCCAAGCAAGCTCACACTCGAGCCTGTGTCCAATAGGGCCTGGAACGTCGTCCTCCCGATCTGCACTTCCAGGAGAGGCTCCTTGTTGCCGGCCAAGGCCGCTACTTGCAGCGCAGTCTCGTAGGTGCTTGCCGGTGCAGCACCTACCGTCCCCCGTTTCCCGTACACTGAGAGCGGATATGTCCGATCCCGTTGCATTGGTAGCAGCGGGGTGGGCCGCCACGCCGACCTGTAGGGCACTCGCGGGCCATGTGACCAACGCCTCCGCAGCGATGGCAGTTGAATCCTCTCTGGTCACGCGGCTGGTACCTTTGCTGCTGTGACGGCGTTGGGAGATGTGGCGTCCTTGTGGCGAATGCGGCCAATCCGTGCAATTGGTCTCGGTGGTAGGAGGGCTGTATCGCCGCGGGGTGCAACGGCCAGGGGGATGCCGCCGGCGGATACTGGAACGGCGCGGCAGCCGCTGTGGTCAACCCTCCGGGTTGTGTTCCCGGCACGCCGGCCACGTTTATAGTCGATTGGAAGGCCAAGTCTCTCGCGACTTGGTCAGTCGGGGGTGGTGGTGGCTTGTACTGCATGCGCCTCCAGAAACGCTCCATGAGACCGTCAGCGGCCTTCGCCAACTCCGTGAGACTGCTGAACTGTCTTCCCTCCACCAAATCCTGGAGTTGCGGGTGCATCTGCCGCAGCACGCGGTCAACCTTTTCCGACTCGGGCACTTCGCCGCCAATCCGGTCGTAGCAGGCCGCGATGGTATATATAAATTCCTTTAAATTTTCTTGGGGATGTTGCGTCCGGTGCTCCAGCTCTTGTTTCAAGCGGCGCTTCGCGTCAATGGAGGAGAATTCCGCAATAAACGCCGCAGTGAACTCCTCCCACGACGCAAACGATTTCACGAAACGCCACCACAACTTCGCGCTACCTTCCAGCGCAGCAGGCACAATGTGCGTAAGCCTCTTGTCAGCTGCGACACCGCTGACCAAACAAAACGTTTCAAGCCGGTCCAAAAATTCCTCGGGGGACTGATGGTCGTTGAACCCCTTAAACCTTGGAGGCTGACCTCCTGTGGAGCGCGGAGCGCAGTCGCTCGCCGGTTGAACCGCCGCCGCCGTTGTCGTAGAACCCATAGGCGCTGCCTCGGCCGCCATCAGTCTTTGTCTGACAGCTGCCGCGATTTGCTCGCGTTCCATGGTGGATCCGCTCGTCTGCCCCAGCAGATGCTGTACCAATTGTTCGGGAACGTCCACTGTCTCCATGTCCACGTAGATCCCGGACGAGCCCCCACTTGTCACGATCGACGATACGCCACACGTGGTCCCGAACTACCGCTTTATTTCCCGAACGCCAACCTTTCGCACTACATAACCACACTCCGAGTTCTCCCGTTTGGCACTCTCTCCCCGCACACTCGCACGCTCTCGCCGCTGTCCTCTCCACACTCACGCCACCTGTTCGTCGCTCAGTCAACTACCGTCGATCCCGCGCCTGGCCCCCGAGAACCGTGGCTCCTCGTCGCGGGTCTTGGGCTCGCTTGTCGCGGGTCTTGCGCGTCACACAGGTCAAAATGGCGACATCGCTTGGGTACTTCGGCTGGCTACCGGTGTGGCTAGTAGCGGCTGTGATACTGACTTTTCTAGATTGCGCTAGCTATGCACCATATTTATCATTTTCAATTCCAAACTGGCGCTTTTTAAAATCCTCGAATGTAAGCCAATGCTAGAGTTCGATATATGATTATTTGAATAAACTATTCGCCTAGATTCGAATAAATGCAGTAAATGTCCAAAACATGCAAAATTGGTATATGATTTGGGACTCTATAACATAGTGCTGCATTGTAAGTATAGCAGAACTTTGTTTACATCATTACATTCCATATTCCCAGCGCCAATAGTCACGATCAAGAACACAAGAAATGGCCCAATATACCGTAAAGTACTCTTCTATTGTCTGAGGTGTTCCTCCCTCCCCCCCCCCCCCCCTCCTCCAAATTTTACCTCCTGAAATTTCTGCCCCGTGTTATATACAGATCCCTGCAATTTTCAGCCCATATTCGCAGTTCCGTTTCTGTATTGCTTGGTACTACCATCATCAGCTTCTTGCATCATCATCAGTCGACATCAGCATCATCAGTCGACATTGTAGCCGCACTGACTTCACAACGGCCACACTTTGCACGATATCAGGACCGCGAAAGCAGTATTCGACTACAGTCGCCGACCGTTTATTCGGACCTCAAGGGGACTGCGGAAATGTCCGAATAAACAGGTGTCCGAAAAAGCAGATTAAGAAAAAAAAAATGAAATCCTTTATTTCCACGCACTTATTCGGGCTCGGCAGTAGGCTTGAAGAAATTGTGAATGCGCCGTTGCACGCTGTTCCGTTTACGCGCAATCAGACAAGCCTGAATCTCGGAGAGGGGCGTACGGTCACTATAGGCGGCTGAAAGCACGGTCACTGCTTGTGCACGATCCGCATGCGACGGCAGCGTAGCACATGGTGCGTCAACTTCCGACTCTGTCATCGTCCGGCGGTGCAGCAGAAACCTGACGAATGATCTCGCCGTCGTCGAGTTCTGCGCATGTCAGTACAGCAGTGTGACCACCTGTGAAACTGTCAATGAGACGGTGTCCGGAATTGCAATGCAACCACTGCGCAAGTCTTGGCAGAACATTTTCCGCGTCGGTAAGGAGCACATCGGAAGGCGACAAATCTTAGGCCTCCCGGCACCCGCTTGCCGGCATTCCGCAGCGCAGTCTGCGCGAGCACTGTCTGCGCCATTAGATACTTGACGCGATGTTTCCGTATGCCGCGTTGGATCACCGAAACCTCAACACAGCACACAAAGCAAACACCGCCGCGCAGGCACCAGTCACACAAACGAAAAAATGCGGCCAGCTCGTAGCGTCGTGCACGAAGAAACAAATCAGCTGCTGCATTGTCTTGACATGGCTTACTAAGCTGAAACCGGAACTGCTGCAGAGCCACTCTATCGAACCAGGAAACGATGATGATGAGCGGGGATTTCCAGTAGCGCCACTTTGTGGGGCAGCAAAGAAGCTTCGTTCAAAACAAAAATGGCGTTCAGCAAGTCGAACCGTGCACCGGTCAAAGTCGGTGCACGGTGCTCTCGACCGAGTTGGCTCAAGGAGAGTCCGAAAAATCAGACGAGAGGTTGCAAGGTGTCTGAACTTTCGGCAGTTGTTATACATTATGGTCTATGGGGAGAATGGCGGTGCCGCGAAGCTGACCGAATAATCGGGCATGTCCGAATTTTTGGAGTCCGGAAAATCGGTCGGCGACTGTACTTTTAAAAGATACGATGATCTTAGCTGCTGAAACCATTGGAAACTGTACTGCACAGTGGCAGTTCGGTGTGAACGAGCACAGCATTTGCAGTTGGAAGAAACAAGAGGAATCCCTCTTTGTGGGCAGTGGCCCGAGAAGTTTCCAGGGGCCGAAGATTGGAGTATTTGCTGATGTTTGTTGAACTAAACCTGACAAACATCATTGAGGAGCAACGAGCTGCACATGTTACCGTCAACATCGAGCCGCTGCAAGCAAAGGCAAGAGAGATGGCTAGAGAAAAAGGCATTCCACAGATTGACTTAAAGGCAAGTAAGCACTGGTTGTCTTGTCTTATGTGCTGCACTGGATTTTCTTTACGTTGGCGCATGTTGATATTGCAGAAGCTGCCAGAGAGCTGCGAAGATCTACCTGTGGCCTTTCAGCATCATGTGATTTCATTGCGAAAGTCGGTCAACTTTCAGCTGGGCCAGATTGGCAATGCTGATCAGACACCAGTATATCTGGATATGCCCTCGGCACTAACAGTGTAACAGAAAGGCTCCAGAGAAGTTTCTGGGATGTCAAGTAGAAATGACAAGGCGCGGGTCACCATAATGTTGTCCTCTATGGCAGACGACTTCTCTAAGTGGTGTTCAAATGGAAGAAGACTTTGTGCCAAAAGGGAACATGTTCAACAACAAAAAATTGTGGCAGAATCCATCGGGAATGACGGTAATGAGTTGGCATTGAATCAATATAGCGACACAACATATTACCATGACCAAAGTTTTTCATGTATGAAGCACATACTTCAACGGGACTCGTTTATTTTGCACTTTCGTTAGAATGCTTGGCGCCATCTAGTGTCGCCAATGCATGCGTAGGCTGAGAAATGCATCATGTGACAATTGGGCTCCTCTCTGGCACTTATTTATGGACGCACTGCATCATTAATTACACTGCTGAGATGGGACACTGCTAGTGGCACTGCCAAGGCACTTGGACAAGAATCGTGGCGCTCTGGTGCCTGCGAACACTGAATTGTTCCTACGCTTGCTGCACACTCAGTGGCACGTAGTCGGTGATGCAAATTGGCGAGAAGTTCGTTGAAGAGCAGCACATGCCCAGTGCGTATGTAACAGCTCACTAAAGCATTGGCATGTGAAAGGAGTTTATTGAAAAGCGGCACGTACTTGGTGTACTTGTGGTACAGCCTGCTTATGCACTGGGTTGCTGTCCTTAAGGAACCCTTGTGAAGTGGGTCCATTTTCGCTCAGCATCGCAGAAATTTGCCCCGTATTCAGAACTGCATTTTCACTTAAAGCCTATGCTTGACTTGATATAAATGACGCCTGGGGTGCGATCTTGTACGCGTTCCAAAATAGAACGGAGGCGGTCCGTTCCACCGAGCCACACATGATTGGTCAATTTGAACCGTGACGAATGCTATGACGCCAATTGTGCCGTGATATCTGCTGTCAATCATTCCGTGTCGTCGGCTATCGGACGAATATAATGGAACGGACCACCTATTTCGCGACATAAAGAACGGACCGCCTCCGTTCTATTTTGGAACGCGTACAAGATCGCACCCCTGGTGCCTGTGCACTCAAGACGCTCCTTGCATTTCCTTTAGTGCATTCACGACAGGCATCACTTAAATCAGCTCGAGCGTGGGCTTCAAGTCAAGATGCATTTCTGCATATAGGGGTTAATGTTTCTCTTTTCATCATTCTAGAGCGGCACATTTCTAGTGGCACTTACCTACCGTAAAAACCGGACTATAGGTCGGACCGGAATATAGGTCGATCCCCCAACTAACGAATTTTCAAAATGAAAAAAAAAATTTTTTCAATGGCAAAAAGTATCGAAAGACATGACACCCTTACCGTGAAACAAATGCGACTCAGGGGGTTGCACAATGGTGACAGTATTTATTTAAATGCTGCTCGCATGCGCACCTGGCCAAGTTTTTAGCGGTATCGCGCGACCATCGACCCGCGTGCTTGCCAGCACCTTATTAACGGCGCTGAGCAGCGAAACAAGCGAAATACGCGTATGTGTACACATGCCCTTACTTTCGCTATTTTGCCGCTCCGTGCCGTGATGACAAGGTGCTGACAAACACGCGGGTCGATGGTCGCGCAATACTGTTAAAAATTGGCAGGGTGCACAGTACACAAAAGGGCACGAAGAGCGCATGCGCTACTCTGAATCAGAGCAACGCCTTTGATCAGAGTCTCGCTGCCCAGTCCATAGGCGCGTGCGATCTCTACCGCTTTCAAACGGATGCATTCGGCAGTCACAGGCAGCGATCTTACACGCAGCTCTCGGATGGACTCCGCAACCTTGCCTTCCAGTTCTGCAGTCCGCTGCGATCCGGCACGAAATGACGTTTTCTTTTGGTTGCTGCAAGTTGTAATACGTTGCTTTTGCCTCCGCCACTACCGAATGCTCTTTTCGGATACTTCAAGTTCGCGCTGTGCCGCCAAGTTGCCGTGGGCTTCCGCGTACTCAATCGCCTTTTTTTTGAAGGCGACGGTGAATAGACATCGGCTTCCGCTCATTTTGAAACAAAATGAAAATGCAGCCTTTAATTAATATAACTTTGCGACACTGGAAATGCAAAATGCCGGTGCCACAACGTCGCCACGCCGCCATAGACGCCGCGCTGCTGCTGATGGCGATGGCGGCTGTTTACTTCATCCGCCCATTGTTGCAAGACTTCCGTAGTTTTTCCGCCAACGTCCGGTATATAAGTCGAGGGTCGACTTTTCACGATGGTTTTTTGAAAAAAATTTTGACCTATATTCCGGTTTTTCCTAAGTTTGGGCGAGACGTTCATTGAAGGGAGCACTTACCTACTGGGACATTGATCCAAGTTGGAATCAGAGGTTCACTGAAGACCAGCACAGACTGATTGGCACATACCCGTTATTCCAATGCGTCAAACAGTTTCTTCAGACTACAGTACCTACCCAGTCCCGCGTCTACAGTGACCCATGTTGGTGTGGAACAGGTTTGTTGAAGAGCTGCAAGTATGTACGCATTGCCACATACTCAGTGACCCAAGTTGGTCTCATGGTTGGTTTTGAATTCTGTTTCCACAGCACAGCAGCTTGATGCGCTACCCATTCGACCACTGACTACCCAGTGACCTAGCCTAGGTAGGCAGGAAAACTGTTAGATACAAACATACATAGGCACAAACAGATAGATACAACATAGATAGCCCCGGAAAGTGCGTGAAGTACCCAAAGAATGTTAAAGCATTAAAAATGTTGTCGTCTGCTGTCACGAAAAAGGGTGGATATACGAAGCACTGCTGCTTGATTAGATAAAGCCTGACTAATGTCAGAGGCCCGGAGCACCGTTGGGGCTCCCATCACCACTGGCCCTCGACGCTTTTTTCTGTCACCTGGCTGACTCGGGGAAGCGACTGCTGCGAGAGTCCGGCGCTGAGCTCCTCCTTATCCCAGGAGGGATGACATCCTAGTTGCAACCACTCGATGTGTGCATGAATAAATAATGAAGACTTATACATACAGTTAAACCTCGATATATCGAAGTCAGTAAAATCGACAATTTGTTTCGTTATATTGGACTTTTGTTGTATTGAAATTCAACCTTTTGAGCAAATAAGTACAGCCATTGATCGATTATTCTTACACGGAAATAGGCCACAGAATTTGCCGATTCATCAGGCAATCGAAAAAAGCAAAAAAGGCGAATTTGAATGGGAAAACAATCCATTTGGATAAATTTTGGAGTCGGCGATGAATGGTACGATTTCATGCCATGTACGTCGATATCTTCTTGGCAGTGCGAATTACGCACAGCCAGCCACGCTTTCACGTGCACTCTGGGGCAATTTTTCCAGGGCAAATGTGCCGACAGAGGGGAGCGAATGCTTCGTCTGCCTCTCGCTCCAACA
Source organism: Dermacentor albipictus (assembly GCF_038994185.2). Taxonomy (NCBI): domain Eukaryota; kingdom Metazoa; phylum Arthropoda; class Arachnida; order Ixodida; family Ixodidae; genus Dermacentor; species Dermacentor albipictus. Next base: position 375,159,932 of record NC_091821.1, read on the forward strand.
GGTCGCCGAAACTCGAGATTACGCAACCTCCAATACTAAACGCGCAGCAAGACGGGTTACATGGTTCCACGCTGTTTTGGCACGCCCATTCTTTGCATACGCGACAGATTGGGATGTGCTACTGCGTGTGCTTACAGCCTTGCACAGCCAGGTTCAGGATACGCACCAACTTACTCCCAACTCCGCCCCCACCTCTGCCCCCTCGCGCACTTGATTGCATTACTGCGAGCTCGCTCCCCTCCCCCTCTTTGCCTTTGCTTGCTCGGAAAGGCGGCACTCGTGAAGCCGCCATCTTTCTTGTCTCATCCTCGAACAGTTTCACTTGCATCTAGAGCACACAGTGTGTGTCGCGATAGGATCTTATTACACTTGGACTTTATCTAGAACATGATGTAGGCGGTGCTCTTTGTGTAGCACACCATTTGAGAGGTGTGTTTATAAACAGTTGCTGTAATTCAATCATTAAACTATCTGCGTCAGCGGGAAGTTTCCCTTGATTGTCTCGGCGTTCCTAAATATATGGTTTTAAATACATGTTGTTCTATGGACAAAAGGTTATTAAAAGTTCTACAGTGCATTATATCGAGAATTTTGTTATATTGAAGTTCATTATATCAAAGTTTAGCTGTATTTGTTTTATTTACATTCAAAACTTATACATTTTTCATAAATTTTTTTAACCCATGTACTTTCATCTACAATATATATGTGCATTTTGAATATTTATTTGCTGCCTGTAATGAAAGGGACCCATTCTGTCGATGTCAGGTGTTCAACTTGGAACAAGTTGGGCACCTGGGCAACCAAGGACAAAAATTGAGGGCCACCGTCACTCTGGTTCATGCAGGCTGCCATGATGATAAACCAGGGCCAGGCACGGCATAAGCTCCAGTTCCTTATTGGGGACCACCCGCTACCGTATGGCATGACTGTGTACCAAGCCATCCGGCAATACAGCGGTGCCAGTCCTGATGGCCAGGAAACTGACACAGACTCTGAAAACCCCATGGGTTACGCCAACATTTGGGTGCAGACCCACACCATCTGGTGAGTGCTACCATCCAAGACAGGAATGGCCAAACCAGTGCACCTGGCACTCTTGCCTTTGCAACTGGCTGCTCGGTCAGTAAATCGTTGTCTGCTAAAATATAAATTGTGGAATATTGTGCTATGTCTTGCCGAATTATGTAGTTTTGATGAACTTGCAGATATTTTCAACATAGGCTGTTGTTTCTTAGCCAGGAGGACGTGAAACTGAAGGGAAGCTGTTTGCATTAAGCAAACTGCTTTCTTTTAGTTAAGGGGGGACGCGGGTTTCGCATCGCGAAATATGGCCAAAAAATCAATTTTGGAATCCTCAAACATGCGGCTAGGCCTTTCAGCACTCGGGTGTTTCGGAATTCTGTGTTCTGTGAATTCTGTGTTTCGCCCAGCAGTTAACTCTTCTAAGCAAGGTGCTCTCTCCACTCGCCCCGTCTAGCCTACGCAAGCGAAATTCCTTCCCTGCGTTCTCCCATGCCGGACCTCGAGGATCGCATGACGCATACGTCGCAGTCCCCACCACTACGCACTTCCGTTAGTCGACTGCGTCGCGTGCAAGCTGCTGTTTGTTTCGCGCAGTGCATGATTTTGCGTGCTGTGCACAAGGGAACATGACTAGCGGTATTATTAAGTGCTACATGAATACTGAGGCAGAACAAGCGGATCGCACAGCCTGATCACACGCCGGAACATAGTAGAAAAAGTAGAAAATAGCATAGTTTTGGTACCTGCACACGTACACACGACCGAGGGAACAAGCAGATGAAGCGGAAGTACATCTCTCTTGCTTCGGTGCGAATTTAAGCAAAAAACACGCAGACATTCCGTTTGAATGTTTTATTATTTCTCTAAACTTCAATTCATCAATTCAAGCAACAGATCGCACAGATAACAAATGTTGTATTGTGTAATTCTCGAAGTCACGGGCCTCCACGAGCGACGTCACACTGCGGACACGACTACATAGGCGCAGGGGCACGATTACGCCACCGTTCGGCTTGGAGCGCGGTGGCTGCGAATGAAGAGAGAAGCGGCGCTCGGATTGAAATTTCAGATCCTTCCACGGTGCGTAGCGATGTAATACTTTGCAGACACGATTGTTATCGCGTAGTGTACGCTCTGCACTTGTCAGCTCAAAATGGACAGACCTGGTGAGGGCCCTTTAAGCTTCAATGTTTTGCTGTAGATCCGAACCAGCATGGCAAACGCTCTTGTGGCCCTTTGATTATGTCTGCCTTGTCGCCCCTATTATCTTGTCTGTGATTGATGTTTCACACTCACAGCATTCATGACACCCAGATAAGAAGAAAGTATAACTACCAAGGGCCACACTTTACTGTCAATTTCTTTTTTCTTTTTCGGTGCAGGTTATGTGCGTAAAAATACGGTATTTGGTCTATATTCTCCAGTTCAGATATCGTCAATGAAAATGCCACATTTTCCACTCATGTGTTGGCAGGTACCGTCCTGTTCCTGAGGATGATCGTAGTGGAGCAGCCTCAAGTTCAAGAGGAGCAGGCCAGTCGTCATCAGCCCCAAGCCTTTCTAGTCGCCGAAACAAAAGCTCCTCGGGCTCCAAATCTGCTGCCAAAAAGAAAGATGATCTCTGGAATGGTAAGACTTGCTTAGCACGGTTTGTTTTTCGTATTTGTGGCTCGCTGACCCTGTTTATTTCATGGAAGCTGCTTGGTGTGTTGCTATACACCAGACTTTTGTTACCTTTTTGCACCCTCGTGTGTAGCGCCAACTTGCAGTGACCCTTTAGATTTCAGAATCTTTGACAGGTGGCAAAACATGCCAAAACTGGCAATGAAACAGCAGGGACGGTGCCCTCTCTTAGCTATTCCTGGAGTGGTGATGGAGTCATGTGATGCACAGTCCTTTTGTCTGACATGAAGATTGGGCTTACGATTACTCACCAGCCGTAAAGTTGGAAAAAGCCTTTCTGTACTTTCGAGATAAACTAGAAAGCAAAACTTTCTATGCAATAAATAAAGTATTGCCCTGACGCACAGGTCCACTATTAAGCCGAGATCCTCATTTGTATTCAGTACAACAGAACATCGCCAATTCGTTAGTTTCAGAGGAAAAAAGTAGTTTATTCCATTTAAAAAAACTCGGTGCCCTTCCACTCTATGAAGAAGGATCGGCAGCAAAGCTGTGTATGTGGGCCCCTTTATGGCGAACTACGCCTCTATCTTTGGGATCGACCCACGTATGAGGAGTGCTTAATAGCTTCTTCACCTCCGCCGCGGGTCGGCCCGGCATTGCACCATCTTTGGGATAGGCCCACGTATGGGGAGTTTCTTGCTTACCACAAGGATGTGAAAATTTCCTTGCGTGGTAAAGGTTACAGCTTCACTGTAAAAATTCTATTATTAAAAAAATATTATTCCTGACCTTCTTATACTACTATGAAGCTGAGCTGTAATCAGCACTCTCATAGTAATTTGGTGTAGCTTCGCTGTAAAAATTCTATTAATAAAAAATATTATTCCTGACCTTCTTATACTATGAAGCTTAGCTGTAATCAGCACTCTCATACTAATTTGGTGTTCCCTTTAATAAGAGCTGACCATGCTGTATGCAGTGAAACCTCGTTAAAACCGTAGTTGGCCAGAGATCGCTAAAAGTGTGTACTAAATGGTAGTACTACTTTACCGAAATAGCATGAGATCGCCCACTTAAGTGTCAAAAACGAAACTCGGAGAAAGTGCAATGAAAGGGGGGGAAAACAAGCAGTATTTATTCACTTGGCACAGCAAAAGTGTTATATTCGTTTTATGCCGTGGCGACCTAGCAGCGACGACAGCGGCCTCAAAGTTACTGAAGCTGAGAGCCAGCTTTTCAGCCTGCCCTCTCTTCTCGGCAAACACTCGCATGGCAGACTCCTCGTTGGTGTTGCGTATTCTCTGTGCACGGGAGCGGTAGCGTGGCAGGAGTCGCGGGACGCCTTTTTTATTGCGGGTTGCTGTTCTCGTCGCGACGATTGCATTCATGAGGCTGACGTAACGTGTAGCTTCTGCCACTGTCGGGCCTGAATCGCTCGTGCTGTCGCTTTCCATGTTGTTCTCATCAGTGTCGCCAAAGTGTCGCCAGGCGACACTTTGGCAACTACAGAGGCAACAATGGCGAAAAGTCGAACCTCGTAGCCGACATGACACCGCTTCGCAGTCGCAGCAGCGCTGCCAAGCAACTTCTTCACACTCCAAGTGCCACACACTGTAGTCAACTGTATAGACCCCTGTTGCATGCCATTGCTGACTTCTTCGTGTCACATTCGATAGCATGAATGATGTCTAATTTTTCTTCTATGCTTGAGCACCCGGCGTCTTTTTTCCGAGCTCGTGCATGATGCGAGTCCCTGCTCTCACGCAGCCGCAACGCTCTCTTGCACGGCGCCGAAATGATGTTGATGTTGAGGTAGCTTCATGCACAAACGCACAGGGTTTTGATCTCTGAGGCTTGTTGTTCTGCCGGGCTGCCCTATGAAGACGATGCAGCGCCACATTTGTGCAACGAATAGTGGACACACTACGTGTTAACCAATACGTACGCAATAAGCTGGTACGGTTTATGCAGATACAAATCGCATTATTTTCAATGGCCATTGAGTCGAGGATTTAACTTTGCTACATTCAAAACGAAACGACTGTTTTAAGCAGGTATGGTTTAACGAGGCTTTACTGTACCTCGATTTCTATGTGCTTAAGTTACTGATAGCTTGCTACATTCTTTTTATGCAATGCTAGGAGACTCCCAAGCGTGTGCAACACTGCATTTTCTTGACCAAAATTTGTTAGCATAAAATTTTGTGAAAATTTGTCTCATGTTCGATATTCGATTCAATATTCTTTGTTTTTTCTTGATTTGATTCAATATGAGATTCTAAATCTGCTATTTGGTATCCACACACCTCTAATTGTGATGTATGATTGAGCCTAAACCCCATGAGACCAATTTTGTACGCTTTGGCGACGAGCAACGGTTTTGAGTGATGAAACGGGCCATCGTGCGATCAGATTGCTCGTTCTTGTCGCTCTATCGCTCGGTTCTGGAAACATAGACTTCGTCGCTTCTGACTTAGAAGTGCTATGAGTGACTAGCCAATATCGTGAAGCCGGAACTGGATGTATATAGGTCATTCACTACTGATTGTTGCACGGAACAAGCAAATGACTAAATTTTGCTACTTGCAAGGATAAGAACCTACGGCAAGATCTTCAGAAATATTTTATGCTGCTCTTTACAGTAAAACACATAAACTTAATTCAATAAAGCACGCGTCACACCAGATTCGGCGCATATTTGCAGCCCCCATACCGGCAACACCAGGAAGACGACACTCAGTCGTTGCTTGCGTTGGGTACGACTTGTTGGCACCAAAGTGTACGTGACGGCCATCTCCATCATTTCACTTGTCACCGTTGAGCCTAAGATCACTTACTTGCGGTTTATACTTCAATCTACAGGAACGTAAACACTAGGACAGCATAAGCGTGTGTTGCTTCATCTGGTACCTGATGTCAAACCTGTACAAGACAATTTAAGACGTTTCATTAGCCCTAATGATATGTTTCTGTAAACTGTAGAAAATGCTGTTCTACAAACTGCAAATTTATGGGAACATCAAGATTAACAATGCTGGCTGGTCAGGCGTTTTCTGGGCCTGTAAGTGGCGAACTTTGAGGCAGCCAAACCAAAGTGCTAGTCAAAGCATCGTTGCAGCCACAGTGTACACTTTTGTGCTTCAGATCATTCAGACACGTGGGAAACTGCCATTGCAAGTTGCTATTGCAGAGCATATAACATGTTTTGTTGCAAGAATACACATTTTGAGCTGCAAACAAATATGCATTTTGCGCTAACTGATATTGCTTCAGATCTTGCATTTAGGGTTTGTTGTAGCCATGGAAAACGAACTAAATCCTAAATTTACTTCATTATAATCAAAAGCTTGTTATATTTTTGTTCATTATATCGGGGCTCGGCTGCAGATGTCCTACATAAACATTTGCAGTTAATTCTGTATTTTCTGTTTGTATTTTTGTATTTCTGTCTGTAATTCTGTATTGTATTTTTATTGCAATTAATTCTGTATTTATCAAGGGACAATGAGCAATATTCTACCAACACCTATTTCTTATGCTCTTTCAAGTGATGCTGCCATGTAGTCATTGAATGCAGTGTTTAATAGTCTTGCCACATGTTGTAGGGGTTGGAGGACGGACTTCGGGATGAAAACCCAAAACTTGGGAGATTTATTCTACATTATGTACAAGGAGGTGAGCGACAAGTAACATTCGTACAGACATTACGGGCCGGCAGCAACTCGGACGCTGCGGCCCGCGGCAAGAAGTTCGAGAGAGGTGAATCAGGGAATCAGGGAATGTTCCAGAATCCTCAGGTCTCTCTGGAAGGCTTCTTATAAACCCTTCGAGCACTGTAAGTCACGTCATGTTTGACCAATGGGAGAGTCCGCTCCAATGACGCCACTTTCAGCCAATGGTAGGCGCCCGTGTCGCGGTATCACACCTGGCGGCTCTCTGTGGTCTTGCCTCGCAGACTGGCAATGCACTTCTAACGAAGAGAAGGGGAGGGCTGCTCATGCTCCATTGTCGGAGGCCCACCTGCTAATCCCGGCGGCGCACGAACTTGTTGGCACGTGAACTTGTTGCCTTAAACTTGTTTGCTCGGCCGCTCCTCTGGAATGTGCTTTCCTGCTTCTGCATTCCTCAATTAGCTGTGCTGCGTTTCAAAGTGGTTTGGGGAACTCGAAGTAATCGCAGGAAACAGCTCCATATCTAACAGCTCGTCCTCGCCCCGGTAGTTCTGAATGGCCGGTGAACTCAATTCGCTGGCCATGAGGAACGCTGATAGAAGCTGCAGGGTACTGGGGTCGAGCCTCGTTTGACAACCCTCGGGATCCTGGGCCCTGGAGAACATACGTCAAACAAACCAAACAACACAGCGCTGCACCACGCGTAAGCGCAGGCTCTTCACCCCTGACTCGCCAGGCTATTACTGAGTCAAAATCAACCCTGATCTTTTAGTTCCCCAATTTTGACAAAGCAGTTCCAACCACCCTTCCAAACAGCTATCCATTTCTCCTCGATTGCCCACAAGACCAGACTATTATTGTTGTTGCAAAACAAAAGGGTCGTTGACGATGCAAACAACAAATGAAAACAGCCGAACATAACTTAAGTTGCCTAACTACACGAACAGCATGTTTCCAATCTATCGCAGTGGCGTACTTATCGCACGTAATGGTGCCACTGAACAATCTGGTCAACCTCACAAGTACGTAATCACAAGCGCGCTAGCCTTGTGGTCACTAAACAGAATGCGTACTTGCGTTGTAGGCAAACTATGCATTCACGCTTACTCACGTTTCTTCCCTGAAAGTCCTACAGGACACGTGACATAAACGAACAATTAAACTTGCGGGACTTACACACTCCGCAGAACTCTTAAAATAATGCGTCTTCTACTAACTCTTTCCACGCACGCTCACTAAAGAAGTCAGAATACGGCTGCCCTCCACACACACTAGCAACCCAGTCATAAAGTCTGCTTCCTTCCGTCCACACAGGACACGCGCTAATGGAACTAAGAACGCTTCTCCGTGCAAATCTTGCACTCACTCAAATCTACGCGCTTAACCTTACAAAATTCAAAAACGCTTAAAAAGAAAGAAGGTTAAATAACACACACGTGCGTTACGATAGGCCTCTCAACAATAACCTTGACCCTCAGGTTACTTACACACACACAAAAAAAAAAGCCTATCTACTTATTAATAAGCATCTCGCGAGACTACATGTTTACTTAAAACGCGTCTTTCAAATCTCGGAGCTTTCTCAAACCAAAACATAAACAAAGCTCAAACCTTACACCTTGAAAGAAATCCTAGTCTCAAATCGCGAAAATTTTCCGATGCTCAAAAATAAAAAACAAGACACTTCATTTCTACGGAAGCGCTCCTGGCCTCCTTTTCCAAACGCTTATGTCTGACTCATACTTTGAGTCGAACCCGCGGTGGGCGTGGTTTGAAAGCTACTCTGGCTGCCGAGAGACAACAAAAGGGCTGATTCACTATCAGCTCCCCCAAGACGTTACGGTCTCCTGCCAATTTGCGTCCCCGCGCCCCGCTTTCAACACAAGCTCGATTGACCGCGTCGCTACTCCCCACCTGGTCTCGTCCTGCCACCTTGCGTTTCTTCGAACTGCACGCTGAGCTGTGAAAAGAACTACGGAACGACGAGGAGTTTAACTGCCTCGTGCCCTTTGTCCGCGTCCGTGCAGAACATTCTTCGCGGTCCCCCTTTGACTGGTGGCTTGAACGTTTTCGATGCGTCAACATCGTCCGAGACGACCGCATCTTTTTCCTCGCGCCCTGCCCATTTGGGTTTCTCGCCATTTTTGGCGGCGCTACATTAATTACCGTCTTTCGGTCTTTACTGCGCTTCTTTTTACGGCGCTTTCTCTTTGCACTCGCTTTCCTGTCGCCTTCTCGTGCCTCGTGCTGGCCGGTACACATTTCGTCGGCCCGGATCGGTCTCTTACCCGCACAGTCTGAGTGATTCTCACTTAAATCAACACTCTCTCTGCCTCGACTGGCGGACAGCTCAACCGACTCTGGCACAATGCAGCAGGCTTTACTCGAGTTAGACAACTCGCACTCTTGCGAACTGCCCTCTACTACATTGCCCAGCGTACGCTGTGCATCGGCACACAGCCCGTCGGTATCGATCGCTGTCTCACGCGCACAGTCCGAATGATTAATAACTAAACCATCCCTCTCTAGGCTATCTAGACTGGCGGAGAGCCGCACCGATCCCTGAACAATGCAGTTGTTCTCTCGTGGACTACGGAGCTCGCCATCCCGAGAACTACTCTCAACTGCATCGCTCAGTTCGCACTTCAGTTCTGCACGCAGATCTGACCTGACATGGGTGCTCGCGTCTGTCGCGTCAGCAGTACCCTTTTCTTCGCTAGCAACCTCGCTAACATTACCAGCGACGCACACGCTCGGTAACTGTGCCAATTTGTTCGCAGCTGGCCTAGCTGTCTCTACAGTCATCTGTTGGCACAGCACCTCGTCGCTCTCCTTGCGGCCTTTAACGGCCTCTGTTGCCACTAAGGCATCGTTAGCAGCTAGCCTTTTCCCTTCACTTATGAATCGGCAGCCAATCTCACAGGCACTACTCTTCTCGTCGGCTTTTGGCGAAAATCTGCTGGACACTTCCTCATTCTTTCGCTCTGTACTTCCTACAGAATTCTCAGACAGCCGTTGTCTCTGTGCCAATAACTGATCACAATGCTGTATCTCTTTGATCAGTGCTGCCTTCTCTCTCTCATACTTTTGCTCACGCTCAAGCTTTCGTTCCTGATACCCACGTTCGCGTTCATTCTCACGTCCGTGACGCTCACACCTAAGAGTAAGTTCTTGAAGCTCATGCTTCCGTTCATTCTTGCGTTCTTCACGCTGACACTTACTCCTAAGTTCACGACGCTCTCGCAAACGTACACGACGCTCCCGCTCCCGTGGCTCCTGTATCACCTCCCAAGCAAGCTCAATGCTTTTATCATCATTGCCACTATCATTAATCGCCTTTATGATAGCTGGCGTTTTCATCCGTTCGTCTGCCTCAACTCCCAAATCGTCGCACACCAACAACAAGTCCAACCTCGTCAACCTTCTAAGATCCATGGCAGCTGCCCCGACAGGTGGTTAAAACTGTTTTCCTTAATTAATTTGTGCAAACACACAATGCAACAAACTCCCGATTCCCAGAACTATCAAAATTGAACACACAACCTTTGAGTCTGGCGAATCATAAGGAAAAAAACCACGCGCTCACTTACGGTTGCAGCACCCTGCCATCCGGTTCATTCGTCCGCTGTTCCCGGTTCCTCCGGACTCCCTGGGTCGAAGGCTCGCTCCTTCTTCGCTACTCCCAGTTTCTTCGGACCTCTTTCGACGAAGGCTCTCTCTTCTTCGCTCTTCCCGGTTCCTTAGGATCTCTCTCGACGAAGGTTGATCCGTAGCGCTGCCACCAGCTGATGCATTCGGAGGCGATCCTACCGCTGCCAACCAGATGTAGGGGTTGGAGGACGGACTTCGGGATGAAAACCCAAAACTTGGGAGATTTATTCTACATTATGTACAAGGAGGTGAGCGACAAGTAACATTCGTACAGACATTACGGGCCGGCAGCAACTCGGACGCTGCGGCCCGCGGCAAGAAGTTCGAGAGAGGTGAATCAGGGAATCAGGGAATGTTCCAGAATCCTCAGGTCTCTCTGGAAGGCTTCTTATAAACCCTTCGAGCACTGTAAGTCACGTCATGTTTGACCAATGGGAGAGTCCGCTCCAATGACTCCACTTTCAGCCAATGGTAGGCGCCCGTGTCGCGGTATCACACCTGGCGGCTCTCTGTGGTCTTGCCTCGCAGACTGGCAATGCACTTCTAACGAGGAGAAGGGGAGGGCTGCTCATGCTCCATTGTTGGAGGCCCACCTGCTAATCCCGGCGGCGCACGAACTTGTTGGCACGTGAACTTGTTGCCTTAAACTTGTTTGCTCGGCCGCTCCTCTGGAATGTGCTTTCCTGCTTCTGCATTCCTCAATTAGCTGTGCTGCGTTTCAAAGTGGTTTGGGGAACTCGAAGTAATCGCAGGAAACAGCTCCATATCTAACAATGTGCATGTTTGATAACCATTGAAGCCCATGACAATTGAAATCCTAAAGCGCTATTGGCTATAAGGATCTAAAATCAATGGAGCTCATTGATTTCTGTAGTTACTAAAGGTCTACATGTGATGGAAATGTTGCGCAGGTTCTTTCAATGTTGCCTAGTTAGTCTATTATTTGCTGAACATGATTACTTTGGTAGAACTGTAGTGTAACAATGGGTTTACTGCTCACTTTTGTTTTTACAGATGGCGTAGTGCCTGACACTGTGTCTCTGCTGCACCAGCACCTCAGTGCAACATTGCCAGAGTCAGTCACTATCCAGGATCCGTCTCTACCTGTGATTGCCCTGCTCAGGGTTGTCTATGCCCTCTCACAGCATTGGGGTTATCTTTATGAGGTGCCTGCCATTTTTTTCTTTTTCTCTCTCTCTCTGATACCTTGACCTCATCACCTTGATTAGTAAATAAGCTCACATTATACCAATGAATATTAGCAAGCTTGGTGTGCCCATGTAATTCTTGTTCATTAAAGGAAGTGAAAAGAAGTGATACAATTTTTGAATTGTGTAAGCACTGGGAGCGTGCTGACACACACGTGTAGTTGTATTGAAGGGCTTGCCATATAAGCACAATAGGAAGTGTTTGTCATTGAGATGCTAAAAGGAGACAGAAACACATAAGTATTTCGTCAAGCACCTGTAGCATGACTTATCTGCATGAATTTGATGTTTCGTGCCACACAGGCACGTGAAAGTGCACAAAAATCATGTTAAAACACGATTGTCGATCAGGTGCCAAAAGTAGTGTTAGCTCACTCTTTCTAATCATCATCTTACTTTATATTGTTTTCCTTGGTAGTGTGACATTATTGCGGCTTTGCCTTCCCTGTGTCTGCAATATGTTAGCTGCTTGGCTAGGGTCAGCGTGGCTGGGCTCAGGTTCCTTGGTTCAAAATACCTTTGCTTTGCCACTCATTGGGTCTTGTGCTTTTTTTCTACAGTTAAGAGAGGCCAGTCCTAGGTAGTAGTCTCCACTCTGGTCACTTTGAGAGAGCAGGTGGTTGGGTAACTTGATCGGCCTCTTCGATTTGCTGCGCTCTGCCGATAACATCCCAAGGCACTGCTTTCGCCCAACGAACATTGGCGTGCACAGTGTCTTGGGCACTCCAGGACGAATGAATTGGGAGAGACCCAAATGAGGTGTTCATATATAGACTGGAGCCTCTCACTGGACAAACGAATTTTTGTATGGTGCAAAAACTTGACCTGAGGCAAGCTGGATATGCACTGACTTGAGCCATTCCCGTTTCTTTGCAGCTTCATTCTTACCACCCTGCACTTCCAAGATCAGAGTTTGTCAATAGTAAGCTTACAGCCAAAGCTAATCGGCAGCTGCAGGACCCGCTTGCCATCATGACTGGAAACATCCCCTCCTGGCTCACTCAAGTCGCCTATGCCTGGTGAGGTCCCAGTGAAGTTTCTGCCATTTGGCTTGCTGATTATACAGTAGAACCTTGTTCATACGTTCAAAAAAAAAAAAATTGCGAGAGAAAACATACTAACCGGGAAAACGTACGATCTGAAGAAACTAAAAAAATTTGACAGCTGCGACGAATGTAGACCCCTCGACAGGGCCCTCCGAAGTATAGGAATGGGAAGACAATGACCAGGTTCAACGACATCACCAACTATTACAAGATGCAAAAATGCACTTATCTAACACCCCAGCCACAACTTACTAGACGCAAGCTGTCCAGTGGCGACAACTACAATCGAAATATACAAGAGCCTGATACTAATGCACACTATTTATCTACACATACCGTATTTACTTGCATTATGATCGCACTTTTTCGTGAAAAAAAATTGACGCAAATTCAGGGGTGCAATCATTATGCGGGTTAAATTTCCCGCAAAAAGATATATTTCTTTTTTTTTTTTTTCATCCCGCATTTGCTGTGGAATGACAACAGGTCAACAAATAGGCAGCTGCCGCTGTATGTAGTGCGGGACACCAAAACAGAAATGGCGGCCGGCAGAGCAAGCCGAACAAGCTGAATCAGTCAGTCAAGAACTTTATTGAAGTCCTGAGGAGTTTCAATCCGTTGGAGATCCCACGCGGGGAACTCCTCCGGCAGAAACCGTAGGCGACACCCAAGTCGGGACGGGAACGTGGTGACGCTCCGCCAGTTCTTGGGCCCTCTGGACGGCCTTGAGTTGGAGTTTGAGGTCCGGGCTTTTGAGGGCTTCTTCCCATTCGGGCTCACTGGAGAGAGGGCCCTTTGGTAACGCGGTACATTGCCATAGCATGTGCGAGAGTGAGCAATAAAGTTCTGGGCAGTCTGGACAAGCTGAATGCGATATTTTTTCTTCTTCTGAGTACATTACGTGCATTGAAACAGTTTCTTCTGTATCAGTAATGAACAATATTGTTAATATTGGCAAGTTTACGGCAATAACGTAGCCATGTCCACTTTGAGGGGACAGAAACAGATGGGCGCGCTTAGCTGCCAGTGACATAGGAACACATGGCAGGCAGGCTGCGGAAACTGCGGCATTGGTCTTCACTACTATCCTAATACGGCAAGTTTCCGCTAAGGGTGGGCGAATATCTTAGCTGTGTTACAAGCGTCGGCTTATGAACAGGGTACACTGCTAACGTATCAGTGTAAACGTGGTTGCTGTCATTGCCGCTAGCGATTTGTTGCGTGCTCACGAGTGCAGACGAGAAGAATCGAAAGGTGCCTTTTTTTGTCGTCGTTGTTGTTGACCGCAACCATTATAAGGCCTACACATAATAAAGGCAAGTTTGGTTGTAGCTTCTCTCTCTCTCTCTCTTTTTTTTTTTCTTTGTCATGGAAGTGCGGAAAGCAATGACAGGAATGAAATGGGGCATCTGCTTAATGTTTGGTGCTTGCAGACCGCTTGGCTTGTCTTGAAGAGTCGTTTGCGTAGCATTCGACAGATGGTAAGTGCCATCATTGTTGGCTAGACTTGGCACACGACATATCGCTGCGGCAAGTTCGGGGTGCGATCATTACGCAGGAAATGAAAAAAAAATCTAATTTTGACGACAAAGTTCAGGGGCGCAATCATTACGCGAGTGCGATCATTATGCGAGTAAATCCGGTATACGCAACATATAGGTGCAAGGTGTGTGGCACCAGAGCCACGATAGAAAACATGCTATGGGAATGCCAGAAACTAATGCAGGACAATGCGAGCGAAGCCTCCATCGACAGCCTCCGCGCGCGATGGCGAGCCATGCTGCTCAGCTTGAACCTGGAAGACCAACTCTGGGCAGTCCAGCGGGCCAAGGAAGCCGTTGAGAGGCAAGAACTCTTGGCCGTAACCTCGGCGGGTGCCCCAGCCCACTAACTCGTCGGACACGAATCATTCTGATTAGAAATAGTTTTCTCACTCCCTCACTCGGCTATTGTTTCCATCTATGTAGTGCGAAGCGTCTCGCTGATGGGCGTGGCACGAGACGCCAATGCATGCCTGCTGGTGGTGCCCCAGCAGCCAGAGACACATTTTGTTGTTTTCCTATTGCGTGGTATTTTAAGGGGGTGACGAGAAACTGAAAGGAAATGGAGCTGGTGGGCGGCACCAGATTTCGCCGAAGCAAGATGTGATGCCCACACCACACTGCCTTCAGCAGGGAACGGCGGCACATTTGGATTATCGCCTACTAAAAGCGTGCAGTATGTTACCAATGGCACTACGCTCCACGCGCTGTAAAACAGATAGGTGAAGGTGCTTATCACATTAGGTTTTGTGGTGATAGCTGTGAATGCGGCATGCGTAAACCTGGGCGGAGATTTGCTGGTACCAGAATAAGAGAAGAAACTGTGTGTGGCTTGTGCCTTTGCTTGTTCACATGGGCTCTAGTGGCTGGAAGACGTAGACGATTGCACTCTGCAGCAGGGAATGGCAGCCTGTTTAACTAATCGCCTATTAAAACCGTGCGCTACGCTTCCGGTAGTATGACGCGCTCTGAAACAGATAATCGAAGATGTTTATTGCAATAGGACTGGCGGTGATAGCTGTGAGGGGCACATGTGACAATCCCGGGGAAGATTTGCTAGTGCTGAAAGGAGGAACGGAGTGCGTGCTTGCGTTTTCACGTGAGACGGGCAGGCGAGTAGTGCGATGTAGCTGCCGTCCAGCGAGAAGCTATATTTTTCTTGTTTTCATACGATCTAGCAGCTGGAAAACGCATCATACGATCGCAGTTTGGCGAGGTACTGAGCGTTGGTGCTGAAAAATGTTTTCTAGGAACGTATAAACCACTAAGAAATGAGCATAACTCAGTTGGGTCATTTTTTGTGTTCTCGATTACGAATGTTTGTGCTGGGAAAAGGTATGTAATGGGAACATGTCAGCGAGATTCTACTGTATATTAAGAATTGTAATGCTATGAAGAAAAAGGGGCATCTGGTCATAACAGGCCATACTGAGCAAAACTGCATTGTGGAATCCTTCCCCTAATAGTTTATGCCTAGTCTGGGTGTTCCACAGGAAATAGTGCTGCAAAAAAACAAAGCAAGACCTCTTGACCTCTTTTGACCTCTTGGTGCATGTATTCAGTGTGCGTGTGCGTTTCAGCAATCTGGGGGCTATTCTGTAAGTGACCACCTAGTGTGCATGTCCATTCTGTCTGCTGCTGAAGTGCTGATTGGCTGGGGGCACCTATCTTTCTGATGCATACCACATCCCAGCCACTCAGAACTCTAGCAGCAGATGAAATGGACATGTCCAGTAGGTGGACACTTGCAGAATAGCCCCCCAGGAGAAATCAGCATACTGACTAGTGTCCCACTCTACATTGATTGTATGTTGTGTTGTCATTCTTTAGAAAGGTAAAATAATGCCAGTTTGGCATATTTTGATTACAATAGGCATTTAATGTCCATACGAGAATAATTTTGGTGTACTGCCAATCTCTTTTTTTTGTGTGTTTGTGTGTGTGTGTGTGTGTGTGTGTGTGTGTGTGTGTGTGTGTGTGTGTGTTAAAATATACTGTCACAAGAACTGGTAAGTTGTCATTGTTCAAATCTCTCAGTTATCGAAATATAGTGTACAGGAAAATGCAACTGTCATTGTTTATGTAGTTTTCACCTTTAATATTGACGTGTACGTGACTTTCACTACCACGTGACAATGTGAATGTGCCATTATGAATCATTATTAGATTGTTTCACTGATATTTAGGGTTAAGATGTTTCAATTTCGTGCTGTTTTCAGACGCCTTTCTTGGAATTTTTCAGCATGTGCTCATTGTTAAAATGTCACGTAATATTAAGTCAATGCAACCTTTGTTACAGCCCCTTCCTGTTTCCATTTGAGACTCGTCATCTCCTCTTCTACACAACGTCATTTGACCGAGACCGTGCCCTGCAGAGGCTACTAGACATGACACCTGATCTCTCTGGGTCAGACAACAGTGAGAGGGTCACTCCACGGTTAGACCGGCGAAAGGTGGGTTTTAAATACCTTTGCTGATGCTATTGCCAATGGCACACAATTCCATGAGCAAATGCCTCTAATTCAATAGAACCTTCTAGTATGTTTCTCATGAGACTTCAGGAGCAGAACGTAGTAGCTGAGAAAACATATTACATAACACTCTAAACATGCTGGGTAAAATTGGCCTTGGTTATGTTTAAGCGGGAAAAGTATTAGTGGAACTTTGCAGCAACTAATTTCACAGAGCAGCATGCAGCAATTACCGTATTTACCCGAATATAACGAGAACCTTCTTTTTCAAGAAAATGGGTTCCAGAATTGCCTGGGATCCTTTGCCTTTTTACTGTGCTTGACCAGTGCCCCATGACCTCATACTAGGCCTAGACTTCCTCTCTGCCCTTTCAGTGCTCATTGATTGTTCAAGTACTGTGCGCCTTGACCCGTCTCTACTGGACGTTCCTCCGACACCACACAAAATTCGCATAAGGCTGACTGATTTTGTTCACGTTCCACCACAGGTCTTGACATACATCGAAATATCGCCTTTTACACCAGTTCCCGATGGTAATTACATCTCCGCTGCTATAACTGTCATCGTTCTCACCCACAACAATACTGTCCCTTATACAATACTGAGGGTCACAGACAATCGCATGTATCTCTCTGTGGCGAATTTTGGGCTCACCAAGCAACTTCTGCCTAAAGATATCACCCTGACTACGATCACTGCTTTAGAAGTTAGCTGTGTTGAGACTTCTGCTGTCGACGCTTCATGTGAGCCTTTCCGGCTTGCCAATTGTACTAACAACGACATTCGCAAAATGATCGCCTCGAATCTCGCACCTGTGGAGGCTGAACAGCTTTGCAGTCTTTTGTTTTTATACAAGGACATATTCGACCTTAACAACTGACCCTTAGGTCAGACGTCACTTGTCAAACATCGTGTACATACAGGTGATAATCCACCCATCCCTACCGAGTTCCACCAAATGATAATCCACCAAACCCTACCGAGTTTCAGCTTTGGAGCGCCATGTCATGTGAAAGGAAGTCGACAAGATGCTAGCGAAAGACATCATTGAGTCATCGTCAAGTCCCTGGGCGTCACCTGTCGTGCTGGTCAAAAGGAAGGACGGCGCATGGTGATTCTGTGTCGATTAAGATCGGAAGAGGGGTTTAGAAACTTCTTTTATTTTTTGACTAAATTTAATGAAAATTGTCACCCAGACAGAGTTCTTTATGAGAAAATGTTCCAAAAGCCAGGGGAACTCATGCTTCAAAGTGTTGTTTACACTGGCTTTACTCAACAAAGTATAACAAAAACATAGACGTTTCGCCACCTATGCGGGTGGCATCGTCAGTACACAATGGCAACAAATGAGAAATACATCCTATTTATCTATGAAAGTGCCGTAAACATCCGGCAGGGGGCCACGGTTAGAGTTACATGAAGATTGATTACGACGGATGAACCATGATTCTACGAACTTTCTTGGGCCCCATCGGTGTTCCCGTGCTAGTGTGGTTACATTGTTAAAATCAAACATGTGTCCCTTTGATAAACAATGATCAACCAATTCTGTCTTGGCACGTGTAGCATGGGTGGCTTTCGTAGCATCTCTTAGATGTTCCTTGATACGGGTGCGACGTCGCCGCCCTGTCTCGCCAATGTAGCTGGCATCACAGTCCGAGCAGTTGACCTTGTAGACGACACCACTTTGTTCGTCCGGAGGTGTGCGGTCCTTTGGCTTCGGGAACACGTTTGCCAACGTGTACGAGGGTTTAAACACAGTTCGAACACCTAACGGCCGTAAAGCCCTGCGCACTCCTTTGTGTGCATTCCGTATGTCCGCGGTGTATCAGAAGCAGTGCGCAGGGCTTTACGGCCGTTAGGTGTTCGAACTGTGTTTAAACCCTCGTACACGTTGGCAAACGTGTTCCCGAAGCCAAAGGACCGCACACCTCCGGACGAACAAAGTGGTGTCGTCTACAAGGTCAACTGCTCGGACTGTGATGCCATCTACATTGGCGAGACAGGGCGGCGACGTCGCACCCGTATCAAGGAACATCTAAGAGATGCTACGAAAGCCACCCATGCTACACGTGCCAAGACAGAATTGGTTGATCATTGTTTATCAAAGGGACACATGTTTGATTTTAACAATGTAACCACACTAGCACGGGAACACCGATGGGGCCCAAGAAAGTTCGTAGAATCATGGTTCATCCGTCGTAATCAATCTTCATGTAACTCTAACCGTGGCCCCCTGCCGGATGTTTACGGCACTTTCATAGATAAATAGGATGTATTTCTCATTTGTTGCCATTGTGTACTGACGATGCCACCCGCATAGGTGGCGAAACGTCTATGTTTTTGTTATACTTTGTTGAGTAAAGCCAGTGTAAACAACACTTTGAAGCAAGAGTTCTTTATGCTGATTTCAAGAATATAAGTACTTTTTAAATTGACTGAGTGGTTCCAGATACAATTAAATTGATCACCTATTGTTTATCTGAAGAACTCTAAGAAGGGTATCAGCCAGAATTTTTATAAAGACACATGACTAGATACTACAAAGTGTAAGGTACACAACTGTAGGGCAACTTTTTTTTATATTGCAGGTATTACCAATTTTACAGCAATATAAAGTTCGGTCTCCAGACATGGCAATGATGTGCTCCAATTAGAAGCTAAAAAAGCAAAATTTTAAAATCTGCTCCTAGCATTCTGTAATACACACATGTAGCTACAGGCCGCTGTTAAAATTACGATTCTATGTGCCCTGAAGACCGAGATAGCGCTTCAGCAAATTTAAACACCCAAAATGAGATTCTGAGAAAACTTGAAATTATAAAAGAACACCACAAAATATTTGAATATATACAAGTGCTATGGCAATAGTAGCCTCCAGGAATGTAGTCTGGCTAGTGTCGCTACGGGGATGCCTGGCGCTAATGCTTAAAGTTTTCCTTGTCAATACTTCGAAAAAATTCCCGCAACAGAATAGTAGCGTCCTGCTGAAACGTCGATGAAACGCGGCCGTTGCCGGGAGCGCTTCGGGGGACTAGGCCTAGCACACCATCGGGATCTCCGGTGTCGCTCAACTGCGGGACTGAGCGGGTTAAATATAGTCCGAAGTAGCATAACTGCGTGCACACATTATGTCACATTGGCGAGCGTCTATCATGAGACCAATGGTTCGACACACTGGTGCAGCCAGCGTAACCGGACGCGGCCAACAGACTCCGCCACGCACCGCATTGAGCGACGCTCGCCTGTGCGCCGATAACGTCGGACTGTAAACGTGCCTTACATGAGGAAACGGCGCGGTGGAGTGTCGTTTCACGACGTTGTACTCAGACTTCCTCTTCCTTTTAATGTAGCGAACTTCGGAGTTGAGGTTGGCATCGCTGTCAGTGTGTGGGAAACCTCGTTGGCATGCACAGCGTGTGCGGAGTGATGCAGACAACGCTACTTTATCCAATGGCATAGCTAGCTGAGGGTCACTTGCCTTTGTCGACCAATTGCAGCACGCATTGGGTCTTTTTTTTTTGAGACGGAATGTTTTCACTTCCAATGTGGGGATGGAGCTGGTGGTGGCGGGAAAATGAAGACAAGAGACTGCTCTTTCAAATGATATACGGGTCTGCTCGAACGAACGACTGCGGGGGCCATCATGCGCCGTGGATGACCTCCATGCTCACCACCCCACCGATTCTAAGACTCTTCGCTCCTTCAGCCCCTACAGAGGTGCGCACCCATGCCAGTGGCCATGGAATCAGTGCCGCCTTGGCACAAGTTCAACACAGCCATGAATGTGTCATCGCGTACGCTACCTGTCTTTTGTCACCTGCGGAGCGGAATTACGCTATTACCGAGCGCGAATGTTTCACCCTTGTGTGGGCAGTAGCGAAATTCCACCCCTATTTATGCGGCAGGCCCTTTCCTATCGTTGGCTTTCGTCCATAAACGATCCCACAGGGAGGCTTGGATGATGGGCTTTGTGGCTACAAGAGTATTCTTATTCTGTGGTGTATAGGTCTGGTCGCCTACACAAGGAAGCCAACTGCTTGTCCCATTACCCTGTACCCACGCCCGTAAAACACACTTCCGCGGGTGTTCTTTCCATTTCTCAACTTTTGGACATGGCCAACGGACATGCTCAAGGTAACGCCGTGATGTTACCTTGAGGACCCTCATTGACCGCATAGAATCTGCTCCTACTGATCCATAGTTGCTGTGGTTCATCCTCAAGGATGGGATATTGTACTGACGCAATTTTCATACTGACGGTCCTCCCCTTTGTCGTTCAACACCTCCACTGAACCCTGGTTCAGGAGCTCCATGATGCCCCAACTGCCGGACACTTTGGGACTGCTCGCATATACGACTGCGTATATGCTTCTACTTCTACTGCTTCTACTGGCCTGGCCTCACGCTCTGTAAGACGCTGTGTAGCGGCTTGCAAGCCCCGTCAACATCTGAAAAAGCCAGCACTGCTTCCTGCTGGGTACTTACAGCCGATCGACATTCCATCTGAGCTTTTCTTTCACATGGGTTTGGATCTCCTTGGCCTTTTCCCAGAGTAACATTGGTAACTTTTGAGCCACTTGTGAAGTATACTTATTTTCTGGCAAATCTGATACTTAAGACTACCGATTATTTGGATTTTTAGGCTCTCCCCCATGAGTCCGAATTATCGGTCAGCAAGTGTAGTGTATTCTTGCCCTTGTAATCCTGCTTGCGAGAGAGTCACCTTGTTGCCCTTCATTCTTATTTTTTTTATCAGAGGACAGTTGCTCGAGATGACCTCCTGAAGCAGGCAGAAGTGGTCATGCAGGACCTCGGTAGCTCAAGAGCACTACTTGAAATTCAGTATGAGAATGAGGTAAGCAACACTACTTTGGGGTATGCTACCTTACCCACGGTAACAGCTTGGACATCAGCCTGAAAATGAGGGATGTGTGAATATCACAATTTTCAAATACAAATCGAATATTGTCACTTGGTATTGACAGTGAAAAAGACACAGCAGTAAAACTGTCAATAGCTTAACTAACTTTTATTGGGAGAACCTGCGCCTACAAAAGCAAGTTACACTCAAAGCACAACAATAGCGGCGAACACAGTCCGCAATTCGTGAAAACTTGATCAACGGGTCAAGTGCGTCTGCTTTTATACATGAGTCATCGAAGGTTCCAGAATAATCGCTGGAGCCCGCTTGTCTTCCAGAAAGTACTACACAATTCGCATTGTGCATACATGCAATCAGATTACACAAGGTTTGGTGACAACAGACAGCAGGTAGATCCATCAATAACATTCGAGAAACTGTCGCACGTCTTGAGCTGCAGAAAGCTGGGTCGGAAATTTTTCAGGATTGTCTACAATTTCTTCATTGACACTTTTGCTCTGAATATAATATTTGAAAGGTTAATAACTAATTATTTAATTAGACAAAGCCCCAAAAATATTCACTTGCTCTAAGAGGCGGCAAAGAACATTACTTTGGCTCACGTTACATTGGACACCCAGTATAATTGCCAAGAGAAAAAGCAGGTATGCTTCATAGACTGAAATAGTTGCCAGAAGAAAAAAAGCTATAAGCTTTCATTCGAATAATGTTGTTCTTGAGGAAAAAGATGTCATTTAGAAAAATAAAAAGAAAGTACCCTGAATCAGTGAAAAATGAGCAACCGAAAACACTCATTTCTGCACGTTTTAATCACTATTATGTAGGTTGGCAGTGGCCTTGGACCCACGCTGGAGTTCTACGCCCTAGTCTCCAGGGAGCTGCAGCGGGCAGATCTGGATATGTGGAGAGGAGAAACTGTGTCTGTTCTCAAAGGTGCCTGCTCTTGATATGTGTCTTTGCATGCGAATGATATTGCACTACTTACTGTTCATTACTGTCTTATCTGCATTTTCTCACAAATTGTACATATTGATGCACTGAGTATGAGCTGCCAAACTTAGAAACAGGTGCTACACCTGTTCCTATGAGATTGTCGAACACACATGGTTGTTCCTAACAAAGCATACAGCCCCCTTGGTTTCAAGTTTATTTCAGCTTAGGATGAATACTAGGGGTGCGTGAATGTCGAATGTCACTGAATCAAATCGAATAGTGAACATATGATTCTCGAATCGAATGTCGACTATTTTATATATTCGCTGTAGGTACCCGCACAGTGCCACCTGTCGCTTGCACTGCAGAGCCCCTCGAGCTCGATGTCTCCCAAGCGAACGTTTCACTTTGTTTTTGGTGCAAAAGGAGTGTTAAGGGCATCGCAGATGGGCTGCCCCAGCTGACACGCTAGCAGACTTTGTCACTGCGAGCGCTCCCCGACGTCGACCCAATGCGAGGATCACACACAGCGCCCAAACACCACAATTTGCAAACTGGCACCATGGCAGCCAAAGCCATCTCTTGTTGGTACAAGGTTTGCCGGGTCGACAGCACCAATAGCCCTTCTGTATTTTGAAGAAAAACAGGAAAGCAAAACTTTCTATGCAATAAATAAAAGATTGCCACAAAACAGGTCCTCTAATAAAGTGAGAACCTCATTGGTATTCAGTGCAACAGAACATCACTAATTGATTAGATTTAGAGGGGATAAAGCACTTGATTCTATTTAACAGAAATTCTCTTGATCAGTGCTGGCATACCAATTTGGTGTTCCCTTTAGTAAGAGTAAACCATACTATATATCTTGATTTCTATGTACCTAAGTTACTGATAACTTGCTACATTCTTGTTGTGCAATGCTATGTCTTCCCGAGCATGTTCAGCACCATATTTGCTTGCCTAAAATTTAAGCATTAAATTTCGTGAAATATCTTTTATATTTGGTTTGATATTCAGCTTTCTTTCTTTTTTTATTCGATTCAATATTTGATTCAAAATCTACTGTTCAGTATTTGTACAGCCCTAGCGAATATATCACACACACAAGCATTTTGCGTAAGCAAATGCAAAAAGATCCAGAATTACTCAGAATGAACCACAACGTATGTACTGGTTTGCAGTCACGTACATTTCCATGTGACACAGCTGTCATGTTACTGCCCTGACATGACAAGTGTTGAGTGCAGTAACTAGTGCAGTCAACTAACTCAAACTTCGCGACAGGTGTGGCTGAGAAGGCTTAGAAAGTAATTGGTGTGGAACTAGTGCACTAAGTATTGCATTTTACCATTGGTTTCAGCGGTGTAGTGAAGGCACCCTCTGAACCTTGCCATTTGTTTCAAAAGGTGCAAGAAAGGTGCAGGGCTGGTTCACAATTTCTCTGCACACTCCTGGACACCGGCGGTGGGTACTTGGTGTAGACGTGAAAGTACAGCGCAGCAGACTCGGCATATGGGCGCCATCGAAAATCTGCTTGCACGTGTCCACTGTGTCTATGCAGTGCCGTGTGTGTTGTTTAAATCTGTTACATTGGACATGCATATTAGCATTTGCATGTTGTTTATGTCACAGCCCACAATTGAGCTTTCTATTGGTAATCAAACCAAAGCTACTTCAGATTAAACAACATGCCTTTGTCAACATGTCAGTGCTGGTAGTTGTCTTTATTTCCCTCGTAAAACTGAGAAAAGAAAATTGAAAAAATAAATTGTTGACCACATGTCCACCAGTGAAGTCGCGACAAGTTGTCTGCTGAAGTAATACGGCACTCTTTGCTTTTAGAAATATGTCTGTTCATCTTTCATTGGACGCCTGCTGTACCTTGCCTCTTTAACTTATGTGGACGGTGCACAAGCAACTGCACTTCTCTATTCGTTTTCAAGTGTCACATTGTGCCTGCACAACTTAATTTGAGCTGCGCAATTTTTGAACTTGTGAACTGATTCACAGTGGTAGAGGCTAATCAGAAAGACAGAACATACACAATACGGCAAATCAATTCTGCAGAAGCCTGGAAGGTGGAGGAAGGCTCACGAAAGGGAAAAAAATCCATCTACCCTACTGTAGCACAAAGCTACAAAGGAAATCCATAGAGGTTTCTCGGAAAGAACGCTTTGCAGTTGAGCAAAAATTTGTCCAGCTTTGGATATTAAACCCATGACCAATGCCTGCTGGGGCAGTTGCTCTACCATCTGAGCCAACAAGGAGGCTAGCAGATTACAGAGCAAAGCCAAATTAATCAACCACTCAAAGCACAGAAACACTGAATATGGCAAATCAGTTCTGCAGAAGCTAGCGAGATGAAGGAAGGTTTATATAAGGGTTCTTTCTTTTTTCTCTTTCATAAACCTAGCAATCAAACTATGTGGTTTGTGTGTGTTTCCTCCTCATTGGAAACGCAGGTGGCGAGGAGCCAGTGCGTTACGTGCACAGTCCATGTGGGCTGTTCCCGCTGCCCCTTGGCCGGAATGCCAAGGTGGGCCATGTTAGCAAGGTCCGCTCTCGCTTCAAGCTATTGGGCAAGTTTGTGGCCAAAGCACTCATGGACTCGCGAATGCTAGACCTGCCACTCTCGTTGGCCATGTACAAGTGGATGCTAGGCCAGGAGGGTTCACACTCCCTGGCTGACATGGAATCCATAGATCCCGGCTTGGCACAGTCCCTGCGACAGCTCCACCAGGTAGTGTTCATTCTCCTGCTTGACCCCAATCATTTTGTTAGGTGTGCCAACTAAGGCCTTCTTGAGCTGCCAGCACAAGGTATAACTTTAAGCCCATGTTAAATATGAAGTCTTTAGTTAGGTGTGTTGGTGTATGTTTTCTATTTGTTCGAAGTTTATTTAATATCTGTGTAGTTTCCAGAGGCATAACTACGTCTTCGAGGGGCACTGCAGAGTATTTTCGAAGTAGGTGGGCATGGTAGGATGGCATCTTTTTGTCTGTATGTAGGTTTCTCGGAGAAACTGAACACATATTGTAAGGATCACTTTCTCTCGATTCTATTTATGATCCATTATTCACAGCTGGCCAATCCTATGATATCGTGGGTAAAGGGTTGATTTGACCACTGATAAAATGCAAAAGGAATAGCATTGGATTAGAATCTTCACGTTACCCTGGCCCTGCCTTGTCTCAAACTCAAATTCAGGGCACGTGGCTATGGGCGTATATAGGTGCAGTTGGGTGCGATGATTATGATTGTCTACTAACAGATTGCCTGTAGGATTCAGTGTCAATAAGTACAAATGTTCAGCTGGGCTGTCTTGTCACTTGTCGCCACCCGCCGCGGTTGCTCAGTGGCTATGGTGTTAGGCTGCTGAGCACGAGGTCGCGGGATCGAATCCCGGCCACGGCGGCCGCATTTCGATGGGGGCGAAATGCGAAAACACCCGTGTACTTAGATTTAGGTGCACGTTAAAGAACCCCAGGTGGTCAAAATTTCCGGAGTCCCCCACTACGGCGTGCCTCATAATCAGAAAGTGGTTTTGGCATGTAAAACCCCATATATTATTATTGTCACTTGTCGCCAAATTTGACTACAGTAAAACCTCATTAAACCGTACCCACTTAAACAGTAGTTTCGTTTTAAAAGTAGTAAAGCCAAATGCCCAACTCAGCGGCCATTGAATATAATGTGTTTTGTATCCGCATAAACCATACTAGCTCATTGCGTACGCATCAGTTAAAACGTAGCGTTTCCACTTTCCATCGCACAAACACGGCGGTGTGTCGTCTCCATCAGGCGGCCCGCCAGAACAACAAGCCTCAGAGGTCGGAACAATAGCCTCCAAGCGCCCTGTGCGTTTGCGCGTGAAGCCACATCAACATCATTTCGACGCCATGCCGAAGAGCGTCGTGCTAGTGAGGACTCGCGTCATTCCGAAGCTCGGATAAGAACGACACCGGGTGCTGAGCATAGAAGAAAAATTGGAGATCGTCCGTGCTAGCGAACGTGACACGAAGAAGTCGGCGCTGGCACGCGACAGGGATCTGCTGTTGACTACGGTGTGTGGCATTTGGAATGCAAGGAAGTTGCTCGGCAGCGCTGCTGTGACCGCGAACAGATGTCGGCTACAAGGTTTGGCTTTTCGCCATCGCTGCCTTTATTGTTGCCGAAGTGTCTGCTAGCGACAGTGATGAGGATGACACGGAAAGCAACAGCACGGGCGATTCAGGCCCAACAGTGGCAGAAGCTGCACGTTACATCAGCCTCATGAATGCAATCGTCGTGACAAGAACAGGGGTGCGATAACGTAACTCGATGCCAGACGAAAAGTATTTCAAACTCCAGCACCCGGCAATCAAAAAGGCGCCCCGTGACTTCTGCAGCACTAATGCGCGCGTGCACGGAAAATACGAACGCCAACGAGGAATCTGCCATGCGAGTGTTTGCCGAGAAGAGGGGGCTGGATGAAAAGCTGGCATACAGCTTCAGCAAGTTTGAGGCCGCTGTCGTGCTAGGCCGCCGTGGCATCAAATGAAAATAACACTTTTGTTACACCAAGTGAATAAATACTGCATGTTTTTTTTTTTCGCATTTCATCGCACTCTCTCTCAGTTCTGTTTTCGACAGGTAAGTGGGCAATCTCGTGCTATTTCAGTTAAACAGTGCTACCGTTTAGTACATACTTTTTGGAAGCTCCGACCAACTACGGTTTAACAAGTTTTCACTGTACAGCTGTGGCCGATTTGGGGCTCATACCGCAGCAAAAGCTCGATTTCAGCACAAACCTGCATGCCTGAGGTGCATGCATGGAGGCCATGTTTTGAAGTGTTTCTGTGGAACATGTGCAGGTTGTGCAGGAAAAGCGAAGAATAGAACGTGATCGCAGTCTCAGCCCTGCATGCGTGCGCCGGCGGGTAGAGGCCCTGCAGCTGGACGGCTGTCAGGTAGAGCTCCTGGGTCTGGACTTCACACTGCCTGGTGGGGGCCAGCTGGAACTGCGACGAGGCGGAGCCCAGATGGGAGTCACTGTGCACAACCTGGACCAGTATCTGGCCCTGGCCGTTCACTGGGCCGCCCTGGAGGGTGTACGCCGACAGATGGAGGCCTTCCGTGAGGGCTTTGAGGCAGTCTTCCCCCTGGCCCAGCTCACTCTCTTCTATGCTGACGAGGTAAGTCAGCTTATCTGTACAACTTTGTTTCTTTGCTGAAGGGATCCAGCACATTCTGCAGTTACATGAATACTTCTATAGAGCGGATGCTCCTGGTGCCAGAAGTTGATGTAGGTGTACAGCAGGCTGCAACACGACTGCAGATACCTGAATTGATGTGCTATAAATGTGTGTTGCATAGAGCACTTCCATGTGTATGAAAGCCAAGATGGTGTTGCTAATTTGATATGCAACAAAACTCCTATGATGGGGAGCAGTTCAAAGGAAGCTTATGCAAAACTGTTAGTAATGTAAGGAACAAAGCCCTTTAAGATACTGCAGTTTAATTAAGCTGACCTTTTTGTTACAGTTCATAAACTGGAAAGGTAAAGAATGGTGCTGCTGTTGTGTGCAAGTGATAAGCCACAAGTTGGAAGTGCAATTTGTGGCTTGGTACACCGGCCATAGTGCTTGCTAGCTGGCAATAGTAAACAAACCACTTCAGAATTATGTGCTCATTGGCACTCATTGGCAATAGCACATGACAAAGGTTGTCATGTCCTCAGTTCTGCAGTAGGTCACGCCCATGCAGAGAGACAACCAGAGTAAGCATATATAGATGGTGTTACAGCTTTGCGACAGCAATTATGATGACTAGTTTTACTACCTGATCTCTGCAAACAAGTGTTAGGCAAGCCATTATAAACCAGAAATTATCATAGCTACAATTATGCCAAAACGTCTTCTGTATCTTATATAGAACACAAAAGCAATAAGCAATAGCCCTTAGCCGCACATTAGCGAACTGAACAGCTATTTTGACCTGTGTGATATCGATGTGTGGCGTGGCCCATAGCGTGGCGTTACCGTAATGGCACCAAACAGGCGATGCCACCATAGTGCCGTTTCCAACTGAAAAGTTGTGCTAGCCAGAGAGGCATCATCAAACGTTCAAGCCGGGCGGGACTTCATTATTGATAAGAAAAACAGTATGTCATTGGAGAGGTAACGGGGGACGCTTTTTGTGTGTGCCGCAATGAGGAGATCACAGCGATAAGGAAAATAAGCGCACGATAACAGAGAAGAGCTGAGATCGCGCCGCGTTTTGATGCATGCAAGCTGTGCCGCACCGTCGGCACGCGCGTAACGTCGATGATAATTTAGAGTGAGCTCAGCATTATTCATGTTAAATAAATGCGGTTTTCATTTTATGAACACTGTCCTCACTTTCTTGTTCGGCCTACTTGCGAGGTAAGTTTTTTATTTTTTCGGGCCTCGGGCATTCGGGGGTCTGCTAAGAATTGGGGCTGGCCTAGATTTTAGTAAATATGGTAAGTTGCAGGCTCATTCCACCCTTGCTTACCCTGTCTTCAAGTGTACTGCCATGTTAAGACATATCCAGAGTGTAGCGCACTTAGCTTATTAACACATAGAACTTATTTGCCAGCCTAATGCAGTTAAACCTTGATATAGCGAAGTATGTAAAATGGGCAGTTTGCTTCGTTATATTGAAACTCGACCTTTTATGCAAATAAGTAGTCGCCGATCCTTCTCTCTCTCTTTTTTTTTTTTGCACAGAAAGGGACTGCAACATTTTTCAGAATTATTGGGCAATCGAAAAAAGCAAGTTTGAATGAGAAAACAATTCATTTTGATGAATTTGGCAGTCGGAGATGAATGATACAGTTTCATGCCATGCCGACGATATCTTCACATCGGCGGTACAGCCACGCTTTTGCATGCACTCCGCTCCCACGGCTAATAGCGTCGCCCGCACTGGGACGACATTATCATGAGAAACGCCGGCAACGGAGCGCAAATGATTTGTCTGCCTCTCATTCCAACGGGTCCCCGAAACTTGAGGCTGTGACTTGAACTGCGACTTTTCTTCCCTCGTCGATGCTGAAATTCCAGCCGGCTTGAACGTTTAACGATGCCTCTGTGGCTAGCACAATTTTTTGTTTGAAAGCGGCACTATAGTGGCATCGCCTGTTTGGTGCCATTACGATAAGAGCATGCTGCATGCTGAAACGATACAGGTCAAAATGGCAACGTCACTCATGTACTTCACTCGGCTAATGCCACAGCTATTGGTGGTTTGCAATACCGTATTTACTCGCATAATGATCGCACTTTTTTTGTCAGAAAAATTGAAGCAAATTCAGGGGTGCGATCATTACGCGGGTTAAATTTCCCGGGAAAAAAAAAAATTTTTTTTCGTCCGCGTTTGCTGCGGGATGCGAGATTGCGGGTGCGGGACACCAAAACAAAAATGGCGGCTAGCGGAGCAAGCCGAACGCGCCGAACGCAGTTTTTTTTTTTCTTCTCGTGAGTACATTACGTGCATTGAAACAGTTTCTTCCGTATTAATGATGAATAATATCGTTAATATCGGCAAGTTTGCGGCAATAACGTAGCCATGTCCACTTTGAGGGGACAGAAATAGGTGGGCGCGCTTAGCTGCCAGTGACAGAAACACATGACGGGCATGCTGCGGAAACTGCGGCATCTGTCTTCACTACTTTCCGCTAATGGTGGGCGAATATCTTAGCTGTGTTACAAGCATCGGTGTATGAATAGGGTACACCTTTAACGTATCAGAGTAAACGTGGCTACTATCATTGCCGCGCGCGAGTTGTTGCGTGCTCACGAGTGCGAAAGCAGATGAAAAGAATCGAAATGCGCCTTTATTGTTTTTGTTGACATCAGCCATTATAAAGCCAACCCATAATAAAGGCAAGTTTGGTTTTACCTCATTTTGTCATGGAAGTGCGGAAAGTGATGAAAGTAATGAAATGAGGCATCTACTTAAGAATGTTTAGTGCGTGCAGGCCGCTTGGCTTGTCTTGAAGAGTCGTTCGCGTAGCATTCGACAGGTGGTAAGCGCGATCATTATTCGCTAGACTTAGCACACGACATATCGCTGCGGCAAGTTCGGGGTGCGATTATTACGCGGGAAATAAAAAAAATCGAATTTTGACGACAAATTTTAGGGGTGCGATCATTACGCGAGTGCGATCATTATGCGAGTAAATACGGTACTTACTTTTCAAGATGGCGCTAGCTATGCACCAAATTTATCAACTTCAATTATAAACTGGTGCGTTCTTTAACATCCCCAAATCTGAGCCGACCGTAGACATTAGTATTTATTTATTTAATTAACTTCAATGCCCGAAGGCATTACAGAAGGGAGTGGGGAAAAAAATACATAATTGTTGGCAGCTAGTATATACAATAATAATTGCCGACAGCGGATTTAAATACAGAAAAACTTGGAATGACGACGACGGAGGTGGGCAGGTGGTTCTATTTCGTCAATGTCTTTGGCAAGAATGAATCGGAAAATAAGTTAGTATGGCAAAAAGAGATTTCAACTTTACTACAGTGATTAGTACAACTAGACAAATAAGATGGCTCATTTAGAAGTTCATTTTTCAGATGTGGATTATGAAAAATCTTGTGGAAAGGATAAACGAAACACTTTTCTTCGCAGAGAAAGGTTAGGAAGTTTCAAGATCTGTTTCGTCGACGATACACTTAAAAAGCAGGAATAATTTGACTGAATGAGACACGCACTACGGTTTTGTACTGATTCTAATTAATTAAGAAATTCTTTACTGGGACACCCCCCTACAAAGCGCATGCATATTCAAGCTTAGACCTTACAAGTGTTTTGTATAATGTTAATTTAAGAGAAGATGGTGCTCTTGAAAAGTTATGGCGTAAGAACCCTAACGTGCAATGAGCATTGTTAACCACGTAGTTAACATGGGTTTGCCAAGAAAGATTAACAGTCATGTGAACATCTAAATACTTATATGTGGTTACGTCGTCTAGTACAGAGCCATCAATGTGATAAAGAGGGGGGTTACAAGTACAAGCTTTTCGGGAAATTCTCGTTATTTTACACTTTTTAACATTCAATGCATTTGCCATGCGTTGCACCAGTTAGTTATAGCATCAAGGTCAGGGGTGCGATCTTGTACGCGTTCCAAAATAGAACGGAGGCGGTCCGTTCCACCGAGCCGCACACGATTGGTCAGTTTGAACCGTGACGAACGCCATGACGTCAATTGTAAAGTGATATCTGCTGTCAATCATTCCGTGTCGTCTGCTATCGGACGAACGCAACGGAACGGACCGCCAATTTCGCGACGTAAAGAACGGACTGCCTCCGTTCGATTTTGGAACGCATGCAAAATCGCACCCCAGATTGAAGTGCTGCAAGTTCAGTGTCAGGTGATATTATGCGATAAATTACGCAGTCATCAGCGTATAGCCTGATGGATGATTGAACTACATTAGCCAGGTCATTAATGTAGACTAAAAATAAAAGTGGGCCGAGGACAGAACCCTGCAGCACACCGGAAGTAACTGGACTGAAAGAGGAATCAAAATTGTTAGCTGTCACAACTTGTGTTCTATTAGAAAGAAAATTTTCAATCCAGGCAAAAATGTTAGGATCAATGTTTAATTTGCATAACTCTAAACGAAGTAGAGGGTGAGAGACAAGGCTAAACGCTTTCTGAAAATCGAGGGATATGCAGTCGACAAAACACCCATTGTCAAGAGCAGCGAAAAGTTCATTGGTCAAGCAAATTAGTTGCGTCTCACACGAAAATGACTTGCGAAAGCCATGCTGTTTCATTGTAAAAAATGCATTAGACTCGAGGAAATTAACTAAACATGAGTAAATAATATGTTCTAATAGTTTGCAAGGAATGCTAGTTAATGATATACGTCTAATTATATGGTGAATTGACGTCACCAGGCTTGACAAGTGGTACCACCTTGCCCACCTTCCAATCACCAGATAACTGGGCAGAAGTGATGGACTGTGAAAAAGTTATGTAAATATAATAGAGGAGTACATTGCAGTGTTCAAAAATTTTGTGTTGATACCGTCCGTTCTGCATGACGAAGACAATTTCAAGTTTTTAATTAAGTGCAACACATCAAAATCTATAGGCACAGGATCCATCGGTGGGTAATCCATTCTACAATGCGTAGATGTCACTTGGGAAACAGCTGACATTTGGGAAAAAGACATTGTGAATGTTTCGTTTAACAAGGAACAACATTGAGAAAGTGGAACAGGGTCACCGTCATTATTGTTTAATGAGATTGGACTGTCTTAGAACCGTCAATTATGTTCTAAAATTTTTTAGGATTTTCTATAAGTAATGATAAGAGAGTTTTATCGAAAAACATCCTTCGCTTCACATGCTGCATTTTTAAATGCTAGAAATGCGAGATGGTACTTATTCCACAACTCAGAGTTGTTCGATCGCCTAGCTTTCCGAAACATGCGCTTTTTTTTCATTGAGAATACATTTTAAAGAAATATTGAACCACACCGAACAATGTCCGCAAGGATTAATACGCAATAGCACAAATTTATTAATCGGGTACTTCACTTTATTTTTAGACGATATATTTAAACAACATATTTTAAACAAATATATGATTATTTGAAGGGGAAAAAAAGAATCGGCCTAGGTTTTAATAAATGCAATACCTTCTCGTGCTTTGTCAGGTGTCGTAACGACACTCTGCCCTCATTATCAATGATATTGCAGCCAGCCGTGACCAGTGAATCTTAAGTGGTGTAGAATGTAGTGGAATTCACTACACACTTATAGCCTGCCACTTTTCGGTGATATCGCAACTGTGCACAAAGTATGGAAGCCTTTGGGTAATTACTTTTTCCCTAACATTTTCGCAGTCGTGATTTCGAGATATTCATAGCTCGGCACAAAAGCATCTTGAGATGAAAAGTGAAAAATACACCGAGCCAAGAAAAATTTTTGGCTTAAACTGATGTTTGGAGATACGAGAGTTTGAGTTAACGAGGGTTTACTGTAGGAATTAATGAATACAGTGTAGACTGGTTGTAAGATAAATTCCTAGTGTCCAGAATGCTGTAAATAGTGCTTCACCATAACCAAATTATAAGTTCTCAAAGCCTGTACGCATGCAAACCTTTTCAAACAGGTAGCAGTGCGTATCCAATTATGTAGGGCACAAGGGGAGTGTTGAGTGTTGTGAATGAAGTATACTGTACTGGGGTGCTCTAGCCGTCCTGTGTGCGCAACTTCCTTACAGCTGGAGCAGCTCTTCTGTGGCAGTGGTCCCAGCCTGTGGGATGTGAAGAGCCTGATGGAGTGCTGCCGACCCGACCATGGCTACACTCACGACAGCCGTGCCATCAAATTTCTCTTTGAGATCCTCAGCAGCTACAGGCCTGAGGAACAGAGGGCATTCCTCCAATTTGTCACCGGATCTCCCAGGCTACCTGTTGGAGGTAAGAGCAGTTGAAATCTGCTCATAGTACAGCTTTAAGTAGCAAATTTGCAGCGAATGTATGCTTGCTGTGTCTTTCAGTTACATTAAGTCGAATAAGTAATTTCAATTCATGTGAGGATAAATAGAATGAGGGAAGCGACACCTCAGTGCCATGGTGCAACAGGTTGTGTCCGTCCACATGCTACAAGCGGCTTCATAAAGCCTTACGCCTAAAGCATTGCTACCTTGACAACAACCGGCATCCAAAAAACAACACCCAATATTGGCACGAAACGGGCAGCTGCGAGGAGACTTCAGTTCTGTGAGGTGATCCTACCCCTCTCGGTGCCCACAGCATCCTAGTTGACAGAGCCCACCATCCCAGATGGTGTCGTAGCGCCCGGTGCCAGGCCGCAGTACCAGTCAGCCCGTAGCAGCACCAGTGGCCCGCGGCCATCTGACTCCCAGACCCGCGACTTCATCAGAGTCAGATAGAAGAATCTATTTACATAAGAAATTCAGACCACCCACGAGGCTTCCGTACTCACTTGCTTCAGGCTTTCCAATGCTCCGCGGGTGCTAAGCCTCACTCTCCCAGGATGTAGACCACATGGGTATCATACCGCGAGGAAGATAACACGCAAGAGTTGCGCATCGCCACAACTGAACATGGCGTTGCTACACTGAAGCGGTCGCTGTTGATCACGCACATCAAATTTTAGAGATGACTTCGCAAGCTGCTGCTTTCAATTCAACCATTTGACATCTGCGTCTGTGGAAGTTAGGATTTATTGTCTGAATGTTTCTTCGCGACAGTGGAATTTTGTTATATTTAAACTCACGTATACACAATTAATTATATTGGGTTTCAAAATACATGTGCAAAATGTTGTAAAACATTAAGTACAGTTAAAGCTCGATCTAATGAAACCCAATTTTATGAAGTTCCCGATCTAATGAAGAAATTTCTATTCCCTGGTAGGTACCATAGGGTTCAGTGTTGTCATCAAACCGAATTAATGAGGTTAACTTTACCACCAAACTCGATTTAACGAAGTATTCCTGAAGTAAATTAGTAAAAAAAAAAACGGTGATTTCTTTCTAATTTTGATACAGACGGGTTTTTTTTCAAGCGTGCGCTTTAAAGCAATCGCATTAACCCTTTGAGGGTCAACGACGTAAATATACGGCGCCACGAACAAGTGCAAAATGGTCGATGCCGTATATGTACGGCAGCGTCTGTACGCTTA
Source organism: Dermacentor albipictus (assembly GCF_038994185.2). NCBI lineage: Eukaryota > Metazoa > Arthropoda > Arachnida > Ixodida > Ixodidae > Dermacentor > Dermacentor albipictus. The sequence continues at coordinate 375,194,681 of NC_091821.1, forward strand.
AAAAGCGCGCCAATTTCCTAACTTTTTCTTTTCTGTCATGTGCTGCCACTATGTGGAAATACAGAGAATTTTTTTCGTGTGCCTCCTCTCAGTTTTTGTTGCATTGTTTATTTTAGTGCTAGTTTGCTCCCGCGCTTCTATATACTACCGCTCGTGCATTGGCGTGCATGCTGGTGGGTGGCGGTTTGGGTTTTGTTCCGCTGGCGGTTTCGGCTACTTGCGCTTGCAAAACTGATGGCTATCTCGTTACTAATTGCTGAAAGGGTGACCGCTTGTTTGTCGCTTGTTTAGTGCTCACAGGGGTGCGCAAGGAAGGATGCCCGCCATGCATGCGTTTTCGTTGCTCTTTCTCTCTCTCTCTCTCTCTTTTTTTTTTGAGACTCGCAAAAACTAATTGCCTCTGGTTGGCGATAAGATGAAGATTGGCGGAAGTTTGTCAAACGTTTTGCTTTTTTGACGGGCACACAACCACACGGTTTTCTTGAGTGTGCGCACCTACGCAGTTGAATTTTGCTATGGATGTACAGTCTGTTTCACACTTAGGGGAAAACTCGGAGCGCGTGGCATCGGTGATGCGGCGAGCGCTGGAGTCGCGCGGCGGAAGCAGCTCGCGCAGGCGCAGACGCTCTAGGGGCGGAGTCGTGATCTGCGTCGTCTGCTACGGCAGCGCGCTAGCCGCATTGTCGGGAAGAGTGCTACGGTCAGAGGCAGTGTGCGTATTCCATTGTTACTTAGGGAACTGAGCCGATATTCCTTCTTAAGCGTTGTGCAACGCAAAATCTGAGCTTTCACTGGCCACATTCGAGTTCTACGAACTTCTTTTGACGTCATGCTTCTTTCGTTCTTTCGAAAGGCCGGGGTACTTAGTGCGTGCACGTGCATTTCTTCGCTGTGTGTGTTACCGCAACACGCAGCGACAAGAAAGGGACACTGAACTGTGCGCGCAACGTGCTCGGTCTTTATTTGGCGCGAAAGGAAAACAGAACACTCAATATAATGACTATGCGAGTCGAACACGATGAAATAAACGGATAAGACTAAAATAATACTTTAGGCATAATAATACTTTAGGCAAAATAATACTTTAAGGCATTGAGCTGAAAGTGTTTCTTCTCGACAATAGTTCTTTACAAGGGTAATTTTAGCACAAGGCTAAGAACAAGGCTAACGATTTAGCACCGTTCTGGTCAGATGAAAAAGCTAGAATGAATTAAGACGGACAAGCGCCAGCTTTATTCAGATCAGTCTTGTATCATGTAAACCTTCCTGTGTCTGTAGAGAGCCGCACCGTTCTTCGATCACCAATGAGCGACAGAAGGAGATGACGCTGCATTTCCTTTTCAAGGTCATTTACTTTTTTTACGTTCAGAAGTTTGAAGAGCGCCAAATCACCACAAAGTCGACCATCATCATCGAGTCGGACGTGCTGCGAATGAACGCATGACTTACCGATTCAATTTGCAACTCACTGCCCTCCAGAATGAGCGCTGTCATCGCTGCCGCTTGGGACATGATGAGGTACTAAGTGATGTTCGGAGCGTGCCGCGTGCATTTCCTTGTCGGCTGACAGAGCCTGTCTTGTGTAAAGAACTATTGTCGAGAAGAAACACTTTCAGCTCAATGCCTTAACCTAAAGTATTATTTTATTCTTATCCGTTTATTTCATCGTGTTCGACTCGCATAGTCATTATATTGAGTGTTCTGTTTTCCTTTCGCGCCAAATAAAGACCGAGCATGTTGCGCGCACAGTTCAGTGTCCCTTTCTTGTCGCTGCGTGTTACGATAACACACACAGCGAAGAAATACACGCGCACGCACTAAGTACCCCGGCCTTTCGAAAGAACGAAAGAAGCATGTCGTCAAAAGAAGTTCGTAGAACTCGAATGTGGCCAGTGAAAGCTCAGAGTTTGGCGTTGCACAACGCTTAATAAGGAATATCGGCTCAGTTCCCGCAGTAACAATGGAACACGCACACTGCCTCTGACCGGAGCACTCTTCCCGACAATGCGGCTAGCGCGCACCGTCGTAGCAGACGACGCAGATCACGAGTCCGCCCCTAGAGCGCCTGCGCCTGCGCGAGCTGCTTCCGCCGCGCGACTCCAGCGCTCGCCGCATCGCCGATGCCACGCGCTCCGAGTTTTCCCCTAAGTGTGAAACAGACTGTACATATTAGTGTAAGAGCAGGAACATTTGAGTCTTGTGAAATAGTCTCGTGTGCACATCTTCAAAGCCTTGTACTATGTGTATAACAACGCATCAAACTTTCAATTCTTATAAGTTTATTTCCTTTTTTATTGTTGTTATTCATGAATGAAGAGTACATATATACCAACGCAAAATATCTTTTCTCACTTTAAGGTCACCTTAGAAAAATTACAGTAAATTTTTTTCGAAATAAGTCCCTAAGAACAATTGGAATCTGCAATAAAAGAAATTGACCCTGGGCAGTCGCATATGGTGAAAAAAAGTCACGGGTCTGCCTTTATTTTTGAGGCTGCATGCTGTGCCCATGCAAGCAACAACAGACTTGGCAGTCGTTCATCTCTTGAGGCAGTTTGCTGGGGCCCACGGGAGAACCGATGACGCATTGCATGCGCTTGTGGGCTATGAGAAGTGTGTGCACCCACTGCTGGTGAGGCGCACGGAATTGAAGATCACGAGCTTTTTTCACTGCAACACACTAAATTCGCATTTCTATCCAGAAGTCGAGGTGTGTTTTGTTTTTTTCTTTTGGTTTCACGAACAAGCAATTTGGACCGGCCTCGCGGTATTTTGACACGCACAAGCATGGGTTAGCAGCGAATACAATGGCACGGTAACTTTTGGATGTGGCTATGTTACAATTTTAGATTTTGAAGGATCAAACAATCCCTTTTTCGATTTTACAAACTTCCTGATTTAACAAAATAATTTGGGCGCTTTGGTCATTACTTCTTTAAATCGAGTTTCAACTGTACTTCGTTATACAGTTGAACCTCGTGCAAACGAAATCGCCGGGGAATGCGCCGAAATTCGCTTTCGCTAGAATTTCGTTGTTGTGAAATGAGACATCACAGATAGGTAATGCGTCACAGAATGAAACTATATTGTCAAAGTTCTGTTAGCTTACTTTTGCAAGCTTTGCTCAAGGATATAGAACCCCGTTAATGACAGTACAAAGTGTGTCGCATGCATCAATCAGCAGTGGCAGCACTGCCATGAAACAGTATTCTCCATCAATTGCTTTCAAAGATGTGATCACTTTTGCAAGGTTTTGCATAACTCGGCACTGGACGCAAAGCAGCAGCACTCCACACATGCCGCAGCATTTCTCCAGCGCATGCTGTTGCCCGTAGGCGCTGACGCCTCTGGTGCCGAGCGCGAAAGTGATCGTATCTTGTATACCGAAAGGCAATCTACGAGATTATGGCTCCTTCAGACAAATCTACGTCCGGTGCCAATACCGAACGTGATGCCTGCCGGGTGGCACCAAAACCAGCGTTCTTGAAGCAAGGGCTGCTTATTCTAGGATGATTACTCAATCACCGCCCGATACATGCTACTTTGTGCTCCGACCGCTATCTCAAGTGCCATTACTCCTTTGCCGCATTTTCATCACCGACCCACACATTACGCACTGCAGTAGGTGTGCAAAAGCAGTCGTCACATGTCGGTAGCAGCATGTGTGCAGCTTTAAATGGGCAATCAACAAACAAAGATGGTGGCCATGACGTGTTTCCGGCGCACACTATTGCTTCTGATGCTTGGTTGTTTTTGTAAACAAAAATGGCAGCGCCCATGCAATGTGGTAGCATTTTACACAACTTTAGTCCAAAGAAATCGCATTTGAGCATTTGGAGCCTGCTGGCTTGGTGCAAGTAGGTAATATACGGTGTTACACCTTGGCAAATTTTATTGATGTGGGATTGTAGTACAGCAACACTTCATTGTCGAGGCATAAAAAGGTGTAAAATGCATTGAATCCTTGGGCGTTTGCCGGGAATATGAAAATATTTAGTCGCTGGATTTTGTTATTGTGAGTTTTGACTGTATAGAGAATCTTATTATATTGAAGTTTGTTATATGAAGGTCTAACTGTTTACTACAAGGTTAATGCTGCTGATGAAAAGTTGTGCCACCAAAAACAAAGTTAATCTTTCCGCAGTCACAAGTATCATTTCCATACCTCAGGTGGCTAGCCTTCCTTCTCCTTGTGGAACAGGGATGTTCATACTGCCACAGCACTTGACAAAGGCTGATTGCAAGGAAAAGGAAAGAGACATTAAAACCTCATTAGTTCGACGTCATCGGGACCGTAAAAAAATATTCGAATTAAGCGGGTTTTTGAATTAACCAAACACACATGAAATGCAAGAATGGGCAAACGGCAGCCAGTGGCAGCGGCACGGAACACGCGCTGACGCTGTGACCGCCGCGACTGCGAGGAGCGTGCAAAACGGGGGACGAGAGCACGTGACAGAAACCGATATGCCCGCTGCATTGCAGTGAAGCATGTCTTCTCTGCAGGCACTTGTTTCGGCGGTGCACGGGGCGTACCGTGGACTGATTTTGTGCTAACAGTATTACGGGTCAGGCGCATTGTCTATAAATAATCGCAATTGCTATGTGGCGTCGTTTCACTGCTCCGAATGGCTGTCGTTTCGTCGGGTTTGCTGTGAAATGGGGATCAGGAATTGCCGCATAGCACCCCAATTCTTCGAATTAACGGGGTTGGCCTATGCCGCCGGTTCTAATTATCTGATCAAATTTACATTAGAAAATACAGGACCGCAGAAAACCTTTGAATTATCCGGGATATTGAATTAACAGAGTTCAAATTAACGAGGTTTTACTGTAGTGAGAATCTACAAATGTACTGTATTTACTCATGTAACCCCTACACCTTTTCCAGATTTTTTATAGGGTGCGGGCTTTATGTGAGGCTGGCTTATGGCGACTGACTGAAGCCTCAATCTGCACTCTGTTACACAGAATGCAACCACTGCTTGTTGAAATCAATCAGCATGCGGGTATGCACATGACACACTCTGAAACTTTTTTCTGAATTTTCGCACTCCGAAGTGGGGTCGCGGGCCTTACATGAGTAAATACAGTAGTTGGTGCATGCATACAAATTTCGTTTATGGTAAATTTGCTGCTGCATCTTTAGTTTATAACTGTTCATAGGTATACAGTAATCTTGAGAGAGCACTGAGTAGAAGGGAAACACATTTTGTGTTATGTGGAAGGGTTTATGAACTGACTGCATTGTGTATACACAACATAGGCATAGTATAGAACTTAATTCTAGGAGTTCCTACAATCTGTGTGTGTCATCGATGATTTGTAATGAGACATTGTGAAGTTGTTACAGCATTTAAACATTGCACGAGGTCGTGCGCTGCACAGCATAAGAAAGTAAGCACAATTGTAACATTTTCATTAGTTGTATAAAAATACATACCATATGACTGAAGCCTTGCTTCACTTGTTTTCTATCATGAGCGTTAGATCTGCATAACTTTATTGCAATAATAATTGTGTGGACACTCCTGGTCAACTTTTGCTGTCGGCGTCGTCGGTGCTGTAAACCTCTGCATTTATTTAGGTATATATGTGCTATACGCTTATCCATCTCATATATGCAGATTTATAGTGCTACACTATTCACACTAAAATTGCTCATACCAGGCCTGATGTTCTTGACTAAATTAGTCCTCAGAATTTTGCAAATGGGAAGCTCCCAAACAAATGTCATGAAACATAGAATTCACAGTGCATGCCTTTTATCTTATATCTTCCGAGACTAATAAACAATAGAAGTGCAAAAGAATATCGGTGTTCAAACCTGAAAGAGATGCAATTTTATTGGCACGGCTCTTTATGGCCAGCCTTGTGGCATCTGTGCGATATCATTACAGGCCCTACATGGCATGTGAAAGCTTTTAATGGTGCCAGAAATTGTGGCAATGCAACATTAAACCTTGCTATCGCAGTCAATGCTTTGCCCTTTTGGCAAAAATGTCACCCCCCCCCCTCTATTTTTAACTGGAGTCATTACCCTTCATACATTGTAACAACACTTCCTGCTTCAGCTAAGGCAGATGTACAAGGAGCTCTGATATGAAAGGGAACACATGACTGGCACTGAAGCAACCATTACTGCAGGAGCATCAAATCATACTCGCCTTGACACTTGGTACTACAATATGGTTGTCCTTTTCAAGAACCTGCCCAATTATAACTATCTATTTCACTCTTAAAGCAAGGACATCTGGCGGCTTGCAATGTAAACTTGGTGTTCCTGTTCATATTGTCCCATCCACACAACCCTTGCTAAAATTTTGTTGCCTCATGCACTCAGAAAAAGTCGTACCTGGCAAGACTCTCACATTCCCTTTCTGGCCAAGCAGTTGCTTGCATCATTAATAAACCTGTTCATCATTCTGCTTGCTCTTTCATCAGGCGAGACAAGCTTGCTGATTGTGCATGACTGTGCTTTCCAGGATTCAAGAGCTTGAGTCCACCGTTGACCATAGTGCGCAAGACCTTTGAACCTAACGAAAATCCTGACGACTACCTGCCCTCTGTGATGACCTGCGTCAACTACCTGAAGCTGCCAGACTACTCGGACGTTAGAGTGATGCGCGAGCGACTGCATGTGGCCTCCAGCGAGGGCCAGCACTCATTTCACCTCTCCTGAGGGGCACCTGCTCGGTGCCTGTTGCCCTGCCAGGACTTTGGGATATTGGGGGGCAACCAGGAGAGAAGAGAGAGAGCAACGGGATGTGGGGAGACACCATTGCCAACCCCTGTCTGGAAGCTGTGCTTGCTACGCTCCCCTGCACCACCATTTTTGTACTTTTATTTGAAGCCCGAGCATTCTTCATTACAGTGTCTATGTGCGCCTTGGTGTGCAGTGTTTCACTTATTCTATATGCCCAGTGGGAAGAAAGCACCCCCCTCCTCCAAGAGCGGAGGTATAGCCACACAGGCTGTTGGGTTATTGTGGAATTGCAGACGATAATGCAGCTCATAAGAGCTGAATGAAGCTGTCGAGTCCTTACAATGCCTGTATTCTGCTACATATCTGGGAACTTTTTGTGCCTCCACCCACCCCTTTCCTTTTTGCTTGTTTTGTTCCAGTTGTTGAGCTGTTATTGTTCATACTTAGCATTTCAGTGGCCACTTGCCTTTTTTGAGCTGCAGTCGCAAAAAAATGTTGAGTTTATTGAACTTTTGTTGTTTTTTTTTACATATGGGAGGCTGCCTCTTGAAAGGCTTGTAAGGAATGCATATGCCACTGCACAAGTTTGCAGCGGCATTTGCTTGTGGCATGCTGCAGCATCTTTCATTTTTGTCTGGCATCAACATTTGTGCAACTCATTTTCTCATTAGTCCCCCTCTTTTTTTTCCCCCATGCTGTAAAGAATGTGGCAAGATTTTGCTTCCTCGTTGCACATCATCGAGCCTTGGTATTAGTGCCTTGGTTGTCTCTCCTCTCCCCCCCAGACACAGTTTCGGTGGCCGAGACTGCAGATGGCCAATGCGGCTGTTGTACGTGTGCTCCATCGGCAAGCCAGCAGCAGTTGGAGATGAATGGCATGTCGTTACAGCCAGAAATAAGCAGACTGCTATGGACAGTGGCTTGTGCCTGTGCGCGTGTGTGTGTGTTAAACCTGCTGCTATGTGCTTTTTTTTTTTGATGATTGAGAGAGAGAATCTTGATGTTCCATTTAAGAAAAGAGGAGAGTCCTACACCCACTTTCTTGTCTTTTAATTAGTTCTAAGTTAATGGAGCACACAAAGGAAGCCTGTACATGAGTTGGAACAATAAAAAGACACTTGAACTGTGGTGCCTTTGAACTTTTCACAGCCATCAAGTGAGAGACTGAGCTCACATTGACAAGGAGCAATACACATTGCAACATTGCCTCTGTTGGTAAAGGACACAAAATCTGTAACCCTCGAAACTTCAGGGCTATAGTTGAACCCGTGCGTGCACTAGCTCATGGCCGTAAGACACCACCGTTGCAGGTAATTTTTTTTTAAGCATTGATGTGAAAAATGACATATTTCAATCAACTTGGTAAAATTTGGCACATTGGGTAGTGCCTGACATATTTGTGAAGCCACTGCCCGGGGCATTGGGAACAGATTGCAGTTCCACATTAATGCAGGAACGACTGCCGTGCTAGTGCGCAAATGGCAGAGTGCCACGCATTCCCGGCATGGAAGCCCAGGAGGGAGGAAGTCGTGGCCTTTGGGCAGAAGCGCTTGTAGCGCAAGCTTTCTATACTGTTGGCGCGAGCTGCAGGTAAGCATTGGCAGCGTCTGCATCTTTTATGGTTTGGGCTACAACGGAAGCGGGGCAAGGAGAATGGGCGGGTGGGTGAATTTACTCCCCGCGCAAGTGCGTCCGCTTGCTCATTCCTTCCTGTGCCCACATGACTCGGTGTCCAATGAATGTGTCGCTCAGTTCCCTTGTGCCGCATAACTACTGCTTCTTCATGGATGGTGGTTGCCAGCAGGTTTGCAGCAATCTTGCTTAGTTCATGTACGGCGTCTTGTGAATCTTTATATATGTGTAGAGGGCTGCGACACTCAAGGCTACCATCTCTGGCTGCTTGGACAACCTCTAGTATCGCTTGTAGCTCTGCACCGGTCGTACTTAATGGTGTGCTACAAGTAGTTGTTGCCGGGTTGCTACCATCACTATTCATCCTGGCAGTACCTACGCGATTCTCTGAAACAGCAGCATCCGTGTAAATGCATTGAGCTGTATTATCGGGAAACTGGTCGGGCTGGACCCGACCAGCTTTTCGAACCTTGTGTGTGTTTGTGTGTGATGATCTGATTTCGAGTGAGTCCGGCTTGACCTTATTTCAGTTACTGAGTGAATTATAGAGTGTCCCCCAACTATTGTACACTGAAATTTTAAAAAAGAGCAGTTGCATTACTCGGAAGAAAACCTAGTGCATATTGTTTGCAGCATAGTGGAATAGTCCCCAGTAATTATTTCGTTACATAGATTAGTAATTGCAATTGATGATCTAACTCAAGAAGTACTGTCCTAATTTTCAAAGTGTCAATGAGGCATTTGTACGCATCCCAAAATGACATCTAACTGTGGCGTTTTCAGTGGCATGCTAATTGCGTACAATTTTTTCCGACTGGTAAAGAAGCCTCATGAATACTGAAAAGATTTTGTGCCAAAAAACACGCACAAAAAAGACGACGACACCACGGGCGCGATTTTAGCGCAAAATCTTTTCAATATGCAAGATCACCAACTAGCCCAGCAGTCAACTCTTCTAAACCTCATGAAGCATGAAAAATACTAAGCAGGTGCGCTTCCACCCACATGCATCATAAAGCAGCGCCCTCAAATAAGCTGATTGAAAGCAACTGCATTGCCTGTCGCAAACCCAAAGAAAGAGCGCATCACCTTGATAATGGTACAGAAGGAGCACCAACAGCAGATTTCGCAGCTTTGCAGCTATTCCTTCCTCACCCGCTGTTGTTGCTTGGTGGCTTTGTTGCTGGGCTGCAAAGCACGAGGTTACGGGATCGAATCCCGGCCACAGCGGCTGCATTTCGATGGGGGCGAAATGCGAAAACACCCGTGTCCTTAGATTTAGGTGCACGTTAAAGAACCTCAGGTGGTCCAAATTTCTGGTGTCTGGTGTTATAATCGGAAAGTGGTTTTGGCACGTAAAATCCCATAATTTAATTTTATTCCTTCCTCTCATTTCTACACCACACTTATTGTCCATCTCTCAAGCCTCTCTCTCTCAATCCATCTCTCAAGGCCAACTGATGACATTGATAACAAAAGCTCCTTGATAATGCGGCCGAAGTGCTGCTCTTTCACGCACGACCACGCACAAAATGCGAAAAGCGATGTAATAGGCATAGAATGTTTCAAAATCCAAGCACTGCTCACACCGCATTGAAAGAGTGTGCGCAAAGCTTATTTTTCGCCAGAAACTTGCTTCGAACCCAAAGCCAAATTAAAGCGACTGTTTTATTTTTATGATACGTGCTGCAAAAACAGGTTCGTGTGAAAAAATAACAGCGAAACAAACAGACCCGGAAGCGACCAACGTGTAGAGAAAAGGCAAAACATGTGTTCAAGAAAGCAAATATATACCGCTTCTAAGTGAGCCGAATTGGCAATCTGGATGTCTGCACAAAAAGAAAAAAAAAGAAATCAGGTTTCAGTGCGCCCTTATTATCTATAACTTCGTAAGCTCTGTTGAACACCAGCCTGAGGACATGTTCGAATACGTCTCCTTTTGCAGCTATGCAGTACTGTGTCCATTTTATCGTATCTTCAGTCGCTTTCTTGATGACCGATGCCGAAATTGCTTAGTTGCTATGGTGTTGGGCTGCTAAGCATGAGGTCGTGGGATCGAATCCCGGCCACGGCGGCCGCATTTCGATGGGGGTGAAATGCGAAAGCACCAGTGTACTTATATTTCGGTGCACATTAAAGGTCCAAATTTCCGGAGTCCCCCACTACAGCGTGCCTCATAATCGGAAAGTGGTTTTGACATGTAAAACCCCATAATTTAATTTCAATTTTTTGTTATTCTTGCCTTGAGCTAACCTGGTGTTCGTCTCGATCATGTAAGCACTATCTTTCAGATAATCCCAAAGAAAGAAAGAGTATAGAGAGGTCAGGTGACCTAGCCGGCGAATTTACAGGCGTGTGCCTTCCAATCTATTGCACATAAAAAGTGGCATCCAGCCACTTTCGTGCTAGGCTGCTGCTGCATGTGTGCGGGTGCTCCAACTTGCCAATATTGCAGAAGTGGAAGGCATGACAGCGGGACTTCGATGAGAAACTCGTCCACAACTCATTCAAGGATTTCGTTCATGTAACACTGTCCAGTCAGTGTGTGATCGAAGAAGATGGGACTAATTGTAGCAGCGGCGTAAATTCTGCACTCCACACTGTACATCCACTGGTACTGGTGCCGATTGCACTTTACCCAGTGTAGATTGGGGTTCCTCCAATAGTGTGCATTATGCAAATTTACCTATGCGTTTCTTCAAAAATTGCCTTCATATCTGCACATGATGCTGCTCAATTAGTCCGGTGACTCATCGGCTTTTGTGAGGACCCAATTTGAGAAATACAGGAGATTCTACAGGTCCCTATCTTCTAAGCATTGGTGCTGGTTAAGGTGGTATGGGTGAAAGGTCATTTAGAATCCTCCAAACTGACGTCTTGGAAATTGGGAAATTAGTACCTGGATGAGGCAGACGCTGCTATTGCTTTTAATGCACTTGTCCTCCTATTGTCAGGATTTGCAGAAATAAAGCAAAAGTATGAACTAAAGCTGGTGCACGACCGCACCATCAATGATGCAATATGCTATTAGCCGCAGTAAAATTTCAAGTGAAAAGGTCGATGAAAGTCAAAAGAAACTTCAAATGATGTCAGTGACAAAGCTCTGGCAATGCAACTTTGGGGGGGAGGGGGGAGGCTGAGTCCCCCTCCGGGAAACTCCAAGGATTGGCCATGGTTCTCGGTGGAAACCATGGTGTAAGAATAGTTCTGGAAACATAATGTGAACTTCTTGCTTCCTGTTAACTTATTGATCTGTTGATCTGTACTATCCATATTTAATTAGGGAGGATTGGCCATTGTTCCCAGTGGAAACCACAGTGTAAGAATAGTTGTGGAAACATAATAGAGGGAGCTCGGGCCCCGGAGCCACCCCCCCCCCCCCTCCATAGTTGGCGCCTATGCTGTTTAGCATCTAGAGCTGCTTGGATAGCATGTTGCCACGCACCAAATGACCCTCCCATGGTCCGTACTGTGATGTTTGCGTATATTGAGCAATGTGACCTGTCTATCTTTGACAGACGATATGGGAGACAGCGCATGGCTATGTTAAAAAGAATAGGGGACAACACTGAGCGTTGCGCAAGGCCATGTGTTATGTAATGAAGCGGCAAGAATCGGTCTCCTATCTTGAGTGCGGTTTGTCAATAGTGACATGATGTACATCACTGTGCAACCTTCTAGTCCTACTGCATGTATTTCTTGCAACACGGCATGTACTCCTACATTGTCAAAAGCCTTGTGTATATCAATGGTGGCTAGTACTGTATTCAGGGTGCTTGCAAGCGCACAGAGGTTAGATCTTCATGTATCATAAGGAGACTGTCTTGCGCCAACAAGCGCGCATGGAAGCCTGTTTGCGTGATACAGTTTTCGTTCAACTTTGAGGAACCAGTGAAGTCTTTCGGGTACCATTTTTTATGCGAAGCATATTACGAGAGCTCAACCCAGCTCCTCAGGCGCGGCGGTGTCGCCATGAAACCACGTGACACCGTGACGTCACGACAGAGGAGAAGTGGCTTTGGCTCAACTCTTGCAAGACGGGCTGGGTGGGAATCGAACCAGGGTCTCCGGAGTGTGGGACGGAGACGCTACCACTGAGCCACGAGTACGATGCTGCAAAGCGGTACAAAAGCGCCTCTAGTGAATGCGGTGTTGCCTTAGAAACGAGCTGTTTCTAAGGCGTGCGTCTCTTGCTCAGGCGCACATTTCGTTGCCGCGCCGAACGCTGCTTTGCTCGACGCTCACCGCGTCTAATGCGGGGCGCGTAGTCGCTGCCCTGTAGCCCATTGTCTTACACCCCTTGGCGGGTCGACGGGAACGCTGTCGCGTTCTACTCTTGAAGGCGAAGCAGTAATGCATGAGTTGTTTCTTCGTCTAGTCGAACCAAATATAGCCAAGCAACAGCAGTTCACCAGACTAAACAGTGGTTCAACAACTAAAATAAAGGCTAGTATGCTTCGCATCCTGGGCTTAACCTTACCTAAGCCACAGCCATTTTTTTTCCATTATTTTGCTCAAATGTGACAATTAAGGTAATGGGGAACAGGTGTGTTGCTATCGTAGCTGGCATTAAAGCTGATTCTTGGCACAAGAATGCTTTAAGGAATGTACAAACCTGTATATATTGGCAGGGCAGTTCGCTCCATTCAACTGTGCCATGCTGAAGCGTTCCAGGTATCTTGCACAGAATTTACGTTTGGGTACACACTCCATTTGACCACGCGTGAGTTAGTGGGCGCTACAGCGGACACACACCACACCCCGATGGTGAAAGAATAGCCCAACACCATGCCATGCAGGTTGTTCAAAAACACTTTTTGTTGATATGTACAATGAGAAATGATAAGTGTCTGTTCACTGGCTATCACTGGAAGAGCTGCTAGATGAGTCCGTTGACATGACCTCAACGTCTTCATTCTCTTTGCTTTTGGCATCCATGCCAACAGAGTTGTGATTGCTAGAGATGGGTGGCTTGATGTCTCCTCCAATCTGCCATGAAAATGACTGCCCAAGTGGATTCTGGTCTGCAAAGGATAAAACAGCAACTTCCTTCAATGATTTCACATCAGCTGTCAATATTATTTTTTACCAATTACAATTCCTTCAGCAATTTACTTTGCTCAGTGAATTTACTTTACACGTGAATTCACACCAATAGCTAAGCATGCTTTTCCTGTAAGCAGATACAATTTCTTCACGCTCAATGTATCTCACTAAGCATACTTTATACAGAGCCACAATTGAAGCGCTAATGACGAACACCGCAACACTATGAGAAGATGTGGCACAGGTCCCATTTGTGAACATTCATAGCCGAGCCTGGCTGTTCTATAGTCAGTAGCAGATGAATGTGTGGTGAATGAATCATTCGCTAACGATCCTGCTGAGTACAGAAATTGTATAAGTCACTGATTCCAATACAAAGCCCTGCTTTCGGAAATATGTAAATCTAGACTGCAGAATACCCAGCTCGTAAAAACTATGCCAAATATACACTGCAAAAGCTAGAATAAATAAAATATTCACTCTCTGTACTTCGCTGTCATTTGTATATCCCCTTGGTGATATATATGCCATGTTATGAAATCACTATGATTATACACATACAGTCCAAGTTGCTATGCAACTGGTTTACTACAAGTAGCCTAATGTTGATAAATGAAAGGCCACTAATAGTGTTACAAACGTGGTCCTATACCTTACTAATACTGACCAATGATAATCTGATATTACAGATGACACATGCCTATTTGCATCTCTGCAATTTCTTGTGTACTTACAGAAATGAGCCAATTAGTCATGCGAGCTCATGGAAGATCTATCAACATGGTATGTTTCTAAACGCAACACTTTCAAGATGTAGCGTGCCGGCTCCTTGAACATACCAGGGCCAGATTCCTTTTAAGGCAAACAGCTTTCTTTGGCTCTTTTACCCATCTTCCTGGTCGGTAGTTGGCGGTCAGAGCTTGGAACAAAAGCGGCAATACAAAGGGTGCACATGCTCACATTGCAGGGTGCATTAATTGCCGCACACCCACTGTCGTGTCTCTCTCAGACGTACGTGCTGTCCATTTATACTACCGCTACAGATGTGCTGGTTAATGGCTCTGTTCTCTACGGAATTGCACAATTAAACCACAAGCGCTACCTGAATATCTTTGCTGCAACAAATGCACATACAACGCCAAGTGCACCATTTCTTTAATAAAGCAAATAGTTTTCTTGAACCGTCCGGCTATTTGCTTACATTGACAATCACTGTTGATGATATCTGCGTAATTTTTAATTTTCTAGTACTTCCTTCTTATCCCACGCAGCTCACATTGGGTTAATCCTAGTGATAACATAGGTAGAACTTCGTTCAGACCACTGAAGAAGCACAAGATGGAATTGAATTGTTACGTTATCCCGGTCCAGCTGATCTATCTCATGTCAGTTTCAATGTCGTAAACTATTTGCACATGCCCTGAACCAAGTCTGCACGATAGCAACAGGCTCACTCTGTTAAAGTAAGTGGCAATGTACAGGCGCCGCCAAAAGTGGTATACTCCATGCAGCGGGAGCCGGAGCAACGCCAAACTGCATCGCAACGCCATCTACAGGCAGCATCTGGGATTGAGACAGCTAATGGGTGCCCTTTATTATCTGCAGGCATGTCACTTGACTCGTGTCAATGTAGGTGGCGTCGCGATGAGTGTGCCGCTGCTCCGGCTCCCGCTGCGTGGAGTATACCACTTTTGTCGGCGCCTGTACATCACCTTATACACTAACTGGGAAGTGTGGGTAAAATCAGGAGCTATTCCATCTGCTAATACGCTTTGCGACTCTTGCACCAAATGAATCCATATTAGACATTTTGCATAAGCCCTGTGCGCCATTTTTGTAAATAGGTGTACCCACATGTTGAAACTGCCTACCCTACAATTTGAAAGTGCTATTACTAAGCCTTTGTTTATTATTATTTTTTTTATTCGACTGAGCAGTCTTAAAACTCCAATTTAGTTGCTGGTGTGACTTATGTCAGTGTTAATGGTATTTGAATTTTGTACTTAGCACCAGGCTCCTCCTCCAGTGCCCTTAAGGCCTTGGGATAAAATAATTGAATTGAAAATGGCTCTTGACTGCATCCAAGCTGTAAAAGGTAGCCCCTCACCAAGGTGACGAGCAGCATTCAGGTCTCCCAAGCTCCCCTGTGGCTGAAGGGGTGGCCCCGTGAGAGGAAGATCGCTCAGTCGGCCGAGGTAGCCCTGCCGCATCTCTATATCCGTCGGGTATGGCCTTCGTGGGTCACCTAAGAGGCAGACAAAACAAAATGAGGTCACCATGAACGAAAACAAAGCTACAGCATGCAAGTGAAACCTGCTGTGCCAAACTCACCTTGCTGCCAATTGTGCGGCGCTGCCACGGCATTGCTCGCACTGATTCGATGAGCGTATTTGATAAGCTCTTCTGATGAGACTGCCCTCGCATTTGCCTTCTCAATGCTCTGCAGCTTCTGCTTCGCCTGATATATAGCTGTAGACTGAAACAGGCCATCAGAACGTGACTGCACCACTGAGACATGCATTAGACACTATCAGTACAAGCTCAAGACATTGTTAGCTTTCTTCTTATGAGTGTGAGCCACATACACTGTGGCTCTAGATGAAGCGCAGATCACATGATCAAATACGACTGTTGCACTTTCATTCTTCCCCTCAAGCACAGCAGATA
This sequence comes from Dermacentor albipictus, assembly GCF_038994185.2. Classification (NCBI taxonomy): domain Eukaryota; kingdom Metazoa; phylum Arthropoda; class Arachnida; order Ixodida; family Ixodidae; genus Dermacentor; species Dermacentor albipictus. The sequence continues at coordinate 375,210,732 of NC_091821.1, forward strand.
CAATTTCAGGGAAAATTAACAGTTGAATTCTTTGAGCAACATGACATCCGACAACTGTATGAACACAGTGTGAACCTTCTAGGATTAATGAGATAAACACAACAGCAAGGAAAACAAAGTCCTATTGTGTACTGAACGTTATTTCAGGGAGAACTAAACAAAATTTATTTTAATGCTCGCAATTACTTGGAACATTAACATACAAACAGAACACTCGAATAACTAACAGCTGCTTTAATTATCAGCTATCCTTCTATTATTTATCTTGTGCCTTTATTAGCATTTCTGTACAGCTCCTTGCATACATTAAGTAAAAGGGCAATCACGGTGATAATAATAATATTTGGGGTTTTACGTGCCAAAACCACTTTCTGATTATGAGGCACGCCGTAGTGGAGGACTCCGGAAATTTGGACCACCTGGGGTTCTTTAACGTGCACCTAAATCTAAGCACACGGGTGTTTTCGCATTTCGCCCCCATCGAAATGCGGCCGCCGTGGCCGGGATTCGATCCCGCGACCTCGTGCTCAGCAGCCCAACACCATAGCCACTGAGCAACCACGGCGGGTAATCACGGTGATGGCATGATGCTTGTGTGCCAACAATGTATTTTTGTCTAGTGCTTCACAAAATAAAATTCAGTTGACAGTAGCAGTCTTGTCTGTCTTGCTTTTGTCTGCATCATATTAATGCGGCAAAGATTGCATTAAATAAAACCAATTAGCCCAAAAGTCAGTACTGTATGGAGGAAGCTAGTATGGGTTGGCTGCAATATTAAAGTCTTAACCTGAGCTGAAAGTATCAAACACAGAAAGAGAGAACCATTACGAATACGACTGGCAACAGCCGCCATGTGCAGGAACGTAGCCAGGAGGGCGGGGCACACAGGGCTCGTCTTCCCACTCTGCTCTCCTCAAAGTTTTGGTTAGTGTGCGACCTGTCCTCACCACTTCCCCCTCACCCTCCCCATCCAAAGTCAAGTGCAAGCACCCTTCTACTCCTATGAAAATATTTCTGGCTACGTCACTGGCAATGTGTGTGCACTACTGTTTTCAAGGAAAAGCGTGCTTGCTTTTCGCAATGGTAGCAATGCAGGCCTCAGGAGAGCACGTGAGATTATAGTAACGCTGTGTCTAAAGGTACGTTAGGTGTGCTTACCTGTTTTGCTTTCGTTTCGCTAGCTCTGCGGCTCCCACCTACTGATTTTTTGCACATGTTTTTGCAGAAGGACGTTTATTTAACGCAAAGAGGACTATTAAAAAATGCTTTTGAAAAGTCACGGAGAGCAACATACGAAAAGCCTGGCATGAGCGGAGATACTGCTCCAGGGGAGAGCCGGGTCTCTGCTACGCTCCTACTGCTCCTCCGGGAAAATCATTGATGTTTCTTTGCAGGCAGAGCGCCGTAAGGCGCGATAAATGTATATCCGGCACGACTGACTGAGCACGAGCGCTATAGGCGATAGAAAAAAAATGGCTGTGGCTTAGGTAAGGTTAAGCCCAGGATGCGAAGCATACTAGCCTTTATTTTAGTTGTTGAACCACTGTTTAGCCTGGTGAACTGCTGTTGCTTGGCTATATTTGGTTCGGCTAGACGAAGAAACAACTCATGCATTACTTCTTCGCCTTCAAGAGTGGAACGCGACAGCGTTCCCGTCGACCCGCCAAGGGGTGTAAGACAATGGGCTACAGGGCAGCGACTACGCGCCCCGCATTGGACGCGGTGAGCGTCGAGCAAAGCAGCGTTCGGCGCGGCAACGAAATGTGCGCCTGAGCAAGAGACGCACGCCTTAGAAACAGCGCGTTTCTAAGGCAACACCGCATTCACTAGAGGCGCTTTTGTACCGCTTTGAAGCGTTGTACTCGTGGCTCAGTGGTAGCGTCTCCGTCCCACACTCCGGAGACCCTGGTTCGATTCCCACCCAGCCCGTCTTGCAAGAGTTGAGCCAAAGCCACTTCTCCTCTGTCGTGACGTCACGGTGTCACGTGATTTCATGGTCACCGCCGCGCCTGAGGAGCTGGGTTGAGCCCTCGTAATATGCTTCGCATAAAATCTGTCCGACGTACACCCAGCAACGAATAAAGCGTCCCGCGACTTTTCAACACCAGTAAGAACCTAATGACAACGTACCATCAAACTTTCCGCGTCTCTCAGCTGCCATTGAAGCATCTGTATGTCATGATCTTGCTTTTCTACTTCTTCTTGGAGACTGTTTATCGTTTTCTGGACTTCTGCCTGTCCTGCAGCTGAAACAAGAAGCCGCAAAAACATCAACGCGCGAGTGCTACACTAATCGCGCCTGTAGGATGACCTTACCGATCACCAGTGTACGTTTCAGCTCTTCGTCCTTTGAAACTAGCAATTCGGCAAGCTGGCTATGTTCCGCCGCTGACAGTCGTTGATTCTTCGGAGCAATGATGTTTTCAAACAGCTCTCTGCAAGAGAATGACAGATGTCACGCAATGGAAACGCCAGCGACGCTAGCAAAGCGCCGGATGGAAAACGATGCGAAGCCGACAGAGTAACAGGACATTGCCCTCAAAGCTTTAGTGAAGCAAGTACAACACACTTGTGCTTCTGTTCTGTCTTTGTGGAAACTTTTCTAGCACTTACTTAGCAATTATTTCGATGTCATCGACCAGTAGAAGCAACTGCTCTCGCGTGCTCTGGGGAGCTGCCATGTTTTATGCAAACGAAAAGCGAGAAAGAAAAAAAGTAAGTGAAACCGGAACAGCATGATATTATTAATCCAGTATTATTCCATTAAAAGAACAGCATGTTTTTTTCTATTTTTAACTTGTAATTATTACAAATAGATCGCCTAAAAATACCAGGAGGTCGTGCTACAAAAAGCATTTATTTTAGTACGAATGTTGAGCAAAACAGAAACTGCTTGCACGGCTGAAACTGTTTGATAGTTTGCGAGGAGAATCAGTCGGACTGTGCTAAATATGTAAGTTGCGTGTGGTTGTGTGTTGACACCAAATAGAGGTTTAACGCGCGTTTTAAGCGTGTTAAGCGGAACTTAGTTCGCTTCATTGGCTCCATCGAATGTGTCCACCATGAGTAGTGGCCTTCGCTACCAGGTTCCCGCCGCGGCGCCTAGCTTTGACAGCTTCAGGAAGAAGGATTACAGGTGCGTTAAAGCAGTAGTGTGTGCCTCGGTATGCTAGTAAGACGCAGTATGTTTGCTGTGCTGCCGTACTGATTGACTGACTGACAACTCTCGTAGGCCATCGGATTCGGATGCCGCTAAGCACCGGAACGATCGGGAGGATGGTCCCTCTCAAAGCAACTTCAGACGACCGTTGCCTGACATGACAGACAGTTTCATGGCTAGGTATGTGTTTCAGCGGCAGGCGTACGTCTAGAAACAGTCGGCAGTTATACTGTCGTGAAGCAAGCCCGTGACAAGTTTCCTATTTTCATGCCCACCTCACCTTTCTTTTTATTTTCTCTCGCCTCATTCTAGGAGGAGACAAGAACGAGAAAAAATAGGCATCCAGGGTGTGCGCAGTTTGTGGGGTGAATCACCAGAGAGACCACTTAAGTAAGTTGCAGTGCATTATTTTCCTCCTTGTGCCTACATGCGTATCACAAGAGAAATAATATGTGCAAGGAACATTACAGCACCTTGCTAAGTAACAAAAGTGACCACAGGCGGTGACAGCTACTACTTTCATGCTGCAAGAATCTCGGGAATCTAAATAGCCGCAGCCTTCTTTTTTTTTTTCTAGGTTCTCTTTTCTAGGTTTTTCTGAAAGTTCCTAGTTGTGGTACTGGCTGTTGTAACTGCATTTCTAATTTTGCAGTTCTGACGAAGAACAAAGCAGCAAGAAGAAGCCCAGCACTGAATCGCCTGATGCCCAGAAAAGTAAGCTTGACACCAAGAATCAGTTTATTTGAATTTGGTAAATGCAGCTTATAGGCAGCATTTTGTCAATCCTGAACTTCAACCCGACCTGTTGAACTTGCCTCCTAAAGCTCGGCATTTTCATTGCAGAAAGCAAATCAAAGAAGCGTAAGCACAAGCACAGCAGGGAGCCCTCCACACACAAGAGCAAAAAGCGCAAGAAGGAAAAGAAAAAGCACAAAAAGAAAGAGTCAAAAAAGAAGGCAAAGAAACACCACCATCGACGCAAGAGTAGCTCCTCCAGTTCATCCAGTTCTTCAGACTCTGAACGCTCAGATTCTGGGAAGCGCAATGCTGGGGACAGCGACTTTGAGATGTGGGTTGACAGACGACGTGAGTACCAAAATATCAAAGGTGGTGTGTCCTGGTGCATACAGCCCCCTGCTTGTTCTTCTCTGTTTGCACCTAACAAAAAAAATGAAAGTTGGGCAAGCTGCAGTTGATTAATGATGGCAGCTATTGTGGAAAAAATAATTGTGACAAAACTAGAAGCACACAGGGGCAAGAACTGTCTTTAGACGACTATCACAGCAACTGACAATGATATGTCTGCAATATTATTTGAAGTGATAGTAACATCCAATGTCAGTGGTACTTCCAGCAAAATGTTGCCGGACAGCAGCACTTTTCATGCTCTTATTTCTTAGCACATGTTATTTTTCGTGCATTACCTATCTTGTACCTACGTCTACCCTTTACTATTAGGCACTCTTGTAGCAGCAGTTTTTACAGTTATGCAGATAATTATGCATATGTATCTAATTTAACCAGTGTTTCCTGCATTGTACCTTGCTACTCCACAATGTACTGACGCAGTGACAAGTCAGAACGGGTACCACCTGTAATTTACCTTATCCACTCCATTTCTCATACTGTGAGAAAACGTGTTTTGGCATACATAACAGACTTATTTCACAAGCTCCAGCATTGCATATTTTAGTGTTTCTTTTGATGAAAAGCTGCATAAATTTCTGATCTGTCCATGTCTTCCTCTATCCTTTAGGAGAAAATGATTCTGATGATGATGATGAAGTAATCGGCCCCCTTCCGAAACAACATGTTCAACTGTCTGCTAAAGAGTAAGTGCACTGTGCCTAATCTTGAATTTTCACAATGTTAATAGTGGTGACATTCTTAACATTTGCAAAAACAAAGTTCCTGCATTAGTGTTCAGCAAAATAATGCACTTTTGGGCAAATGACGCAACCCTTTGCTAATTTCTCTTCCCTTACAGTTATGGCAAGGCCTTGCTGCCAGGAGAAGGTGCAGCAATGGCTGCATACGTGGCAGAGGGAAAGCGAATTCCAAGAAGAGGCGAAATTGGCCTAACCAGCAATGAGATTGAGTCATTTGAGTCCGTTGGATACGTCATGTCTGGCAGTAGGTATGTGGCAATATAAAAAAAATGGTTAACCAACAAAACAGAAGCAGTCGCATTGTAGAGGGCCCGCACGTCTCTGAAAGAAAATGTGGCATGAATAATGTAGCATGAAACTACAAAGAAAAGCCCATACGTTATACAGAAAATTTGTACTCTTGAACACATTTGAATTTAGAGTACAGTCAAGTGATACCATGTATGACTAGTCCAGCACCATAGAATTTCCTTTGAATAGGCATCCGTTAACAATATACAGAATAGGTGGTCAGAGACATAGTTCGCGCACCTATCTGCCCTTGGGAGAACTGCTTCTCCATGGAATCTGACATCAGATAAAATGATGTTGTGCAGTTGTCTAGACTTACAGCACTTTATGAAACTGAATCAGCATATAGGTCTTGTGATTGCACACTAATATGGTGCATACGTAATATCAAGTGCTCTATAGATGGCCTGCTGTCAGTGTATGCGAGGTAAGCAGATGCAATGCACTACATTTTCATGAAGCCCCATTGGCGATGAAACTGAGCACAGATTTGACTTTTTTAAAGCTTGTCATCTTGTTTGTTGTTTAGATGCTGAAATCGCTTAATTTCCACTATGTGGTTTCTTTGATGCATAGATAACGTTAGGGTTTTAATCCTGAGAAAATGCTGCTGTAATCAATTATAGAGAATGTTCTACCAGTGTCACACGGTCACTTTTGATCCCAAACCCAATCAAGATCTAATTTCTCGTCGATTGTGATTACTTTCTTAGTTTGTGCAAAGGAGCCCAGCAGGATATTGAAATCCGATCCCGAACAGGCTCGATTGCAAACAAAAGTGCATCATGTGACACCTGTATTACAGTGGTTGTATTTTTTTTTCTTCACTTGAACAGGCACCGTCGCATGGAGGCTGTGCGTCTACGTAAGGAAAACCAGATCTACAGTGCAGATGAGAAGAGAGCTTTGGCTATGTTCAACAGGGAGGAGCGTCAAAAGAGGGAGACTAAAATTCTGTCCCAATTCAAGGAGGTCATTAAGGCCAAATTGCACAGTGACAGATGAAGGACTGTTTCAGAAACAGTGTATTTGTTCATGTGTTCATCATTTGCTTGCACTTTCTTTTTGCGAGGCACACACTTCTCACACGTGTATAGTAAAGAAGTGTAAGCATGCCGTTGAAATTTACCATCAGTAATGTCCATTGCATTCATGTGTGTATAATAAACTATTATTATTCTGCCTTGAAGTCAGTGAATGTGTTCAAAATAGAGTGTACTTAGTACACTTTAGTTCAAGTGTACCCAACGGGAACCACCCACCTTTCCCCCAATCTGATAATGACGACCTTAAAGCCATCTTCGTTTCGTGCAATCTACTTTTTCAAGTTTAAAAAAGGGGGAGGGGCGACAGAAATGAAAATAGGCACACACACACACACACTATATATATATATATATGTGTATGTATGTATATATATATATATATGTATGTATGTATGTATGTATATATATATATGTATATATATATATATATATATATATATATATATATATATATATATATATATATATATATATATATATATATATATATATATATGTGTGTGTGTGTGTGTGTGTGTGTGTGTGTGTGTGTGTGTGTGTGTGTGTGTGTGTGTGTGTGTGTTTGCAAGGGCCCTGGTTGAAATTGGCAAGGTAGTGTTAGCAACAATGGCTTTGTTTTGCTTTTAGCTGCAGCTGCGGTGTGCATGTCCACTGATGCTCGTTGCTAGCTGTTTTGGTTTGAAATAATGCTGTGCGACTCTTCTCTGCTTGAAGTCTCCGGATGGTGCCACACATGTTGAAGAACTCCAGATTTGGAATTGAAATCTGTTTGAGCAGAATGTGAGCGCTTCGACCGGGTGCCAAAAGTTGCGACTTGTTTCCGAAACTGAACCACGCGCGATGCAGCGACTTGCACGAAACGTTCCTGCACGGTACCACTTAAAGCTGAAGATGGCAGCTATGTACGCGATAGCATGTTTTCTTGTGCTAGCTCTCGGTAAGTAGATCGTTTTCCTTTAAAACGTAGCGTCGCCCGACGTCAACTTCAACTCCGTTTTTGAGTCCTCCCTCCTCTTTGCATGCTTTATGCGAACGTATGCATGCCAACGGCTCTTTGTATTCTTTTTTGCTTTTGCAAAGTACAAGCCAGATAAGAAGGGCATATGTTGCTCATCTTTATTGAAGGAATCGCTGTTCATGATTCACGTCCAAACTAGCGATCAACTAATGTATTCTCTTTCACAGGACTAACTCCTGTTTATAACGATCTCACTCGTTGCTGAACGCACTCACTCGCTGTTAATAAAAATTACCCTTTCAGACAGGCTCTTTATATTTATTTTTTTTTTCTACGAGGCCAGTGCACGGAATTCGCCAAGGTAATCTGCATTGATTGGCTGCGGCCGCAGATGGGGGTACCGGGAGTCGTTCCCTCCCTTTTAATCAATGAAGTGAAGGTCCCCACCTTGTTTTGGATTCAGTACGGCTTCCGTGTCCCTTGTCTCAAGGACATGCCGCCTGTTTCTCTTCCTGTGGCCAGTTGCACTCAGCTATCGACAACTGGAGAGCTTGGCAAAGGCGTCCACTGTCCTATCGTTGCGTGTGCCATCTGCAGGGTTCAGCGCCGACCCTCCTCATCCGCCTGTGTCGTGAGTCAAGCTTGAACTTTCCTTTCTACACACCTAGCATGCCCATCTCGGAGCAGTGAAGTTCGCGGTGACTACGCCGTGAATACGGAAAATTACTCTTGTCACGACATCATCGCATAGTCGCCTTGCATTCTCCAGTTATGTATAGTGAATGAAGGCGTGTGTTAATATATAGTGCTTCTTTAAAATAAAGTAAAATCGTGTGCTTCCTTGTGAAGCGGTATCGTCACCGTAATTCTGCAATATGAAGAGCTTGCTTTTATTATTTTATTCTCGTCTGTGGCATTCGTAGATGCACAAACGCTTACTCTTGTTTCAAAAGCCTGTGGTTTATACCTATATCATTGTGATGTGGCAGTGTTATTGCCAAGCAGCAGCCTTTATTGAAGACAGCTGATGAAGGAGGGGTCGACGTGAAGGACAAACTGATCGCCACAATGGAGCAGAAACTACGTGACTTGGAAGCTCGCATCCAGAAACTTGAAAAGAATGCACCAAAGACTTACCCTATTGTGAAGCAGCTAGACTACAGAGAGAAGAAACGCATCCTGGTATGTGAAAGCGAAATTGAGAATGTTTTGAAGTTTGCCTACTGGTGCAGGATTATATGTGTATACATATAAAAGAAGCGGCTCGGACATTAAGCTGCTTGTGCTTCATCTTTTTCCTTGAGTCAAATTCGCGAACGTGCAGTTGTGTAAACACTTAAGATATGTAACCTTAATTGACATCCGCTTGCTCTCCTCATCCACATTGGTCCTTGCTGATATCATTCCTTCATTTTCATTAGTGTTTTGAAAGCTTGAAACTTATTCTCATGAATTTGTGCAACTCAACAAAATGCACACATAGAAACAGCTTATATGTAATGCTACCTGCGCACTTATATTTTTGGCCCATGGGTAAAAAAAAGCTTTACGTGCATTGCAGTCAGGTTGTGCTGGGTATTGTTTATCGATGTTTTAAACTTCGTCAAGTTTTGGGAAGCATCACTTTTACTTTATTATTGAGGATGGAGGCAATGGTTATAGAATGTGTATACATCAAGCTTAACATTATTTTATTACTATTACTTTCATCCCTGATTGCCTAGTATCTTGAGCATTGATGCAATGCAGTACAATCCAAAGTTTTAAGCTAATAAGAGCGGCTTCATGTGTTGTTTTGGTTGCGCTTAATCGACTGACCATTTTGTGGTTCATGGAATATGCCTTGTGACTTCTTAAAATGGTTTTGCCTTTTCATTTGCCCTAGGTTGCTGGCGGTGCTGGGTTTGTGGGGAGCCACCTAGTTGACCATCTTATGCAACAGGGTCACCAAGTCACTGTGGTGGATAACTTTTTCACTGGCAGCAAACACAACATTGAACATTGGATTGGCCATCACAATTTTGAGCTCATTCATCATGACATCGTCAGCCCATTGTTCATTGAAGGTAAGGCTTATTGAAGCTACAGAGATTGTGGCAAAGCTTTACCAAATGTATGAAACTAGATAACTAGAGTATGAAGAAAAGACCCATTTGGAAAGAGCATGGCACTGGGAAAGGTCACTGTGGAAATACTAGTGGCCAATCATAGCTCAGATGGTGCCTTACTCTTTTCTTGTTGTTTTTTACTCATTTGTGTACTCGAGGTAAAAAAAGAAACACTAAAAGACTACAACACATTATCATTGCCTTGTTAAAGCACAAAATTTATCGGTTTAATTTTCATTGACATCTCGTTACGTTTTTCTTTTGAGTTCCGGATTTCTATTTCTGTTGTGATATACACCTCTACTGTTCATTAGAACTGGCAAAGTGGCTAGTCTAGCACTAGTGTGTGTGAAGGAAGAGATATGGCGACCAAGTAAGCCATTCTTGTTCTCCACTTCCTTTGCTTGCCTGATCTGGCTATAGCAATGTTTGATCTGAACCTGTGAATATCGGCTTTTCTTTACCTAGTGATCATGTGTGCATGGAACTATAGAGCATTTCAATAAGAGAACACATCTGAATGTCTTGCTTAATAGTATTCTATAATCGTATGGGCACACATCAAGGCTCCTTTCAAGTGTAGTATATTGTTTTTGTCCATGCATAATGCTTAAGCCATTCACAACTGTGAAGAATGGTAACATAATACAAGAGACATTGTGCATTCAATGCACAATGACACTTGTGTGGTATGTTATCACACAAGTGTTCCCCCCTGAATGTTAGGGAACTGTCATGCTAATTGACGCAATGACAATATCGGTTTTGCAGAAGGCACTGTCTACATCCATTATGACGAAACCTTTTTAAACGGAAATGATGTATTGATCTAGCACTTGCACTAATATTTTAAGGCTGTTCGACAAGTACAAGTATCACCTAGGCCATTTAGAATGTCCACAGTGTCAAATGAGTGCACATCTGCAATGAGGAATGTGTTCAAGCACTCAACTGCTTGCCACAGCCAATGTCATATTGCAATGGAGAGAAGACAACTTTGCACTGTTGAGGAGGAGGAGGAGGAAGTAAACTTTATTACTCTAGAAAGAGTAATTCAGCGGTCGTGCCGGGTGTCTTGATCTTCTATTGGTTGATGAAGATCTCCGGCCTGCATGGTTGGCACCCCTATTCCAGGGCACCACTGAGCGTGGCTGCTCGTCGTGCATGATTGCACTGTTGATGTGACATCTTGTTGCACTCATTTTCAGTTGACTACATCTACAACTTAGCATCACCTGCATCTCCTCCCCACTACATGATGAACCCTGTGAAGACAATCAAGACAAACACACTAGGCACCATCAACATGCTAGGTAAGAAAGCTTTGGTGGAGAGGAGTTTTAGAAAGATACAGGGTAGTAGTGCTTGTAGTAAATACAAATAGAGTTATTTTATAGCAGTATGATAATGATTTGAGCATCTTCCTTTGCAATGTTGTCATGCGTAATTGTGTAAGAGTAGTGTGACATTTGTGCTATAAGTTGTTAAAAATGGCCACTTTTTGTCAGCACTGACAACTTTGGTTCCCCCTCTGTATGCAGGGTTGGCAAGGCGTGTTGGTGCTCGTCTTTTGATAACATCCACATCAGAGGTCTATGGGGACCCAGCTGTACATCCTCAGAATGAGGACTACTGGGGCCACGTCAATCCCGTGGGGCCACGATCGTGCTATGACGAGGGCAAGCGAGTTGCTGAAACCCTCTGCTACGCTTATGCCAAACAGGCATGTAACTTTGCATGTACGAATTGCTTTACATTGCACACAGCTTAGCCTAATTTTCTGTGACAGTCTCGGTATATTTAGTGAGCTTGTGCTGTAAAGAAAAGTAATTTATTCAGGGTTCATTTGAAACTTGCTTAGTAAAGCAGACAAGTGAAATTCTGAATACTTGGGTTTATTGAATGCTTAATTCCTGCACTGCATGGCGTGTGACTTGTCATAAAAAGGCAGTCCAGACGAAAAATCATGGCTCGATTGACCAAATGGCAGTTAAGCTATTGGCAAATTGCAGTGACTACTTCAAAGGAACATTTTGCAAATCCAAACAAGAAGCTCCTATTTTGATGGCTTCCTTGTTTTCATCGGGCTTTGTGCTTTCCCCGACTATTCGATGGGGTCTGTTTGTGTCTTTATAGGCAGAAAGAATTGTCTCTCCATCTGTGCATTTTTGCTAGTGCGGCTTGTTTTGTAACTCACTTTAAAGGCAGGGGCTTTATGTTGTATCATAACAACCGCAAAAGACTTTGACAGCTTTGCATATGAAAGGGAAGAATTGTCATCCATCTGACTGTGCCACAAAGCTACTAAGTATGTATGGGTTTCCTTTACAGCGTCGTCTACATATTTGTGCTATAGGATTATTATTTCTACCTTTCGTGAACTTTCCTCCACCTTGCAGTACTTATTTACTGCTGATCCAGCCTTGCACTTCAAGAGCACATGCTGACAGTTTCCTGAGTTTGTGTATTTTGTTTTTTATTTAGGAAAGTGTTGAAGTCCGGGTGGCTCGTGTATTCAACACATATGGGCCACGCATGCACCTTAACGACGGCAGGGTAGTCAGCAACTTCATTCTGCAAGCATTGCAAGATAAACCTATAACTGTGAGTCTGCCAATGTTTTAATTTTTTTCTGCCACTGAGCATTGCATTGGTTCGGCATGCAAAAATCATAAATATAAGGTTGCAGCAAAGGCATTGTGCTTTATTCCTGGCTGATGTAGTAGAGTTTTGATAAGGTGTACGAGGACCAGGACAAATTCAGCAGAAATCTACAAGAGATGTAAACCTGGGGCTCTTTTTTCTTTCCCCTTTGCTATAGCAGTTGTATGGGCACTCCAAGCAAATTTTTACTGTCAGGGTTTGTATGAGGTATGCTGGGATAGCTGCTATGTTATTGAAATGCCAAAGTTTCTCTGACAAAGTTTTATGTTCTTTACTGAATTCTTTCTCAGGAATTTTGATAATTGCAGCCAGTGAAGAACATTTGTGAGACACGTCATTCACAGGTTATGACTTTTATCTTAAATCTTCTGAAGCAATAATATCAAAACAATAGTAGAGCTCACTATCTGAAAATGATGTAGTTTCCCTGGCACTGGCACCGTTTAAAGTCAGCACAGAGAAACTTGCACGTTGCCATTGCTGGCCCTACATGGCGTCTTGTTAAAGCTTTAAGAGTGCCACAAATTTTGACTATTCTACTCTTTACACTGACAGAAATTGGCGAAATAAAAGTCACTGAATAAGCCTGACATGCGACTCGATTAAGTGCAGCAGTAATAATACAGACGCTGGAGGCACATTCACACCGTCGTTGCTGCTGCCATCGTTGTAGAACTGCCCCACTGGTGGCACTTGCATGGATTATGCACAGAGTAATGCAGTGTCTCCTGATGTGGTGGCAGAGCAAATGCTGCATTCTCTCTTCTGCTGCAGGAATGAGCACATGCACAATATAAGCAAACTAGCATTCCTGCTGAGCTGCTGTGTGGATACTCTGGTCTGAGCAGCAAATGTCAAACTAGCATTATGTAATACAGTCGACTTTCGTTAATTCGACTCTGACGGGGCCGACAAAATGTATCGAATAATGTGGGGTCGAATTAAACTAAATGAATAAAAAATGACAAAACACACTGCTATTACATTTGGTGGTATTTGCCAGAGTCCAGCATGCCCCGAGTCAAACGCGTGCCTACTTGCTGTATCCGAAGTAGAAAAATAGCGTAGAAATGAGCATTAAAGCTTCTAAAGAAAGCATCCAATTTTGTAATAAAAAGATGTGTTGCACCGTGGCGGTCAGTTTCTTCAAGTCAGCTTGACCGCACCTTTTTTTTTTTTTAAGTCAGCTTTGCCGCTGTACATTTCTGTTATGCGGTAAAGCATACGAACGCTACGAAAGCAATATTAGCTCCAAGAATGACCTACAGAAACTGCTACAAAAAACTGCATCAGGGATTCCGTTCAAAGTTGTAGTGAACAGATTGGTTTCACAAATTATGCGTGCCTCGCCATGATGACAGTCGGTCGCTTCCGTTACATGAGGGGTATGCCATATTGTTGATAAAGGCTACTGAGGGCCACTATGGAGGCCGCCACTATGAAGGCCACTATGATACAATATACATAGCACCAGTTGATTGGCTCTGTATCTTAATCATGCAACTTCTCTTTTGGGTGATTGCTGTTATGGTATTCGTGAAGCATATATGTACTACACATGACGCACTGTCGTGTTAACAGCCATGTGCAATGCATCTTCAGGGTGTCTAGAAACCGGGAAAACCAGGAATCCTCAGGGATTTTGAATAGTTTGAAAATACTCAGGGAAAACTCGGGGAACTTGCACTTCTATCAGGGAAAATTAGCTGTAGTGTTATTGAAAGGCAATGAAAGTCGCGTTAATGCTGGCTCGAGTAACAGAGAGGAATCGTAACGAATCGTCTTTTACGCCGTGTCGTCGGCTGGAGGAGTTGTCAGTGTAGTCAGCCACCGATTTTCTGGACGCCCGATTTTTGCGACATGTCCGATAATTCGGACGGCTTTGTGGCACCACCACGTGCCCCATGGAGTCAGTGCATAAGAATGTATGAAATTTCGTATGCGAGAACGCTTCGCCATCCGATTTTCCAGACTTTTTGCCGTGACCGCAGTTCCGAAATGGTATTAATCTGAGCCACCATCGCTGCCATTTTTATTTTGCGCAGCAGGCGTTGTTGCGTGCTGCATCGTGCCAACTTGTCGCCCTCACTTATAGGTGGAATCATGCTTAGAACACCATTCTAGTAGTTCAAGCACAGCGCTAAACCTTGTTATTGCTCACAGTGATTCACCCTTGGGGCAAAGCTACCAATAATTTTTTTTACTGATCTTTGGCAATTTATATGACAAATGTGAGCTGCTATATCCAAATTTGGCTTATGGCAGACAGCAAAACTTAGCTCCCTCAAATACAACAAATTTTATTTGAAATTGGTCAAGTAGCTGCCAAAGAAGGGCATTTTTGTGTTTGATGTGTAGTTTAATAGTAAAATTGGAGTTAGCTTCAGACTAACGCTTCCGCTTCAGGTAGTACTGTATAGATACATTATGAAGTGGTATGACCACAGTGCCAAGATTCTTTTTTCACTGGAACATTTTTATTTGTTCGGATGTTGCACATTTTTCTTTTTTTTTTCACAAATACATGGTGCAATGGTGCTTACCTGAAGAGCCACACAGAATGTTGTATAAGGCAGAGCTTTGACAAAAATGCATGAATAAAATATGTCTAAGTTTCTCCAACGGAAGTTAGACAAACTTAGTCATTACTTTAGTCATTTGTTTTTCAAAGCAGAACTTTTGAAAAACAAATGATCAAACTTTCCTGCAGCACTTGCACGTAGTACCACAGTATCACTCCTGCTAAACTTATCAACCATTGCTGCGCACTAGAGTAAATTAAATATTGAAGCAAAATGGGGTGCAATGATAACAGCTGTTTGTGTTGGATTAGTTTAACAGTGCACCCCTTCTGTCTTGCAGGTACATGGCTCTGGCAAGCAGACCAGGTCATTTCAGTATGTCAGCGACCTTATAGATGGCTTAGTTGCTCTGATGAATGCCAACTACTCAAGACCTATAAATCTTGGAAACCCTGAAGAGCACACTATTGAGGAGTTTGCGCAGATTGTAAAAAATCTTGTTGGTAAGTTCCTTGTTTGTCAGTACTGACCCATATTCAAAGTCTGGAACTGTTCTCTTGATCTGTAATTGTGAACAGCAGTAACTGGTGAGCAAATTCTGAAACTAATTTTTGAAACCTTTATTTTACACTGACTGCAGGTAAGTGTTCATACAGAATATTTTACTTAACATCTTGGTTACTTCGCAGGTCACAGGTCGGTAATGGCAGTTATTCCTCGTGCGCGACTGTGCAGAGCTTTCTTAGAATGCACAAGCGACATCTTTCGTACGAATCACAGGAGATAAAAAATTGTTGTTGTTTCCATCTCACGCATCATAGTGCCACCTTTCTACTCCTCGAGGAAGTTTTAATCTGGTATAACACCTTGGTGATACAGCTGTGGGTCATGACGGACCGGGCAATATGACAAGGGACCCACCTTGGGTCACAACTCACAGGGATCAAGACTACAAAAAATGCTGTCGCAGTGAATGTGTTGTATTCAAGAACAGTTGAACTATTTTAAGGGTGCTGAAGATGAAATTGACTGTCGATTGTGTGAAATGCTATGTAAATGTGCATGTTCGTATTATACTCTTGCCTGTGTCTGCAGGGGGATCCAGCAAAATAGAATATGTGAGTACTGTCATTGATGACCCCCAGAGGAGAAAACCTGACATTACACGTGCCAAGAAGTACCTTGACTGGGAACCAAAAGTGAGTTGGCCTGTTTTTCTGCATGTTTGTTGCTTGAATCTTTGTGAATACTATAAGATCTGTTGTTGCCATTACTTCTTTTAAGGTGATAGCTTTCTTTGGCTCTGGCTCTTCCGCCAGTTTTCGTGGTGGTCATAAGTTCATGCTTTGTGGTCGGCAGTGACTGGACTTTCACGGCTGATACAAAAGCACCGATGCAAAGGGTGCATACTCCAGTGCAATCTAGTTACAGGGTGCATTCGTCACTGAATGCCAATTATAGCTTTTGGAGATGCATGCACTGTTGCATGAGAACTGTGGGGCATCTGAAGGTGTAAATGCTGTGGTGGAGCACTTGGAAAGCACATCGCTTCTCCTCTCTCACCGGCCTCACCCCCCCCTGTGGCGGCTGCAGCAGAAGGCTCCAGCAATGGAAGGGAGAGCGGCAGTCACTTTCCATGCTGACATTTGCACCGCTATAGACGGCACACATATGACAAATTGGTTTTTGTGTGTAGCTATGTATACTACTGCCACAGAAAGGCTGGTTAACAGCTCTGTTCTCTATGTAATTATGCAATAAAACAGTAAATCCTACCTTAATATGTACACTGCAACAAATACGCCTTCAAGCGCATCATTTTCGTTTGTTACTTAAATAGCCTTCTAGAAGAGTTCAGCTACTTGCTCATGACACTCATCGTGAGTGGTTTGTGCACATTTTTATTGCCACAACATAGGCAGGTGTCATTACACCAGATTAGTGTGTATCTTGTGTCTTTGAAGACATCTTGTTGTCAGTGTATTTAAAGGAACTGTGAACACAACTTCTACACATTTGTTGTTGCCTCTGCAAGATTAGGGCTGGGCCTTTTCAATGCTTTTGCATCTCAGTTGCATCACACAAGCTTGTGAATGAAGGGGAAAGCAGAAATAAACTAGCAAGGAGCATTGTTATCGTAAAGAGATCAGCTAGGGCTACCTCTTCCATCATTCCATCACATTTGTGCAGCATAGCCAACAGTGCGAGATAGTGTTGGACTCCACACCTGTATTTGACATTGAGGCTACTTTCTTGCTTAATTAATATAGAAGACCATGTGCAAAAAATGCAGTGTCTCGTTATTTTTTAAATGTAATCTATGATTCTAAATTGAATCATCCCGTTTAACTTATGTATTATCAGACATTATTGAAGTCTGATAGAAGAGTCACGTATTTTGAGAGCCTCCTAACATGACGAAACAAGAAGCCTTGTTTTTAAGGAAAAAAGACCTGTGTCAGAATAAGCAGAGGAAATTCTATTCGTATAACTGTGTCAAATTTGGGGAGGATGGCACAACCCTGCAGTTCTAGCCAGCGGGCCTCAGTCCTGGTCAGCAGCATCTAGCCACAAGTTGCGCCACTACTCATGCATTTCTTGTCCTCATCTGCTTTCATAACTAGCTGTCATGTTGTAGTTCCTACAAATTGAATTGAAATTGTGGTATTAACGAGAACTTAATATACTTTTTATGTCTCTTGCCACAGTGCTTGGCTCCATGTTGGGCTTTACATCTCTGAGTGGGCGCTTGGGATTATCTGGCATTCAGTTGAGGGCATCCATTCTCCAACCGCAGGCGGCCTTTTTAGCAGAATGCCTGCCTGCCTGCCTGTGGAAGGCACATTAGAGCTGCTGCTGTTGTAAACGTACTGGCAACATTGGTGCAAGTGGGCTCCCCTGTCTACTCGGCTGCTATGGGACTTCAGTGCTTGGAAGGCCATTCCCCAACCTGAAGGCATCCCTGTGCAGCGTATGGGTGGATGTGGGGAGAATACTGTGTAATTGAAGTGAGTTAGTTGCCTGTAAATGACAGTGTAGTAATTTCTGTGATGTACATGCAGTTGAAAAGACCTAGCACTTGCTCTTACCCCATTGCTTGTTTCCCAAGTGTGACCAAAAGATTGATTTGTATGAGCCTTTTAACATTTGAGTTGATGCCGATGCACCATGATCTGCTGGCATCATCGATAGTGATGTGCTGGAGTTAGCTTGCTTTATCACTGTTACAGCTTGAGCATAACTGAGTAGTGACTTTTGTTATCCAGACTGCTAAAAAAAAATATCTGAAAAGTGCATTTACGAATGTTTCAGGTGCCACTATTAGATGGCCTGAGGAAAACCGTGGATTACTTCAAGGAGGAATTGACAAAGAATAGCAAGACCTACAACCCACAACTAAATCAAAACTCCACAAAGCTAAAGTAACTCATCCTCATGTTGTTGTCGCCAATCTCATATTTGTGTACTATGCTTATACAAGCTTCACAGGATGCCAGTGCTTGGCAGTGCAATGAAGGGACTGACAGGCTTGCCAAGACTAGTGCTGTTGTGCTGGTGAAACTCAAGTGAGCAGCACACAGAAGTGCCATTACTTTGAACATGTTATGGCAAACATGGTGTAATTTGAGTTCCTTTTACAGAACACAAGCTGTGAATAAGCTTTCTTGCTGATAAACAGTTATTGTGTGTGTGTGTGTGTGTGTGTGTGTGTGTGTGTGTGTGTGTGTGTGTGTGTGTGTGTGTGTGTGCGTGTGTGTGTGTGTGTGTGCGTGTATGTGTGTGTGTGCGTGTATGTGTGTGTGTGCGTGTATGTGTGTGTGCGTGCATGTGTGTGTGTGTGTGCGCGTGTGTGGTATAGCTGATGTGTACAGGGGCTGTATTCTCAGAGTTTAGCAGATATTTTCACCTTTCTCTGACCTTCTTGGAGCTTGAGGACCAGGCAGTGTTGATGCTCGTGGGAGGTGTGTTGTTATTTTCATTGCATCGACTTTTGCTGGCTTAGCCTATCAACATGTGCTGTAAATGATATCCTCTAAAGTGATCAATGAAGAATACAGTCCTTGGAATTAAGACAATTTTAGAAACAAAATTCACATCATCACGCACATTAATCAGAATCCAGAAATCAGCCATGTATGGCACCTATTCTCTCAACGAACTTTGTTAAAGGTGCTCTGCCTAAATATCAAAATTTTGTGTCCATTTACAGATTCGCTTTAGATGTATTGGATTTCGTGTGTTGGTATTAATGGTGAAGTGCCCTCAGTCCTTCACCTTGTTCCAAAAGAACACCTAGCTTTCCAAGTGACATATTACAGAATGGGGGATCTTTGGATTCGAGTGCTGAAGTGTAAAAAATACGGGTGTCCGCCTGCAAAATTTGCTATCAGTAAGCAGTTGTTTGCTGAAATGAGGTTATTTATCACTGTTCTTGCTACTAATGCTTTCAAAACATCCTTTGCTGTGGAAAAAGATAGTGAGGTTCAGATGTTTGTTTATGAAGCTATTGTATGGCTTCTAGTCTCGCTGCTGCTTCTCCTGAGTGACATAAAACGCATGCACCATTTCAGTTCCTAATTGAAGTGGACAGCAGGCCCAGAAAGGGGGATGCACAACCTTATAGAAGTGGGCGTGCATATGGTACTTTAGGGCACTTTGTAATCTGCTGCTGTACTTGTAGACGACATTCTGTGGAAATGAAGAAAAAGCTACAGGGGCAGAACTTTTGCACATGTGTTAATGCATCAAGTAGTTCAAAAGAACTTGACTGCGCCTACGGTTTCTTGGAATCAGTGTAGCTTCCACTTGTAATGGTTTAGCATTTGCTCTATCATGGAAGAAAAATGCAGAAAAAAAGTCAAATTTAACACTGAGTGGTCTACTTAGTCTCATGCTCTTGTAAATAAGATGCTTATATTTACTCTTTTCCCGCTTTAGCTAACTCAGATGAGTATCTGGAACTTTTTCAGGAGTGTGCTTACTTATGTGCATTTTGCCTCCGTAGCTTTCATTTCATTGCCACAGAAAGTTACCCGCAAGTAGATAGATGCCACTAATGTATTTTGACATAGAAAACTAAAAGGGCCTATAGCCTGCACACTGATATAGCTGTGATATGTCATGGGTAGTCCTCCTCCTCCGTTTTATTTTGTTTTTATTTTGATGCCCCGCAATTTTTTAATTGTGTATTGTATTTATATGTATTATTATGCTTGCATTTGGAGTAGATCACATGTATTATGGCGTAATCTTTGATACTTTTGGACATCCGTCAACCGGAAGAACATCCTCTTGGCATTGCACTTTCTCTTCTTCTACGCTGTGCTGCAAAGAGTGGTGTGATCACTTGGACAGTGTCCGCGTTTCCTTGTTGTTTTCACTGCAAATTTAACATTAAAGTCAGTGTTGAGGCAGTCATGCAGTTTCATGTAAAGCTATGGTCATCAAAAGAAACGAGTGAGTAGTCATTCCTGCTAAGCTTGCAAGCACCGGCATGTGCATACACTTCCTGGTCCGAGTCATGCACATTAATTTTCAGGGTATGTTGCTCATATTGGCATATCTTTACATAAAACTGGCTGTTCCTTCTTTCATTTACATGACTTCCTTTGTATTTTCAACTAGCACTATAAGCTGAACATTCAAGGATATATTACTAGTCTAAGCTCTACAGTATAAACTTATGATGGTATAAATTTTCACTTTAGCTTGAAAATAGGTCATAATTGTACATTGTTTTATTATTTATGTTTTACTATGTGGTGTGCCTGCATTAAAATGCTGAGGGATGCTGTGAGTGTGTGTTAGTGCATGTGAGTGGTTCAATTGTTTGTGCTCTGTGTTGACAAAGTTTTGTAAATTCTGCGCAATCAGCGATAAGCTGTTAAGCAGCTTATTACACTTCGCACTTTACAAGTATACATGTCTTTTGAGATAATTGACGCAGCTCAGAATAAGTTATTATACCTTTTGTCCCATTTGTAAAATATAGAGCTGTCAGAATTAAATGGTGTGTCTAGCAAGTTCTCGTGAATTAACCAAAAATTTTACTTGCGTTCGCTGCTGAAACTTTCGCACTAGTGAAAAATCCACTTCAAGTAAACTTAGACAAGACACTTACTAAACTGAGTGAAATGTGAATGTGCTATTTGTCACTTGCCTCACTGCTTAGTTGCACTCGCATATGGGGCAGAGGTGCTGTGTAACACTTGCTTTTGTGTGTGTATTGTTGCTTTGCAGTCTGCTTAATCTGTTCTTAGTAGTCTCACTGTGCCTAATCATGAAAAGGAACTTGGGATTGCATCACAGTAGGAGCTCTAGTCTAAGAAATATTGCTGCCAAAATTCCTGAAATATGCATTCAACGGGTAACATTGGGCTTATATGTTGACTAACACTTTGTAGAGCTTCTGAAATTAATCTTCTGAAGACTGGCCTTTATGATACCATCATGTAGTTTAGTATCTGAGCACTTCATGTATTGTAGGCAGCTAATGCTGCCACATATGTTTGTGATTTTTTGTTTTAATACTGCTGTGATATGTCTCCAGAGAATGACTATGTAGGGTGTTACTTTTTTGAGATTATACGGATATATATAAAAGGCTGTGGGCGTAGTGAATGTGGCATTTTTCAGTGGAGTTACCAGGTGAAACGAACGCACTTTGCAGCATATAACGTGTTTCACAAGAATAATTAAGACCAACAGATGTATGTTCACTTTTAGAACCTTTCCAACAGTTAAGAACTTTGAGGCAAGTGTTAGAACCTTGAGCCATATGACAAATTTGGAAGCCGTCACATTTTAGTTCACCCCAGTTTTCTTTATATATATATATATATATATATATATATATAAAATCTTGGAAGAACTGCACCGAATTTGAGATGTTCAAAATCTAATTTCAACGTTCAGTTCAAGGTCTCTTTGATTTGGCTGCGCTTTCTGCGTTATTTCTTGGGAGTGCAGCAGTCTTGCCCTCGATTTGACAGCACTGTGCGCCGCCTGCACGTGCACCACACTCTTCATTTTGACTTAGTGCGAGGCCAATTCAGTACAAGTGCGCTGTTCTCCTGCACTCGCTTCTTTGGAAGTGCAGCCATCGTGCAAGCTCTCTGTAGCAGACGAAATGGCGCGGTGCTAGTTGATTCATATACGGTGCACGAATGTAAATGTCTCTCGCTTTGGTTACAGCAGATCGCTTTATCTAGCTGGCACAGTGTTGTGTGGTGGAAGTTCAATGTCTGATTGGACACGTTAGTAAAAACTTTTAGCACCCTAAATTGCTTTTGATCGTACGGTTTTCTCATGGAACGCGTCTTCTGGCGAAAAAATAACCTTCACGGTCACCATTCCGTTCCCACGAGATAGTGCTATCATAATTGCGTTAACAAAAAGATGAAAAGAAAGATATCTGCCCTTTCGCTATGTGTTCATTTATAAAAAAAGTTTAACCGCCCGCAGCAGACGACAGAACCCGTTCGTTGCTACACTCTCCTCTTCAATTTGCAAGGGCCACGAGGCGCGCAAATACCGCACTGCACTTTCACAACATGACTTTGTGCGGCACCGCACTCGGCACTCTCGAGAACTAGTTCACAAGCTGCAACAAATTCTAAGATACCTTCAGTTTCAAACGTCGCTGCACTTTTCGTTACGGGGCATTTCCGTACGATGACATAGCGGGGCTGCCTTTTCTCTGCATCCAGTGCATTATGTTTCGATATTTTCTTAATTTAATGTTGAAATTCGATTATGAATATCTAGGTGTGATTTTCAATATTTGAGGGAAAAAAAATGGAGGTGCACTAAGATGTGACTGCCTCCACAGTTGCCATGAAAAGTCCCCAAGGTTCTAATAAGAAAGTAAATGAATTTTATTGCGATAGCAATTATATGGGCACTCCAGGCGAACTTCTGCCGTCGGCGTCGCGAGGGTGAGCCGCGAAGTACACTCTTTTAAAACCGTTGCACCTTTTGGGGTATATATTTGTCTGACAACAATAATCGTCATCTGCCTTGCTTGCGTTTCCTTTCTTGAAAACTCGACGCTCGCTAATTTCCTGTCGACAATTCTGTGTCACACTGATGACGCGCAAGCCGTTCATGACTGGGAAGTACCGGGCTCGCAGCGTTAAAGAAAGGAAACGTGGGCAAGACAGGTGACAGTTATTGTTGTGGGAAAAGATAAGCCCCAAAGGGTGTAATTTTTAGGAGTGCACTATGAAAACAGTTACACCCCTTTGGGGTGTATATTTGCCACACAATAATCATCCGTCTTGGTTGCGTTTCCTTTCTTGAAAACGCTGCGCTCGTTACTTTCTTGTCGAGAATGCTCTGTCATGCTAACAACGCGCACGCACTTGGAAGTATCAGGCGCGCAGCGTTAAAGGAAGTGCGGGCAAGACGGGTGACGATTATCGCTGTCAAATATACACCCCAAAGGGTGCAACTGTTCTTAAAGTGAAACACTCTTAGAAAAATATTACACCCTTTGGGGCCTATCTTGTCCCACAACGATTATCCTCGTATGTCTGTGGGCGCCAGAAAGGAAACGCGGGCAGCACGGATGACGATTATTGTTGTGGGACAAGATACGCCCCAAAGGGTGTAAATTTTTCTAAGAGAGTAAGGAGTAGGACGGCGGGGAGATATGCGCGCACTAGGATGAATGGTGGAAACGGGGGCTACGGAGGCAGGGTATAGTGCACATCTAGCCTTCTACGCCAGCTGCAGCGGCTGAGCTGGGCCGCGCGCCTCCCACCTCGGAGGCAATCTTGCCCGCGGCCGAAGGCTATAGCCGGCCGGACATACGTGACGGCTTCGTGTGCGCTGCTCTCTCGCCCGCCTAATTCGCGTGGAAGCGAGAGGCAGCGCTGCCACCGCTCTTCATCAGGCCAGCGTTCTGCACAGCGAGCATTCGCGGTCGTTGTGTAAAATTTGTTCGCGTTTGCATGTGCGCGCGTGACAACGTGCTTAATTTAGTAAGCGAATGTTTACGACAGTTCATGCGGCTGATGAAATCACTGACATTTCTCTGTATAGCTGTCTGATAATTTGCTATCGCAATCAGTGCTTCGCCTGTCGCGCGAAGCTCCAATGTTTTTTTTTTTGTTATTCATTCTTCTGAAACTTGCGTTATAAGCGGCAATGTATGTCAGCCCCGCCTTACAACTCCTCTGCCATAATGCCACATTCGCCATGCTCATAGCCGCTTTATAAAAATTATGTATATTCTAGAAAAAGAAAGCCCTGTTTTATTAGCCCATGGTGACCACGCTGCCAAGAGTGATGCTTTGTTGCACACCGCTGTACAAACATCTTTTTCTTGTCTTTTGTACGCAGCCATGTAAAGGGTGCAGCATGGTTTCATTACTTGTACATATGTAGTTTTCAGAAGGTTAAACAGTTTCTTCTGAGATTCCTTATTTGCGAATAAAATTGTGCATCCTTTATTTTCGTTGTGCTTGTCTCGAACGTGCAGATGCCGTTCTGGTTGTAAGGTGGCCGGCTACGATGTAGCTCCCACCCATTTGCCGACGAGGTATTCAATCTGCTCCCGCGCTTTTGTCAGTTCAGGCACGTCATGCTCCGAGGGTGGGTACATGTCCGCACAGTGGGCGGTTCCTGAAAACAGGAGGCACGTCGGAACCGTTAAAAGGCTGTATTGGTAGGTTTCTCTTTTGTAATACAATGAATGCCCTTGAGGCCAACATTACCTTGGTAGGAAATTTAGCTAGTCATGAAAGAAAGACACATAAGTAGCAGCGACATCGTCGTTAGCACATGCCCCCTCCCTCCCTAACAGCTAGCTCCCCATGACCTCGTACCTTTCGACAGTGCCTGCTCGCAGAGCTAGCCGATTGCTTATCCGCGGAGAATGATAAAACTGCACTCAAGAGAAAGCAAATTTAGCCTTAAGCTTGTGAATTTCCTCTGCCCATGAGGCGATACAAGGAATAGAAAAGTACTATGCAATCCGTGGCTTCGCAATCATGTCGGCACGGCTATCGGTGTGAACTTCGTGTGAACTGTTCTCCTAAGATAGCGTACGAGATTCTGAAAAAATAATCTGCCAGCGCAGACTAATGTATGTTTGTAGCTGCAGCTCTCTTGAATGCAACAAATTCCGAAGCGGTTGTCTCGTAAATGTATTTCTTCGTCTTACATACACTTGAATAGGAAAATAGGAGTAGGCCTCGAGCTAAAGCTTCTTGCTAACCGCCAAGTCGATGGCGTTGCGTTGACATCGCGGATTTCAGACTATTTATCGCTCATTTTGGGCTTTTGTGTGCAGAAAAAGTGCACAAAAGCAACTCGGTTGAGCTCTTGTGCATATATATTATGAACGCAGCGCGAACTTCATTGATAAACAGTTAACGAAGTGTATATACGAATGCAACGTGATGATATTGAAGGAGCCCTGCAACGCTTTCCTTTAGACCTATGCAACGCTGCAATGGGTGCGATGCCTTTCTATAAATATATTCCCAAAGGAAACTTTTGAAAACGCCCATTTCCTGTCAACGTTTTCTCTCGTTTCCAACATTCCCGAGAGAGCGACGAAGGAGCTGTAGGGGGGCCGCTGTAGACCAGAATCATTTGGGCGATATTGCTGAGATCTCGAGATCTTTCTCACCCCCACTAACCTTAGCTACATGCCTGCCGGCCTTGGTGGCCGGCAGGCACGCGCAGCAGCTAAGCCTAGCGGGGGTGAGGGAGAGAGTGGTGCGGGTAGCGCGCGCCGACTTCCGAGAGCCCTCTCCCCTCACGCAATACCTGGCGCGCTTTCGCGGCAGCAGGTCTTCCGTTTCGCCCGCTCTGCTTAATCGAGGTGCGCTGGTGACGTGTCATCGCCGCCAGTGGGAATTCGGGTGCAGTTCCAGGCAACGAAGCCGCTCATGAGCTCGCCCGAGCACTCTACCACCGGGCAACTCTAGAGCAGCCAGTTCCAGGGATAAAAAATGGCATGATCACGTACAGGGAAATTGTCGATCACTACAAAGCCGAAGGAAGAATATTTCCGCCTCCGCATCGGTCTCTCTCTCTGGAGGACGCTCGCATTTGGCGACGCCTCCAGGGAAACAATTATACATCACCACATTGGATCTACTTAACACAGACGAGGGACTATAACGACGCCCTCTGCAAAATTTGTAAGCAAAAAGGTACGCTAGACCATATAATATGGGAGTGTGCTGGCTCCCCAGGGGCCAAGGAAAACATTGTCAGTAGAGAAGCCTGGGAGGCCTTGCTCCAGAGCGAGGCTGAAGACGACCAGCGTCGAGCAATCCGCCTGGCCGTTGAGGCCGTGAAGACTCACCGTCCTCAACGCGCGGGGACTGCTTCGTCCTCCTCCCCTACCTACGTGTAGGTTAAGAGGCGGGCACCCCAGCTCGATGGAACAATAAAGTTTTCAATCAATCAATCAATCGGGTGCAGTTTCGTTGCTGCAGACGCCGGCTTTTACGTTCGATAAGCCATTGGATGCTTTCGCATTAAGAAATGAGTGGGAGGGTTACATACGGCACCCTTTCCCCTTCCCATCAAGAATTCCCGGGCAGTGGCGCCGAACAGTATTTGCTGACTTTCGAGAAGCTTCAAACTATGAAATTTCGGAAGAAATATTGCGTGCGACAGCTCGCTTACGTTGCAAAGCACATTTGGAAGGCGATGTTTTGTTTAGAGACTTCAAGTCGATTTGGGGTTCGTGGGAATTGGATATCTGTCTGCAACTTTGACAACTTTCATCAAAATAATGCAATTTGAGGCCTTCTAGTGTATGTAGGATAAACAAAGAAGCGTCAAAATTAAGCTTGGAATGAAAATGACGCACCAACTTAGTGTAGAGTTATGTGCGGAAAAGTAACAGTGCGTAATTAGCTCAAAAAGGCCTGAATTAAACCCAGATGCACTATAGTTCAAACGGCGCACGCTTATAACCGTAACCGGTAGTGCGGATTTACTCGACGAGAAATACGGGCCGATACCGAAGACAGTGCAGCCCGAAAATGTGGACTGATCCCGAAGGTAGTGTAGTCTAAATAACAAACCACATGGTACACTAACGTTCCCAAGAAAACCTTGTTTTCCATGTCAACTGCTGTTGATTCGCCTTTTTCACTACTTGCCCTGCTTGGTATGCGTAGTGAGCGCACTGCGCAGCGCCGTCCTCGTCGTCTGCAACGTGCAGGTATTTGACTTTCGGCATGATGTGAACACTCGTCTGTTACATGGTAATCGCGATGCACTGCCCCGGATGTGTATATCTAAAATTACCGGTGTGAATAAAAGGCGACAGTAAGAAAAATTATGCAGAAACTCCTCTGGAGTTGTCTAAGTATGCCTAAGCATTGGGCCACTTGCTCGTCCCCATGCAGCGCGGCACCATTATCAATCTTATCGCAATTGATCCGATCCTGACAACCCTTATCTGATCTTACCAGCCTTATCGGACATTATCCGACCCTTATCGGTCCTTATCGGAATTGCTCCGGCCATTATAAGTCATTATCACTATTTAGCACCTTATCGATCCTCGTCGAACCATTATCAACCGTCATGAGACCCATATAAACCCTCATCACTCCTTATCAACTCATTGTGTTATCAGCTCATCTGTGTTGCGAGGCGCGAAGTGAACGAGCTCTCGGAGATCGATGGCATTTCGATCGGTGAAGGAACGCCCTAACTGAAGGAGCATACTGCGATCACCGAAATACGTCGGGGATGTGGCGTGCTTGGCATTATATATCAAAACGCTTATTTTAAAAAAATTGCAAAAACGGAATTTTCCTGGTGTCTGCAAGGCTCTAAGTCGGCTCTACATGTGATCCTAGAGATGGCTTTTATTCCACTATCACAAAATCTTTCAACAAAGCCTCCACAGAAACTGTTCTCCGTTGACAGTCGTACCACCGGTACGACAGATTCATATGGTTCAGATATCTTCTGCAAGCGTGGGTGTATAGCCCAGTGGGTAAGACGCTGGGCTTCTAAGAGTGGTGTCGTAGGTTCCAAATTCACCACCGCCAACGTTTTTTTCTTTCAATCTTTTTCTTTCGATTTTACTGTTTTTCTTTATGGAGTGCGCAACGTGTTACGCGTTACGGACGGGCAGAAAGACCAACGGACAAATTTCCTGGGTGAGTCACCTAAGAATGCTTACGCACTAAGGTCGCCTTTTTAGCACTGACCACTGACGCAAGCACTGACCATTGATGAAGATGGCGGTCACGTCACTTGCGAGATCCCTGGTGATGCCGAGTGCGTGCCACGGGTCGATGGATCCGTTGGGGAAGGTCACGTTGTGCACGGCGGGTCGGAAGCCGCCGTAGAAGGTGTTGGTGCGGCGCACAGCGCTCTTCAGGAGGGCCTCGTCGAAGTGCGCTCCAAAGATGTCCCTGCACTGCTTCACGAAGAACCTTGTCGAAGAAAGGGAGTGTGCAGTGTTAAGCTACGGTAGTGTAGAAGCAGAGCTGGATTAAAGCGGGAGATAAGTGGGCTTCACCGCTGACTGTGTAAGAGAAGGGGGGGGGGGGGGGAGTAAAGCCTTTTAGGAAACATGGATACACCAATTGACAAAATTGAAGCGATCGAGCGCCACTGTTCTGTGCCTACAAGAGAAGGGCTTCTGTCGCAGTTCCCTCGCATTGCATGCGAGAAGCGCATCTGTGACGTCGCAGTTGTCCGAGCCCTTTTATACCTTGCAAATGGACCCAGCATGAGCGCGTCGTCCCATACCGTGTAGCAATTTTACTTATTTTATTTTATTTTATTTTATTTGCCGAGGTTACTCCGTAGTTATGGCGTTCTGCTTCTGAGGCCCGCAGGTTCGACGCCTGGCCCGGTGGCCGCATTCCTATGGGAGCGGAACTCAAACACGATCACCAGGTGGTCAAAATTAATCGCGAGTACGCCACTATTGCACTTCGCATAGCTTCGGTGTTGCATCGGTACGTTAGGCCCTACTTATCAATTAGATAAATTTTTACGTAAATATCCAGGTACAGGTGACTGAAAAAAGAAAATTGGGAAAATGAAAATCACCTGTTTAATACCGCTTTCAATAAAGTTGGTCGTAACGCGAATGTGAAATGTTCTGTGGAACGAAGCACATGCATCGACTTGTTTTTGAGTCGCCGTTAAATCTGGCTTCGCCACAATAATACGTTGTATGTGGAAAAGCGTGCTGTTAAGGGCACTGGTCACGCTGGCACCAAAACGCACAAGACGGCATGTCAAGCTGGCATTTAATGCAACGTTATTAGCACTTCACGAACAATGATGGAACCTTAAATGCACGTGCCCATCAATGCTTGTATTTGTTTTTTTTTATCTGTGAACTTTATCCTAACCGGGCGGGAAACAAAAATCCTTTTCGTGAAACTGGCTTCATCACATCGCACACTTGCCCAACTAGAGCCACTGCATCACTGCACGAAATGAGAACAACC
Source organism: Dermacentor albipictus (assembly GCF_038994185.2). Lineage (NCBI taxonomy): Eukaryota > Metazoa > Arthropoda > Arachnida > Ixodida > Ixodidae > Dermacentor > Dermacentor albipictus. The sequence continues at coordinate 375,239,826 of NC_091821.1, forward strand.
TGCAAACTGCACCCGATGGTACTTAAACGTTGGGCATAATGACATCACTGGAATCGCTACGACGTCATCTGCCTGATAAAACACACTAGCTTTCTTCCACAAACCACAGCCACATAATCTGGTTCATTGTAGCACACACTAGCATTCTTCCTTACACGCAGGTTTATGCAGCACAGGCTTACTCGACTGGGAAAAGAGATCCGAAAGGTTGGTCCTTGAGGTCCGATGACTGGTAGTAGCCGAACTCGACGCAAGTCTGGTAGGTCCACTGCCGGCCTGCATAAGCAAGGCGCTGCCATTACACCTTGCAAATGCAGTGATCGAGTTGTTGAAATTTCCTGCACTGTTGCCTGCTGCCACTTCGCCACAGGAGGGCTGCAGATCTTTTTTCTTCTCTTTTTCCCTTGAAGATGGCACATATGCTAAGACTATGCTGAGAAAGCTAAGCACGATTTGCGAGGTGTTGGGAACCGTGTAAAGGATCCGCTGGTGTTACTGCCCCAATAGATGCGCACGGTAAATGCACCATCCATAAGGAAGAGCTAGCGCTAAGCTCTGGTTGGTGTAAGGTCCGCATGTGCACGAGCTAATAAGTTGCCGGTTGCTCAAAATTTTCCTTCGTGTTCTCTGCGAGTACGGAAATGAATTATTACGTTGATGTCTTTTCCACCTCCAGCGATTAAATGAAAATGTCAAGATCGTGATTTTTCATTAGTTTTTTACTATGTGGAGCTCTGCTTAGTAATGATTTCTGCCCGACCAGCGTTACACGTGTAACTGACACCGACATGGCCTTCCGAAATCAACGGTTCGCGACATCAAAAATTCGCGACACCAGCGCTGCCTCGCGGAGATACGCGATATAATGAAAAGCGCCACGATGGTGCGGCGCTGCAGTCACACCTCCGGCTCCCTCGGTGCTGTTGAACTGGATCTCCCGCAGCGAGTCGATGAAGGTGTCGTAATCGTAGTCGAGGCAGGCCTGCTTGGTGGCGTTCAGCAGGATCTCGTTGACCGCCGCGAAGCGCTCCAGCGGGCTGCGGTCGTCGCTTGGGTCCGTCATGGTGTCGCACAAAGTGTCGATGGTCACGGTGTTGTCTCCGCCCTGCGCATGCATAGCGGGACAGACTTTGCATGGAACTGTGCGCGCCCGAATGAAGGTAGCTTAGGGGCTGACATTCGAGATTTGGAGATGCCTTTGTGCACGGAGGGTCTTTTGAGCGAAGGTAGAGTGTAGTAAGCGAAAGTATACTGTTTGGGTAGCAAAGTATGGTTGCCTGCCGCAACTGTAACTGGGGCGGGAATCCGGGGACAGTTGGTTGTTCGTGATCACCTATAAACAGCGCGTAAAACGAGGGACGAACATAAGAGAGACATACAGAGCGCTGTGTATGTTCCTTTTAATTGATATGTTCGTCTCTCGTCTTGCTGTTTTTAGATGATCGCAACTGTAAATGCTTCGAAGACGTCCCTCTATTCGTCATTTAGTTTTCTGGAAAATGAACTTTAAAAATTGGTTGCGTTCCGGGCCAATCACTTTCTACTGGCCTCGTGTTTGCGACGCCACAGGGTATACACCCCACTGTCGCTGAAATGGACGCTTCCTAGTTCGGAAACTCTGTAAAAGCTCTCTGTGTCATCAGGAGAGACACCATCAGCTTCGCTTCTGTGGTGTTAGTGCCACGTGTACTGAGTGTTTAGCACGCGTTCTGCGCGTTTACATTATGGTAGTGTAGGACCGGACGTCATTCACTCCATCGTAACGTTACACTAAGCAGCTAACTGTATTGCTATCTCGATTATTGGTTATTTAAAATTATTGATGAGGTTCTAAGCAAATTGAACCACCATACAGGTGACGGGACCGTGTCAAATGCCATTTGAAAATGACAACAGCGTGATATGGTTAAAAAAAAACGCCGAAGTTACCCTTTAAAGCGCCTCTAGCTTCAAGAAAACGCGTGTACGTGCCTCGAACTCTCTGGCGTCCTTGTTGTACTGGACAATGCCTTCAAAGTTACCCGCCAGGCTCTGGAACAGGTTGGCCATGTTGTTGGCGTTGAATCCGTTGAAGTAGGTGCACAGCCTGCGTGTGAAGCCGCCAAAGAAGGGCACGTATTAGTGCTGAATGAATAGGATATGAGAGCTGATGCTTTGTTTCTGTTGACGACGTCAGAAACTTTTTCCCTGCACCCCACAACGAAAATGGAGAACCAATTCGCTCGTTGGAGATCGCTATATTATTGATGTTTTAAAACGAGCACGTGACGAAAATTCTGCGCACCTAAACATGCGGTGTTGTGAAGTCGGGGGTCCGTGCGGCGAACAAAGGTTCCATGAATGGTGCCAGGTGCAGTGAGAAAGAAGGGTTCCGAGCGACGGTTAAGAGATGAGAAAAATGATTAATATTAAAAAAAAGGTACATGATTCAGTTTTACAAACACGGCTCCAACTATCTGAGCACACCACATGCTAGAGTCTTTGCTTGTCCGAGCGTCCCTCTTCTCAAAGCCGTCTGGATCCGCTTTTTATGCCGTTTATTTCTCTCTTTCCCTCGTCGAGAGAATTCACTGGCCAATTACAAACACCGAATCGTTAACCACCTCCCGTCCCCCAATGTTCCACCCCTTTGGTGGCTCTCCTGTCTCCAACGTTGCACAATACGAGACAACCACGTGGCAAGCTGTGAATCGGCCGTGTCAGGATTGGGGGCTCAATCCCTTCGTCCGTGGTCCTTTGCCAAGATTGGAGTACGGCATGAATTCGAAGGTAGCTGGCCCATGCCGTCGTCCAACTTATTTACGCTGAGATCGTTGATGAAGTGAAGAACTGCTTCTCATCGAGAACGAGGAAAAAGGGGTTTATTTACAGAAAAATAACTCAGTCTAACATGACTGTTTGAGAAAAATAGTATTAGTCCAACAGGACTGCATGAGAGAAGTGAACCAGTCTAACATGACTGCTCAAGAGAAGTGTGTCCAACAATCGCACAACCACAGTTTTTATACACTCGATCCGCTGGTCCTACGACGCGGCGGCTGTTCGTTTACACACCACCAACTCGCAGCTGCTCTGAAGACCAGTTTTCAGACACAAAGGCACACACATTCCGAAGCCCAAGCGACGGCGTTGAAGGTGGTGCCGTTCCGGAAAATCGACGCCGCTCGAGGGACGCTCGTTGTTTTGCAACATGCGGAACCGTGAGAGCGCAAAAATAAGACGTTCCCGCGGTAGCTTCTTCAGGCGTGTCGGATCAGCGCCGCGTTGAGGAACTCTGGAATCATTGTCCACACACCAAACTCGTCTTGTCACAATGTCGAAGCGGGCTGGAGGAAGGCGGCGGATTCCAGCGCAAAGGTCGCTTCTTTGAACGCCTCGCAGCTGCAGCGGCGGAGAGCGGGAGGTGCGCGTCTTGCACCCCTTGTCGTAATCGGGTGGCAAGGTGACAATCTTGTTGTGCAACCCGCCGTTCTTTACAGCGCCTCCATGGCCCCAAAAGTCTCGACTGTCTAGCGCTGACAACCGCTAGGCAGGAAGAGAACGGCTGCTGGTCAGGGGGGGATTGATGTCTTGGCTCGCAGCGACCACCTGTGCATTGATGTCACCGCCCCAAAACATCCAACAAGGACAGGCAACTGCAAAATGAACCCCACAACACGGCTCTGCGCCGAGATGACGCGCATTGGCTCTCACTTTAGACTCGCTAGGCTTCAAAAAAAAACAACAACAACATAAGTGCAGAAACAAAAAAAAATGCTGCATTTCACTATGCCAATTTCTGAAGCAAATTCCTGCTGACAAATTCAGCAATCATGGAGGGAATCCTGCTAAATGAGAGGGGATCTTCTTCGCTTAATAAATTTAACACTAGTAACCCTAAAATTTAGGCGGGACCCTCAAACGCAGAATTCAAATTAGCCTGCTCAAACCATCCGCATTGCTATGCAACTTTCCCTTCTTATATCTAACGGAGAAGTTGTACTCTTGGAGAGTGAGGCTCCATCGGAGCAAGCGGCCGTTTTTGTGTGACATTTGATTGAGCCACGTCAGAGGACAGTGGTCGGTCTCGAAGATGAACTTCGCTCCGTACAAATAACACGACAACTTCTGGGCGGCCCAAACCAAACAAGCGCATTCCTTCTCTGAAGCGCTGTAGGCCTCCTCTCTTACATTTAGTTTACGGCTGGCGTAGAGGATTGGATGCTCCTCGTTATCGTCGCCGACTTGACTAAGTACCACGCCCATACCTCTGTCGCTTGCGTCGCATTGAACTATGAATTCCTTTGTGTAGTCTGGCGCGCGAAGCACAGGGCGAGAAACCAATAGCGTTTTCAAACTTTGGAAAGCGTTCTCTTTGTCCTTATCCCAGTGTACGTTACTCGGTGCTCCCTTTCGGAGGGCGTCTGTTAATGGACTTGCCAATTGCGAGTAATTCGGAATGTACCGTTGATAGTACCCCACAAGTCCCAAAAATGAACGAACGTCCGTTTTCGTGCGCGGCTGAGAAAAATCTCCAATCGTAGCTATTTTCAGCTCAGCCGGTCGTCTCATGTCCTGACCGACAACATGGCCCAGATAAGTAACCTGCGAACAACCAAACCTACACTTTTCTGCTTTCATCGTTAAGTCGACTTTAAACGTACGAAGCCTCGCATTCCTGTCGTAATAGACTTTGGCGTTCTTTTGAGCTCTTGCCATGTTCTTTCCGACTAGTTCTTGGGTTGCGCTTAGGCGTTCCAGTAAATTTAGCACGTATTCAAGCACTGTTGGACTCTCCCCTCTTTCCTCCCACATCTCTCTTAACATTCTCAGTGGAGACCGGAGTGTCCTCCCATACGCTAGTTCTGCTGGTGAGAACCCTGTCGCCTCATGTGGAACCGTTCGCAAAGCAAACAAAGTTGCCGGCAGACAGTTCTCCCAGTCCTCCTTGTGCTCGTAACAGAGCGCACGCAAAACTCGCTTAAGCACCGAATGCCACCTCTCTACACTGTTTGACTGAGGGTGATAGACAGAACTGTGAATTAACTTTACCCCGCACTTTTGCAAGAATGTGGAAGTCAGTGCGCTCGTGAATACTGACCCTTGATCTGCCTGAATTTCGGCTGGAAACCCAACTCGTGCAAACACTGTCAAAAGCGCGTCTACTACTTCAGTGGAGCTGAGCTCTTTCAAAGGGATTGCTTCTGGAAACTTGGTGGCCGGACACAGCATGGTAAACAAGTACCTGTAGCCTGATTTTGTTTTTGGAAGAGGCCCTACCGTGTCTATTACAAGTCGTCTGAAAGGCTCTGTTATTAAGGGCACTACCTTCAGTGGAGCTTTCCAAGTCTCTCCTGGTTTACCAGAACGCTGGCAGGCGTCGCATGATCTTACAAAGTTTTCTACATCTTTGAAACAGCCAGGCCAGTAGTATTCCATAAGCAATCTTTCCTTTGATTTGTTTATGCCTAGGTGGCCGGACCACCCATTTCCATGACAAAGACTCAAAAGGTCCTCCCTATACTTAGTAGGTATGACTAACTGATCTAAAATCCTACCCTTTCGATCTCTGTAATGCCGATACAACAATCCTCCTTTCTCATGTATCGTTACGTTGCGCCTAGCAATGCCTTCTTTAGCTGTGTCCCGTAATTTAGCCAAGCTCTCATCATTCTTTTGCTCAGCTGCCAGTGACTATCTATCCACGCGTAAGAGTTGATCAAAGTTCTTTGAGGCCGGTGATAATAACGACCCTGTCTCGCTTGGGAGCGCGTCTGCATGCTCTTCCTGCAGGCTAGAACTCTGACACTCTAGTGCTACGCTCTCATTGAGCTGGTCAACTGGCAGGCTCTCCTCAACTGTTCTTTTGTCCGTCGGGCCTAGCTCGGATTCGGGTATTGAAGCTATCCCCTTTTCTGCTTCAGCTGGAGGAGCTTGAGCATTTTCAGCCGAAAGCGCCGCGATCTTACGAGCTTGGCCTCTGGTCAATGCCTGTACTATGCCCTCTCCCAGTTTGAGCCCTCTGTCACGCAGTAACTGATTCGAACGATTCGAAAAGATGTAGGGATACTGCAGTGACAAAAATTTGGAAACTGCAGCCTCAGTCTCTAGCTCCCCGAATGGTCCACTGATTTTGACTTTGGCCATGGGCAGACACACGCTGTGTTCTTCTACAACCTGTTTTATCCATGCTACTTCTCCGGTGAAGTCCTCTACCATCACGTAAGACGGATGGACAATGTCCAGCGTGGCGGCACTGTCTCTTAGCACTCGGCATGGTTTTCCATTAACTTGCAGGTCGTGGAGATATGGACTTAAAAGTTCCATATTCTCATCCTTTTCCTCCACGTAGGAAAAAACTACGCTTGGCTTCTCGCAGTTTACAGCTATATGTCCCAGTTTGTGGCATTTGTAACAGCGAATTGGTCTGACAGATTCGAATTTTCTTTTCTGTTCTTTTTGTGCGGTTTCTCCGTTAACTTTCTCCTCGCTCTTTTCTGCGGGCTTTTCCGCCATGTCTACAGGCTCGGATCGTCTAGCTTGCGCACCCTTTTTGAACGGAAATGGCTTCCGCGGTCCATTTCGACCGTCCCAGTTTCCCTCCTCGGCGTTCAGTTTTCTACGGGTTGCGTACTCTTCGGCTAATTCAGCCGCCCTTTCCACAGTGTTTACATTACCTCTATCTTGCACCCACAGTTTCACAGCTTGGGGAATGGTTTTGTAAAACTGCTCTAGACACATGCATTCAATGATCATGTCTCTGCTGTCGTACGCTTCCGCGCTTTTAAGCCACTCGACTAGGTTGGCCTTTAAGCTATATGCAAACTCCGGATAGCCCTCGCTATCTTTCTTGCCTGTGCTCCTAAACCTTTGCCGAAAAGCTTCGGCTGAAAGGCGGTATTTCTTCAGGAGACTAGCCTTAACTTTCGCATAATCATATGCATCCTGCACACTCAATCTGGCGATTACTTCCGCCGCCTCACACGGCAACATAGACAGCAACCGCTGTGGCCATGTACTCGGACCGAAGTTCATCTTTTCGCAAGTCCTTTCAAAATTGCTTAGGAACAAGCCTATGTCGGTCCCGACCTCATATGGCTTTAATAGCCTGTCCATGCGGTACGATTCTGCCTCACTTGATCGACCCAGAGCTCCTTCACTTCCTTGAGACAACTCCAAACGTCTGTTTTCAAGTTCAAGTTGCATTTTTGTTATCTCGCGATCTTTATCGCGTTCCTCTCTCTCTCGTTTTTCTCTGTCTCGTTCTTCTCTTTCTTTTTCCCGTTTCTCTCTCTTTTTGAGAAGTTCCAATCCCATTTCAATATCTTGCTCACTGGCCTGATTGGAAATTAGCTCCAATAATTCCGATTTGAGCATTTCCTTGCGTACATCTAGGCCCAGTTCCTCACCAACAATCAACAACTCGTCTCTCAGCAGTGTCCTTAACTCCATGACTGCTGCTTTACTGCCTTGATTCTGCTCTCTAAATCTAGCTAGGAAAACACAACCTAGCTAACACACAACAATCTAGCTTCCCTACTGTTCTAAACAGAACAACCACAAAATGAAGCCTAGAGAGTCAAAGCAAAAACCAAGCACTCACCACAGATACAGCACCATGTCGCAAAGTCCATCTCACCGCTGTCAGCCAGTTGTCAGGATTGGGGGCTCAATCCCTTCGTCCGTGGTCCTTTGCCAAGATTGGAGTACGGCATGAATTCGAAGGTAGCTGGCCCATGCCGTCGTCCAACTTATTTACGCTGAGATCGTTGATGAAGTGAAGAACTGCTTCTCATCGAGAACGAGGAAAAAGGGGTTTATTTACAGAAAAATAACTCAGTCTAACATGACTGTTTGAGAAAAATAGTATTAGTCCAACAGGACTGCATGAGAGAAGTGAACCAGTCTAACATGACTGCTCAAGAGAAGTGTGTCCAACAATCGCACAACCACAGTTTTTATACACTCGATCCGCTGGTCCTACGACGCGGCGGCTGTTCGTTTACACACCACCAACTCGCAGCTGCTCTGAAGACCAGTTTTCAGACACAAAGGCACACACATTCCGAAGCCCAAGCGACGGCGTTGAAGGTGGTGCCGTTCCGGAAAATCGACGCCGCTCGAGGGACGCTCGTTGTTTTGCAACATGCGGAACCGTGAGAGCGCAAAAATAAGACGTTCCCGCGGTAGCTTCTTCAGGCGTGTCGGATCAGCGCCGCGTTGAGGAACTCTGGAATCATTGTCCACACACCAAACTCGTCTTGTCACAATGTCGAAGCGGGCTGGAGGAAGGCGGCGGATTCCAGCGCAAAGGTCGCTTCTTTGAACGCCTCGCAGCTGCAGCGGCGGAGAGCGGGAGGTGCGCGTCTTGCACCCCTTGTCGTAATCGGGTGGCAAGGTGACAATCTTGTTGTGCAACCCGCCGTTCTTTACAGCCGTTGACGCCTTTCCCCAGTACCCTGTCATCAATCAGTGGCGTCTTCGTGACGGCCAGGAGCGGGCGACGTTATTGTCTCGAAGCGAGCTGTCATTTTGTTCTGAGGGATCGTTAGGCACAACAGCAGCTAAATGTCATCAACTTCCTGCATCGAAATGCCTGGGCTCGAAACAGCTCTGTTACGGCGCATGCAATGGAAACGGGTCGGTGTAATATATAAGCCATTGCCCCTTACCTCGACTATGATGTCACGGTATCTCGTAACGGTTTTCCGGCCCCGCGCGTATACCATTTGTAACGGACGATATAAAACGGTCTAATAATTCATAAGTTCGGCACTGTGCATGCCTTTAGGTGGTCTTGCCACTGCTGGTCGGCAGGCCTGCAAAATTGTGCTTACTTTAAGGTAGAGTATTGAGGGCGAGGGACATATAAGGGGGGAAGGGGGGGGGGGAGGCGTGCATGGGGCATAACTGTGTCTTTCAACATGAGCACCTGAAATATTCCGCCACGGAAGAGCCTCTCCCACGGCGACGGCTCCATACACTCCGTCAGTTGGTTCCCTGCCTACGTCGGGGCGATTGAGGGGGTTCCTCTGCACCTCAGTGAGTCTGCCCACGAGGTTGCGCGTGGCTTCACCGACCGCGCCGCGCTCGGATCGGGCGACTCTCTCCCCGGACACAGAAGCGCTCCTATCGCGCACAATGAAATCACTAAATTATTCTACTTAGAGAGAAGGGTTTTCTCGCCGCCTCATTCCAAGCTAAGCAGGCCGCAGGCGGTCACGCTCAGACTCTTGCAAACTAAGTCCTACCCAAATCCGGCGTCCCTTAACAGCATATATCCTGAGATTTGTTCTTATATATCCATGAATTGTTCTTGTGTGGCCTGTGGTGAGGCTGCTACTTTGTCTCACATGCTCTGGGAGTGCGGGCCGTAGGGCCCCAGGTTCACCAAGGAAGAGTGGGACGTGCTCCTGTGAAGTCTCTTCTTTGAAGACCAAATCCTGGCCGTCCAGCACGCCCTGCGTGCTGGACAATTTGCACATATATATATATTGTACTTGCTAATTCAATTAAAGAAATGATGAATCTATGGAAATGAAAGTGAATGAAAAAACAACTTGCCGCAGGTGGGGAACGATCCCACGTCTTTGCATGACGTGTGCGATGCTCTACCAATTGAGCTACCACGGCGCCGTTTTCCCATTAATTTTTCTCGCCCGCGATCGGGCCGGCAGCTAAGACCTATCGCGTTTTGCTGGACCCAATGAAAAGATACTCACTCACTCACTCACTCACTCACTCACTCACTCACTTTCCTGGGTATTTGCGTTTTACTACTAGAACCCTGGGATTGTTCACAAACCTAGGCGTCGTATGTGGAACATCCTTTCTGCCGCAAGCGTCCCGAGTACGCGATCTTTATTGGCGAAGGCAGCCGGTCAATAAACCGACACATGCTACCTGAAGGCATCAACGTTGCCGGATTCGACACCCTCGTTATGTAATAAACGAGAAGAAAGGGGGTTAATCGAGAGGCCCAATTTTTATTAATCATATCTTAGGAAGCCAACAAACAAAGACACCCAGGAAAACATAAGGGAAATTACTTGTACTTAATTACTTTTAAATGAAAGTGGATGAAAAGGAAGTTGTTTGTTCAACCACTTTGATTTCCATCAATGTATCATTTCTTTAAGTCAATATGTAAGTACAAGTAATTTCCCCTGCATTCCTTGGTGTCATTGTTTGTTGGCTTCTTATTACACACACACACACACCATATATATATATATATATATATATATATATATATATATATATATATATATATATATATATATATATATATAAACGAGAAGAAAGGGGGTTAACCGAGGGACCCGATAATTATTAGTCATATAATGAGAAGCCAACAAACACTGACACCAAGTACAACATAGGGGAAATTGCATGTGCTTAATAAATGAAATAAAGTAATGATAAATTAATGGAAATTAAAGTGGATGAAAAAACAACTTGCCGCAGGTGGGAACCGAACCCACAACCTTCGCATGTCGCGTGCGATGCTCTACCAATTGAGCTACCGCGGCGGCGTTTCCCCATCCACTTTCTTGGGTATTTATGTGTACTAGTAGAACCCTGGGAGTGTTATCCAGCGCCCCCACTCACAGACCTTGGCGGCGGACGTGGAACGTCTTTTTTGCCGCAGGCGTCACGAGAACGTGATCTTTTCGGGTGAAGGCAACTGGTCAATAAACCCACATATGCTACCTGAAGGCATCAATGTTGCCGGATTCGAGACCCTCGTTATGTAATAAACGAGAAGAAAGGGGGTTAACCGAGGGACCCGATAATTATTAGTCATATAATGAGAAGCCAACAAACACTGACACCAAGTACAACATAGGGGAAATTGCATGTGCTTAATAAATGAAATAAAGTAATGATAAATTAATGGAAATTAAAGTGGATGAAAAAACAAATTAAGCACATGCAATTTCCCCTATGTTGTACTTGGTGTCAGTGTTTGTTGGCTTCTCATTATATGACTAATATATATATATATATATATATATATATATATATATATATATATGGTTTCGATCATGTTGCGAGAACCGGCTTCTTCTTTTTAGTATGCAGTGACCCCGCCGGCTATGTAACTAAACCACGCAGGCTCACTTGAACATGTCCTTGATGGCCGGCCAGTGTTCGGGCGATGCCGCCAGGAAGGTGAGGTGGTCCACGGCCTGCTCGATTTGCTGGTTGCACTCGGGCCCCGTCGTCGCGAGCGAGTCCCGCACCACGCGAAGGTAGTCTGCGCCGCGTGCAGCATGTACGGGATATGGCTCGGAACGTTGAGAACAGAATTGCGGTGAATTTTGCGTTTACTGACTTCTTACGCACGTTGTGCTTCAAGCGATAGTAGCTGCCCTTTGCATAACTTCTAGTGCCTGCGCTCTTTCAAGCAGACACCTTCATAAGTCATATGACAACCTGTCCTAAACAACAACAACAACAACGACGACGACGACGACGACAACAAGAACAACAAGAACAACAACAACAACAGAAAGGTCCTTCAAAGGCAGCACTGTTGTCACGTATACGCCGTGCCACGTCGTGACTTTGAATAACAGGGGCGCAAAAACTAGAGGATGGAAGAATGAGCGCAGAAACGACAAAGATCTGAAGCGTTTGTGTTATTTTTTTTCTGGTTTCTTGTTCTTCTTTCCCCCGGAGTATCAATTCCATATGAGGCGCACCAAATGACACCTATACCCTCCGCGGTACGTAGCCGAGTGGCCACAGCGCTGTGCTGCTGAGCACGAGGTCGCGGTTTCGATTCCAACCGTGGCGGCCGCAGTACAAGGACGGCTGCGGAATGCGAAAAAATAAAAATAAAATAAAATAAAGAAAAAGAAATGCTCGTGTATATACCGTGCATTGGGTGCACGTTATAAAGAACTTTAAGTTCTCAAGATTAATCCGGAAACATGCCTCACATAACCAGATCGCGGTTTTTTGGCGCGTAAAACCCCAGAATTAAAGAAAGAAAGATTACCCCTATAATAAACACTTCGCGGGGGCGGGCGTACGCAGCCTATATAGCGCAAGAGACCGTACCCCGAGTCGACCACTTTTCGCACGGGCGCAGTGCGTGCAAGTACCTTTGAAGTCGATGACAGCGTAGAGCGGTGCGCTCGACGCAACGGCTCCGACGGCGAGGTGCGGGTACTTGAGCTTGAACCAGGCGGCCAGCGAGCCCGAGTAGGAGCCGCCGAACACCACCCACTTGCTGTCGGGGCCGAGCGAGTACTTCTCCACCATGGCGTCCCTGAAGAACGCCCCGTCGGCCAACGCTTGCTCGCTGGTCAGGTACTCCAGGTTGGCCACCGTCATGTCCCTGCATGCGCGCGCGCGCACAGCCCCCCACTCCCGTGAGGCGCCGATCCTCGAGGCTGGTTGGAGCTATTCTCGTCGACGTGGGTCGACTCTTAAAAGTGATTGGAATCGGATCGGAATAATACATTGTAGAAGACGGCTCGAGGCGAATCTGTGTGTGAAGTGATTTTCGAAAAGGAGACGGAAGAGATGAGTGCTGTGCCGTAACTGTCTCTCACATGAGGACACCTCAACAGCACTCAGAGCACTCAGAGGGTCTCAGAGGGTCTCAGAGCACTGCACGGGGAGGTGGGAATGTGGAGAAAAAGAGGAAGAAGAGAAAGACAGAAGGAACGTGACAAGGGCAAAAAAAAAAAAAAGAATGATGAGAATGCGAGTGCGGGTCTCAGAGCCGCGCTCTCAAGTGCGTCGCATTGCAGTAATATAGCACGGCCGAAAGAGCGTGCTTCACGATGGACGAGTGGGCTGCAGGGAATAGCAGCGCGGTCGCCGTATCGCAAGTCAGTCCCAGTCGTCGATACACTGTACACAAGTACGTGCGCTCCACACCAAAGGCAGGGCAGTAAAGTAACAAGTGGTCGAGCGTCTCCAAATCGCCACAGTTGCTGCATGCGGGGCGGCCAATTCCCTGAAGCCTGTGCGTTCTCGCAGCCGTCTTCTCGCAGCCGCAGCACGAGGTCGCGGGTTCAGATTCCCGGCCGCGCCTTGATGGGGCGAAGTTCAAAACGCTCGGGCAGTCATTTTATTTATCTTACTTATTTATTTTATTTATTTTTCTTAGACTGCCCAAGAATGGCTTCACGCCCTAATATTGGTGGCCTTTGGGTTAAATAAAGAACATAAAACCGAAAAGCAAAACAGAATATCTCAAACAACAGTGGTACAAAGTGCAACAAAAAACATTGAATTATTCAGATACAGAAGTCAGATAATGAGCAAGCAGTAGAACTGAATATATCAAGATTATCTCGCAAGTTATTTTGTTACGTTACAAGACGTGTTATAGCTATAGAGGTGCAAGAGCAATTCACGTTGAAATTGCTAGGATTACGCAGGTTATAGGGCGAGGCACGCAGAGCGTTACAGCTGACAGTAACCGCGGACAGGAGAAGTGGTTGTCAATTAGTTTATAAAAATACGTATAAGTAATCACGGTACTTCCGCCTCATTTCTACGGGTGTAATATTAAACATGCGCAGTACACGCTCATATAGGCATAAAATACAGGGTGTACGAGAAATCGATCGTACAGGATACGATCGATTTAGATTTAGGTACACGTTAAAAAAGAACTCCAGCTGGTCAAAAGTAACAATCCACTGTGCACTTTCGGAACGTAAGACATCACAGCTTATTTTATGTTTGTATTATTATTTTATTTTTATTTATTTATTGTAGAAGGCGAAGCGGGATAGGCCTAAGCATGGCTCAGCAGACAACCATTGCATTGCATTCGAAGTTCCATAGTGAGCCTGTTTGTGTTCTACAACAGTCACGGGGAACCGTTGACAGTCCTTGTCAAGCTGCGATCACGCTCGCCCGATGGTTTGGCGCAAGCGCTGTCACGTGGCTCATGGATGTCACGTGGATGTGGGAATATATACAAAGGGCGCGACAGTTGCGCTCTTCGGCTGTTCAGTTTCGCTTTTTCTGCGTTAAATTGGCCGGAATTAATTATACGCTGTTTCGTAGCGCCAATTTCTTCTTTTTTTTCATTTCTGGAAACGGTATATGAGCTCATCGGTTGGCGCGCTTCAAGCCTTCCACTGGCGCAATGCAATCGCATGCCTGTTTAGAAAGTTAATTAATCTAATTTACATTACTTGTCTAATTACTACATCGAACCATTTTCGAATATGTGCCTCTGTGGTAAAAGTAATCAAGGGCAAATTAATTATCTCAGATTTATTACTTAAATCAATAAAGTTCGAGCGCATTCCGTGAAAAACGTGGTAAGTACTCCCTAAGAAAAGACTAAAATGGGCATGGATTTTACTTCTTTTTGGGGAGTGACTGACCTACGACAACCATTTGGAGTTTGGGGAGTAACTGACCTACCAGAACCAGTCCTTTTGGAGTTTAAGTGAACTGTTATTGCGGATGAACTGTTACTCCTCATGCAGTTACTCCTTCAAGGACTAACAGTTACTCCTTTCTGATGTCCTCAAGAGAGTCACGTTTACCAGCTGCACTGTAAAATATGTTTACACCCTTAAGGGTATTTTCTTGTCGCACTGGTAACACCCTTACCGTAGGGCCTTACAAAATATTTAGAGGACGACAATGGAGCTCTAGTTAGACGTGCGATGATAAAAGACGTAGTTGAAAACTACGTAATCATTCTGACAGCCTTGGGCGCACAGAAATATCCAACAGAGAGTTTCATATATCTAAAAAAAAAAAGTGGAGTTTTACGTGCCAGAACCACTTTCTGATTATGAGGCACGCCGTAGTCTCCGGAAATTTGGACCACCTGGGGTTCTTTTAACGTGAACCTAATTCAAAGTACAAGGGTGTTTTCGCATTTCTCCCCCATCGAAATGCGACCGCCGTTGCCGGGATTCGATCCCGCGACCTTGTGCTCAGCAGCCCAACACCATAGCCGCTAAGCAACCACTGCGGGCATTTCATATCTCTGCCTGTGAAACTCCCATGTCGGATATTGTGTCAGCTATGTGGTCAATAAAGAACATTGACCACATAATGTGTCACTGTCCTCAATTTGAAGCAAAAAGACAATATATGTTCAACGCATTCAGGAAACTAGATGATCGTCTTCTGATGTGAACAGACAATACTATAACGGGAACTGCTTTCATACAGGAAGTGCGACAATTCTTGATAGCAGAGTTAAACAGGAGTCCAAATCGTGCCCGAAGAAAGAGACGCCAGTGCTCACTGAGTCTGGCAATGAAGTTGCTATATCTTACTTTAATTTTTTTGTTTATCTGTCTAGCTTTCGGAAATTGGCTGCACAAAACAAAGCACTGTCCAAACATGTATCTGCTACGTTCTTGCATAATTCCTCGAACCGAACCACGTCCTTTTAGTGATGTTGATCGGTAAAGGGAGGGGATACGCAGTGGTGAGTTAATCAGTACATTCCAGGCGCAAATCGTTGACTCGAGACAGTTTCTATTCTCGATCAGTTTGATCCGACTCTTTCGGAACGTTCTCTAGAGGAATGTAATTCAGCAGCGTAGCTTTTTGGGCTTGCTTTGTGCATGATTTGAATAGCAATGAATAGCGCGCTGAGGACAGGACAGTAAAATTCAGAAACACACCAACAGTTGGAAGCTATAGCGCTCGTATACTGTTCGCGTGCGTCTGAATTTTACTGTCCCTACCTCTGCGCGCTATTCATTGCTACTCTAAAGGAAAAACAAAAATAAAAGTGCGAGCGAAGCAAGTTGTGCCAGGCAACAAATAATATCGCTTTCGCCGCAAGCGAGCGAATTTCGCTGATAATTGCAATGGTCTTCGCTTCCGCCGCTGGCGACGCCCCAGCCAGATAAGCGTGTGAGGCGCACACGAACACTATAGACTGCCGCGCAGAGCTCACAGTGCTCGCAGTGGGCACACAGATACTGCCGCCAAGCATTGTTCTAAGTCAGGCGCATCATGTGACAATGCCCGCAGGTGGATATGACCGCACTTGACGACAGTACGGGTGAGCACGCGTGCACGCGGCTCTGACATATATAGCGTCTCGAATGTCCATTGTCTCCGTGAGCTGCAGGGTATATAACACGTGTGCCATTTTCATGGCGCACATACCTTGGAGAAACTGAATTCATTTGTGATATAATAATAAGCCGCCCATATATACATATATACTCGGAAAGAAAACGACTACGGTTCTTCAAGTGGACATGCCCATTTAATTTAATTAATGCCGGCCACTGGAAAAGCACTCGACCTTCATATCAAGCAGTCATATACGGCCTAACTACCGTGCAGCCTTTGTCGTGGTAATATATATATCTATATGCATATATATATTAACACAAAAAAGGCTGAACGGTAGTTATGCTGTATATGACAGCTTGATATGAAAGTGGGTGCTTTTCAGTGACAGACATAAATGGGCATGCCCACTTGAAGAAGCTAATTAGCCCTTTTCTTTCCGAATATATATATATATATATATATATATATATATATATATATATATATATATATATATATATATATATATATATATATATATATATATATATATATATATATATATATATATATATATATATATATATATATATAGAAAGCCAGCAGGCACTATAGCCATGAAGAGCATATATAGGAGCAATTAGCTCCAGTTCAAACTGAAATGTAGCAAATAATAATGAAAAGGCGGAAATGGAAGTGGACGGAAACAAAACTTGTCGCCGGTGGGAACCTAACCCATAACCTTAATTCGCACATATGTGAGGTGTGTTCAAAAAGAAACCTAACTTTTGAAATGGCGCGCCAACCGGCAGAGGGAGCGCGCTGTAGCAACTGAGTTCACGCAGCGGCAGGTTACAACAAACTGCCGTTGACTACGTCTCGCTCTGACGACCGGGTTGTTGAGCTGTACAGCCGCCGAAGTGAGCACGTGCATAAGCTGTTCGTCGGATCAGTGCATAAGTTGCAACAATAAAAGAGCTCGAAAAACAACGTGTGTGTGCGTGAAATTTTGCTACAAACTTGGCAAAACGTTTGTAGAGACTTTCCAGTTGCTTAGCCAAGCATACGGGCAAGACTATATTAGTCTCACATAGTGCTATAAGCGGTTTAAGCGGTTTGAACACGGCAGAATGTCGGTCGGTGACGATCCCACGCCTGGCCGACCTTCTATATCAACAGATGATGACCGTGCCGAGAAAGTTCGTGCTGTGATTCGTGAAAATCGTCGTTTAACTGGACAAGAGACGGTGGATCTATTGTGGCCAGATAGCGCAAGTCTGTCACTTCAGCGGAATTACTTGAAGAGGCGGACATACATGACAAATGGCATATGTTAGCTAATAAAGAAAGGTTAATTCACTGACTAACCTTGTAATTATTCACTATAGAACACTTGTCCCAATTGCAAAATTGAAGCCAAGCGGCTAGTAATGAAGTTATATGAATTTTTGTTACCATCCTGCCTTTAAATGATGACTTGAAACCACCGCGCATGAAGCAGAGCGATGACACAAGGACTGCGCAAATGGCAGCACCGCGGCGTGTCATAACTCATGTGCATTATACTGCACATTGTCTTAAATATGTTGAAATAACATTCATGTTTGAAGGGTAGCACGGGAATCTTAGGCAGGTACGAAAGGAGGACACCTAATGACCGGACAAATATTGGAAGCGATTATGCAAAATATTCATCGCGGATGTGAAGTGAGATGATATATGCGGAACTGTATTCCTCCCGTCAACTTTAGAGAAAATTGACAATAATTTGATGCAGCCCGTTTACGCAAAGAAACGCGTTTTGTTTTCTACAAGCATGAGGAGACAACACTTTGACCACGTATACAGCCTTTGTCAATCTCTAGCATCTATGTATATTACGTCGTAGGGGCTATAAGCTGCGGTTACCGTGGCTCTCCCCGGCACTGCATGCAGACCTCTGGATGGTGAGTACATAACAGAGTTCTTTTCATTCTCGAGCGCGTTGAAATGTATGGCCATACCACAGGGGCTCCCTCAAACAGCACGTTTTTTTTTTTTTATTGCGATGAAGGCTTGCCCTTAAGGCATAATTGTTGGAGCGTATATGTGTATTATATGTGTGCTGTGAGGCCTGTGTTGTGTATGAATTGAAGCAGTGTTTTGTGAAATTTGTTATCATGTATCCAGCGGTCATAGCTGGTTGTCACACTGTAGCGGAGGCCGGCTTGCAGTAGGTGACGCGAGCGTTCCGATTGTAAGCCCGTACATGTCCATATTAGGTGGTATGCATCTGATTCCACCACAGGAACGGAGCAGTATGGACACGTAGCACCCAGTGGTAAATGCGACCAGTTCCACCTTGAGACAACAGCCGGTGTAAGGGCCACCCCGGCCCGAAGCCTCCTAAGCACAACTTCCTCCGCCCTAGTAAGGTGAAGGGGGAGGGAGCAGACACACGGTGGGATAAGAGCGCGTGTGTCCTGCCGGAGAACATTTTTACGGGCTCGCAGCGAGTTACGGGGTTGGGGTGGGAGGGGAATAGGTGGAGGATCAGGATTAGGAGGGCAGTGTGCCTGCTGGTCAGCAGCAATGTTGTGAGGGTTCGCTGAATGGCCTTGAATCCAGTGTACCTTGACGCAAGTAGCTGTCTTACTATTCATAGTGTGTATTCTCTCGCAGATTTCCATCGCCTTATGGACCTTCTTGAGTTCCTGAATAGCCGCTAAAGAATCCGTGAAGATGTCTAGTTGCTTGATGGTAGGCAGCTTAGATGTCGCATCTTGCATAGCGTCGTGGATGGCTTGAAGTTCCATTACTAGAGCGCTGGCTTCCGTAGATAAATAGCGCTGGTGGCCGCTGATGAAATTATGCGTTGTACTCAGGAATGATGTCCTTCCGCCGTCTGGGAGAATGGCAGCATCCGTATAGACTTTGCAGGTGTTAACGCATGATGCATCGACGATGTTGTGTTCGTCAATAGTACCTGTTGCATCGCTGCGTCGTAACTTCGTTGGCTTATTAGTTGTGATGCTGGTGAATTCCCAGGGAGGCATTGGACAGGGCTGATTGTCAATCCGAGAGCCGCGGTGAAAATGAGCATGCAGCGCAGCGACAGCCGGAATAAGTTGCTTTTTTATTTCACGTGCTTTTTCACGTTGCAAAATTAGCTCTGCAATTGTGTTGAGCTGGGCATGTTCCTGTAGGGCTGGTATCGGAGTGATGCGGGGCAGTGCTGTGATTGTGCGCATAGCATCGCGATTAATCGTCTCCAACTGTGCTAGCTGTGCCAACGTCAGCCGTTGAAATTGTGCTTGATATAAAATTCGTGGCTGCAAGACTGCACGCACCAACCGTCGAGCTACGTCAGTACGAGCTCCAGCTGCTTTTGCTGCAATGCGACGAATAAGGTGAAGTGTTTTTGTCGAACTCTGTCTGGTTTTACGGAGCCAGTGTGCACCACTGCCGGATTGGTGAATATCGAGACCCAGTATGCGGACCTCAGAAGCCTCAGGGATTGTCACTGCTCCGAGTCTAAATGTAAAGGGGTGCTGCGTGATTCTTGTGCGTCCTTTCTTGTTGGCCACCACAACATAGCTTGATTTTTGGGCGGAAATGTCCAATCCTGCTTTCCGAGCGTAGTTGTTCAGCACATCAAGGGCTTCTTGAAGCTGTTGAGTTTGTCTAGATATATCTTTATGCACGGACCACAAAGTGACGTCATCTGCATAGATTAAGAACCTCACATCTGGAATCCGATGTAGTTGCCAGGCTAGAGGTATTAGAGCAACGTTGAAGAGAAGAGGAGCCAGAACCGAACCTTGTGGGACTCCTCTGTTCGATGTGAAGTATCCTTCTTGCCTTCCATCTACTCTAATCGCAAATGTGCGATTCTGAAGGAATGAGTAGATGAATCTTATCACCCGCGGTGGAAGTCCCAGGTCGATGAGGTTGGATATAATGATTTCATGGTCTATATTGTCATAAGCTTTCGTTATGTCTGTTGCTACTACCGTGCGCACAGCGTGACTGTGTGGAGAAACCTGTAAAACATCGTCTGATAAGATAGAAAGTCCGTCTTCAGTTCCCAAGTAAGAACGGAATCCAATTTGAGCAGGATGATATTTATCGTGGCGTTCAAGCCACCAGGAAACTCGTGTGGCCAGCATCTTTTCAGCGAGTTTGCAGACAGTTGAGGTTAGTGAAATTGGGCGTAAAGATTGCAGGCTATTTGGACACTTTCCTGGTTTCGGAATCGCGACAACAATTGAGTGCTTCCAATCAGGTGGAACGTTTCCAGTCTCCCATACTTTATTAATAGCCTGAAGAAGTGCGTCGAGAGCTGCTCCTTCCATGTTCTTGAAAACCTCATAAGGAATACCATCGGGACCAGGTGTTGTTCGTTTCTTCGAAGTTTCAATCGCCGCTATTAGTTCGGCCATGGTGAAAGGGCTGGATATATCGGATATGGAAGTTGTGTCACACTCATCAATTTCGGGGCAGTTTATAGGTGACGCTTGATCGTATTTCGGGAAAAACGCTCTAGCAGCGTGTTCTGCAAATTGATGCGGCGAACTCTGCATCGCTAACCTAACGCTCGCTGCAGGGTCAGGTTGCTTGTGACCGCGTTCCATTGACCGGAACGTGCGCCAAAGTGCTCTGTTTCCAATGCCCGATCCAAGATTCTCGCACCACTCATACCATCGTCTTCGAGAAAGTAGCTTTTCGTGCTGACGCGCCTTCGCCGCTATATGGTTAGCACGTGCACGGCTACCTGGTGCATCGGGATTTCTCGACGCATACAATTCTGCCTGACGTCGCTTTGCCCAAAGTTGCAAAAGGGTGAGGTCGTAATCAGCCTGGAAGTTGCAAGCAACGTTTCCCGCACTTGCACAACGTATGCCAGTCAGTATATATATATATATATATATATATATATATATATATATATATATATATATATATATATATATATATATATATATATATATATATATATATATATATATATATATATATATATATATTTAAATATATATATACTAAGAATTAAACGTCTTGAAAAGCGATTTCTCCCAGCTGTCTCGGGGTTTTAGGGGAACTAACTGACTTGTCTGTCTTTAAGCGCCGTGTACTTGTGGAGCCCAACCATACATCAAGTTGAAGGAACACAGCGCATGTAACTTGAAAATGTATATATACGCAACGGCAGCACCATGTTGCAATATAGGAATATGTGGTGATGAGCAAATATATAAAAAACGCGCTCACGGTGTGGGCCAGCTGAGTCCGTAGTAGCGGTGCTCGAGCTCGAAGACGAGAGCGCCGTACTTCTTGGCGAGCAGCATGATGTGCGTGGGCGCCGTGAGCCACTTGGCCGACGCCGCGCCCTCGCCGCCGAACATCAGGAACACGGGGCCTCCGGGACGGTAGAACTCGTCGCTCACGAAGTACCGCTGCGCGTGAAGCGAAGAAAATGCCCCACTTTTTCATGTTTGCAAGAAAAAGACGGCTGCGAGCGCGCATCATGTTTGTTTCGTTTAGAAATAATTGGAAGTGTTGTGCTGCCGCAAGTTGCATTCAGCAGCGCATAAACGAACGAATCTGCAGTCGCAGGAATGAAGTCAGACACCCGTGTTTCAGCTAGAGGGAAGAAGAGTGCGTGTTAAGATCTGCTGGTAGGAAAAGGAATGGCCTCCGTGATTCTTCTACATCTGATTCCGTTATCACTAGGTGTTTTTCAAACTTCTCCTCGCTTTGTCGGACATTTTTCGCGCACGTGCCGCAAAAACCTGAGCTGACATGTCAGCGTCTTCTCTTTCCGTTCCTCCATCCATGTCGTCTCATCTCATTTTATTGCGATAACAATTACATGGACACTCCAGGCACATTTCTGCCGTCGCCGTAATGTTCCGCATAAAGTCCAAAGGCAATGTCATCATTGCCACGCGCCCTACGTTGTATGTGCGAGTAAAGCGTGCGAGGGGAGACGACGATGGCGGTGGAATCTCGCCCGCGCGAGAGGGAGGAAAGCGGGGAGGAAGCGCGCTGTCTTCCGTCGCGTCACCAAGCGTTGCGAGGCACTGGGAGAAGGGGAGGGAAGGGGAGCGGCGTTCTGCTCCGGCTACAACTGCGAATGTGTCGCCTGCGCGCGGTCTCGTAGTTTTGCGCGCGCTGTGTTCTCGGCGCTCAGTTTGCGTTGAAGCGACAGACAGCACGAAGGTTACTCCGCTCGCTGCTGTTGCTGCCGCGTTTCCACACGCCGGCGTTCTGACAGCTAGTGTCCGCGACCATCGAGTGTGATGTGTTCATGTTTGCACGCGCGCTGACAGCATGCTTGTCAATTTAGTTAGCAAGCGAATATTTACAAGTTGATATGGCCGATAAAAATACTATCCTTACTCCGTATGGCTGTCTGATAATTTACTATCGCAATCGATGCTTCGCCTTTCGGGCGAAACCTACTGTTCTTATGTGTGTGCGTGCGCGTGCGTACAAATACGAGATTATTAATTATAAAGGAATGTAGTACAACCCTGCCGCGCGACTGGCCGCTCGCGGCACTCTGCGTGTATTCGCGGGCTCATTTCACGCTCGGGAAAACACTTTTACGTAGCACCTGCTGAGCAACATGTAAGCTGTATCGGGAATTTTTCATGCTGCTCTACAATTTTCTCATTATCAGTTTCATCCAATTATAATATTTGAGAAAGTGGTTCATTAATAAGTGTGATTATGTAATTAGATGGAATACACAAAAAAATCTGAATATCTCCAAGCGACGGCAAACATAACCTTGGTTCTGTCCAGCTACGTATCACTTGTATGTTTTTCAAATTCGGCTCAAGTGAAACATCCTGTATATAACTTCACTCCTACTAAATTTCTGATTAGCTTGAAGAAGAATAAAAAAGAGGAATAAAAGAAATGAAAACCAGTCATTATTGCATATCAGCACTAATTCAGTGAAATCTAAAGCATCGCGAAAAGTTAGAGGTCGAGGATGGGGGGAGGCGATCGGAGGGGGGGGGGCGGCTGCAGCTCGGCATTCTATATGAGTCGTACGGTAGCGGTGTCTCCGAAGCAGCGCAGTCATGAATTTAGTGTAGCAATTCCAAGATGTCATTGAAGGAGATTTTGAGCCCTTCCACATCTTGCGCAAGCCGTATATGATTACCTTGCCGGACCTGTACAGCAAAATAAACGCAGGCGCAGCACTTATTCGTCACATAACGGCGGCACATAAGGGAACGCATATATAACAACGTCTCTGATGTAGAGGCACTGCGATGCCATGTACGCTCACCTGCTTCCACATGCCTTCCGTGCCGGCCGGGTTGAAATGGCAGCGGGGCTGAGTGATCCACAGCTCCTGCGGCTCCTTAACGGCCAGCCGCTGATGGCTACGGGGCTCGCCGAGCATGCCGAAGCGGCCGCGCGGTCGGCCCCGATGCATCAACGGAGTGCGGGCCACGCAGCTGGAGGCCACGAAAGCGAGAACCAGCAGAGAGCGCAGTACGGCTGCAGCCATGGCGGTCGTGAACGTCCACAGCGCGAGGATCGGTCTGTCTGCCAGGTACCTCCAGACTCTTGCACACACGAGTCTGGAGATAGGTCCGGGCCGGCCTACCTCCCTCCTTTCTCTCCATCGCGCCTATCTGCCTGGAGGGACTCGACCACAGGCGGGCGATAGGACGCTCTTCTCAATCGGAGAACGGATAGGCACCGTGCCGCGGCGCGCACTTTCTTCCCTGACCCCGCTATTTTTTTTTCTTTTTTTCCCCTTCGTTATCTCATACCACGTGATTTCTCTCGAAGAGACTAGAAGACAAAACATATCGAGGAGTGTTAGAAACGGGCGCGCTATCCATTGCGTAGCTAGGAATATGCATGGCGAATACGGAGGAGATCGGCAAAAGTGAACTTAACGAGTTCACAAGTAGACTTAAGACAGGCCTGTAGTCCGTTGAACTGTTATTTAAAGCCTTTTCGGAAGGCCACGTCTGAAGTTTTCGGTATGCACTAATCGCCATCTAGGGAACGTTCTACTAAAGGGACTTCGCGTCTTGCCGGGGGCAGCTCTGCAGAAGATGAAAAGTTGTCTTTATATATAGCACATAATTAGCCGCTTCACAAGAGTGGGTTCTCACAGATTCCGATGTGTGCGTGCTAAAAAAAAAAGAAAAATTGTCGGGGAGGTTGTATGGGAGACGCAGTCGCGAACAACAGTACATGAAACATATTGTGCGCGCTGCTGAAGATGCATGGGGGTCCAGAAACGACGTAACCAGATACAGAAGTGACACAAGCGAAAGAAACCAGCCATTAGAACGAATTACACGGCTGACAGATATTACGCTTCCAGGTAATAAAATGATTAAATTTTGTAGAAAACGAAATGACTTTCCCAAAAATATTATCCTGCTTCAAACACAAAAATGTTAATTTATTTATTTTCAACAGCATGTCGTTTACATAAGACATACGCAAAACTAGCTTCTTCAACCACTAGTGAAATGTTCCGCAGTAAATCACTTTTCTTGTAAAATGATTTCTTGTAAAAGTTACAGCATGGTGTATATCTCACGCTTCTACAATCCCTCCGTGCGTAAACTGTCCATCTTTTGTTAATTTCTTACTAACACATTATTATTTTGTACCGACCGCGGTGGCTTAGCGGTCATAGCGTTGCGCTGCTATATAAGCACGAAGTTGCGGGATCAAATCCCGGCCGCGACGGCCGCATTTCGATGGGGACGAAATGCAGGTGGCGGTGGTGGTGGTAAAAACTTTAATTCGTCAACAGAAAATGATTTATGAGATTAGAGGTGGGAATTCATGATGGCTTCGTGAGGTGGCCGTCAGACCGTGTCTTACGGCGACTTCTAAAGCCCAGGTCACGGCCCACAGTTGAACCGCGGGTTCCGAGCTGGTCACCGCAGCCTCCCACTGCTCTCGGTTGGATAGCTGCTATTCGGCTCTAGGTTTGAGCTCAGGGCACCCGTGCAAGATGTGCGCTAAATCGTCTTTGTCGGCCTCGCATAGCGTACATTCGGGGGAGTGTATCCCTGGGTAGACTATGGATAGTTTGTACGGGTTGGGGAAGGTGTGTGTTTGAAGTTGCTTCCACGTTGCCTGCTGGTTTTTGGTTAAGGAATTGTCAGGGGGTGGATATTCGAGTCTTTCGTTTTTATAGCACTGCGTAATTTCGTGGTAGGTTATCATGCGCTCTTTTACTCTTCGCAGGATCGGTTGGCTCACTGCCCGGTTGATATTGACGAGTCCTCGGGCGAAATTGTGAGCCGCTTCTTTCCCGGGATGGGACGAGTGCGCGGGGATCCAGATGATTTTGATCTGGGGGGGCGTGAAATGTTCTTTCTTTAGAATTTGTAGCGCCGGTTCGTGGGTTCTGCCTTTGGCAATATTACGCATTGCCGTCTTGGAGACGCAAAAAATTGTTTTGGCTGCGGTATTTGTGATAGCTGACGAAATGCACAAACACCCGTGTGCCGTGCGCACTGGGTGCACATTGAAGATCACCAGGTGGTCAAAATTATTCCGAAAGCGGTGTGCCTCATAATCGGATCGTGGTTTTGGCACGTAAAACCCCAAATTTAACTTCTTTTTGGTGATTTTTGCATACATTGACGGTAGTGCCTCATCGCTCAAGTTTTGATGCTTATTACGTGTTTATTCATACAATAAGGTATGCTCGGCTGTGTAACTGTAATGTGCTTAATGTCGTGTTTCTTACGCTTCTAGTTTTTGCGTTACCTTTCACAGTATTGCGTGTGGTTTGTGCGAATGAGCGGATGCACGTGTACAATGTGTAACTATATGTTGTGCAGTACATCTGCATATATGAAGTGGGTGGAGGCCTCTCAGGCAATATAGCGTTTAGCCTCGAGCTCCCTTTTGACACTGTCATTTATTTGGTTGCTTAAGCAACCAAATAAATTGTTTTAATTGAATTCACGCATGGCAAAGCCCGCTAACGTGTGATACAGCTTTTGGGGTTCTATATCCTAATCTTGCAATCGCGTGCGCCCCCTCCTCGAAGTGGACATGCCCAACACCACCAATAGACTTGGCATGCCGTAGTCATCAAAGGTGGTGGACGCGGACTGACAATCCTCTGTCTTGCCGCCTGTGTCTCTTGACGCCATTTCTGGGCGTCTTATGTCGAACAAGCTACCGTTGAATTTCTGCAACGAATTGCGCAATTGTAAGCCTTTAGCTCCTGATGAGCAAAGATCTGAGTTTGATGGATTATATACTTACTATCGCAGAGTGGGCTCTCTCAAACGCGACCACTCCCACTCGAATCGACAAATGTACTGCCATAGAATAAAGGACCGACCAGCATATGCCTCTCCGAACGAGCGAGAAGCTCCGATTACGCCATGCGTGGGGTGGCAACGGCGCCATCCGTGCACGCGATGCATGCATAATTAAATAATGGCTTCTTTCCTCTACATAACGATACCATAGTAAGGCACGTGGGTAGTTTGCAAAGATGTGAGTGATAATATGGTATAACTTGTTTATGTTACAGACGGTTGTAGCAAACCGAATCGAAAGACGGCTAAAAAAAAAAAAAAGCGGTTTGTGGAAGAAGCGCTTATTTTCGTGGCTTATGGAAGAAAGTAAGGAGGGGAAGGGGAAGGAAGGGGAAGGGGAAGCGGTAATGTTTCGAAGTATGTGCATAACAAAGCGTGAATGGAAAGCTGTACAAGTTCAAATTAATTTGTAATGACTTTTGCAGCAGTTGACTCAAATCAATAGTGTGCGCCGCGAGCTTTGTCCGCGTTATTCGTACTTGTACCTCCATTTACAGACGCCACAATCAAAGCAGACTGTTGACTCATGATGGTTGGTTGGTTGGTTGGGGTTTAATGGCACAAATGTTACTCAGGCCATGCTGTGCTAAAGCGAGAGGCAGCTCTAAGAGTTTCCCCGGCAAGCTTTAACTGCTTAAATTTCGCAGTGTACGTTGGTGTAACGCTGCAGACCAGGCACGTACCCAAGGGACCCCCCCCCCCCCCCACCTCTGCCCACATCACCACTCCTTACACACATTCCTAAAGCGCCGTGAATTCAAGCTGGAGACTTGACAGCTATTCGGCGGTCAACATTTTGCTGCCTCTTTCAATCCTTTTGGATGGCGGTAGTTATCGGCATCTCCTGGGATGTGAAGGCCAGTTTTCTCATCGATTCGGTGCACACGCGATTAACTCGAGATGCGTTCAGTTGTCACAATCTATTGCAACGGTCACACGCATCGCAGTTCCTTCGTTAGTTCAACCCTCTTTGTTTAGACTAATCCAGGGACCAGGAAGGGGATTCGGTTCGTTGTAAGCTGGTCTGCATGCTCTTGGAACGAGTTGCGGCAGGAGAAAACGCCAGCTGCCTTTAATTTTTCCTTTTGCCTCATCACTTCCACGAGTGAAGGCTCACAGCAACGCTGGCAGATCCTCGGAAATAGAAAGGAAGAAAATTATACCACGGGAAACAGCGTCCATCATCAAGCCCTGCATCAACCGCTAAACCGATAAGCAATATCGGTTTAGCGAAAGCGAAAAACCAGACGAGGTAATGGGTGACATTCATATGAATGTCACCCATTACCTCGTCTGGTTTTTCGCTAATTGTAGAGCACTTCTCGCGCAAATTGGCAACCGGGAACAAGAGTCGCAAGGAGTTCAGAAATTACGCGATCTACTAAGGGAGAGAGCCGAGGCAACAGCCGAACAGGAAGGAAAAGCGAAAATTAAGAAATTAGCCATTGTTTGTGAAAGCATTTATGGATCAACATCCTTTCATTTAAAAATGGAAGTAGGGAAAGCGCTGCCAGAAATGGAGAATGATTCCGCATGTTTTGAAAGACGCTTCTGCATTTATCAGTCAAGCCACCCGACGTAGCCGCTTCTCTGCTGTGCTTATGTGTTTTTTTTTCTAACCTTCTGCGGTGGGCACAGTACGTCTAGAACCGCAGCGTCCAGCGCTCTACGCGGCAACGCATCGTTATGCAACTTCCTAAATAACAATACAAGTCGGTTTTGGCACTTGGTAGAGCAGTAAATGAGTTCAAAAGAACTGTGATTGTTTTGCAATATATGTGTTTCTATATAATTCTTCCAGAGCTAATTAAAAAAAAACACTACCAGAAATCTTTATTTTAGACTTTCGTTTGTTTACTTGTTCTTGGCAATGTTCTTCCTGCACGAGTACATTTGATGTGGTTCCTTGTTTGTCAAATAAATAAGAGGTGCATCTCACAGGTGTACCCGTGAGATACACCTTATTTCATTTCCCTTTTGCGGGTTTATGCATCTTTATGGCGAACGGTAGGGACTATTCACGTTTGTACTAGTGAAAGTACTCCCCCCCCCCCCCCCCCACACACACACACATTTCATTCTCATAGAAATGTTACCTTGGGTTGGGCCCCCTTCGAAAAAAAAATTGTGGGTACGTGCCCGCTGCAGATGCAACCATCCCTGTGCGATATACGCCCCGCAATAGTCTGTCTGCAATGTCCAAACCTGGAGAAGGATGTATGTCGACTTAAAGCGCTAGGCTAGCAAATTCTCTCTGCAGATATTCTTCCGATTGACAACTGTAAAATATGCGCCGCGGTAGCTCAGTGGCTAAGTTCTACTGCTCAGAACGAGGCCGTGGATTCGATTCCCAGCCGTGACTTATATTTAGGTGCACCTTAAAGAGCCCCAAGTGGTCAAAATTAATTTGGAGTGTTCCACCACGGCATCTCCTGTATCCCCAAATTTGCTCTGGGATGTTGAACCCCATGAATTAATCAATCCTGAAAACTGCAATAGTACATTTGCTTCACCCACACATTATATGAAAGTTGTTCATAAGTTCCACATGCATTCTTGGCTCACTCAAGGACTTTCATAATGCTGGCAATGCTGCATTCCCGTAAGGCATCTCTGGTTTTTGGCTTCCATTGTGAGGGGTAGACAGACATGGGCAGGCACAGGTGTTCTCCAACTATGTGTCTCACAATGTTGGTGTGATGGCCACAGTCATACAAAGGGCGGACACAGTCCAGATCAAAGGTGGATTTTCCAGCTCCACTTTTTGTTGACATTGATCTCAAGTAATTATGAAAGTCTTCGCATTCCATTGAAAAAGCCAAACAACAGCGCT
This sequence comes from Dermacentor albipictus, assembly GCF_038994185.2. NCBI lineage: Eukaryota > Metazoa > Arthropoda > Arachnida > Ixodida > Ixodidae > Dermacentor > Dermacentor albipictus. The sequence continues at coordinate 375,268,974 of NC_091821.1, forward strand.
GATTTGTCCAGCGCAAGCAAGATGAGATGACATTAGCTCTTGTTCATGTCACCTCACCTGTGTGCTATTCCTCCTCATATAGTCAGTGTTTGGTCACTGGCAATGCATCAACAATTTCCACTTTGTTGTTTGCATACAAAATTGTGGGAAAAGCTACAGTATATGTGTACACATGCCTAATTACAGCCACTAAATATGGTAGCCCAATGACTGCTGTATATGAACTGCTATTGCCTGATGTCAGCCGACAGCAGTTCCAAAAATGTTCTCCAGGCATCACCGTACAACCGCAAAAATGAAATTACAATTTGGACTGAGGTGACAAAAGCCTGGTTATCTGTGTGATGAATGCATCTGTGCACCAAGAGGCAGTCTGGGGCCCCTCATGCATTACAAGTTATCCACTTTGTTCCATGCTCTGTGAAGCACTAAAATCAATGGTGCCCACCTTTTTGTGTGCTCAGTATTTGAATAAGAGTATTTCACAAATGAAACACAGTGACCTAATGGGTTTTATGAGGCATTCATCAATTCATATAAAATTTCTCACTTTTATTTAAAAGGATAGCTCACAGACAGTTGCACAGGCGCTGATTCAAGACAGCGTGCAAACTGGTTCAGCTTGAAAGAAAAAAAAAAAAAAAAACAATAACCTTATTAGCTGTAGTCCCTGTTTCTGTAACCACTGTGTTTTGCAAAAAACAAACAAACATTTTCAACAGTGAACAAATGCCCACCATTTATTCATTCAATAGCATCATAGTCATCGTCCTCTTCACGCTTCCGCTTTTTGTCATTGATTTCAGAGGGTGTTTCACTCTTAATGTTGATGATAGGCAGCGGCACCGATGGCTGAGTTGCAGGTTCTGTGGTAGCTGTGGTGATGACAGGTGCAGTGGTGACAGCTTCAGTTGCAGGCACTGCTGCAGCTGTGGTGGGAGCCGGCGGTGCAGGCTGCGGTGCGGCTGTCACTTGCACAATTGGTGTGGGTGCTGCTGATGACACTGCTGTACTCACATTGAGGGGTGGGCCTGCAGTCATTGAAGGGTAATTTAGAAGAACAAACATCTAAAGTCACAGCATATGAAGCTATTTTCTCAGTTACATTTTTTCGTAACCTTACAATCTACTGACAAGCTTTTGTCAGCTTTGGTACACTCAATTTTGATCATGTTTGTTTTAATGAAAAGCTGAATGTTTAGTGAGTGCAAAAGGGTGTAAAATCTTACTTTGGGAAGTTAAAATGTTACAGAAATGATCAAATAGGAAAAGTATTTCTTTTCAGTCATTCAAATGAGAACAATGAAGCTTCATAACTTTAATAATAATAATATTTGGGGTTTTACGTGCCAAAACCACTTTCTGATTATGAGGCACGCCGTAGTGGAGGACTCCGGAAATTTTGACCACCTGGGGTTCTTTAACGTGCACCTAAATCTAAGCACACGGGTGTTTTCGCATTTCGCCCCCATCGAAATGCGGCTGCCGTGGCCGGGATTCGATCCCGCGACCTCGTGCTCAGCAGCCCAACACCATAGCCACTGAGCAACCACGGCGGGTGGCTTCATAACTTTTGTTCTAAGAAAGCGAGAACCATAAAATTACTCTTGTTTCAGTCTTTGATATCTGCAAAATACAATGACATTTTATTCAGCAGGATCTGTGAAGCCAGTTTACTTAGAATGTGACCAAATGATGTTTTCATGAATAATAAGTTTAAAAATTAGTGGCATGGTCTACATAAAAACTGAGTTCATAATTGATATGAGCACATGAAAACACACATTCACTGAAGTTTTCATCATCCTACCTTAAATAATAAAGCACTTTATGTCTAAAACACTCTTCCAACGTTAACTGGGGATGTCTAGCTCAAGTCAGGCCCTGGGTGAAATACATGATACATAATGATGAGCAATTTGCACTTGCAGTAAGCTGTCAGATTTGGGAGACACTGTTGAGTGTTTCTGGGTAAGATCATGCAAGTCAAAGGCAAAGACGCACTGCAGTATGTAGACAAACACCACAAAGAAGCTGGCAGAACTCGAACAGATGATGGCTGCCATTACAAGAAGTGCAAAGCAGAACTTTTGTCAAGACTTTTGAGCAATGAAATTTTGAAATTTTTATATACCGTATTTATTTGAATCGAGACCGACTTCAATTATAAGGTGACCCCCTAAAGTCCGAAGCCAAAAAAAATAATATTACCTAGAATGCAGGCCGAACAAAAAAAGCGAGGACAGCGTTCACAAAATGCAAATGGCATTTATTGAATCTGAACGTGCAGAGCTCATTCAACGTCGTCGTCGCTACTAGACTCATCGCTGTGTTCCTTGTCACTGTCACCTTCAAACAGTGCACTATCTTCGGTACCATCAAGCGCATTAGATACGCTGCACTTTTTAAAGGCACGCATGATCAAAGTACCTGGGATGTCGCCGCATGCTGCAGCTACCCAGCCCGCCAGCTGCGATAGCGATGCACGTTTGATGCGGCCCATTGCCGTTAGCATGTGATCTTCGTCAGTCAACCAGTTTGTGTAATATTTCTGCAGACGATCCTTGAAAGGTTTGTTGATGCAGACATCAAGTGGCCGCAATTGGCCCATCATGCCGCCCGGTATGACAGTGAGGTCCGTGTTCGCTTGGGCAAGCGCAGCCTTCACATTGTCGGTCAAGTGCCCACGGTAAGAGTCGACGACAAGGAGCGAGTTCTTTGTCAAAAGGGCTCCTGGACGCCGTCGCCACACAATATTAACCCACTGGGATTGAGGGTTAGCCTCCCAACCCCCGCCACCCCTTAACCCCATCAAGGACACAATAAAGTTTTATCTCTCTCTCCACCATCGCACCCGTCGTCCACCCGTTCTCATTTGCGGCACAATGACATTTCTTGGAAAAGTTTATCGAGCAGGCAGTGTCTTCCTTTTAAATATCATATAAGGAGGTGGTTTATGTCCATCAGCTGTTCAGCACAGCATCACAGTAGCGCGCTGCTTCTCATAGCCTGCACAGCGCACCTTCACCTCCTTGGCACCCTTTTCATTCACGGTGTACGCCACTGGCATATTAAAATACACAGCCGTCTGGCCAAGGTGGTAGCCTGCCGCTTCTCTCTTTCGCAGCACGTAGCACTGAAAAGCTATCGGCTTTTCTTCGAAATCGCTTGGCAGCTTCTGGGTGATTAAAGTGCGACGTCGGAGGCTGAAGCCAAAGCGCTTCATGGATTTCTGAGCCAGCCCAGGCTGGCTTTGCATCGAGGTTGCTCCGTATCTGTGCTATCTGAAACTATTGAAAATTTCATTGCAGTCGGCCTATAGAAGGATGCTAAATAAAATTAACTATATTAAGTTTAAAGAAACAGATTGATTATTACTGAAGAAAATGAAGGCTTTTTGTAAGTTTTACACCAAAACCTCAGCGCCGGTGCGTCAGCGTGACGTCATAGACTTTGAAGTAATTTCTTGTACTTGGGTCATTTAGATGCAGAAAAGCTTCTTGAAGATTGCTATGGTATTTCTCTGTCTTTCTTAGAATGCAACATAGTCCTTTACCAGACAGAACAATAGGCTAGACAGAAGCAGGTGCTGTTGAAAATGCATCATGTCACGGCAAGATGGTGTGGGACTTCAAAGTGTCATTGCCATCTGCATTAAGTTTTTATATCTTTTGGGATGACGAATCTTCCTTTTACGGCAAGAGCAGCTGGTGTACCACTACAGAAGCGCAATTTACTAGTACAGTTTAACTTAATATCTCTGTTCAATATCTCTATTTAGGTACCTTTACTGCTTCAAGTGATAGATCTCATAAAGGGGTGACTCACGTTGAGAGAGTTTGATGATGGGAGTCGGATGCGTTTTGTTGGTTGTGGCAGGACGAGACACAATTGTCACTGTTGGTGCAGCTGCTGACTTGCTGACGACAGCCAGTGTAGCACCTGTCTTGCTGTTAAGGCTCAATGCAGGTGTGACTTTTGATAAACCTGTAAGAGAGCAACTTCATAAGGTGCTTTTCACAGACATGTAGTTCAGCCCCACCAGAGAGAGAGAGAGAGAGAGAGAGAGAGAGAGAGAGAGAGAGGTGCTGAATTTAATAAGACACTAGAGAACACCAATCCAATGGATTGCATAAGCATGAATTAGCACAAGGAATGAATTATGACATTAATGTTTTTAATCACCTTTTAATTAAACACCTTTAATGCCTCATGGTGTGAAGGCAGCCAGCACAGAACATCACAGCAGCAACAGAGGTAAGAAGCACACAAGGACTTCTTCCGTGCTTATTAACACATCTCACTTACATCTTACATTTATGTGTAAACAGGCACAATGCATAATGCATTTCATGTATAGCCACTAGCCTGCGTTTACAAAGAAACAGTTCTCTTAGTCACATGTTTGTTGCTGCAGCTTTTCAGCTTGCTTTGCCATATAATATTTAATCACAGTTCTGAAGGTAGCACTTTTCCTAGTTTGCTTAAGAAGGCAAAAGTAATTCCTGTCTTTAAAAAAGGTATGATAAATCATCATCATCATCAGCCTAGTTAGGCCCACTGCAGGGCAAAGGCCTCTCCCATACTTCTTTAACTACCCTAGTCATGTACTAATTGTGGCCATGTTGTCCCTGCAAACGTCTTAATGTCATCCGCCCACCTAACTTTCTGCCGCCCCCTGCTACGCTTCCCTTCCCTTGGAATCCAGTCCATAACCCTTAATGACCATTGGTTATCTTCCCTCCTCATTACATGTCCGGCCCATGCCTATTTCTTTTTCTTGATTTCAACTAAGATGTCATTTACCCACGTTTGTTGCCTCACCCAATCTGCTCTTTTCTTATCCCTTAACGCTACACCCATCATTCTTCTTTCCATAGCTCGTTGCGTCGCCCTCAATTTCAGCAGAACCCTTTTCGTAAGCCTCCAGGTTTCTGCCCCATATGTGAGTACTGGTAACACACAGCTGTTATACACTTTCCTTTTGAGGGGTAGTGGCAACCTGCTGTTCATGATTTGAGAATGCCTGCCAAACGCACCCCAGCCCATTCTTATTCTTCTGGTTATTTCAGTCTCATGATCCGGATCCGTGGTCACTACCTGCCCTAAGTAGATGTATTCCCTTACCACTTCCAGTGCCTTCCTACCTATCATAAACTGCTGTTCTCTTCCGAGACTGTTAAACATTACTTTAGTTTTCTGCAGATTAATTTTCAGACCCACCCTTCTGCTTTGCCTCTCCAGGTCAGTGAGCATGCATTGCAATTGGTCTCCTGAGTTACTAAGCAAGGCAATATCATCAGCGAATCGCAAGTTGCTAAGGTATTCTCCATTAACTTTTATCCCCAATTCTTCCCACTCCAGGTCTCTGAATACCTCCTGTAAACATGCTGTGAATAGCATTGGAGAGATCGTATCTCCCTGTCTGACGCCTTTCTTTATTGGGATTTTGTTGCTTTCTTTATGGAGGATTACGGTGGCTGTGGAGCTGCTATAGATATCTTCCAGTATTTTTACATATGGCTCATCTACACCCTGATTCCATAATGCCTCCATGACTGCTGAGGTTTCGACTGAATCAAACGCTTTCTCGTAATCAATGAAAGCTATATATAAGGGTTGGTTATATTTTGCACATTTCTCTATCACTTGATTGATAGAGAAATAGAGATTGAAAAAAGATTGAGATAGAGATTGATAGATTGATTAATATCACTTCTTCTGGCGTTACCTGTGGGATTTCGAATTCCTCTAGGCTATTCTCTCTTCCACTATCGTCGTGGGTGCCACTGGTACTGTATAAATCTCTATAGGACTCCTCAGCCACTTGAACTATCTCATCCATATTAGTAACAATATTGCCGGCTTTGTCTCTTAACGCACACATCTGATTCTTGCCTATGCCTAGTTTTTTCTTCACTGTTTTTAGGCTTCCTCCGTTCCTGAGAGCCTGTTCAATTCTATCCATATTATAGTTCCTGATGTCCGCTGTCTTACGCTTGTTGATTAACTTGGAAAGTTCTGCCAGTTCTATTCTAGCTGTAGGGTTAGAGGCTTTCATACATTGGCGTTTCTTGATCAGATCTTTCGTCTCCTGCGATAGCTTACTGGTTTCCTGTCTAACGGCGTTACCACCGACTTCTATTGTGCACTCCTTAATGATGCCCATGAGATTGTCGTTCATTGCTTCAACACTAAGGTCCTCTTCCTGAGTTAAAGTGGAATACCTGTTCTGTAGCTTGATCAGGAATTCCTCTAGTTTCCCTCTTACTGCTAACTCATTGATTGGCTTCTTGTGTACCAGTTTCTTTCGTTCCCTCCTCAAGTCTAGGTTAATTCGAGTTCTTACCATCCTATGGTCACTGCAGCGTACCTTGCCGAGCACGTATTAAGTGATTAGTGAGTGAGTGATTATTAAGTGAGTGAAATTAAGTGATTTAACTGACACTATTCTACAACTTTCGCTAGTTCATTGTTCAGTTTAAAGAGTAAGGTTAAAAAACTATCAGACATGGAAATATTGGTATCATCAGCATACAAAATAGCATTAGAAAGGTCAAGAGCATCGGGTAAATCGTTAATGTAAATGCAAAACAAGGGTCCCAGTATTGAGCCCTGTGGTACCCCTTGATTAACTTTCAACTCGGAATAAGCACCGCCTACACAGACTGTTTGCTTACGGTCATGTTAGTAATATTTAAAAAAAAGTTAAAGCTGGGCCTGTTATACCTAAGATTCTAGTTTGACAAATAAAATGGTATGATTAAGAGTGTCAAAAGCTTTAATAAAATCTAAAAATACTGTGCAAACAAATTTACCTCTGTCAGTAGAACACCTTATGTAATCGGTTAATGCAATAAAAGCTAAGCTGGTCGAACTGCCAGGACAGAAGCCGAATTGGCAAGATTTTAACAATTTAAGCTTTGTTAAGTAGCTGTTCATACGTTTCAGAAATAATTTCTCGATAAGTTTACTAATGGAGGACAAAATAGAAATTGGGCAATAATTAGACACCATAGATTTATCAAAAAAAAAAAGGTAAATCTCTGGTGTCTAATTATCGCCCAATTTCTATTTTGTCCTCCATTAGTAAACTTATCGAGAAATTATTTCTCAATTATCTCAATTTTGTTGTGCACTATGATGTGAATATGTTTTACGTATCCCACAAAAAATGCAAAACAAATTGATTAGTACTGAACTGGTTGATAAAACATAATTATAATCCCTATGTCTAAACTTTTTGACAATACGGTTACAATGCAGCTTCAATTGCTGCCACAACTCGTGGCCTTCTTTTGAAACAATGTGGCAGTTCTCAATCCAGTTAATGTTTACACACATTGTGCAGTTCAGCCTGATATTATTGCGGCCTCTTGCTATTGGAGTGGAAGCATTTGGCTATGCTCAAGAGCATAATTTTGTCTGTTAATAATCTTGCATGATCAACTTACACAACACAGTTTTGTGAAGCACGAGAATACTTCAATAAAGAGTGGCTGAACTGCAGCATTTGCATATACTACTGTTGCTGTCAAATTGATCAATAGAGTGTTAAAACAATAATGAATTTTCAAGCTGCTCTGTGTACATGCACATTGTAATTTCGGCAGGCATTCTGCTGATATGCAAAGCATGCCAATTGTAATTTCACATTCATGTAAAAGGTTATCAATCTATTGTTCACAGGCATTAAATGAGAAAGTGCTCCTGGGGTTGCAAATTTAAAATAGCACAGAAGCTTTTCCTCTCGTCAACAAAGGTGTGATGCTTTCGTTAACATTTTGCAACACCAAATAGCAGCAACTACTACTGATAACCTGCATCTCATTGAATAAAAAGAGAAGATTGGTGAAGCTTAATGTGCACATTTAGTAACATGAAAAAATAAAAGTAAATGAACACGCAGAAAACCACTATTTTATTGACTGTCTTTTTATTGTGTCTGTTTTACTTTTCCTTTATTGTTGATTGATATCAGTAATGAGGCTTTCAGAAACACTCACCTGCTGCGCTGTTTGCTTGCATAGTTAGCCCTAGCTGTGGTGGAAGACCAACCTGGATTCTCGGCTGTTGGAAGGACAGAAAAAAAAAAGCAAACTGTGAGCAAGCTATAACAGCAAGAACTTCTAAAGAGCATAACTTGAATCCTGTATTGCTATGAGCACATGCTGCCACATCACTCCCGCAGCTGCTTTGTAACGTGACATGAATGGACTGTTTCCAAAACTGCATTGATACTAGATAAGTTATGCAATTTATTTCAGCTACAGGCTCTGAGATTTTAACAACACACACCTCTTGCCACTTGGCAACTCCATCCAAGCTACAACTATTTATGACCACAGTCATTAACAGATACATTTTTACATTCAATTGTTGGTGTTCTTTTATAGGAAGTTATATTTCAAGTACTAATTTGAGTGTGCCTGAGCAAGTGCGGGACTATCGCAACAACATTACCTAACCTCTCATTGTTTGATTTCTTAAATTATTCTATTTTGCTGTAGAAAAACACCTGAGTTGCACCAAAAGCACTTGTAGGCGATGTCTCAACATTAAAAAATTAGTTTTGTACCATTTGCTATACCAGGAAGAAGTTCGTGGGTTTGTTGTCCAAAACTGAAACAGTCATCCAGTGCAAAAGAATGCCTTTATATCTGCAAGCTGCGGATATATCCGCGCATGAAGCGGTAATGGAGCGCAACGCTAAGTTGCAGTTTAATCAAAACATTGCAATCACAACCATTCAAGTGCGTAACTGTGAGAGTTAATCTTCCCCCGAATCACAGAAGGTTGTCAGCATTCGGGGCTCAATTCACGTCGAATATGTGAAGTTGCACTGTGCAATATTTCGCAGTCAATTGGAAAAACGCTTACAGTAGGGTCATTTTAAAGACCACCCGGTATGAACGCTGAGCCCATTGTAAACTTGTATGAAGAACTTATGGCGACACAAAATGATATTGTACCCCTAGGAGGTGACCTTAATGCTCCGGACGTACTGTGGAATGGTGAAGAACCCACATTTTTCAGACTCATCATTGCACGACACCCTGGGAAGCTTTGTTAACAACTTAAACTTATCTCAGTATGTGTTAGAGCTGACAAAGGTATGCTCAGGCTCATCAAGCGCTCTGGATCTTCTATTCACAAATGAATCTACCATTATAAAGGATACAACATGTGCGCCTGGCATAAGCTACCCCAAAATATTTATATCTTCTTTCAAGTACCTGCATCGGCATAAATGTAAATAGTCGCAAAGAAAAGTGTACTTCTACAATCAAGGCAATTAGGACGCAATCCGGGACGAGCTAGACCTTCTTTTATTCCACGTTTGATGCAAAATGCAGTAGTCGTGACGTCAACGATGCATGGTTGCTCCCGAGATCTAAAGGCCTAACTTTGATGGAATAACACGTCCCAACTAAAATATTTAGCTTGAAGAGACAAAGGGATAAGCCATGGATGACGCATGAAATTCGCAGCATTATTAATAAAACATGCCGCTTCTTTGTTCGCTTTCGTAAGGTCAAACAAGTTGCCATCCCAGATAAAATTTCCGGACTTCAGTGTTTTTCATGAGCAAAATTCGTCAAGCCAAAAAAAATTTCTTTGAGGATATGGAAGCTTCCATAAAACGTAACAGCAAATCAATTTGGAAATTTGTTCGGCGTAATTGTGAACAAGATATAGGTATACTGCATCTTCTTACAGTGTACAGAACTATTACGGATAATGAACACAAAGCTGTCGCCCTAAATAATTACTTCAAATCAGTGTTTTGGGCAGACTCGCCCAGAGATAGTGCCGTTTTGCCAGATGTTAACACAACTGATGGACGCAATTTCACTCTCTGAAGAAGGAATCTTCCTCCTCCTGAGTGCCATAAATCCCAGCAAAGCAAATGGCCCAGACGTGGTATCGAACCGCATTTTGAAGGAATGTGCATGCCCCAGGAGTTGCCTTCTCCATCGCCTGTTTGCACTTTTGCTGAACATGGGAACAGTTCCAGACGAATGGAAAGTTGCAAAAGTAGCAGTTTATAAAGAAGGATCTAAAAATAATGTTGAAAATTACAGCCCAATTGCTGTTATGCGAAGCATCAAAAATATTGGAGCATATCTTGTATACCAACATAGTCAACCATCTCAGTGAGCACAAGTATTTTTTCCAGAACCAGCATGGATTTCGCCAGAGCTTCTCTTGTGACACACAATTGGTTGAATTTCATTTTGACCTTGTGTCTGCAATTGATGAAGGATTGGTGGTAAATTTCGTTTTCTTAGACTTCAGGAAAGTGTTCAACCAAGTCAGTCATGGTTGCTTATGCTACAAGCTAGCCCACCATGGTGTTCCTGAAGATGTGTTTAAATGGCAGGAGAGCTACTTTTCTTCTCGTAGTCGGCTTACCATTGTCAATGGTTCGAAATTGTCATCAGTTCCTGTCACGTCTGGAATACCGCAGGGATCGGTGTTAGGCCCTTTGACGTTCTTAATCTTCATCAATGACATATACAAAAAAATTACCGTATTTACTCGCATAATGATCGCACTTAAAAAAAAAATTGACGCAAATTCAGGGGTGCGATTACTATGTGGGTTAAATTTCCCGAGAAAAGAAACATCTTTTTTCATCCCGTGTTTGCTGCGGGATGACAACGGGACAACAAGCAGGCAGCTGCTGCTGTCAGTGCGGGACACCAAAACAAAAATGGCGGCCGGCGGAGCAAGCCGAACGCGATTATTTTTCTTCTCGTGAGTACATTACGCGCATTGAAAGTTTCTTCCGTATCAGTAACGAATAGTATTGTTAATATCGGCAAGTTTGTGACAATAATGTTGCCATGTGCACTTTAAGAGGACAGACCCCCCCCACTGTGATGCTCTCGGAGCAAATACGGGTTTTTGTAGTAAATAAATAAGGAAATAAACAAAAAATATTTCTTACTTGGTGTGCTTTTCATTAACTTATTTGGCTTATGATGCTTTACAGTGATAAAGCCAGTGTACAGTTATTCAAAAGCTTGTTTCAATATAATCAAACAATCATTTATTTACTGTGCCCAGGAACAACCATGATATATGAGAGGTGGCGCATGCATACACCGAAAACACACAAACTGCAGGGGAATAAAGTAAAAAACATCAATAAAGAGAACAATTTTGAAAAGAGTGTACATATAACAAGGTGCAAATACAAAAGACAAAGGAGGAGAAGGGCAGTTGAACGATATGTGAAACTAATACACAACAATGCAAAGCTCGGAAACAATGACAGCAAGTTATGAAAAACACCTGAGATCATGAAAATAAGTGTTATAAAGACTCGGAGTTCTGTGGATGGTTGAGTGTTGGTGATGACAGGCAGAAACAAGGGAAGGTTCATGTTCTCTGGTGACCTTGCGGAGAATACGAAACTTGCTATACTGCTGCGGAGTTTGGGGCTGGTGAGGATACCGTGAAGGAGTTGGAAAAGAAACAGAAGGTCAGTGCCATTACATCAACAGTGCAGTAAGGGCAATGACAATAATCCAACAGAGCTAGAACAAGCTCCAGTGTCCGTGTTAGCAAAGTGGGTATGCTAATGCTTAGAAACTTTTTCTGGACGCGATCTATAATGTTGGATCTAGAAATGCTATTCCAGACGACCGACGCACATCCGAGTTGAGGAAGACAGATTGTTGTACAACTTGTGAAAGAGTGTAGGAGAATTTAATTCCCTTGATAGTCTGCAAGCAGAGCCAAGAGAGCACATACCCCGCATTACAATATGTTTAAGGTAAGCAGAAAAGTGTAAGGTTGCATTAAAAAGTATACCGAGATCATTGATCTTACAGACCTCACACAATGGTACAGAATCTACAGAAGAAGAAAAAGAAATGCTTGCTGCTTTACGTGTGAAAATTATGACCTTGTTTTTAGCAGCATTTAATGTAAGGTTATTATTTTGCACCACTCAGAAAAAGAAAACAGGTAAGTGTGTAGGATGCAACAGTCATCAACAGTATGAATTTCCTTAAAAATCTTGATTTCATCGGCATATAGAAGGAACAAAATTCCAAATAATGGAAAGAACATCCTTAAAGAATACTTTTAACTTGATAGATGCCACTATTTTCTACGTAAACAGAAGACGTTTGGCCATTGACATTAACATAACATGATCTACCAAGAAGATAACTGTGTAAGAGATGGAAAATTGACAGGTCAACACCACAGTGCGTAAACTTGATCAGAAGCACTGAGTGGCCGACTACATCAAAAGCTTTGCAGAGGTCACAGTAAACGGTGTCAACTTGCTCACTTTGAAGCACCGGCATGGAGATCTGTGTCATGAAACCCGCGAGACTTCCGATAGTGGGGCGGCTGGTGTGAAATCCATGCTGATCAGGTATCGATAAGTTTTTCACAGTAAAAGACAATATGTTGTGATGGGCAAGCCCAAAAACCTTAGATGTAGCATAGAGAAGACAAACAGGGCAATGATTCGAGACACTGATGTTACAGCCAGACCTAGATACAGGAAGAACATGAGCAGTCTCCCACATTTGAGGGAAAGTAGAAGTATTCAACCAGTAATTAAACACAGATGTCAATATTGGAGAAATATACTGCTGTAAGCTTTTAGAATTGCAGAGAAGATGCCATCAGGGCCGCAGGATTGAGAAGTCTTCAAGTGCTTAAGTCATTGGCTGATGAGCTTTTTAGTCAAACGACGCAGCACAAGATGTAGGAATCGTCTTTTGCCGCTGGGCGACATCAGTGTTGAAACCTCAAGCTTTATATAATAATAATAATAATAATAATAATAATAATAATAATAATAATAATAATATGTGCCCAGTTGACAAATGAAAGCTGCCACTGGGTACAACATCAGCACTTCTTTTTATATGTTTTAGCATTTTCCTAGTTTGTAAAAAGCAAAAAACCATTGCGCAGGTCAAACAGAATGCCGATAACAAAGCTTGCTGCCAATTTGAGGTCCAGCGCTTTACAAGCTTTTCATGTTCATGCAGCTTCGGCAGAGAGCTAGGAAATGAACTTTTCATAACGCTTGACGAATTCAGTCCTTTCGTGTGGTATTTGCACTATAAATTAGCCACCGATAGTTGCACACGCCGGGGAGGGTATGTATGCATGCATGTATGTATGTATGTATGTATGTATGTATGTATGTATGTATGTATGTATGTATGTATGTATGTATGTATCATATATATATATATATATATATATATATATATATATATATATATATATATATATATATATAAGGCAACTCGATGTCCGCTCACCTTTTTCGCAGACTTCAATCGATAGTTGCAAGCAGTAAGGCTGTACCTATCAGGCGGAAGACGGGGTCCAGCATTCGCTTTTATAAGTGGTAGCGGCGTGCTGTTCTTCTGACGCGCGATTTCCATCAATAGCTGGAAAAGAAGCATGAAGAGCAACGCTTATACAACGACTACGCCGCGATAGACCGCGCTAACAACATACGTCTCTCGGTGGCGGCGACGTGAACGTTTTTTCTGCTTGCATCTGAATAGCCAAACGCACGTCATCGACGTCAACAGCTCTCTTCTTCGCATGGTTCGAAAACAATCTGGCGTCCTCGAGGATATTCGTAACATAACCTGAGTGAGATTAGGGGAAAAAAGAAAGATAAGTTAAGCCCCACACCTAACATATCCCAACGTCAAGTACCACCAAACGAACTACTCACGGTAAGTGAACTCCAGCATCTGATTTATGACTCTCGGTTCATAATCCAATATCCCCATGTCCTTCAGTATTGCACTCATGACTTGGGCATCCTTCGGTGTGCTTTTCGGGGCCGCCATCGTATGGCAGTTATATGGATAACAAGCGACAGCCTAGAATGAAGCACCATGCGAGCTAAAACACTGGTTTAAAAAACGAAGTGTGAACAGAGGCACAAGCTGGCACAGACTTCCAGCCCACCAGCTACACTAGCGGCCATGCTAACAAGCCGACAAGTGACCGGATTTACACACCGGAAAATGATGATGCTGCTGCTGCTGCTGCTGCTGCCGCGCAGCGGAGCAGGTCAAGTGGATGGGCGTCTGTTCGCAGCACGGAAGTCGAGGCGGAAAGCCCATGAAAAGCCTGTCAACTGTACGGCTGCTCGATGAAAACGCACGTTTCCATCAAATGAATCATGGCTCATTTGCGGTGCTCCGTACAGGGAGCTCACTATGACAGGAGTGGCTACTGGTGTCAGTTGTGCTCTAGATAGTCGAATCGGTCGCTACACGAGTACCTCAGCTTCATGCCTGCTTGTCCCATGACAAAATCATCCACCTAGAAAAAAATACTGAACAGACGTTTGTTTTGTTACCACTGTGCGTGCCGTGTCCCACTCTCGCGCGCAGGTGCGCTGACTAGGACAATATCACACGAGCACTCTCACTCACATCAACTTTAGGGGTTTGTCATGATGTTTAGTTAGTTCTGTGCAGCAGATCAGCGACGTACGGTTTTGTTGTTTTGGTCGCTTCGCAGGCAGAGCGTCATGCACAAGTTACCCGCTCCTGGAACAGGCGACTTCGCTCCCTGAAACGCTGCTTTCTACAGATGACAGGTGGCAAACCAAGTTTATGCTTCCGCCGTCGCGGCAGCGTATCCCCATAGAATAAAGAAACAACTTGCATCCCCATAAGCGCAGGCAAATTTGCACTATTTACTTAGAGACCAGGCGCCTCATTAACGAAGTCGCGATCATTATGCAAAATTTGAACAAAAACAGTGCAGCGGTGAGCTCAAAATCTTTTTTTGAACACGCACAGCCAAATATTCAGGACCCTATATACATATCATATCACATAAATTTGGTTAAATTGATCATGATGATAGTGATCTGAAAGAAAAACTTTTGATTCTGCTTTTTATTTGGTCAGGCCACGCTGTCTGGCCACGATGTCTGCTTGGATTCCTCTTTTTTCTCTCTCAACGCAGAGCATGCACCGGAAGTTGCCTCCCATTCATAACAAAACGGAATGCTTGAATTAAAAATAAAACACGAACGTTCATTAAGAGCACTGCTGAAGAGGAAAATACAACCGCTGAAGCCACACCATGGGTGTTCCGTGGCCAAACTGTTTCTGCTCGATCATTCAGTGTAAAGACAGTAAAAATGATAACGGCACCACACCGGCGCCAGTTCTGCGGTAGACGATAAAAGCAAAGGTTTAGGGCGCTTGCCACTTGGAGATTAGCGTGGCAATCTTGGCTTACTTTGCGGTCGCTCGCAGTTAAAAGAAAAGGCGTTGAGAGGTTGAAAGTCGCACGGACGAGCCAGTGGGGCGGCGCAGTATTTCCACGTGATGGCGGAATCAACAGGTGACGCAGCAAGCCGCCGTACTGGCGCCTTCTGGAAGAGAAAATATTATGTGATAATAACTGGTGCAAGCGTTGGAATAGGAAGAGCTGTAGCTCAAGCGTTCAGCCAAGAAGTCGCCGAGAAATCTGTGTTTGTCATCACCGGTCGCAACGCCGAGAATCTCAATGAAACCAAACGCCTTGTCGGCCAAGTTGCTCCTGGCGTTGAAGTCATTGCAGAAGTTATGGATCATTCCAAGGCCACTTTTGATGATTACCGGAAGCTGATAACGGACACATGGGCCAAGATATCTGAGGCAGACGGCGTTGTGTTGGTTCACAATGTAGGCACGGTCGGTGATGTGCACAAGTATGCAAGCGCCTTCACTGACGAGAAAGAAATTGACGACTACTTCCACCTCAACTTAACCTCCGTTATGACGCTGACTTCAGCCTTTCTTGAACAGTTTCCAAACAGTTTCACCCTTTCTCGAACCATTATCAACATTTCATCACTTGCCGCTGTAAAGCCACTGGCTGGGGCAAGCATTTATTGCACTGGTAAGAAAAAGTATTTGCGCCAATTGTATTGAAAATCACCATGCACGCAATAGGAAATAAGTAGTAGTGAGATTAAGAACAAGTAATTCTGCACGTGTTATTCTATCCGTTAAGGCTATATAGCAATCATAATGGACTAATCTGTTAAATTTAGTTAAACCGCGAATAAAAATCATGTTTGTGGGCAATATCTGTAGTTTTCCCTGTTTTTTCCATAGGTTTAAGTTGTGTTCTTCAACTGTGAAAAAAAAAAATAGCATTTCTCCATGTGCTCAAATTCATCCTTTTTAAGCTAGTCCAAGTTTTTCAATTGTGTCAGAGCAAACGAAAAAAAAAAAAAAATACGGACATCAATTCTGTGTATAGATTATTAAGCTGTAGCGTTCTCTTGAATATCATTTAATGAGATTGTACTGGGTAAACACTCAACGAAGGAGCTTATTGAAAATCACTTTGCTGCTGCAACCTTCCTTCCCATCTTCCTTACCTTGGGAATTGATGCTGCTGCATAGCTATAGTGCTCATAAGTGCATCCATATGATCACCCAGAATAGTTGGTAGCCAATGATGGGTCATTCATGCAGCTTTGCCCAAACTCTTCTATCATGACTGATGGTGCACTTATATTCACTTAAAATGGCTGCATTGTGAAGACAACTGTCAAGTCTGTTCCCCATAACTTATCATACTTTCAGACTGCCCTTTCTTCTTTTGTAACATTTCTCAATTGTGTAATTTCCTGTGTACAAAAACAGTTCTTTGTTTAGGTGTTAAATTACTGACAAGTTTAGGATTACCAACCACTACAGGCAGCACTATAACATAGCAGTTTATATTCTCAAAGTTTGAAGACAGAAGCAATTTAGTATGTGAATGAAGAATTAATTATTATAAAGAACTGTGCTGTCACAGGAGTGCTGTGTCGATGTTGGCTTCTTTATTTCAAATGAAGCAATACTTCGCATCTATTTTGCCTTATTAGCTACACATAAAATTGTAGCTTAGTATGAGTGACTACAAGAAAAACAAATATGAAAATGTTTACTTTGCAAAAAAAAAAAGATTCTGCCTGTTAATAACGCGGATTTCAATGCTGCTAGCTGTTTTAAAGCATAATATCATTACAATAGAACTCCTCTGTATATTTCATATTCTGAGCTCATTTTAAAATTTAGATGCTGCTTTTCAGAAATTTCTAGTGGCTACCGCATCATTGACACAGAAATTTAGTGCTTCTAATATGCAAAATAGTGATGTGTACGTCCCAAAGCTTTATAGTGATTATATATTAGTCATTCCAACATAATCTCTCATACATTTTGAATCAATATCAACCTTTAATTATACTTCTTCATCAAAGAACTTTTGAATGAGTTTCTATAAACCTGTGATCATCACCGGGTTTCATTATATTTGTATATTTTGGAGTCTAACTTTTTTTAGCATTTTTATATATATTTTTTTCGAATTCTTTTGTCATGCTTTTGCCAGGTGAGGGTGCCAAAGGTCGTTTGTAGTGAACAATTTCAAATATAAATCTTCGTTTAATGACGAAAACAGTGCTAATTTCAATCAATACGAGACACAATCTTTCCATCGGCGAGGCCATCTCGAGTCATGTTCTGAATAGTTGTCTGTCCACTTAAATCGTTTGCCTGTGGTAGTGTTATAGTTGACAGGTCTAAGTGATAACTTTTTGATTACGTGCCTATATATACAGCCTTTAATATGGCATTACATGATAGTTATTGCCATACCCATTTACTTTTATTGAGATGTCTCTTTTGTTTAAATGATCATTGGCAAATTTCTTGGCTTGTGATTGTATACTAGGTGCAGTGTACCTACACACAATATCAGGATGTTGAGCTAAAAAATCAGGATATTGAGCCTAAAGTACTCTTGCATCCAATATTAGTGGTCATGAATGTTAGAAGACACTGTATATATAACTTTTTTCTTGTATCATTCCTTACAGGGAAAGCTGCTCGACAGATGTACTTCAAAATTATTGCAGCAGAAAATCCATCGGTGACAGTTCTCAATTACTCACCAGGCCCTGTAGACACAGCCATGCATCAAGCATTGCACCACGGAGTAAAGGAGATTGCTGCTGTGGCAAAAGGTAACATCAAAAAATGCATCCATGTACACACACTTGTGCTTGTACACATGCGCACTTGTGTGCACCGAAATATATTTACAAGTGCCATTTTCACATGTTATGGAGGCAGTTTCATATTGCTTGAAATTTATGCCCATTTCAAAATCTGCACTAATTCTTCTATAGTGCAAAAGAGTTAAGCTTATCTTGTTCCTGGTGCCTTGTCTACAGATGTTTTATTTGTTTGACTTGGACAGGATTAGCCAACTTATTCTGTTCAACACAAAGTACACATAGCAGCTAACATTGTTGTCTCTGCCCAAATAATAATTATTTGAAATGGTTCTAACTTCTAGACATCAAATGCTAATTGATTAACTCTTGTACACATTACTCGGCATTGAACACACAGAAAGAAGTGAGTTCTGCGCTGATTTAGTGTATGTGTCTTATGTGCCCTCTCAATGCATATTAAGTGCTATGCGTGGCTTACATTAGTAATCTGCTCTGCACTTGTGTTTCAGCCTTAAACACCAACACATTTGTTGCTAATATGGTTTAGTTCTTTGTTATGCCATTAATACAGCCTTGTTTTTAGGCTCCACTTGGCAGTTATATTATTGATATTGCTTTCTTGGTTGCAGAGCAAAACTGTATGTTAGACAAAGGATGCTGCTAACGGTTTTCAGTACAATTCCCCCAAAAAATTTTTGTGAGTGAGAATAGCAAATGCCTAAAGCTGTTAACATTATTTCAAGATTATATCCTTCTTTATACATGAAGTAGCTGAGAGAACACATGACTGAATGCTAGAGGTTCTGACGGCTAGCACCCTGAGTAACAATATGCTTGTATGAATGAAGAATGCACTTAATGCTTAACTATCTAGTATTTTCCGCTCTCACTACCTGTATGTGTGGCATGTCAATTCACATATAAAATAGTTCTGATGCTTGCTTCATATACATTTTTCAGTGGACACTTCATGCTTCTTAGGCTTTGTGTACCTTCGACATTCCTTGTAGAACATGCTATAGCTTGAATATGAGGATTTGTGGGAACGTACATAGCGTTTCATGGGGCTCCTCATTCTCGAGTGTAGCATTAGCCCAGCAGCCTAGAGCTGGATCTGGTAGATCCGCAAGAAGGGCCTGGGTAGTGACAAAGTGGCATAGAATGCAAGAACAGGACATTTATATACTGTGTTATGGAAAGGGCAGCTTGCTCCAATTTCCATAATCTGCTAGGAAAAAAATGTTATGATTCTCTCCTTCAATTAGGTGGACTGCTTTTATGCCTTCCCAGGGACACTCTCACTCAGGAGAGGGAAGGAACTGTTAGCCGAAGCATGTGTCGCTGGTGCTCACTTGTCATGTATGGGCTTGCTGTGCCCTAGGTGCCGTGTTGGAGCCTTTCTGAGTCAACCGTCACTTGCTCTCCCACACATAATGTGAATTAGAGAGAAAGGGAGTACGTTTCACACAGACGCACAAATGCATACACAGACCACTATGCACGTGGACATGATACTACTGAAAATGTGGTACTTTCAGTATTCTGAAGTGTTCAAAATGTCTTATCTTGGTGTCATTTTTGGCTGTGTGACAAGAATGTTCATTCCAAGGGCCATAAGAATAACGCCTTCAGAGTGCCTGGCAAGTGCGGTGCAACTCATTTTCATTCTTTCTTTGGCAGCCACTCTCAAGTCACAAACAGCGACATACTGATATTTTCTAAGAAAGAGTATATAAGACTGGTTCAACAGCGCTAAGTCTGGTATCAGATATCACTGACCTATCAGGTCAAAAATATGTGGATAACTAAGAAGCTTGAGGAGAATCTAAAGTTAGTGCAGTAAGCAACAGAATTACATATGATAGGCATAATGTTCAAATGAAGGCAAAATATTCTAGTTGAGATTAAGAATAATGGGGTTGGAAAGATTGCACAATGCATAATGAAAATAACTGGTGGCCTATAAGAGCAGCATAATGGCTGCCATGGGTAACGAAATATTGTTGAGAGCAGCAGATGATTAGACTAGACAGAGAGCGATAAGAAAATTACAGACATAGGATGGCTTTGGTGGATATAAAACTGGGGTAATTGGAGGTATCAGGATACCTGTAGGATTTGTTTGTCCTTCAATGAACTTGTTCAAAGGTGGTAATGATGCATTGAATGGCATGAGTTCGATTTTTTGAGTGCCTTTGATCTTTCAGGTGCAAAGGAATCTGGTATGCTTCTGACTCCGGATGCTACAGCTCTTCGTCTGGTTCAAATTCTTGGGGCTCAGGAATTTCAGTCTGGGGATCATGTCGACTACTTTGATCGAACCTAATGCGTTGAGAATGTCGTGTTCATTCTATGGCCATTTGTTTTGCTCGGCATTTCTTCCGGGGTTACAATTTGTAACTGTTTTTTCAAACTGAACTAGACGTGCATTAAGGATATTGATGATTGATCATATTACATGTGGTTGATGTAAGCAAAGCATCAGAAGCGTATGCATGGATGCAGGCACAATTAAAAAGCAACCGCAACTTTTTTGTCCTTTGCAGTAAACATTAAGTAGCATTATCTTGCTTAAGTTGCCATCCCTTATTATTATTCTTAACATTACAATGCAGTGATGATAAGCAGTGTGTCACAAACAGGCGTAATTTTGTTGTTGTTGCTTTTGTTTAACGTCTTTAGTGGCATGCACTTCGTGTATGAACCAAGCTCACACTGTTCTGTTTTTATGTGGAGAGAATACTTAAGGGTACTGATTGTTTTACTGTAGTCTTGCTTGGTGCAATATTGCTGCTTATTACAATATATATTTAGTAGCTTTAGGCCACCTCTTGTTATGCTACTTAGTGCCTTTTAAATTGCTGTGGCTACATTTTCCCAGCTTATTCATGGTTGTGCTGGCAGCAGTATGCTTTGCAGTTACTTGAAATGTGCTTGTTGATTGTGCCAATAAAATGTGACAATACTTGATTGTATTACTGTGCCAATAAATTGTGCCAATACATGATGGCATTGCTGTGTCAATAAATTGTATCAATATACGATTTGTTATGGAGCAGTCATTTGACCTGGCACCGATCTTAGCACAGACAGGTAATTTGGTGCACTGACAAGCACTCTTGGTGCAGTGTTGAGCATACATTTATAAACCATATGGTCGTAATTTTAACTGAAATAGACAATATAGCAGAGCTGGCTTTATGCACACAATAATTAAAGCATTTGGGATAAAAACTACTAAACTATTCTCATTATTTTTTAAAAGTGGCTTTTTTCCTTTCTTCGTACATCGCATATCTCTATCATTTCGACTTGCAACAGGGGTTTGCACATTCGGCACACTTAAAGCAAGCAAGAAAGATAAATTCATATGTATGCAGATCCAAGGCATATTTTTTAATCTGCATAAAGGGAAGCTTTCGTGAAGTGGTTTATAATACGGTATAAATTTGCGCATAGCTGCGGTTTTGGCATAATGGAAACATGCGCACACCCATATGTGCTCTCCCGCACCCATAGTACGCAATGTGACGACTCTTATATTGGCTTTCCGTATTTCTTCATTCTTCTTCTTTAGTTTAAATGTACTGGCTGCTCTTTAGCTGAGCCCCATTGTGGGTATGTGCCATAGTATGGAAATTACAATCATGAACACGTGCGGCAATCATCTCAAATACCTAGTTGGCGTTGGCGCGATACGTACGGCCCTCTTCTTCGCTGATTCCCCGTTTTGGGTATGTGCCATAATTTGGAAACCATAATAACACGCAGCGATTTTCTCAAAGAGCTGGTTGGTGTTGGCTCATATGTAACGTCTGCTTCTTGGCCAATCCCCCATTGTATGTGCCATATATAGTATGTAAATAACCATCATTATCAGCACTTAGCGACCATACAATGTAAACGTCCCACTATGACTAAAACCCCTCCATCCAAGCGCCACCGCCGCTCCTTTAAGTAGCGACAACCTTTGATGTGCGCCGCCTTTTCCCCTCACATCAAATCCGGTTCCGGCATTTCCGGTTCCGGCGTTTCCGCTTCCTGGAGTTGCGCTGCCGGAATTTCCGCTTTGACTGCCGATGGTGAGACGCCCGCGCGTGCTTAGCAGCCGGTGCTAATCTGAGTAGCTCGAGCTCTAGCCCATGGTCTTACACCATGCTCTAGCCACTCCACCGAGCGTCATCCGTGTGCATCTGCGCGCTTGTGCGTACGCTGCGCCCGCACGCTTTGCCCGTCGTCCCCTTTCGCTCTGCTTGCAGTTTCTAGAGCTGTGGCAGTCACCATAAGAAGAATGCAAAGGGCAAAAGCTGTTATTGGCCTCGAGATCCACCACTGGAAAAGCTGGCGCCACGGTCGGCGTGACGTGCTATTAGGGATCACGTGGACATAGCGGCCGCGTCGGCTGCTTCGAGAGCGCCGAAGCGAGAAACGAGAGTTTAAATTCCCTCGTACGCTGCGGTCCTCATTTAGTGGCGAGATATTCCCGCTTCGAGTGTCTCCTTTACAACGCTTGAAAGCACTATAATAGGTAGTGGCTGCCTTTGAAAGCGCGCAACATGGTAGACTACTGCTCGGTGCCGCAGTGCCGGACATACGCAACGGAGCCCGGTGTCAGCCTTATTCACACGTAGCCGCAGGACAAGAAGCTGCGTGAAGCTTGGCTCGCGAAACATAAAACCGGCAAACAGTCATCGTATACAACTCGGGTATGCAGCAAGCACACAGACACGAGGAAGATTTCTGCTACGGCGCCGGGTCTGCGATGTCCGGAAAACGCGCGCTGAGACGCTCGCCCGAGTCGGCTGCCCGACTAATGTCATGACGGTTTGGTCTATGAACTTGTCGATGCTATAGATACTGGCAAGTTCACTGGAATGGAAAGGGAGCGGTAAGACGCACATTTAAAAAAGTAATGGCATATGGTCATGTTTGTACGTGTTATGAATTAATGCACTGGATTACAAAAAAGAAGCAGCGGAAATCGCACGCTGAGAACACCGATAAACATACAGTGCGACGCAACTCGAGAAATAATGTAGAAACGTCCAAGAATTTTGAAAAAAAAAAAGATTGAATCGTCGCGACGGCACATCACAGTCCCCGTAGGCGTCGAAGTCTCTAAAATGAAATTATTTTGAACAGCTCTGATAGCGCCCACGCAACAATGGTTGCTTGTATACTGTCAAATGCTCATATTCTGCGGCCTAAAGCTCATCGCACGGTGCGAAAACGCGCTCACAGCGAAAGCAAAACATTGTGCGCGGACATGCATGCAGACGCGCAGTCAGTCACTGCGAACCCGTGCGATCGCTGCATTGAGGCTTCATTCTGTTATGCCCCATCTGGTTATACAGACAGCCCACTCTAACAACATATTTCACATAGTTTACTCTCAGCGTTTGGCTACCTTTCACGCAAGAAGCCGGTTCGGGAGACTCCATCGCGGCGACCACACGCAGTGGCGTTCACTGTACGTATTCGGTAAAGAGATGGCGTTTGTAAACGATTCTGTGCTTTCAGTTTGCCGAAGATTATTATTTAGACAGTAAAAAACTTCTCTAGTTTCGAAAGTATTTACAGAAATGTCCGGGAGAGCTCGCGCGTGGTGTTTTCAGTGAGCGCTGACAGCAAAACCTATGAGGAGCGCGCCGCGTGATCCCTCATACTACGCCAGCGAGGCGCATCCGATAGATGGCGACTCCGTAACTCCTCGCCGCCAATATTCCGCTGAAATAGTAGTTCGCGGTCGCTGTTTTCCAAATGCACGAAAAATGCTTTGCGTGCTTTTTTGGCCCTGAAAAAAAAAACTGCAGGGTTTAGTGACCCTTTCGGTAGAGTCTTTTATCAACGGCGTGTGAAATGCACGTGAATGACATGCATCTCAGCCTCGCTTCTCTTTCCAATCGACTAGCCATATACAGCTTGGCTGTAAAGCATCGTGATCGAGCTAGTGCCTTACCTGCCGCGCCTCGGCCGAAGTAACCCGTCGTGTTTGGTGTTAGTTGGATACAAGCTGTGATAGTTGTCTTATGCCAGGATTGGGGGCGCAATCCCATC
This sequence comes from Dermacentor albipictus, assembly GCF_038994185.2. Classification (NCBI taxonomy): domain Eukaryota; kingdom Metazoa; phylum Arthropoda; class Arachnida; order Ixodida; family Ixodidae; genus Dermacentor; species Dermacentor albipictus. The sequence continues at coordinate 375,293,059 of NC_091821.1, forward strand.
GCTCGTAATCAGTTGTCAAGATTGGAGTCGGGCATGCATTAGAAGGTAGCTGGCCCATGCCGTCGTCCAACTTATCCACGCTGAGGACGTTGTTGAAGGGAAGGACTGCTCCTCATCGAGAACGAGGAATATGGGTTTACTTACAGTATCTACATCAGGATGTTGCAGTTCATCAGTCTAGCATGACTGCGAGAGAAAGTGCACTGAGCAGCCGCACAACAGCGGCTTATAAATACTCGGTCCTCCCTGGATCCCAAGGTGAGGGAAACGTTCGACCCGTAGACGAGCCGCCTCTTCGCGAGGGATTACACACACAGGTTCACGGTCCTCCCCCCCCCCCCCCCCCTAGGGCAGAGAGCCTTCGCAGAACTCGGAGCTGACCCCTTCAACGCGGCCGCCGTGGTGTCCATTGTCTTGCTTCTTGAACGGCGCGTGGGAAGGGGTCTCCGTAGACGTTCCCGCGGCAACTCCGCCGCTCATAGGTCCGCGGTGGCGGGTTCAGGCACAAAGCCTGCTTCGTCAAACTCGGCTCCAGCGACGGAGAGTCGAGGACGCGCGTATTGTTCTCCACACACAGTCGACTTAGTGACGCCGTGGCTAGAGGTTTGCGGTGGCGTTCCAAGAAAAGTTTGCCGCCGCTGTCGCAACTGGCCGGCAAAACTTGCACGTTGCCACCTCGGCAGGCCATTCCTAACAGCTAAAACTTGCATGTCAGCGGGCCGTCCTTAACACTTAGCGTAGATAAAGTGCACGGATGCTTCTTTCTTTTTTTTTTGCCACAATACTTATCATCACGAAAGCGAATTGACAGCGCCAGTGCAAGTGTTAAAGGTGCGTTTTGTTTCGTCCCAGTCGCCATGTCTTTCTCTGAATTTACGCCGGTGCTATGATCGGTGAAACCGGACAGCATTGGATGGAGGAAATACTTGAAGGAGTGGTGGATGAGTTTCTCAGCGAAGTCCCGCTATTACGTCTTCCACTTCCGCAGTATCATCAAGGTGGGGCACCAGCACACAGCAGCAGCCGAGCACGAAACTGGCTGGATGCGACTTTTCATGCCAAATTGGCCGGCCAGGCCACCTGACCTCTCTCCACTCCATTTATTTCTTTGAGGTTATGTGAAAGATCGTGCTTACATGATCGAGACGGACGTCAGATTAGTTCAAGGCAAGGATAACGGATGTCTGCCGTCGAATTCCAGCGTCGGTCATCAAGAAAGCCACTGGAGACGTGATAAAGCGAACTCAGTACTGTGTAGCTGCAGAAGGACACACCTATTCTAACATGTTTTCTAGGCAGCAGCTGGTGTTCAACGGCGCTTACGTATTCATAGATAATAAAGGCACACTGAAATATGATATATTCTTTAGTTTGTTCTTCATGCAGGCGTCCGATTGCCAATCCGGTTCATTTAGAAATGCTATATTTACTTTCTTGAACGCATCGGTTTTGCCTTTTCTCTACACGTGAGTCGCGTTGCCCAGTCTGTTTATTTCGCTTTTATTTTTTCCCCGACCCTGTTTTTGCAGCACGTATACATGCTCATGAAAAATAAAACCGTCACTTTAATTTGGCTTTGGTCCGAAGCAAATTTCTGGCGCGAAATATAGCTGCGCGCGCACTCTGTCCATGCTGTGCGAGAAAAGCCGGAATTTTGAAACATCCTGTGCCTATTACATTGCTTTTCGCGTTTCGTGCGTGGTCAGAGTGGCGCTTCGGCCGCGTTATCAAGGGGCTTTTGTTATCAGTGGGATCGGTCGGCCTTGAGAGACGGATAATAAGTGTGACGTGGATAGGAAGGAATAGCTGCAAAGCCGCGAAACCTGCTGTTGGTGCTCCTTCCGTACCATTACTAAGGTGATGTGCTGCCTCTTCGGGTTTGCGAAAGGCAGTGCAGTTGCTTTCAATAAGCTTATATGAGGGCGCTGCCTTATGGTGCGGGCGGGAGCGTATCACGTAGTATTTTTCATGTTCTCAATCGGAAAAAGATTGCACGCAATTAGTGCGTCGCTGAAGACACAACAGTTAGATGTCATTCGGGGGTGCGTGGGGGTGTCTACAAATGCCTCATTGACACTTTGATAACTAGGACAGTACTTCTCGAATTAGATAATTTATTGCAATTGTCGAATTAAATTTCTGGAACGAAAGAATTACAGTCGGCTACTCCACTGTACTGGAAACATATGTGCACTAGATTTTCTTCGAGCAACGCAATTCTTAATTTAAGTCTTTGTGCATGGTAGTGGGGGCACCCTGCATAATTCACTCAGTAACCGAAATTGGGCAAAGCCGGATTCACTCAAAATCAGAATAAGCAGCAGTCACGCGCAGCAGCGCTTATACTCGGACTCACAGAATAAGAAAAAAAAAGACAGAGCGAGGCTGCAGTTTCGCCAGAAACGCGAACCAGTATATTAGTGATAGTGAAGTATACGACAATTACACGAAAGAATATTACACCACCGAGAGACGCCATATTCTTGGTAGTGGGAGAGGACCCAGGCTGTGAAATTCAACTGTCTCCTTATGCGGTCTTCTAAATTCTCATATAAGGCCTTCACTTCAGTGAACAATTCTTCGAGGTCACACGAAGTTTCTTCAAGTGCAAGAACTTATATATATATATATATATATATATATATATATATATATATATATATATATATATATATATATATATATATATATATATATATATATATATATATATATGTGGAGGGGCAGGAAAGCTGCATCGAACTTCTGTCATCCAGCACAGCAGTTCGGTGATGTAACCATTAAGCCACGATCACACGGTATCAAAGACAACAAGATGGAACAAGTACCAGTTGTATGCACTTTGCACTATGTGGAGAGGCGAGTGTCTGTTGGAGAAGGCAGGAAAGTGGAAGGGTTTATTCCCTGGTATTCCTTAGCGGAATCCGAAGTAAAACAGAACCTATAGTATATCCTTAGATGTAAAAATTCCATGAATGACCTTATATAAAACAAGGACGTCGGTAAGACTACGTATTCAGTTACATTTGACGGAAATAAAGGATAATTATCAAAGCTCCAAAAAATGTTGGTGCGCGAGGTTCCGAAAACGTTAATAATACCAATAATAGATTTTTCACCGCTTTGCAAACGTTCCTGTGGCTTTCATGGCAGTTTGAAAGCAATACAAGACATATGAAACGAACGAAGAAGAAGCACGAGCTATGAACGTGCTTCACGCACTTGCGCGTTCTGATCTCGAGACTAAGCATCCAAGCGCTTTTACGAAGGTCGCAGCAGGGCTGGAAAATCGTCGTACACCAAAACAAGATGTATGACTCTCGCAAGAAGCTCGCAGACTTAGGCGTCCGGCATCCCTTGGGCTCCCCGGAAAGCAAACGGTTCGCATTCAGCACCACTCATCGCGGTAACTCGCCCGACGTCACGTACGACGCCAGTGGGACCCGGAGCGTGGAAAGCACACCGCCTGCTTTGCCTGTGTCGCCTGCACCGTCTCCCGCTTTCACACGACCACTTGTGGTCAATACAGAGTCAAAGAACCTGTCCTCGGCACCAGAGCTCTCATTGGCCGGCAGCTGGAACCAGCTTTCGACTGATTTACCGCCGGATAAATATTCCTCTCAGCATAGTGAGGAGCTTCGACCAACTGTCGCCAATACCCCGAGCAGCGACTCTTCAGCCGGCTATTACATACCTGAAACCAGGGTATTTACCGTGTGCAGTCAAGCCACGAAGCCGCCACCAATTGAAACTCCGGAAATAGAACCATTGCCGCTAGAAGTACGACCCAACCCACTGCATAAGAAGGAAGGGTCTCTAGTGGTCGGATCACCGGCCGACGTGAAGGAGACACGGCTGTTGGCTCCCTCCATGAACTTCCCTGTTACAACGCGGCGCTCGAACATCGTACAACCCGCCGCACAGACTCCGAGGAGGACTTCAACCAGCGAACGTCGAGCTCAACCACCACCCGCGGAACACAGCATTGCACAGCAGCACTCGGACGAAGTTCCGGTGAGGAGACCGACCATCGAAAGTACGCCTCTGTCTATCGTTAGTTCTCACGCCTTGATAGAGGATCAAATAACGACCGACAAGCAGAAGCTCGCAGTCCAACACCAACAGGGAGCGGACCAAGTTCCGATTAATGCTTCGGCCAGTGAAGATGCGCTCTCGTCGGTCGTTCGCTCACGCCAGTCACTGGCGAAGGCTACTGCCAGAAAACATCGACGGAGAGTGCATCGTCGACAGAAAACCGCACAAAGTGAAGGCGCGTCGTCTTCGATCGCTCAGTCGCGACCTTCGAAGGAATTCACGGCCAGCAGAAGCGAGCGGGCAGACCACCTTGAACACGATTTGGCATACGCGCGCAAGCTAAGCATTGCCATGGACACGATCAGTACATTAAAAGCTATCGGGAACATCACGCTGGCAGACATGGCGGAGTCTTTCAAGGGTAAAAACTGGATGAGGCAAGCAGAAAGCACAGATTTTCACGCAAGAATTGCAGCAGTCGATCACCATGTCTACGAAAGCCAGCAACAGCCTCAAGCGGTCGAAGAGCGGCAAGAGGACAGGGTGTCGTACAAACAGCGTTGTTTTTATCCAGTGGTACTCTGCGTATTGATGGCGGCGTTCATGCTGGCGTTCACCGTCTGGCTGTGGCGGGTCCGAGAGAAAAGGCCGCCAGAACTGGTATCCACGTGCTCTTCGCCCAGCTGCCTTCGAGATGTCCTGTACCTGGACAATCTGTTGTCGTGGGAAGAAGAGAAACCGTGCAATAATTTTTACAGTTTCGTGTGCAGCAACTGGACCAGTCGGTTCGCCGCCGGCTCGTTTTTGACTGAGGATGTTTCGACCGATGACGACTACGCTGTGTACCTTGAACGAAGGCTGCACGCGTTGATCCAGGATAGCCGGGGGCCGATGAGCGACCTGCACGCCAAGTGCATGAACATTAAACTCATCAACGACGAAGGCTGGGAGCCACTGCTGCAGTTGCTGCACCACGTTTCTCTCGAAGGGTTCCCGCTTACCCCGCCGATACGCAAGATATCCGTCTGGAGAACAGCGGCGAAATTGGTTCGAATGACGGGTGCCTCGGCTCTGCTTGGTGTTGGCGTCGCCTTGCATCCGTCGGACGCCGGCAGGGACGTAGTGTCCATGGGGCCGCCCGAGATGCTCACGTCCGGCGCTATCCGCGTTGACATCAACCATGCGATAAACCTTTACACTTTGTCCGTGTTCTCGGCCAAAAGGGTGTTGGGCAAGCAATTTGTGCCGCCAGTGTACGCCACCAATGTGGTCAAGTTCGCGACCAACATCGAGAAGCTCGGCGAGGTGAAGCCCCAGATGGCCGGCGACGCTAAGATGGACGTCGTAAAGGGGCAATCGCCGTTTCTGGAGTTTTTAACCGAAGCGTTCGCCGACACCAACACGTCGCTATTCGCTGGGGAGGGATCGGAAGTGCTGATAGAGGCGCCACACATCGTCGACAAGGTTATAAAGCTTGTGACGAGCGAAGAGGCGCACACAGTTCTCAACTACCTCTGCGTGCGACTCATGATCCAGACGTCGGCGTTCATTCCGGAATCGGAACTCACCACTTTCTACGCGACGATGGTCTACGGCAAGCGGCGGGATGCGATGCGTCGCTGGGAGCTCTGCGTTCGCGTCGTGGACAAGGCGCTCTTTCCGCTCGTCTCCGCGTCCCTAGTTGCCCAGCTGCGAGCGCCGGTGGCCAAGTATGCCGACCTCGCTCGCGACATAATGGCCGCGTTCCAGCGGAGCACCGACACGTCACCATACTTCGACGCCGACTCCAAGAGCGCCGTTCGCAGTCTCGTGGCAGGCATCCAAATGCGCGTGTTCGGCCCGCAGTGGTTGAGTGAGCCTAGCCTCGTAGACGCCTACGAACGAGGCCTACCAGCCATAAAGAAAGATCAGAATGGGCTCGAGACGTTCATGGCCCTCCACGAGTACACCTTCCTGGACTCCCTGGCACGCGGCTCCGCGCAGCGCTGGCGCAGGTCAACGTTCGCGTTCGACTGTTGGTACGAACCGCACCCGAACACCGTGTATGTGCCGCTGCTGGTGTTCAACGTGTTGCAGGATTTCGCTGGCGGCGCGGGCCCCCTGCAGATTACGCGGGCCGGTCCTCGCGTGGGTAAATGTCTCTTCGATATGCTCATGCTGCACGTATCCACTGACGTAGCCCTTGACGGAGCACAAGAAAAGCAAGGCGACAACTGGCTGACCGCTCCTACGCGCGCCAAACTCCAGGAGGTCGAGTCGTGCCTGGAGGGTGTGCAGGCGTCGGTTGCCACCGGATTCGATCGGTTCCGCGATGTGCTGGTTCTTCGTGCCGCGCACCGTCACTTCAGGGCGAGCGAGGCCAAGACGAGCAAGGCGCTGTGGCTGCGCCTGAAGAACGGACGCGTGCTGACGGACGACCAGCTCTTCTTCATCTTCGCTATGCTGCAGGCGTGTCGGAAGAGCGCCGACCAAAAGCTACATGCGGAGGCCGGATACGAGTGGCTCGTGGCCTTGCGCAACAATGACGATTTTTCAGCTTCGTACAATTGTTCCAAGGACGAAGCAATGAACCCAGAACACAAATGCTAGCTACAGTATTACCTCAATTCGACTCGTTACTCTTGACGTTCTTGCCTCCCGTGACGTTATTTATATAACTGGCGCAGTGCCGTAACGTCTATAAAATAATCGCCTTATACTTTCCTGTCGCCTTTCTGACTTCATCATGAATACGTACACAGGTGGGCAGAGGGCGTGCTATTTACGTGAAAAAGTTATAATGTGGCCTGAATAAACTTCCCTGTTAAAGAGAACCGTATGCCTCGTACGCACAGTGCTCGACGGTGGAAACTGCGATTCACGCAAACCGTACGGCGCCCGGCGCTTATCGCGCTGCCGGAGAGCGGGTCATCGCAGATACAGAAGAAGGCTCTCGCTTTCGTGGTATACCATAATGCATCATGGATGGATAGATGGATGGATTTTATGAGCGCTCCCTTTTTGACGGGGCGGTGGGTTGCGCCACCAAGCTCTTGCTGTTATACTGCCTAATGTCCTACCTAGGGTAAAGAAGAAAAAAGAAAAAAAAAAGACGCGCACGATGACTTCCCATAACCAAATTTTCTGACCTCCTATTGTGAACTTCGTTTTTGTACGTCTCCGTTTGTTGTCGTTTCCATACGGTTCTTCCACGAATCTTCCAATCGCCTCTAAGTAATCTCTATTGCGGACATGTTTACTTTCCCAATTTTTACATTTACTGGGCGTTCTCGGCGCAAAAAGCACGGGGGGCCAAGCACTGCCGTGTTTCAATCGCTAAGCACTGTATACGTTCGACATAATTCCAAATGGGTCTTATTGAATCCTCTACAGAACCTGCATGTTCTCGTCAAACCCGTGGTCAAATGGCTTCACGGTAAGAACACGGGGTTCCTTTATTATAAAAGTCCTAGTCTGCCAAAATGCATATGGTTATTGTGCATATATATAGCTGAAGAACGTCACAGAAACTGGGTCACTTTCAGAACGCGTACTCGAGTGTCAACAGTCCTTGAAGTTTATTGCGAAAGATAGCCTCAGGGATACTTCGTTTATTTGTACCGGAGTTGCCCGTAAAGTAAGGTTCCTAATGATTTTCCGCAATGAAAAACATGTTTATTGGCATTGATTAATACATTTTTGGAAAGCTTAGCCTTTCTCTTATTTTTCGACATAATCGCTGTTGAGCTCAGTGCATTATTGCATGCGCTGTACCATCTTCTTTACGCCTGAATCGTAGAACTCTCCCGCTGCGCCAAAGGTAGGTTAAAGCCTCTTCTTTCATCTCCTCTCCGGTTCTGAAATGAGGTGTTTCTTCAATTCAGGGAATAGATCACTTGGGGCTATGTCTGGGCTGTAAGGCGAGTGTGTGATAGTATATCCCATCCAAATTTGTTGATGAGATCGTTTGTTATACGGGCGATGTGGGGACGAGCGTTGTCTGATGGAAACGCACTCCCTTCGTGAGCATGCATTTTAATTATCTGCACCATTTGCGCACGTGTTGTACGATCATACACTTTCCTCCGTATAGACTTCACCCAGTTGGGAATGAATTTCCACTGGCGCAATGTTTTTATCGCACAAAAACACGAATCATAGAGCGTAATTCGAACCTCGCGGGAGAAGCGAGTCGGAGCTCCAACTCTAACGGCTGCCAAGCCAAGACTGAGCGTCGCAGACAGCTCGCCGAGGGGGAGACTGGGAAGGGGAGGTCCAAGCTACAGGCCAGTGTCGCCAGACCCCGCGTAACAGCATTCCTCGCGACTACAGCTCCTTGGGAACCTTACTATACGGACAACTCCATATAGATAACCACTCTATTAAGCAGGAGCCGGGATTCTGTAGCATAAGGCGGGATGACAGCTAGTGGGCGTCAGGGGAATTTGTTTTGATTCCGCCTCCTTTTTCTGGAACAAGGAAAGATTATCGGCAACTCGGCGCCAGATTGGGCACTTCGATAGCTGGGCGCGTCGAACCAACTGGAAGCCTAGTATGCAAGCTGCAGATCACCATCTCTGCGAACGACCCTGGGCCTGAACCACGCCACTAGCTTAACAGTGTTACTTTAAGCTCTCTTCTCCCGAATAGGCCTGCGGGCCTCTCATCTTGGAGATAAACACAAAGCGAAATCTTTTTCAGGCAACACAGGTTCGAACTCATATGAGCAGTATATGTTTACAAGAAAAGCAAGCCAAACTCATGTCCTACGGCAATGTGCAGCTGGGAGCTGGATCCACACGCAAACCACCCTGATATGGCGTTTCTTGACCGGCTGCCGTCCGCGGCTTTGTTAAAGTAGTAACAGCAGAGTTGTTTCAACACTGGCTATAGGTATACAACGCTCGAAAACGGAGACGAAGCGATTTAGATGTATGGCACATACTCACTCTGGGGGACTGGCCTAGATCTCAGCAGGCTCTATATAAAACATCTCGATAGAAAAGAAAGAATAAATGTAAAAGAATTCAAACACGATTTGAGAGTATGTGATTATATATAGTTAAAAGGTAGAGCGTGGATTGTGATTTTCTGAAAATGAAGAATTAAACTAAAGCAAAAGTAC